>NC_141875.1:324715328-325399328 GCF_056163025.1 Triticum urartu | reverse complement strand
CAAAGGATAATACTAAGGCTAGAGTCAATCTGGAGGTGCTATGTCATAGACCATTACAAAACATGCAACCACCGAAAGGAAAGCAGAACTGGACAAAGCCAAAGGCATGGTTTAATCTTGGAAGGCTAGCTATGAGGGAAATCATCTTGTGGGTGCAAAAGGAGTTGAGGTTCCCCGATGGATATGCAGCGAATCTAAAGAGGAGAGCGAGTCTTGATAAATTGAAGATATTTGGTCTCAAGAGTCATGATTGGCACATATGGATTGAGAGGGTAATGCCGGTGATGTTGCATGGCTTCATCCCTGAGGATGAATGGCTAGTACTGGCAGAGCTAAGCTATTTATTATGTGTTATTTGTGCAAAAGAACTATCGCCTGGCCTGCTAGAAGAAATGGAAGAGTTGGCGCCGGAGTTGATCTCCAAGTTAGAGAAGATCTTTCCGCCGGGCTTCTTTAATCCAATGCAGCACTTGATTTTGCATCTCCCAGCCGAGGCAAGATTGAGGGGGGCGTGCATAATTGTTGGTGCTATGCAACTAAGAGGATGCAGAAGATGCTACGAGCAAAATGTAAAAATAAACATAGAATTAAAGCATCGATGGCTGAGGCATTCATTACTAAGGAGGCGGCAAACTTCGTGACAGCACACTATGAAGCCAAAAATCGTCATTTGCATAATCTGAAGCCTCGGTACAATGCTGACGACCCTAAAAAGGGTGGATCCAACCTCAGCCTATTCAAAGGGGATCTCGCACCAGCCGATGCTTCTAATTCCTTAACGTTGGATTTCGAAGAATGGCAGATCATTTCGTTGTATATCTTCACCAACCTAACAGAAGTGCGGCCGTACATCGAGTAAGTTATCGGTACATTGTTTCTCAACTTCTAATTCCTTTGAACTGCTCTTATTCTCAGATAAATTTGATACAGTCGATACGTCGCCAAATTCTCGTATGGAGCGGTGATCCAAAAGGAT
The DNA here is from genome assembly GCF_056163025.1 of Triticum urartu. NCBI lineage: Eukaryota > Viridiplantae > Streptophyta > Magnoliopsida > Poales > Poaceae > Triticum > Triticum urartu. Next base: position 325,398,352 of record NC_141875.1, on the reverse strand, counting down.
TCCGTCGAAGAATATGAGCTTCTGGCAAAGCATGCAGGCGGCTATCCCGGTTTCATCTCTTGGTTCAAACAAACGGTAATTTCCATTAGACCATTTCATTTCTTCGTCTAATTTGTGGCTAATGCAACAATCCCTTTTGTATTAAACTTGTAGGCTAATTCAAAATTAATGGACGCCGAATTGAGACAAGTCACTAATGGTTTTGACTTTAAGGTCCGTTCATTTGACAAATATGACATCAATGGGTATCGCTTTCGTACCTATGGCAAAAAGCTTTCTATGGCCGACCGAAAGTCTACAAATAGTTGTGTCTCTGCTATCGGTGAAGGAGATACCGAGTATTATGGAAGAGTTGAAGCAATTTATTAACTTCAATTCAATGGTGCAAACCCACCAAACGTCGTAGTCTTCAAATGTTATTGGTTCCAGCCGAAGGAGACTAGAAGGACTCATGAACACTTAGGGCTAGTGGAAATCAAACAAAGCACCCATTTGGATGCTCTCGATGTCTATATTATGGCTCAATAGGCAACCCAAGTTTTTATTAGGGAACATAGCATGGAATTTCAAAAAAAAAACCTACACTCCTGCAAGATCTATCTAGGAGATGCAGAGCAACGAGAGGGGGAGAGTGTGTCCATGTACACTCGTAGACCGAAAGCGGAAGCGTTACGTTAACACGGTTGATGTAGTCGAACGTCTTCACGATCCAACCGATCTAGTACCGAACGTACGGCACCTCCGAGTTCAGCACACATTCAGCTTGATGGCGTCCCTCGAACTCTTGATCCAGCAGAGGGTCGAGGGAGAATTTTGCCAGCACGACGGCGTGGTGACGGTGATGGTGGTGTGATCCGCGTAGGGCTTCGCCTAAGCACTACGACGCCATGACCAGAGGAGTAAACTATGGAGGGGGTACCGTACACGGCTAAGAGAAAAATTAATGTGCTATCGAGGTGCCCCCTGTCCCATATATAAAGAAGGGGAGGACGAGGCCGGCCACCAAGGGGCGCGCCATGGGCGGGAGTCCTACTAGGACTCCACTCCTAGTAGGATTCGCCCCCCCCCCCTTTTCCTTTCTCATCGGAGGGGAAAAGGAATGAGAGGGAGAGGGAAAGGGGGGCGCCGCCCCCTCCCCTAGTCCAATTCGGACTCCCATCCTCTCTCCACTAAGGCCCATGTAGGCCCAATACTTCCCCCCAGGGGGGTTCCGGTAACCCCTCGGTACTCCGAAATATACCCGAACCTTTCTGAAACCATTCAGGTGTCCTAATATCATCCTCCAATATATCAATCTTTACCTCTCGATCATTTCGAGACTCCTCGTTATGTCTGTGATCTCATCCGGGACTCCGAACAAACTTCGGTCACCAAAAACACATAACTCATAATACAAATCATCATCGAACGTTAAGCGTGCGGACCCTACGGGTTTGAGAACTATGTAGACATGACCGAGACACATCTCCGGTCCATAACCAATAGTGGAACCTGGATGCTCATATTGGTTCCTACATATTCTATGAAGATCTTTATCGGTCAAACCGCAATAACAACATACATTATTCCCTTTGTAATCGGTATGTTACTTGCCCGAGATTCGATCGTCGGTATCCTCATACCTAGTTCATTCTCGTTATCGGCAAGTCTCTTTACTCGTTCCGTAATGCATCATCCTACAACTAACTCACTAGTCACATTGCTTGCAAGGCTTATAGTGATGTGCATTACCGAGTGGGCCCAGAGATACCTCTCCGATACTCGGAGTGACAAATCCTAATCTTGATCTATGCCAACCCAACAAACACATTTGGAGACACCTGTAGAGCATCATTATAATCACCCAGTTACGTTGTGACATTTGATAGCACACAAGGTGTTCCTCCGGTATTCGGGAGTTGCATAATCTCATAGTCAGAGGAATATATATATATATATATAAGTCATGAACAAAGCAATAGCAATAAAACTTAACGATCATTATGCTAAGCTAACAGGTGGGTCTTTTCCATCACATCATTCTCCTAATGATGTGATCTCGTTCATCAAATGACAACACATGTCTATGGTCAAGAAACTTAACCATCTTTGATTAACGAGCTAGTCAAGTAGAGGCATACTAGGGACACTTTGTTTTGTCTATGTATTCACACATGTATCAAGTTTCCGGTCAATACAATTCTAGCATGAATAATAAACATTTATCATGATATGAGGACATATAAATAACAACTTTATTAATGCCTCTAGGGCATATTTCCTTCAGTTTTCTATCTGTCGTGGGCTTGTCAAAGTGATCCAAATCTCAATGGTTGGGATGTCGTTTATGAAGTGCCGCCACGTGTTAGACCACCTCCCCCCAATGAAGAGGATTATGAACCTCACATTAACCAGACACATATGAAGGAGAATTCTTCCAAGAAACACGTTTGTCCAAAAAACGTTTCCAGAACCGCTCTACTTCACCCCAGAACATTGAAGTAGACAGCGACAGTGAACCCGACTTCACCCCTGAGCCCGAACTAGAAGATCCTGAACTAGAAGAGGTTACTATTGCGGATGACCTGTCAATGCTTGATTAATTACGTAAAGGTGCCCTTCCACATGATGATGCATTTATTAATGATGATGATGAGCACGTCATTATGGGATAGTGATGATGATGACGCATTTATTGATCCCGGAGCATTTACTAAACCCGACGATCCAGATTATTATTAGGTATTCAATTTTTTATGTTGTACTTCATTTATATAGTTACTTGTATGATTGTATGATTTATATAGTTACTTGTATAATTTTCTTACTTTGTATGATTGTTTCTTATACATAGTGCCATGGTCCTGATGTCTGTCCCCGTCGGCCCTCACCCGCTTTATGATTCAGATGTGGTAAATTATCTTTCATAACTTTTTGTTGCATTTCGCATTTATGACAATTATGGCCATCAAGTTGACATACAGATATTTTTAATCTAAGAGGTATGTGAACCGGAATTTCAAACCGACCCACTTGTCGAAAAGTTAAATTTAGTTGAAAAAGAAAATGAGTTATTTGAAAGAAAAAATTAAAAGAATTGAAGAAGAGAAAATGGCATTGGAGTTGTATGTTGCCGATGTCGTCGATGATCACAAGATGAAGATGAATGCAATGCGCTTGAAGATGAATGCAATGCGCTTGAAGATGGATGCAATGCGCTTGAAGACTAAAAGATTAGAAAATATGCCATTTTTAATGAGGCTTGGTATCATTATGCCATTGGATCAATTGTTACCTTAGTTGCGATCTTCATCGCATTTGTTGTGATGAGGGTAAGTTTTCTCTGTGTGTAAGCTCCAAATGACCTATTTACCTAGCTTAGCTCTAAAATGACCTACACTTAGCATTTTTACCTAGCTTAGCAATAAAATGGCATTTTTACCTACCTTAGTTAGAAGAAGAAGAAGAAGAAGAAGATAAAGAAGAGGAGAGGAGAAAAAGAAAGAGAAGAAAAAAATCTTCTTCCTCTTCTTCTTCTTTTTCTTTTTCTTTTTCTTCTTCTTTTTCTTCTTCTTCTAACTAGTATTCTTCTTCTAACTTTCTTCTTTCCCAATTTGCAGATTTCCTTTAGATGAGGAAGCTTGCGTTGATGGATTCTACTCTTCTCTTTATGCTTCCTTCTTGTTTTGATTTTGTAGGATGAGCAATGTGAAACTTGCTACCTATGTATGTATGTATGGATGAAACCATTGTATGCTTGTTGTTGGATATGTTGGCTAGCTATATATGTTGCATATGGACTTTTGATTTGCTATGTATATGTGTTGGATGATCATATCCATATGGCAGGGATATGAGTTGGTATGTATATGTGTTGGTATGCTTGTCGAAAGTATTTTCATATGTGTATATATATGTGTGTGTGTGTGTGTGTGTGAAATTGAATGAATTTAAGAAAAAAACAGAAAAAACAGGGGCTATACAAGCTCTTTGACATCTGCTGGCAGACGGCAAAGAGCTTTGCCATCTGCGAGCAGATGGCAAATATGACACGTGTCAGCTACCGGCGCAAACTGGGGCAATAGGCTGGCTATTTGGATGCTCTGCCAGACGGCAAAGACCATTGCATCTTTGTCATCAGCCAGCAGACGACAAAGAAATCAAATAGGCCAACCCCCAGGTGCTGCCACGTGGCCCGCTATATCGTCCGCTGGCAAACGGCAAATATGCAAAGGTCTTTGCCGTCCGCCAGCTGACGGCAAATCAAGGTGTTAACCCCCTAACGGACCTACCCGCCACGTGTGCCATCTAGGCTCTTTGCCGTCCACCAGCAGACGGCAAAGAATGCTTTGTCGTAGCCAATTTAGCCGGACCTGTCGCCGTCTGTTGGCTGATGGCAAAGGCCATTGCCATTTGCCAGGCATGCCTTTGCCGTCAGCCATGGCAGAAGGCAAAGGGACTGATTCATGTAGTGTGAGTTCATTCTTCGCATGGATCATGAAACACTTCAGTATCTTAAGGGTAAAACTAAGTTGAACAAGCGTCATGCTAAGTGGACTAAATCCACTGAGTCATTTCCCTATGTCATCAAATACATCAAAGGTAAGGAAAATGTTGTGGCGGATGCGCTTTCACGTATATGCATGCTTGTTACCTAACTTGAATTGAATGCCATTGGCTTTGAGCACATCAGAGACTTATATGTGCATGATCCTACTTTGCTATTCCTTATGCCAAATATTTGACGCATCCATCTTGGGAACGCTATTACATCAAAGATGATTATCTTATGAGAGCTAACAAGAGTCTTCTCTTTGTTTGTTACTTTTGCAAGAATCTCATGGAGGAGGACTTATGGGACATTTGGACGTGACAAGACATTTGCTACGCTCTCAAAGAACTACTTTTGGCCTAGATGTTCCGCGACGTTTCACACTTCACCAACCGGTGCTCTACATGCCGCAAAGCTAAGTCTAAAGCTCAATCCCATGGTCTCTATATGTCACTTCCTGTTCCGTATAAACCATGGGAAGATATTAGTATGGATTTTGTGCTTGGTTTGCCTAGAACTAGGAATGTCAAAGATTCCGTGTTTGTTGTTCTGGACCGATTCTCTAAAGTGTCACATTACATACCATGCAACAAGATAGACGATGCTTCACATGTTGCAAATCTTTTTTGTAGGGAAATATTGCGCCTACACGGAGTGCCAAAGACTATTGTCTCGGACCACGACGTCAAGTTCTTGAGCCACTTTTGGAAAACCTTATGCGCCAAGCTCGGAATCAAGCTTTTGTTCTCTTCGGCATACCATCCTCAAACCGACGGCCAAACGGAGGTGACGAACCGAACGCTCTCCACTCTACTTCATGTATTGATCCAAAAGAACATCAAGGAGTGGGAGGAGTGTCTACCCATCGCCGAGTACGCCTACAACTGCTCAAGACATTCGACTACCAACCAGTCCCCCTTCGAGGTCATCTACGGCTTCAACCCGTTGTCCCCATTGGACATTCTCCCTCTACTACTACAAGAGCGCATCAATATGGACACAAGTGCACGGGTGAACTACCTCAAGAAGATGCATGAAAATACAAGGCACACCATCGAGCGCCAAGTACAAAAACTCGCGACCAAGCTCAACATCAACAAGAAACCCATGATATTCAACATTGGAGATCTTGTGTGGCTACACCTTTGCAAGGACCACTTCCCCAACGAACGCAAATCCAAGCTTCTACCTTGATCCGACGGACGCTTCAAGGTGCTTGAACGCTACAACAACAATGCCTACAAGATCGACATCTCGCGCGACAAGTACTCCGTTAACGACATCTTCAACGTCCAAGATCTCTCTCCCTACCATGGTGATGAGGCTTTCGATCCGAGGTCGGATCTTTTCCAAGGGGGGAGATGATGCGGAGCATCCTATGGTCATCCCCATGGACCTACCTACGTCTCCCACGACACTACTTGGACCAATAACAAGAGCTCGAGCAAAGGCTATCGAAGATAAGGTGAACTCACTCCTCTCCGAACTACCACTTTCTTCACATGAGACATGGCTACTACCTCAAGCATTGACCCTATGTGTGATCAGGTGCTTGGAGGAAAGCCATGGAACAGCTACCCCCCCAACAGACAAGACAGCAAGGTCACCAAGTACAAGGACCGAGAGAAGGAGCTGCCAGAAAATCTCCAGCCATCGGACGGCCAAGGCTTGTCGAACGTCTGATGCCTCGAGGATTAGCCAGCCAAACAAGTCCCAGACATAGAATGCTCAAGCGGCCGGACGTCCGACATGCTCCAGCCACCGGACGACTGAGCCCCTTCGGACGACCGGCACCACCATCACAGAACCAAAACGTCAGAAGTATGGAGACCACCGGACGACCGACGCCCCAGACGTCTGACGCTGGCCGGAAATCCGAGACCGCCCATCCCGAGCCAAAACATCAGACTTCTGACAAGTACCGGACGTGCGGACCCTTGCGAGCCACCGGACGACCGGTAACTGTCGGACATCCGACGCCTGTGTGTTGACAGCGTGTTGGGCCAAGGCCCATGTACCCCTTAGTCCACTTAGACTATATATACTCCTCCTCCTCCCTCTTTCTAGGGTTAGCTTTGGTTTAGCTCATACTTGAGATAGATCTTTACTCATCCATCCGGATCTACTCCACCGAGAGAGACCGCGGCCTCTACAGAGAAGATCCATCTTGGATTCAAGACCCCTAATGGGAATACCTTCAAGACCTCCTCACGGAGAAGAACTTTCTACTTATATCGTCCTTTGTTGACCGTGGATCATGTATCTCTTTGTGTTTCGAGGATCTAGCACATGTGTAATTGAATCTTGTTGGTTTGAGTGATTCCTCTCGTGTTTTCCCCTCGTGTTCTTCGTAGGATCACCACCAAATCGTGAAAGATCGGTCCTAGGGTTTCCATCCTACATCACTAGAAGAGGCAGCGATTATTATTTCGCCCACAAGGGGACACGTTTCCCTATCGAAACCACGAGGGTTCTTGCGACAAGCTCTAGTTTGTAAGAGGTTTGTAATAAAGCTTGGCCCAAATTGGACAATGTTTTTACCATGACATATATGTTCCATGACGTGACACCATGCTAACATTCATGACTTTCTGGTCAGTTTTGGATTTACGGGGATTTAGAAACCGAGATTCCAAACGTTTGAGGACGAGCCAAAACACCAGTACGGTTGTAATTCGTTCCCATTCCTTGCATGGGACCTAAACATGCACCCAAGGACACATGTATGATTTTTCTAGCCATTTTGGTGAACTAGACCATGTATTTCTAGTTAAGATTTGAATTATGGAGATTAAATGCCTAGGAAACTCAATTAATGTATAAAAAGGGCAAACGAACCCTGAATAATTTTAAATTTCAGCATGGATATCATGTCGATCCATGTTGCCTGTAGAAGAAAATACAAGGCAAAAAGAGGCAGTGATTATCATTTCGCCCACAAGGGGGACACGCTTCCCTATCGGAACCATGAGGCTTCTTGAGAGAAGCTCCGTTTGTAAGAGACTTGTAATAAAAACATGCCCCAAAATGGACAAAAAAAATTCCTCAACATATACGTGCCATGGCGTGACACCATGCCAAGCTTCATGATTTTCGGGTGAGTTTTGGATTTACAGGGATTTAAAAACAGAGATTCCCACGAAATGTTTTCAAATAGCACACGGTTCACTCACGAAAGCCGTGTGCCTACCAAACCGTGGCCGATAACCCCCCCCCCCTGCTGCACTCGTGATCTGAGTCGTGCGTTCTGATTGGCCAGAACCCAAACCCCACGAATCGTATGTCTGCACCGTTCGATGCTCCCAGATCGAACGGCAATCCTCGTCCCTTTTGGCACTGCATGTAGTTCCGGTTGTGATTTTATTTATATGGGTAAGCACTATGCGCATGCGTCATGCTAGCTCAGCTTCCTTCTCTACTAAGTCTTCCATATTAATGTTGTTATATATCCAAACACGCTACCATTTCCCGCCACTCCTCCCATCGGTTTCCCGCCTCTTCTCCCATCGGTTTCCCGCTGCCAGTGTTAGTGCTCATAGAAGGCTAGGCGGTGACACATCGGCCATGTAAATATTGCACATAGTTTCTAACAGCACAAACATGTGTGATAGTAGGGAGTAGGTCCCATAGGGTGAACAGCGTGAAACGCCTTAAAGGCAAGGAGGCAATTCCTATCAGGAACGGGCGACTTCCAATCCGCTAGCCTAGTCGAATAGAACATAGAAGTTAAGCGTGCTCGGGCTGGAGTAGTCTAAGGATGGGTGACCCGGTGGGAAGTTGCATATCTCAAGCTTCATTTAAACGCTATGATACGATCATTATAGACGTTTATTATCTAAATGTCTATATAGTGACATGTCATGATGATTATATAAACCTTGGGATCCTTGTTTTGCTAATTTGTAGAAATTGTTTTTATTGGTTATTTTTTGTTCTAAAAAATCAAAGAATGATCGGCATCTATAGGCCCACACAAATTATCCCTTTGACCCAACACACAAGAAGGGTTTACTCATTTGCTCGGTGTGCTATGTTAGAGCAAATCAAGTTTCAGCACATGCGTTGGACGGCACCCGGCCCCTATCCCCCCCCCCACCCACCCACCTCGAAGTTGCATTCCCGACATCGTACATCTTTAACCTGGCCGCGGGGGTACGATGTTCATATTGTAATGTTATTGATGTAGTTGGTGCCCCATCGAACTTGTGCTTTCGAGATTTGAACAAATCACACACCAGACCCATACATTTTTTTGGGCCGCATGCAGGGTATAGGGGGGCGGGTGTTCTGATCGAGCATGTCTCCCTTGTGTGGTTTATAGACACCGCACATATCTGTGGGCTCCCCAAGGTATATATCTATACCCCTACATAGTGTGTGAATAACTTTGAAAGATGGTCGTTGGATGAAGCCAATCCGATGGTGCAGAGATGGCAAATCCGAGCACTATTAGTCGTTGGATATCATCTACATTCCACCAGAGTCTGCCACATGTACAATCTAGAAGACTCCATGGTTGAACTTAAGCATAATGCACAAACAACAAAACACAAGCAGTTCTCCTTTGTTCTAGAATCTTCCATATCATAATTGCCCAAACTTTTTCTAGATGAATTGCCATTATTTGTTTTTACTTTATGCTTTACAAAGCACAATTCCATGAATCTTAAAATAGATTAACTTTTTTATAAAAAATAATTGATTTTGAATGAGATGAACTATAAGAATTAAACGAATATCTACATCATGCATATATGACTCAAAGCTTACATACTATAGTGTGGTATTTATTCATAATTTGGTTGCCAAATCTCATGTGTGCAATGCATATGTACCTTACTAGTATATATATATATCATCCTTGACCGGTAACAAGGGGACCCACACAATCTATCACTTTTACCCAACATACGAGAAGGGTTTGACCATAATGGTTTCCTATTACTATGTGTGCCATGTTAGGCCAAATAAAGTTTGAGCACATGAGTTGGGCGACACCCCCCCCCGGCCGCCTCGAAGTTGGGGAACCGACACTGTACGTATTGAACCTGGCTTGGGGTAGGGTACGGTGTTCGGTTTGTAATGTAGTTGGTGCCGCATCGAAGTTGTGCATTCGGGATTTGAACACATCACACACCACCCATACATATTTTCGGGCTGCATGCAGTGTATTAGGGGTCTTCTGATTGACCACGTCTCCCTTGTGTGGGTTTTTGTGACGACACGCATATCTGTGGGCTCCCTGAGTGTATATATATCATCCCTTTGACCGATAGCGAGGGGTATGTGTTGGCCATGAATGGATTCCTCCTAGTTCCTGTTAGGGCCGGTCACCGTCACATGTCGTTCAACCAAAGCTTGAGATCATGCGTTGTCAGTATTCCCTCCCACACGCTCGGATTGCTGGGTCTGACCAACACCGTACCCTGCGTATCTCGTCCTTAACTACCTGGCTTTCATGGTTGTTGTCTGTATGGAGAGGCAGGCGCCACATCTAAATTGTACATTATTCGATATTGAAAACACACATCACCCCTTCCAACGTACATCATTTTGGGATGCATGGAGGCGGTGCAGGTTTTATGGTCCCTCTCGTGCGATTTTTTATGATGGTTCAATCTATTGGCCCTCGCCCGCTTTATGATTCAGATGTGGTAAATTCTCTTTCATAACTATTTGTTGCATTTCGCATTTATGACAATTATGGCCATCAAGTTGACATAGAGATATTTTTAATCTAGGAGGTATGTGAACCGAAATTTGAAACCGACCCTCTTGTCGAGAAGTTAAATTTAGTTGAAAAAGAAAATGAGTATTTGAAAGAAAAAATTAAAAGAATTGAAGAAGGAAAATGACATTGGAGTTGTATGTTGACGATGTCGTCGATGATCACAAGATGAAGATGAATGCAATGCGCTTGAAGATGGATGCAATGCACTTGAAGATTAAGAAGATTAGGAAATATGCCATTTTTAATGAGGCTTGGTATCATTATGCCATTGGATCAATTGTTACCTTAGTTGCGATCTTCATCGCATTTGTTGTGATGAGGGTAAGTTTTCTCTATGTGTAAGCTCCAAAATGACCTATTTACCTAGCTTAGCTCTAAAATGACCTACACTTAGCATTTTTTACCTAGCTTAGCAATAAAATGGCATTTTTACCTACCTTAGTTAGAAGAAGAATAAGATAAAGAAGAAGAGAGGAGAAAAAAGAAAGAGAATAAAAAATCTTCTTCTTCTTCTTTTTCTTTTTCTTCTTCTTCTAACTATTCTTCTACTTCTAACTTTCTTGTTTCCCAATTTGCAGATTTCCTTTAGATGAGGAAGCTTGTGTTGATGGGGTCTACACTTCTCTTTATGCTTCCTTCTTGTTTTGATTTTGTAGGATGAACAATGTGAAACTTGCTACCTATATATGTATGTATGTAGGGATGAAACCATTGTATGCTTGTTGTTGGATATGTTGGCTAGCTATACGTTGCATATGGACTTTTGATTTGCTATGTATATGTGTTGGATGATCATATCCATATGGCAGGGATATGATTTGGTATGTTTATGTGTTGGTATGCTTGTCGAAAGTAGTTTCATATGTGTGTGTGTATATATATATCTGTGAAACTGAATGAATTTAAGAAAAAGTAGAAAAAACAGGGGCTATACAAGCTCTTTGCCATCTGCTGGCAGACGGCAAAGAGCTTTGCCATCAGCTAGCAGATGGCAAATATGACACGTGTGAGCTACCTGTGCAACCTGGGGCAATAGGCTGGCTATTTGGATGCTCTGCCAGACGGCAAAGACCATTGCATCTTTGTCGTTAGCCAGAAGACGGCAAAGAAATCAAATAGGCCAGCCCCCCAAGTGCTGCCACGTGGCCCGCTATGCCATTCGCTGGCAGACGGCAAATATGCAAAGGTCTTTGTCGTCCGCTAGCTGACGGCAAATCACGCTGTTAACCCCCTAACGGACCTAACCCGCCATGTGTGCCACCTAGGCCCTTTGCCGTCCGTTAGCAGACGGCAAAGAACCCTTTGTCGTAGCCTATTTAGCCGGACCTGTTGTCGTCTGCTGGCTGACGGCAAAGGCCTTTGCCATCCGCCAGGCATGCCTTTGCCGTCAGCCATGGCAGACGACAAAGGGCCTGATTCCTGTAGTGTGAGTTCATTCTTCACACGGATCATGAAACACTTAAGTATCTTAAGGGTAAAACTAAGTTGAACAAGCGTCATGCTAAGTGGACTGAATTCACTAAGTCATTTCCCTATGTCATCAAATACATCAAAGGTAAGGAAAATGTTGTGGCGGATGCGCTTTCCCGTATATGCATGCTTGTTCCCCAACTTGAATTGAATGTCATTGGCTTTGAGCACATCAAAGACTTATATGCGCATGATCCTACTTTTGCTATTCCTTCTGCCAAATATTTGACGCGTCCGTCTTGGGAGCGCTATAACATCAAAGATGATTATCTTATGAGAGCTAACAAACTATGTATCCCCGAGTCTTCTCTTCGTTTCTTACTTTTGCAAGAATCTCATGGAGGAGTTATGGGACATTTCGGACGTGATAAGACATTTGCTACGCTCTCAAAGAACTACTTTTGGCCCAAGATGTTCTGTGACGTTTCACGCTTCACCAACTGGTGCTCTACATGCCGCAAAGCTCAGTCTAAAGCTCAATCCCATGGTCTCTATATGCCACTTCCTATTCCGTATAAATCATGGGAAGATATTAGTATGGATTTTGTGCTTGGTTTGCCTAGAACTAGGAATGGCAAAGATTCCATGTTTGTTGTTCTGGACCAATTCTCTAAAATGGCACATTTCATACCATGCAACAAGATAGACGATGCTCCACATATTGCAAATATTTTTTGTAGGGAAATATTGCGCCTACACGGAGTGCCGAAGACTATTGTCTCGGACCGCAACGTCAAGTTCTTGAGCTACTTTTGGAAAACCTTATACGCCAAGCTCGAAATCAAGCTTTTGTTCTCTTTGGCATGCCATCCTCAAACCGATGTCCAAAGGGACGTGACGAACTGTGACGCCCTCGATGCGGTTATATCTCCCACGTGTCGAAGCACGACTTAGAGGCATAACCGCATTCAAAGCAATGTCGCAAGTGAGGTAATCTTCACACAACCCATGTAATGCATAAGGGAAAGAGATACATAGTTGGCTTACATTCGCCACTTCACACAAATACATGAATAAAGCATTACATCATCCAAATACAATCAAGGTCCGACTACGGAACCAAAATAAAAGAAGAACCCCAAATGCGACAAAGGTCCCCGATCGACCCCAACTGGGCTCCACTACTGATCAACTAGAACGAAACAAAACAAAGGACAAGATCTTCATCGAGCTCCTCCTGAGCTGGGTTGCGTCATCTGCACGGACTCATCGGCACCTGCAAGCTGGTTTTGGAAGTATCTGTGAGTCACGGGGACTCAGCAATCTCGCACCCTCGCGATCAAGACTATTTAAGCTTATGGGTAAGGTAAAAGTATGAGGTGGAGCTGCAGCAAGCGACTAGCATATATGGTGGCTAATCATATTCGCAAAAGAGAGCGAGAAGAGAAGGCAAAATCACGGTCGAACAACTATGATCAAGAAGTGATCCTAGAACAACCTACATCAAGCATAACTCCAACACCGTGTTCACTTCCCGGACTCCGCCGGAAAGAGACCATCACAGTTACACACGCGGTTGATGTATTTTAATTAAGGTCAACTTCAGGTTTTCTAAAACCGGACGTTAACAAATTCCCATCTGCCCATAACCGCGGGCACGGCTTTCAAAAGTTCAAATCCCTGCAGGGGTGTCCCAACTTAGCCCATGACAAGCTCTCACGGTCAACGAAGGAATAGACCTTCTAGCAGGAAGACCCGATCAGACTCGGAATCCCGGTTACAAGACATTTCGACAATGGTAAAACAAGACCAGCAAAGCCACCCAGATGTGCCGACAAATCCCGATAGGAGCTGCACATATCTCATTCTCAGGGCACACCGGATGAGCCAGACGTCGGGTGGGCCAGCCCAGAGTTGCCCCTGGTAGCTCCGGACATCGCTCAGTTTGGACCAACACTCAGAGGAGCACTGGCCCGGGGGGGTTAAAATAAAGATGACCCTTGGGCTGGCCTAACCCAAGGGAAAGAAAAGGCTAGGTGGCAAATGGTAAAACCAATGTTGGGCCTTGCTGGAGGAGTTTTATTCAAGGCGAACTGTCAAGGGGTTCCCATTATTACCCAACCGCGTAAGGAACGCAAAATCCGGGAACATAACACCGATATGACGGAAACTAGGGCGGCAAGAGTGGAACAAAACACCAGGCATAAGGCCAAGCCTTCCACCCTTTACCAAGTATATAGATGCATTAATTAAATAAGATATATTGTGATATCCCAACAAGTAAACATGTTCCAACAAGGAACAACATCTCCATGTTCCAACAAGGAACAAACTTCAATCTTCACCGGCAACTAACAACGCTATAAGAGGGGCTGAGCAAAGCGGTAACATAGCCAAACAACGGTTTGCTAGGACAAGGTGGGTTAGAGGCTTGGTTCAACAATATGGGAGGCATGATAAGCAAGTGGTAGGCATCGTAGCATAGGCATAGCAAAAGAGTGAGCAACTAGCAAGCAAAGATAGAAGTGATTTCGAGGGTATGATCATCTTGCCTGAAATCCCGCAAGGAAGAAGAACGAGTCCATGAAGAAGACAAATGGACGTAGCCGAATGAATCCTCACAACACGACGTTACCGGATCCAACCCGAAGAAGCAACACCGGAAAGAAGCAAACAATCATGGTAAACAACCATCACATAATCATGGCATGATGCACAATCAAGTATGATGCATGTCCGGTTTAATGAAGCATGGCACGACAAAGTGCACAAACAATCCTACAAATTAAGTGGAGCTCAATATGCAGTGAGTTGCATATTGACGAAACACCATGACAAGTTATTTAGTTCGATCTCATTTATGTACCCAACAATATTAAATGTTGTTAGCATGGCAAGAGGGTGAAGCAAATGAAAACTACCTATCTAGTCAAGTTTAAATGAGGCCGGAACAACAAACAACAATTCCGGTAAAACCCCATATGCATATTTTAAGGTTTCCTACTGTTCTGCCCTAAACCATATTTTATAGTTATTAAACATGCAAGATGATGTCACCATGTTAAACTAGGCAAAATTCCACCCCATTCACATATAAAGTTTATTAAATTTGGAGCTACGGTTAATTAGTTATGAATTAAACCGTTTTAGCATGGCATAGAAGCAAATTTAATCAAACATCATTTAAACATTTCAATCATAGATGAAAGTTGGATATTATGAAACTAGACAAAATTCTAAGCAAGTTTCATATATAATTTATTTAGATCTGAAGCACGGTTAATTAGTTATTAGATGCATGAAGTCTAGGGGGTTTTCCGCAAAAACTGCTGTCTCTGGAATATTATCTAAATTGTCCACTGAAAAAAAAATAGGAGTTGGGCCGAAACTGGCTGGCCCAGCCATGCACAGTGGGGGTTAGGGCGGCTGCTCTCAGTGGGCTGGCTTCGCACGAATGGGCCGGGGAGGATGGGCCTTGAGGGAGGGACTCAGCGGGCTGGCAGCTTGCGACCGGGAAGTCAACGCGGGCGCTGGTCGTCCTTGTCCCCGCGTGCTCACGTAGAAGGAGGGGAGGCAGTGGCCGATGCAGGGGAAGCAGAGGCGCGGCGGTCTCGAGCGGCAGCGGGCTCCAGAGAAGGCCGGCGAGGTGCAGGCGGGGCGGATCCGGCGCGGCTCGGGTCCCAGTGGCCGGAGCCGGAGGTGGCCGGCGACGTGGGTCTCAGGGAAGCAGGGGCGCGAGACTTGGCGTAATTCCGGCGAGGGCGACGCAGCTTGAGGAGGGGAAGACCCAGAATGGGACGAAGCCGACGGATCCGAGGCGGAGGTCGCGGTTCCCGGCGAGGATCACGACCGGCGGCAGGCATCGAGCTTCATGGGGCGGCGGGATGCTCCTGCTCCTGCCGAAGGGAAAAGAGGGAGAGCAGAGGAGATCAGGGCGGCCAAAAAAAACAGAGAATGGGGCGTGCAGCGGCAGGGCCTCATCCGGCGAGGGGTGCCAGGCTACCAGCGGCCACAGCTGCAGAAGACGGCGACGGGGACTCGAGGCCGAACTCAGGCCAAGGCGCTGGACTCCTGTTGAGGTACAGAGAGAAGAGGGATTAGGAAGAGAGATTTGCAGGGACGAGGGAACGGAAAAGAGAGGGTCGCGAGGAGCTGGCCTGGTGGTTCCGGTAGAACTCCGGCGAGGTTGCCGGCCGGTGGTGGCGCGCGGGGTCGAGCGAGGCTCTCGGGCCGAAGCAGTTGGGTGGATTGGTGGAGGCTGGATGGGGATCGAGAAGGTGGAACCTTGGCTGTGCGTGGTTGGAACGATGAGATCTGGGAGGATCCCGAGGAGAAGTGGCGGCGGCGAAGGGATGGGACAAACCTCCTAGGTTTTAGGGTTAGTCTAGATTAGGTATGAGGTTGGACTATAAATAGAGAAAAGAGGGAAATTTAGATCACCCGATCAAAATCGGACGGTCAGGAAAAATAGGCTAGGGTGTCCAAATAAGAAAACGGTGACGTTTTGTAGACGTTTGGGGATGATCCGGATCCAAGGGTGACGACTGCCCGGGTCGGGTCCGGGACAATTTCGGACGCGCACGTGAGGGGTTCGATGCACTGTGCAGAGAGGGTTTAGGACCGTGCGGTCGCATCGGACAACTCCGAAAGAGAAGAGGGAAAGGAGGATGGACTAGGTGAGCTGTGGCGAGACTGCGAGGGGGAGAAGAGAGAGAGAGGGCTCGGCATCTGTTTCCAGAGACCGAAAACGTCCGACGAAAAGACCGGCTATAATGCCGCTATAGTTTAACGGTAGGGCTATCAAACGAACTCCGAATGCGATGAAACTTGACAGGCGGTCTATGTACACTATAATAAGACCACATGCCAACTTTCATCCCATTCCGAGAACATTTTACGACCACTTATAAAATAATATTTCGGACATGCCGCGGGTGCGTGCAAGTGTGTCTGGGCTCAGAACGGACAACGGAGAGAACGAGGAGGCCGGGACGGTGCAAGTTCTGAAAACATGATGATGCAATGCACATGATGACATGATAAGATGCAACATGCAAGCAAATGACAAGCCAACAACAGCAAATAAGCGGAGGACACCTGGCACATCGGTCTTGGGGCGTCACAACACTCCACTACGAGAGGATCTCGTCCCGAGATATAGAATGGCACCGGAGGGACAAACGGAAGAGAAAGAGAAGAGGTAAAATTAAGTTGCTTCTTTGACAAACGAGTGAAACCACGAACCTTGGAAGTTTGAACAAAAGACAGAAAGAAAGCAACGGAGATGAACGAAGTTGAAAAAACACTCCGTTAGGGAAAAAGAACAAGGAAGAACAACTTCGGGCAGCACTCCGGTTGAAAATAACAGGAATTGAATAAGAACTTGATAAGATGAGAGGATACTTGATGAAATCATCAACACACAACCTCCGGTTAAAAGGATAAGCACGATCAAAACATGGTCCTGACAATCCGAGAAGATGGGTTGAGGAGAGCAACATCACAATGCCTCCGGAACGAAGGGAAACAATATCTTGAGAGAGCACGGTTACAACAAATGCTAGAACGAAGTTGTTGGAAAACCAACAATGAAAAGAATAAGCTTGATATGGTCTTATGGAATACATCTCAAATTATGAGGTGACAACCTGCCACTCACGAAAAAAGAATTGGATTGGAATGAACAAGCAGACGAGAAACTTATCACCGGAAGGATACATGAAGAACTTGGGTCATATATTATCGCCATTAATAGCATTACTCCTTAGGGAAAGCTTTAGGTGAAATATAACCCAAGATAACTCCAATGACTATATTGATGGATTTAAAATATCTCATTCTTGACAACATGTGAATCATGAAAACATGAACTCAAATTATCAAGAATGACATAATACCACCTCCAATAATATGGAAGAAAGAATTGCACTCCGGATAGCAAGATGAAGAAAGCTTGAGCTCCTTTGAAAAGAATGTTGATGAATACTTCGAAAAGGAATTAAATCCTTGATGAACCATCATGTAGAACCTTCATGAAGAACTCCGGTAACAAAGGGATAACGAGAAAAAAAGAGAAGTTGAAAAAAACACAAGGTGAAGCCTTGCGATGATTTAGATGGATCTCCGTGATAATTAGAGCTTGGAACTCCAGGAAAGAAAAAATAAAGCATCTCGAACTGAGAATATGATATGATGAACCACTCCGGAAAAAGGAATTAATCACTTGGATGGAACAAGAATAAGAATTATGTTATGCGTATCCTTCACCAATTAAATTGATGACAATCAATGGATTTGGCATACTACTTATTCTCGTAGAAAGGATTAAAAGAGATATAGCGCCAACTTGGAAAGGTCTTCAACGAACCACCGGTAGGATTGGAACAACGAATAAATTGATATGATAACGAAGGAAAAGAAATCTTGAATGAACCACCGTAAGAATTGAAAACGAACGAAGTAAAGGGGTGAATCACCGGTAAGAATTAGCAAATGAACGAAGATGCTTGCTAGGATTTAGATACATGAGAACGAAGAGCTCATGGATTGATTAGAGAGTATTGAATGATGCACCGGTAAGATTTGGAGAACGATAACTGAAAGCTGGGAATGAATAATTATGAGATGATGGGGCTCTGGAGAATCAAACTGAAAATACTCTGAATTACTCCGGATGGGTGAAAAGAATTCTGACAATCGAAAACAATTATGAGAGGATGGCCTTGAACTAGAACCACGAATCTTGAGAGAACCGATATGATTTGGAGGGAAAATCTTCTTCTGACTTCAAAAATCTGAGAATGACGATGAGAAACACCACCAATAATTGAAAAGGCACTCCGTAAGAATCAAAAGCGAAGAGATTTAGCCAACAATGAGAAGGATTTAACCGATCTTGTAGAAAGGCATTTGACTGATGATAAATCATTCTTACGTCAAACTTCGAAAAGAATTTCAGAATAACTCCGGAAAGAACTAGAAGAGTCAGGTAAGATCCTGGGAAAAGACCTGTCGATTAGGGCCCACTCAAGAGAAAACACCGTTAGAATGATTAAAAAGAGATATTTCACCGGTTGAATTAAATGGCTTGAATGAGGTGACATCCTCGAAAGATCTTGAACGAAAGCATAGTGGAAACAAGAATCTTCTGAGATATCTTCGGCACTCCGAAACAAATGAATAGCGAGAGATGGATGATTAAGAGGTGCACCGGCATAAGAAAAGCATTGGGCAAAATGAAAAGGAGTATGCTCAATACCAAAGCTTGAATTAAATCCACCGGAGAAGAAAATGAGTGATGAGAGACGAACTTGAAGCTCCGTTAGAATCTTCATGAGAATCACCGGATAAGAACATTGAAGGAAAAAGAATGGAGATACTTCCCATGAATAAAATGATACTTGAATAAGAAATATGAGTCCTTGAAGAAAAAGGGTGGGTGGGCGGGAAAAACAAAGGCAACTTGGAGACGGATGAAACAAACACCGTTGAGAAGAACTGATACTTGATCTTGCGGATATTGAAATGATCGGATCCACTTGAAGAGAAGCATGCCGGTTAAAAAGGATTGCCAAAAAAACAATCTCGATTATCATGAGGGATTAGTATTCGCATAGGAGTATGAAAACACCATTTGGGGAAGGTATGGAATCAACACTTGACATTGAAGCAACTCGAATACCACGACTGAAAACAAAACAAAGGATTGGCTTGCAGAATAAGCCGGAACAAACATATGATAGAGATTTCGTCCGAAGTTTTCGTGGTGGGGCCTACACGGGCTCGATCGTATAGCACCATCATGTACAAGGCAATGCACATGACATACGAAGCGTCCCCGAGTCGGCATAGCCAAGGACTCTTTAAGACACAACGTGACCACTGTAAAACCGATCGTGAATAGGCGGACCACTAGACGTCGAACCCCAATTTCATATCATACACCTGTCGGAAAGATATCCTAAGAGCTACTTGAATTCCCACTTATAAACTCCCGAAATTTTCCCAGTTATGCAATCAGGTGTTGGGGATACAGGGGAAGCATAATATCTCACCCAAATCTAGCAAATCCTACATCCAGCTGTATCCATCCTTCAACACATAACCAAGAAACCTTTGGAAATCGTCTACCTCAACCTTCGAAAAGCATCTGTTATACGAGTTATGGCAATACTCCCGAACTCCCGCCCTAGTACTGGGTGGCGTCGAGGTTATCTCACCAACGAACTGCATAAAAGAGATTTTCGATGTCGGCTGCAACGATAAAATTGTGACGACAACACCTCGGAGCTCAACTCCCCGGGACACTGCCACAAAACCCCTGCCAGGAGGCACAAAGACAATGTTCTCGTCACAAAACCATCGGAACGATTCCAAGGTACCTGCGTGATCCTAAAAAAAATTTAGTGAAATTTGAGAAGAGAAGAGTCAAAACTCTACGTCAGGATGCCTTACCAGAGCGATGAGGAGACTGGGAAGTAAAAAGAATTCCTAAACTCTCCGATATATAATTCCTAAATGACTCAAAACATTTTTCTAGACACAAACTCGGCTGCTAAAAACGATCAAGCAGTGGGGGCTCCTAAGGTCGGGGAAGGCTCTGATTACCAACTTGTTACGCCCTCGATGCGGCTATATCTCCCACGTGTCGAAGCACGACTTAGAGGCATAACCGCATTGAAAGCAATGTCGCAAGTGCAGTAATCTTCACACAACCCATGTAATACATAAGGGAAAGAGATACATAGTTGGCTTACATTTGCCACTTCACACAAATACATGAATAAAGCATTACATCATCCTAATACAATCAAGGTCCGACTATGGAACCAAAATAAAAGAAGAACCCCAAATGCGAAAAAGGTCCCCGATCGACACCAACTGGGCTCCACTACTGATCAACTAGAACGAAACAAAACAAAGGACAAGATCTTCATCGAGCTCCTCCTGAGCTGGGTTGCGTCATCTGCACAGACTCATCGGCACCTGCAAGCTGGTTTTGGAAGTATCTGTGAGTCACGGGGACTCAGCAATCTCGTACCCTCGCGATCAAGACTATTTAAGCTTATGGGTAAGGTAAAAGTATGAGGTGGAGCTGCAGCAAGCGACTAGCATATATGGTGGCTAATCATATTCGCAAAAGAGAGCGAGAAGAGAAGGCAAAAGCACGGTCGAACAACTATGATCAAGAAGTGATCCTAGAACAACCTACGTCAAGCATAACTCCAACACCGTGTTCACTTCCCGGACTCCGCCGGAAAGAGACCATCACGGTTACACACGCGGTTGATGTATTTTAATTAAGGTCAACTTCAGGTTTTCTACAACCGGACGTTAACAAATTCCCATCTGCCCATAACCGCGGGCACAGCTTTCGAAAGTTCAAATCCCTGCAGGGGTGTCCCAACTTAGCCCATGACAAGCTCTCACGGTCAATGAAGGAATAGACCTTCTAGCGGGAAGACCCGATCAGACTCAGAATCCCGGTTACAAGACATTTCGACAATGGTAAAACAAGACCAGCAAGCCACCCAGATGTGCCGACAAATCCCGATAGGAGCTGCACATATCTCGTTCTCAGGGCACACCGGATGAGCCAGACGTCGGGTGGGCCAGCCCAGAGTTGCCCCTGGTAGCTCCGGACATCACTCAGTTTGGACCAACACTCAGAGGAGCACTGGCCCGGGGGGGTTAAAATAAAGATGACCCTTGGGCTGGCCTAACCCAAGGGAAAGAAAAGGCTAGGTGGAAAATGGTAAAACCAATGTTGGGCCTTGCTGGAGGAGTTTTATTCAAGGCGAACTGTCAAGGGGTTCCCATTATTACCCAACCGCGTAAGGAACGCAAAACCCGGGAACATAACACCGATATGACGGAAACTAGGGCGGCAAGAGTGGAACAAAACACCAGGCATAAGGCCGAGCCTTCCACCCTTTACCAAGTATATAGATGCATTAATTAAATAAGATATATTGTGATATCCCAACAAGTAAACATGTTCCAACAATGAACAACATCTCCATGTTCCAACAAGGAACAAACTTCAATCTTCACCTACAACTAACAACGCTATAAGAGGGGCTAAGCAAAGCGGTAACATAGCCAAACAACGGTTTGCTAGGACAAGGTGGGTTAGAGGCTTGGTTCAACAATATGGGAGGCATGATAAGCAAGTGGTAGGCATCGTAGCATAGGCATAGCAAAAGAGTGAGCAACTAGCAAGCAAAGATAGAAGTGATTTCGAGGGTATGATCATCTTGCCTGAAATCCCGCAAGGAAGAAGAACGAGTCCATGAAGAAGACAAATGGACGTAGCCGAACGAATCCTCACAACACGACGTTACCGGATCCAACCCGAAGAAGCAACACCGGAAAGAAGCAAACAATCATGGTAAACAACCATCACATAATCATGGCATGATGCACAATCAAGTATGATGCATGTCCGGTTTAATGAAGCATGGCACGGCAAAGTGCACAAACAATCCTACAAATTAAGTGGAGCTCAATATGCAATGAGTTGCATATTGACGAACCACCACGACAAGTTATTTAGTTCAATCTCATTTATGTACCCAACAATATTAAATGTTGTTAGCATGGCAAGAGGGTGAAGCAAGTGAAAACTACCTATCTAGTCAAGTTTAAATGAGGCCGGAACAACAAACAACAATTCCGGTAAAACCCCATATGCATATTTTAAGGTTTCGTACTGTTCTGCACTAAACCATATTTTATAGTTATTAAACATGCAAGATGGTGTCACCATGTTAAACTAGGCAAAATTCCACCCCATTCACATATAAAGTTTATTAAATTTGGAGCTACGGTTAATTAGTTATGAATTAAACCGTTTTAGCATGGCATAGAAGCAAATTTAATCAAACATCATTTAAACATTTCAATCATAGATGAAAGTTGGATATTATGAAACTAGACAAAATTCTAAGCAAGTTTCATATATAATTTATTTAGATCTGAAGCACGGTTAATTAGTTATTAGATGCATGAAGTCTAGGGGGTTTTCCGCAAAAACTGCTGTCTCTGGAATATTATCTAAATTGTCCACTGAAAAAAAAATAGGAGTTGGGCCGAAACTGGCTGGCCCAGCCGTGCACAGTGGGGGTTAGGGCGGCTGCTCACAGTGGGCTGGCTTCGCACGAATGGGCCGGGGAGGATGGGCCTTGAGGGAGGGACTCAGCGGGCTGGCAGCTTGCGACCGGGAAGTCAACGCGGGCGCTGGTCGTCCTTGTCCCTGCGTGCTCACATAGAAGGAGGGGAGGCAGTGGCCGATGCAGGGGAAGCAGAGGCGCGGCGGTCTCGAGCGGCAGCGGGCTCCAGAGAAGGCCGGCGAGGTGCAGGCGGGGCGGATCCGGCGCGGCTCGGGTCCCAGTGGCCGGAGCCGGAGGTGGCCGGCGACGTGGGTCTCAGGGAAGCAGGGGCGCGAGACTTGGCGTAATTCCGGCGAGGGCGACGCAGCTTGAGGAGGGGAAGACCCAGAATGGGACGAAGCCGACGGATCCGAGGCGGAGGTCGCGGTTCCCGGCGAGGATCACGACCGGCGGCAGGCATCGAGCTTCATGGGGCGGCGGGATGCTCCTGCTCCTGCCGAAGGGAAAAGAGGGAGAGCAGAGGAGATCAGGGCGGCCAAAAAAAACAGAGAATGGGGCGTGCAGCGGCAGGGCCTCATCCGGCGAGGGGTGCCAGGCTACCAGCGGCCACAGCTGCAGAAGACGGCGACGGGGACTCGAGGCCGAACTCAGGCCAAGGCGCTGGACTCCTGTTGAGGTACAGAGAGAAGAGGGATTAGGAAGAGAGATTTGCAGGGACGAGGGAACGGAAAAGAGAGGGTCGCGAGGAGCTGGCCTGGTGGTTCCGGTAGAACTCCGGCGAGGTTGCCGGCCGGTGGTGGCGCGCGGGGTCGAGCGAGGCTCTCGGGCCGAAGCAGTTGGGTGGATTGGTGGAGGCTGGATGGGGATCGAGAAGGTGGAACCTTGGCTGTGCGTGGTTGGAACGATGAGATCTGGGAGGATCCCGAGGACAAGTGGCGGCGGCGAAGGGATGGGACAAACCTCCTAGGTTTTAGGGTTAGTCTAGATTAGGTATGAGGTTGGACTATAAATAGAGAAAAGAGGGAAATTTAGATCACCCGATCAAAATCGGACGGTCAGGAAAAATAGGCTAGGGAGTCCAAATAAGAAAACGGTGACGTTTTGTAGACGTTTGGGGATGATCCGGATCCAACGGTGACGACTGCCCGGGTCGGGTCCGGGACAATTTTGGACGCACACGTGAGGGGTTCGATGCACTATGCAGAGAGGGTTTCGGACCGTGCGGTCGCATCGGACAACTCCGGAAGAGAAGAGGGGAAGGAGGATGGACTAGGTGGGCTGTGGCGAGACTGCGAGGGGGAGAAGAGAGAGAGAGAGAGGGCCCGGCATCTGTTTCCGGAGACCGAAAACATCCGATGAAAAGACCGGCTATAATGCCGCTATAGTTTAACGGTAGGGCTATCAAACGAACTCCGAATGCGATGAAACTTGACAGGCGGTCTATCTACACTATAATAAGACCACATGCCAACTTTCATCCCATTCCGAGAACATTTTCCGACCACTTATAAAATAATATTTCGGACCTGCCGCGGGCGCGTGCAAGTGTTTCTGGGCTCAGAACGGACAACGGAGAAAACGAGGAGGCCGGAACGGATGCAAGTTTTGAAAACATGATGATGCAATGCACATGATGACATGATAAGATGCAACACGCAAGCAAATGACAAGCCAACAACAGTAAATAAGCGGAGGACACCTGGCACATCGGTCTCGGGGCGTCACACAAACCGAACGCTCTCCACTCTACTTCGTGTATTGATCCAAAAGAACATCAAGGAGTGGGAGGAGTGTCTACCCATCGCCGAGTACGCCTACAACTGCCCAAGACATTCAACTACCAACCAGTTCCCCGTCGAGGTAGTCGACGGCTTCAACCCGTTGTCCCCATTGGACATTCTCCCTCTACCACTACAAGAGCGCATCAATATGGACACAAGTGCACGAGTGAACTACCTCAAGAAGATGCATGAAGATACAAGGCACACCATCGAGCGCCAAGTACAACAACTTGCGACCAAGCTCAACATCAACAAGCAACCCATGATATTCAACATTGGAGATCTTGTGTGGCTACAGCTTCGCAAGGACCGCTTCCCCAACAAACGGAAATCCAAGCTTCTACCTTGAGCCGACAAATGCTTCAAGGTGCTTGAATGCTACAACAACAACGCCTACAAGATCGACATCCCGCATGACAAGTACTCTGTTAGCGACATCTTCAACGTCCAAGATCTCTCTCCCTACCATGGTGATGAGGCTTTCGATCTGAGGTCGGATCTTTTCCAGGGGGGGGGGGGAGATGATCTGGAGCATCCTATGGTCATCCCCATGGACCTACCTACGTCTCCCACGACACCACTTGGACCAATGATAAGAGCTCGAGCAAAGGCTATCGAAGATAAGGTGAACTCGCTCCTCTCCGAACTACCACTTTCTTCACATGAGACATGGCTACTACCTCAAGTGGAGACCCTATGTGTGATCAGGTGCTTGGAGGAAAGCCACGGAACAGCTACCCCCCAACGGACAAGATGGCGAGGGCACCAAGTACAAGGACCGGGAGAAGGAGCTGCCAAAAAATCTCCAGCCATCGGATGACCGAGGCTTGTCAAACGTCCAACGCCTGGAGGATCAACCAGCCAAACAAGTCCAGGCCAGAGAACGCTCTAGCGGCCGGACGACCGACGCCGACCGGACGTCCGACACGCTCCAACCACCGGACGACTGAGCCCCTCCGAACGACCGGCACCACCATCACAGAACCAAAACATCAGAAGTATGGAGACCACCGGACGACCGATGCCCCAGACGTCCGACGCCGGCCAGAAATCCGAGACCGACCATCCCGAGCCAAAATGTCGGACTTCTGACAAGTACCGGACGTCCGGACCCTCGCGAGCCACCGGACGACCAGTAACTGTCGGACGTCCGACGCCTGTGTGTTGACAGTGTGTTGGCCCAAGGCCCATGTACCCCTTCGTCCACTTAGACAATATATACTCCTCCTCCCTCTTTCTAAGGTTAGCATTGGTTTAGCTCATACTTGAGATATAGCTTTGCTCATCCATCCGGATCTACTCCACCGAGAGAGACCACGGCCTCTACGGAGAAGATCCATCTTGGATTCAAGACCCCTAATGGGAAGACCTTCAAGACATCCTCACAGAGAAGAACTTTCTACTTGTATCGTCATTTGTTGATCGTGGATCGTGTATCTCTTTGTGTTTCGAGGATCTAGCACATGTGTAATCGAATCTTGTTGGTTTGAGTGATTCCTCTCGTGTTCTCCCTCATGTTTTCCCCTCGTGTTCTTCGTGTTCTTCGTAGGATCACCTCCAAATCATGAAAGATCGGCCCTAGGGTTTCCACCCTACATCACTAAAAGAGGTAGCGATTATTGTTTCGCCCACAAGGGGACACGTTTCCCTATCGAAACCATGAGGGTTCTTGCGACAAGCTCTGGTTTGTAAGAGTGTTGTAATAAAGCTTCGCCCAAATTGGACAATGTTTTTACCACGACATATATGTTCCATGACGTGACACCATGCTAATATTCATGACTTTCTAGTCAGTTTTGGATTTACGGGGATTTAGAAACCGAGATTCCAAAAGTTTGAGGACGAGCCAGAACGCCGGTACGGTTGTAATTCATTCCCATTCCATGCATGGGACCTAAACATGCA
This sequence comes from Triticum urartu, assembly GCF_056163025.1. NCBI lineage: Eukaryota > Viridiplantae > Streptophyta > Magnoliopsida > Poales > Poaceae > Triticum > Triticum urartu. The sequence continues at coordinate 325,371,883 of NC_141875.1, read as the reverse complement.
CCCAAGGACACATGTATGATTTTTCTAGCCCTTTTTGTGAACTGGAGCACGTATTTCTAGTTAAGATTTGAATTATGGACATTAAATGCCTAGGAAACTCAATTAATGTATAAAAAGGGCGAACGAACCCTGAATAATTTTAAATTTCAGCATGGATATCCTGTCATTCCATGTTGCATGTAGAAGAAAATACAAGGCGAAAAGAGGCAGTGATTATCGTTTCGCCCACAAGGGGGACACGTTTCCCTATGGGAACCATGAGGCTTCTTGAGAGAAGCTCTGTTTGTAAGAGGCTTGTAATAAAAACATGCCCCAAAATGGAAAGTTTTTTTCCTCAACATATATGTGCCATGTCGTGACACCATGCCAAGTTTCATGATTTTCGGGTGAGTTTTGGATTTACAGGGATTTAAAAACAGAGATTCCCACGAAATGTTTTCAAATAGCACACGGTTCACTCACGAAAGCCGTGTGCCTACCAAACCGTGGCCGATAACCCCCCCCCCCCCTGCTGCACTCGCGATCTGAGTCGTGCGTTCTGATTGGCCAGAACCCAAACCCCACGAATCGTATGTCTGCACCGTTGGATGCTCCCAGATCGAACGGCAATCCTCATCCCTTTCGACAGCACATGTAGTTCCAGTTGTGATTTTATTTTTATGGTTAAGCACTATGCACATGCGTCATGCTAGCTCACGCTTCCTTCTCTACTAAGTCTTCCATATTAATGTTGTTATATATCCAAACACGCTACCATTTCCCGCCACTCCTCCCATCGGTTTCCCGCCTCTTCTCCCATCGGTTTCCTACTGCCAGTGTCAGTGCTCATAGAAGGCTAGGCGGTGACACACCGGCCATGTAAATATTGCACACAGTTTCTAAAGGCACAAACGTGTGTGATAGTAGGGACTAGGTCCCATTGGGTGACCAGCGTGAAACACCTTAAAGGCAAGGAGGCAATTCCTATCAGCAAGGGGCAGCTTCCCATCCGTTAGCCTTGTCGAATAGAACGTAGAAGTTAAGTGTGCTCGGCCTGGAGTAGTCTAAGGATGGGTGACCCGGTGGGAAGTTGCATATCTCAAGCTTCTTTTGAACTCTATGATATGGTCATTATAGACATTTATTATCTAAATGTCTCTATAGTGACATATCGTGACAATTATATAAACCTTGGGATCCTTATTTTGCTAATTTGTAGAAAATGTTTTTATTGGTTATTTTTTGTTCTCAAAAATCAAAGAATGATCAGCATCTGTAGGCCCACACAAATTATCCCTTTGACCCAACGCACGATTAGGGTTTACTCTTTGCTCCATGTGCTATGTTACAGCAAATCAAGTTTCAGCACATGCGTTGGACGGCACCCGGCCCCTATCCCCCCCCCCACCCACCCACCTCGAAGTTGCATTCCCGACATCGTACATCTTTAACCTGGCCGCGGGGGTACGATGTTCATATTGTAATGTTATTGATGTAGTTGGTGCCCCATCGAACTTGTGCTTTCGAGATTTGAACAAATCACACACCAGACCCATACATTTTTTTGGGCCGCATGCAGGGTATAGGGGGGCGGGTGTTCTGATCGAGCATGTCTCCCTTGTGTGGTTTATAGACACCGCACATATCTGTGGGCTCCCCAAGGTATATATCTATACCCCTACATAGTGTGTGAATAACTTTGAAAGATGGTCGTTGGATGAAGCCAATCCGATGGTGCAGAGATGGCAAATCCGAGCACTATTAGTCGTTGGATATCATCTACATTCCACCAGAGTCTGCCACATGTACAATCTAGAAGACGCCATGGTTGAACTTAAGCATAATACACAAACCTCAAAACACAAGCAGTTCTCCTTTGTTCTAGAATCTTCCATATCATAATTGCCCAAACTTTTTCTAGATGAATTGCCATTATTTGTTTTTACTTTATGCTTTACAAAGCACAATTCCATGAATCTTAAAATAGATTAACTTTTTTATAAAAAATAATTGATTTTGAATGAGATGAACTATAAGAATTAAACAAATATCGACATCATGCATATATGACTCAAAGCTTACATACTATAGTGTGGTATTTATTCATAATTTGGTTGCCAAATCTCATGCGTGCAATGCACATGTACCTTACTAGTATATATATATCATCCTTGATCGATAACAAGGGGACCCACACAATCTATCCCTTTGACCCAACATACGAGAAGGGTTTGACCATGATGGTTTCCTATTGCTATGTGTGCCATGTTAGACCAAAGAAAGTTTGAGCACATGAGTTGGGTGACCCCCCCCCCCCCCCGCCGCCGCCTCGAGGTTGGGGAACCAACATTGTACGTATTGAACCTGGCTTGGGGTCGGGTACGGTGTTCGGTTTGTAATGTAGTTGGTGCCCCATCGAAGTTGTGCATTCGGGATTTGAACACATCACGCACCACCCATACATATTTTTGGGCCGCATGCGGTGTGTAGGGGGTCTTCTGATCGACCACGTCTCCCTTGTGTGGGTTTTTGTGACGACACGCATATCTGTGGGCTCCCTGAGTGTACATACATCATCCCTTTGACCAATAGCAAGGGGTATGTGTTGGCCATGAATGGATTCCTCCTAGTTCCCATTAGGGCCGGTCACCGTCACATGTCGTTCAACCAAAGCTCGAGCTCATGCGTTGTCAGTATTCCCTCCCACACGCTTGGATTGCTGGTTCCAACCAACACCGTACCCTGCGTATCTCGTCCTTAACTACCTGGCTTTCATGGTTGTTGTCTGTATCGAGAGGCAGACACCACATCTAAATTGTACATTATTCGATATTGAAAACACACATCACCCCTTCCAACGAACATCATTTTGGGCCGCATGAAGTATTCTATCCATTTTTTGTCAACAACAACAGTTGTCATTTCACCAAGCGGTAGATTCACTGGTCCATCTTATGGTAGGTCATGGTGACATGCATGTATGACCGAAGTATCATTACCTGCATCCGCCCCACTGACGTGAAGTGGGAGGTAGGTCAAGCACCCTAGCTAGGTAGCTATGACATTATGTCATTATATATATATATCCAAGGGTACTTTTGGGTTTGCGAGGCAGGTGCCATCAAAGTTGTGCATTGTGTATTTAAAGTTTTAGACATCACACCGTATATTCCTACATATATTTGGCCACTTCTAGATGGTTCTTGACTTCTGGCCCCTCTCATCGATCTTCGACGACGCGCCCAAACATGGGCCCGCGCGGTCAAAGTTGAGCATTGGACTTTTGAACATCACAGACCACCCTTTTCACTCATATATATTTGGGCCACATGCTGGTGTGGCTGTCTTCTAACCCTCTCTGGCATTTTTTTGCTGCAAATACTTGAATGACGCTCAACGGACATGGGTGTACTGGCTTAACCGCGTGCGATGCAAGAGTGCTGTGAAATCCCCACAACTGCCAAGCGTGATCAAGGGGGTAGGTAGTGATTAACCGTGTGCAATTCTAGTGGGTTGTGGAATCACCACGACTGCGCAAGCGCGAGCAGGGGTGGAGGTAGTGGTTTAACCGTGTGTGATGCAAGTGCGCGTGAATCACCATGACTGCGCAAGCGCGAGCAAAGGTGGAGGTATTGGCTTAATCGTGTGCGATGCAAGTGCGCTGTGAATCACCATGACTGCGCAAGCGCGAGCAAAGGTGGAGGTACTGGCTTAATGTGTGTGATGCTAGTGCGATGTAAAATCAACAGCCGCGCAAGCTAAAGGCGAGTAGTTTATTTAGATTGAATTCCACGTCAAATCTATAAACAAACTACCCGCCTTGAGCGTTGCAAAAATCGGTAGTTCCACCGCGCTTGTCCTTATTATCATACACGCATATTCTTATTAGACCATGTGCGATCTTGGGTACTCCCGCCCCGCACCAATTCCTTTACCCCAATTTTAGTAGCCGACATACTTCAACAGTCGCCCCCACTCCTCCAGCATCGACCTTACAGTAAAATTGCAGTAGCCGAGACATTTGAATTGTCGCCCTCCCTCATCCACCACCATCTCCACCCACCATTACTAAAATTTCCAATAGCCGCGGCATATCCTCAAACACCACCCCGCCCACCCGCCCCCCTCCCCTCCACAGTCCCCCCAACCGGCCCCCTCTCCCCCCCCCCCCTTGAACCCTAGCTCGCCACCGCCAACCCCTGTCGGTCTGCTCGTTCCTCCTATCTTAGATAATAAAGTTCAAGTTACCCACCAATTCACATATCGTCGCCCCACTCCCCTAAGTTTTTAGATGAGGCTTGTGGTGTCCCTCCTTGGCAGATCCACATCCCCTGCTCCAGAAGGTCGCAGCCTAAGCTCGACCACATATCTCGGGGAGCTCGATGAGCATTCGGCCAAGAAGAGGTTTATCATGGCCTCTCCGGCGGATGTTGGCAAGGTGGCCGTTGTTCGCCTCGACTTGTCGATCCCGGAGCAACACCTCGTCGCGGAAGCCGGTGAAGATGTTGACTATGTTGCCATGTCGAAGGCTTCACGTCAGCGGGCTAGTGTATTACTTTATCAGGGGAAAGCTGGCTATGACATTAAGCTCGTCGATAGCGACGGCTTCAAGCAGGCCATGTCACAAGTAAAGTGGTCCATCCCCAACCCCTCTGGTTCAACCGTAGTCGATCTCTTTGACGGCCCTGCCGATGATCTCCTCCGCCACGCGGTCAAGGATTTGTGATCCTTGTACGCCATCAAGCCAATTTTGTCATTTCTGAAGGACATGTTCTACGGCGGCGGCTTGGGATCCTCAATTGCCAAGTTAGATCTCATCGACCACGACCACGAGGAGGGCACCCACAAAGGTTCTTCCAAGGTGAAACAGCCCATTTGTGACATCAGAGAGCGCACCATGGGTCAGTGCTCTTCCAACTGGAAGGATCCGTCCATGACATGTGAGGCAACATCTTATCAGCAAATCTTACCTTTTCTAGCTTGCCAACCCGTACCCTTTGTTGTTGTAGCTTTTGCCATGTGTTTTTTTAACTGTGACGTGTTTAATTATTTCAGTTATGCAAAAATGTTATGTTCAATAGGGTTATGTGATGTTTAAGTATGAATTGTCCACTTCAGTTTCACGAATGGCTATATTTGGTTGTTTATAGTGAGTAGATGCCTTCTTTGTCTGTATTTGGTTGTTAGGTTGGTTGTAGTGAGAATTTGTCCAGTTATCGAGCAGATGCCTTGTTTATCTGTATTTGGTTGTTAGGTTGGTTGCAGTGAGCATTTGTCCAGTTATCAAGCAGATGCCTTGTTTATCTGTATTTGGTTGTTAGGTTGGTTGCGGTGAGCATTTGTCCAGTTTTCAAGCAGATGCCTTGTTCATATGTATTTGCTTGTTAAGTTGGTTGGAGTGAGCATTTGTCCAGTTTTCAAGCATATGCCCTGTTTACCTGTATTTTCTTGTTAGGTTGGTTGCAGTGAGACTCTGTCCAGTTTTCAATGGCTATATTTGGTTGTTATACTGATCATTTATGCCTTGTTTATTTCAGTCATTCACAATGTGATGTTAATTATGTGCAAGTCGGAATTGTGCCGCTCGACTGCATCAATACCAGTTTGAACGGCTATATTTGGTTCTAGTTATGCTTGGTGTAGTTAACACATGCCCTTTATTTCAGTTTTACACATTTATCCTATGTGATGTTTAAGCATGACCTACGTTCTAACCATTTTCAACAATACTAGTTTGAATTGCAATATTTAATGGCTGTTAAGCCTGTTGTAGGTAACATTCCCTTCCATTTTATATTTGCTTTAACAGCATGCTGAAACCAACATATTCAAGCTATCATTTGTAGATGATATTGTTTACCTTTGCTATATTTGTTTGATGCTAAGGTTGTTGTACTTATCATGCCTTTCCACTACTTATGCAGGACAACAACGGGAGTGGCCACCATTTTCTGCCGAGGTTAGTTTCATCCCTCGGCTTGTACTCCCCCGTCATTCCATAATGTAGTGCATATAGATCCAGGCCTGGACACTTGTTAGCTTCTAATATTGACTTATTGCTTGTAGGTACATATGCCCTTGCCAAGGATCCACGTATCGACCCTTTTTGCGTATGGGCAATGAGATATTCATGAACAAGCATCAAGTGAGGAAACTGATAAGGATTATTAGCAAAAAGATACAAACGGTGGCGAGAAAATTATTTATTTACACTCTATCCAACACAACAGTGAGCTGTAGGATGGTAACTACAAACTCTGCAACCTTCTCTTTTTACTACCCATAATGAGTTGTTAGACAACAATGTCTGAATCTTTTTCGTTCACAGTGGCTCCCGAAGCAGTTTGCTCAAGATTACCTCGCAAAGTAAATGATTGGTGGACACGCAATGAAGGTTAAAGTATTTCATCCAGACTACAATAAGCATCGAGAAGTCCTAATGAAGACAGTGAAGGATGGACGGGCAGCCATCACAAGGGGTTGGCCTAGAGTCGTGCACGCATTACGCATGGAGGAGGGCACAATATGGGCATTCTGCTTCGCCTTCTCCACCAACCAGAGTGTCTTTTGCCTCTCTCTTTACAGTCTTTAGTACAACTGCGGTTCATCATTCTTTACTTGGTGCTTCTGTAGTTCTTCAGTATATGTACCTATGCATCGAATTATGCATTCGCGGATGAACCTATATTTCTAATAAACATGGTTCGATATGAAATGAGTGATTGCCTACTTTCGAATTCAAAATATGTGATTTTTAAATTTGGGATTAAATTAGGGATTAATTAGGGATTACACTGCACACGGTTTGCGAAAGCGAAACATCTACGATAAACATGGAGATCAGACACGTTTCTCAGATCCACATGTGTGCGATCAATCTATACTGCACACACAATTAGCCAAGAAAAAGTGTGTGATTAACAACAGCATCGCACACGGTTCCTTCTTATTAAATGTTTGCGAAGTCACCTTATCACACATGCTTGGCAATCATGGACAGTTTATGATGTTGTGCGCATCGCAAACGTTTGGTCATAGAAGAACGCGTGCGATAGGTCTTCATCTGACGCGGGTACGACGGTTGAATCGTGTGGGATGTATTCAAGCTTCGCATACAGTTTTATAGGGACAACTGTATGCGCTCTTACATTGAATCGCATGCAGTCGAGGAAAAGTGAATCTGTGTGATTGTCTGCTTATTGTACACATTCTATAATCGTGAACTGTTTGTGATGGGTCGCGCATCGTAAACGTAGCACCACAGAATACCGACTGTGATGGCAATGCGAGCACAAACGAGTTGCAAGGATGAAGCGTTCCGGATATTCGAGATATCAGAAACAGATTTATAGGGACAACTGTATGCATCAAGGCTCCCTATCCCCGACGGTTCTGGGTCGTATGGGAAGGACCCCCTATCGCACACACTCACTTGGCGACGGTTCAAAACATCGTTGCCAAAAGGGATTAAAAACCGTTTGTATAGCACCTCGTTGTACCAGTTTAGCAGATCGAAATCTATCTCGGGCCATGGGGGCAATTACAAGGCAGGCCGTTAACAGGCCAAAAGACAACTCGGGCCATAAATGCGCAGACATACTACATGGGCCTTTAACAGGCCAAAAGTGAGAACATGCCGGAATTGTGCCATCTAGAGCATGGACCGTTAAGAGGCCAAATGTCACGATGGGCCACAAATGACCCAAGTGTAGAGACAGTCGTTAAAAAAGGGTGAAAGACACACCAGGCAGGAAATGACCCAGCTCTACAATGGGTCACTAATAGGCCGAAAGACACACCTTTCAGAAAACGGCCCAATTCCACCACAGGCCGCTAATAGGCCAAATACTCACTAGACCATAATTGGGCCTATATAGATAGCGAACTATTAACAGGCCGAAACTATTGATGGGACGCAATGATGTCGAATGGCCAACGGGCGGAATTGGCAACCTTTTTATGGGTCGTACGGGTCGTGGTTGTAAATAGGCCATCTGCAAACAGGCCTTAGTGAGCCAGGCCGCTAACTTTTGCCTGAATTTTGTGGGCCTCCAACTAGGCCAGCCTTCTTAACTAAAGGGGACACTGTTGGGTTGTGCCACGTGCCGTCATTTCATTGGCATGTATCGTCCGTTGGACGGGCCACACCTATCGCAACGCCAAGCTGGCGCGTGGTTCCGTTGTCGAATGAGAATTTGACATGTGGAAAATCGTCATTAATCGAGGCTGTTAATGGGTATCTGATCCAAAACCCGTGCCTGGTAGCTTAAGAGCGAATCGTTATGATGGATGCCATGTGTCGGTTACCCTTGACGAAAACACTTCCATGACGCGGCATTTATCATTATAGAAGTAAACACTTCCTTAGTGATAAATGGATTGTTGCTTGGAACACTTTCACGATATGACTATCTTGATCCTGTCATAAAATCATCTCGTATGTAATGCGTGATAGAAAACGTAACCTACTGTGACAAATGTGTATCATCACAGATGTGTGTTTTTTAGTGCATAGAGCTTTTTTTTGCAGAAATAGTGCATAGAGCTTAGCTCATGTACAGAGTAGATCCATGAGTGGATTCAAGGCCTCTTAGGTGAACAACCATCTATGTTCATCAGGGCCTCTTCGGAGAACCATGGTAGAATCATCAAGCCCTCCTTGTTCTAAGACTTGGGGAAGAACCCTATCTTGTTCCATCTCACTCTTCAGATGATTTGAATTATGGATCTGTCTATCTTCAAATGATTTGAATTATGGATCTATCTATGTATGTCTCTATTTGTATCTATGTGTATTTATATGTGTGCTCCCCTTTATGACTCCCCTCGTGTTCATCGTATTTCTCTTCAAATCCATCTCTAATTCATGAAGATCAGGCCACGTAGGGTCTCTACCCAACATCATACTCCCTCGTCATATCAGGAAATAAAGCAAAGTTGAACAACATATACGTTCAACAATATTCCCCTAATAAAGCATCCGGCTCATCACCGAGACAAACAAGTTTATTATTCCTTTATCAAACAAGTTTATGATTCTTTAGCCTTGGTGACAATAATACAAGGCGAAACCATTTCCGGTCCTCAGTATGCCAGGTTTTACGTACACTGGTGTACTCAGGTCATCAAAGTTTCCACCCATGTCCAAAAAGTGCTTATGAAAATATGAGAACACACAAGGTGCTATCAAAGGGTAAGGGCTCGGATCAAAGAAGTGCAATTAAACCACTTCCCCAATGACCATATGATATGATAAATGATTGATGTTATCAGGGGATGATCTCAATTTTGCTGGCTGACCTCCACAGTGCACTTGGAACATACATATTCAGAGCGGCCTAATGCCAGCAAACAACTACTCCCTACAACCAAAATAATATTTGCCTGCCTCTGGTGGCAGGTCAATTACAGTAACACTAACACGCACAAGCCATCAACCTTGAACCTCGCCTCTGAGCATTGGCAGCACTGCAGATTTTCTCAAGCTACTGTACATGTCATGGCAGAAGAACGAAAAGTCCGCCATGTTTCTGAAGAGCTCTGGCAGGTGCATCCGGAGGTTTGCCAGCGTCTTCTCCCTCACCTGCCTCGCAAGCCTAAGGTGGAGCTTCTCCTCTTCCTTCAGCCTGATTTCTACTTCCTCAATGGCTATTCTCCTCTCGTTGACATGATCTAGGCTTGGAGTATTGGCTGCTTCGGGGTTAGGTTCCTCACCCTGGGATGCCTTTCTTTCTGTGTACCTACGATGCCAGTCTTCAAACTGTGCCCTCTTACGGTCAAGATCCCTGCGAGTTTCGTCACACCTCCGCCTTAGGCTGACCTCCTCTTCCTGAAGCAGTACAATATTGCTTATGACTTCAGTAAAGCTTTTAATGGCAGTTTTGGCAAGTTCGACGGGAAGCCTCTCAAGCTGGTCGTGCCAGGCATATAGCAGATTTTTGATAGGTGGTTCCACCTGCCTTGGAGGGGAGGATACCTTCTCCTTCAGATTGCTCTCGATGGAGATGAGATTAAGCTTCAACCATGCATTGAGTGCTCTGATGTACCCTTTCTGATGCTCCATAAGTTTGTCAAACTGCATATGCCACTCCCTGACAATGTCACGTAGCTCACAGGTCTGCTTATAATGCAAATCAGTTGTCTCCCTTGGAACAGGTGGTACCTCAAAAGCTCTGATCCCCGATATGATCAAAAACTGGCTCTTGTGATGACGGTGCATAGAACTCCACATATTTGCCATGCTGCACAAGACATTATATTGACTTGAAGAGAAATGCTAAATAAAGAAAGCTGGAAAGCTTAGATGCAAGAACAAGCACTGTATCACAAGAAAGGTATGATCTCATTTAATAAGAACAAATTATTAAAACATTACAAACTCCTTTATTACCCATGATGGCAATTCTTATTTTATCATGAATTTCACTATCTGTTATTGTACCTTGTCTCCAAAAAATAGCTGGCTACTTTTGAATTAGGGGAAAATAGATCTACCGACTAGTACAAATTTTCTCCTGCCTACACGCACCTAGACAACTGAATCATGGAATTCTTACTAACTTCTCCAATCGTTGCAGAAAATATGGTCCGGCTGTCCTGGCAATGAATTGCATGCATTGACAGATATATTTGGAAAACAAGTGCTTAATAGCGAACCATGCCCAAAATTGAACAGTATATAGGTACGAAGACATATATATATATGGTGGATCTTCTGAAGATAACGACAAAAGCTTTCTTCCTCTTGATAGTTTGTTGGCCGTTTATAGGGGAAGGTTTTTTTCTCAGTTTTCCTTTGCATGTGAGAGGCGAGGGTAAACTTCTTTTGCCTTTTTGTGGTTTCTTCAGTGGTTCGTGTCAGATGTGGGAGGTACTTTCCTGGTGTGCCGCAAGTAAATGAAATGCTAAATAAATCAATGGTAACAAACAAATAGGTGGTGTTGAAGAATTCTTTTTTGTCGGATCCTAACAACGGTACTAGAACAAGTACGTTGATTTGTAGTTGTGAAAACGTCACAGCAGGTTACCTGTACCCAATGTGGGTAACAGGCCTAATTACTGCCTTGCTCTCTCTTTCTCTCTTTTCTTATATAATATGTGGTGAGTACAAAGGATTACAATATCAGGGGTACTCGGCGAGTTAGGGGAACTTGACAAGATGGAACTAGGTCTCGACGGGAAGCATTGAGATCTCCATGTGGTGTAAAGGTTCTAGGCAAGCTGAAAGGCATTGATCCCCTCTTCATGTGTCCCTCTGGCCCTTGTATAGCACAGGTAAGGATAACCCCACATCAGGCGTATAGGGGTAGGAGTCGGGCTCGTACTGGGTACCCTTTCCTTTGTGTTCTATAGGATTTCCTTCTATGTCATCTAGAAAGTTGCTTCCATGGACGGTGATGCGCCGTCTTGGGAGCGCTCGCCCGTAGCTGCCCATAGCTAGGCCTAGGGGGGTTCCATTGATATGGTGTTGACTCCGCCAGGCTTTGGATAATTTTACTTATCATCAACAAGCCCCCATCAGTATTCGGAATAGAATTTGGTCCACGAGTAAGGTTGATGTAGATACTTGCAGTCGTCTTGTTACCTCCTTGTTCGATCGAGGAGTCCTCTATAGTTTTCTTCATAATCCTTGTTGCGTGTTGGCAGTCGCACTTGATAGTTTTTTTTTTTTGACTGTGAGTCGCACTTGATAGTTGTTGGGTGCTCATTCCCCTCCCCTTCTAGTTGTCATTAATGAGTAGTCGGCTTTGCTTTGCTTTGTCGAGAGTTGATTCTCTTTGTCACGGGCGCGTAGTCGATGTCAATTGCAATCGCGTCCTTTAACGACTGAGATTCCATCTTATGGCCACGTGTCGTGATGATAGGCTTTGGCGTGCCGGATCAGTGATAATTAGAAATGACAATGTAATGATGCTTGACAATGTGACGTTGTTGATTTGACACTTCCTCTGTCCTTGGGCCACAATCCGACAATCTCTAGAATTTTGAACGGAGTCGTGCCCCTCTTCCTGTGCCATGTTCTCTAGAGTTTTTTTGTTTTTGTTGTAGAGATACGAAATTCTTCCTCCTTTCCTATCACTATGACCTTTTCGACTTCCCGTTTGCTCTTCTGCGAGCTTCTCCAATTGCGAACCTCGTTGGCCGTTACCTACGCTTGATGAGCCGGTGATGAGGGATCGATAAGGGATCTCCAGGACATGGAAAGCCTCCCATGTGATCTCATCTTCCATGCTCCTACCTCTGGTTGAGTTGTCCATTCCCTTGTCCAAACGAGACGGTGGTGGTGGCGGATTCCTTACGATGCGGCATCAGTCTACCTATTTCCATCTTCATGCGGGACTTACTTTTCTTCTATGGCATTGCTCTGGTGAGCTTGACGCCTGATTCCTTCTTGTATCATGCAGTATTTTGGGGCGCATTTATGCAATATTTTGTCTCCAAAAAATATTTTGGGGCGCTGCAGGATGTGGCGTTGTTTTCATGTCACATTTCTTCTATGGGATTGCTATGCTAAACCTGGCGTCCGATTCCTTCTTGTATCATGCAGTCTTCACACATTTGTGCGATATTTAGGGCGCTGCCGGATGTGGCATTGTTTTTAAGTCACTTCTGCATGTCTTCCATAGATCAATGGTACTCTCTGGGCCTTTGTTGTTGTGTCGTTCGCCCTCGCAACAACTACAAGTCTCCACTCCTATTGGAGCCACGGGCGGTGCTAAGGCTGATTGTCGGTCATGTTGGATTTAAGTGGAGAGGACTTTCAGCGACCCTGCCTTCATTAACTTCTACACAGCAAGACTGCGCCTCTGGCAGATGGCAAGTTGTTGTCTCTTTGCAGCGACACCTACGAGCTTCATGGAGGTGGGGAGGTAAGATGACGAGCGCGAATTTGACCGATGACTTCACCCGTCGTCGCCAGTGCCCGCTGAGATCTCGTCCTCTTCCTTCCTGAGACTACCAAAATGGACAATAGAACGTATAGGAGCTCAATGGTGACTATCTAGTAACTTTCCATTTAATGTGTGTTCTTCACATTCTCTCTTCTTACTTTAATTTTCTTTGATTTTGCCTCCTAGATCCTTTCACCTCGGAGGATGAGGAGGTGAGCGACTGTCTTACTAATCTCTGTGGGAGATTTGTGGGAGTGGGCCTCCCCTAGTACGCCTAGGCCCTTGTCGATCGCTTACCACTCACCAGAGGAACCCGAGAATCGACTGTCGATATGTTACCATCTTTTAGTTTCATGAATCACTTTTCACTTTTCTTGGATCAAACTTGTCCTTATATTTTCCCCATTTTCCTTCTAGCATTGATACTAGATTATGCATATCCTATCTCTCTGATCATTGTTCCTTTTTGCCCTAGTGAAGGTAGAGCACGGTCTCCCATAGATAGGGAGGTCGCATAGGGAGGTCGCGGGGCATCCTCCTGCAAAGCGATAAAAGAGGGTTACATGGCGGATAGTTATTGCCATGGAGGGTCCATCCCATGATTCACTAGTGCCCAACTGATGGCATTGTCTTCCTCTAGTCCGGGGTAATTGCTCTTAGAATCCCTTCATGTTCTTCCTTCCCTTTTCAGTAGTAGCATCGATGGTACAGTTGGGTTTTTTGGTTTAGTTATGTCCCCTTATGGAGTAGTATTTTAATGGATACATCATCCAACTCTCAATGTTATTGTTAAGAACACCATACATAATGAATAAGATATGACTAAGCTAGCCCTACATGATTACCTTGGGAATAAAGAAAATGTCCTAAGCGTGAGTGGCTTATAGTAGTTGCCATCATACCGTTGTGGGTTTACAACGGAATCGGTCTATGCCGTCACGAACATACACACGGATACATGGGTTTTACTCTCTCCCTTTTGTGCCATATCTTTGGGCAGGATGCGTTGTTGACCTTGCTGCTAATCTCGCTTGTAGGAGCAGTTTGTCCTCATGTTGAACTTGGTGAGTCTCTACTCTCATTTTGATTTTGTTCGTCCTCTTAGGCCCCACGGGAGTTGTGTTTGGGTACGTGATGTGATGCGGAGCATCCCATAGACATCACCATGCCAAGTGCCCCATCATCAAGAGACACATGCATCTCCCACATTATATATATAAAGGTGAATCTTCTCCTTTACGCGTATCTACTTCACTCTCCCGAGGATGGTATACTACTTGACCTCCCTACCATTCGCACCTATAGGTTTGAACCGAATAACAAACGTGCAATGGAGGAGGTCGTGCACAAGCGAGCACCACACCATCCGCAAGGAAAGCATGGAAGCAAAGAAGGAAACGTGAAGACCCAAGGCCGGATTCCAAAAGCATCGACAGGAGTCACCACGAAGGTCAGCAACCTACGTTGCATGGATACTTGGATACGTATCGGATACGCGATACGAGGATACGCCCGATACGCCAATTTTCTAAAAACATGAATACGGGGATACGTTTATATATAGATGTTACATATATTAATTATTACAAATATGAAAAAAATAAGGAGGTTCTAGGTCAAAGCATGCCTCAATACGATTACCCCTTTCTTTTCTTGCACTTAGTACACTTCCATTAATTGGCAGTGAGGTTTGCCTAGGTTTGTTGTTCCAATCAGTGCATCGATTCTCTCTTGCTCACCTTTCAATTAAACAAAAACATTGACATACATGTTTTCACATGAACTCATGCCCATGTTGGGAATCTTCAAAAGGTGCGCCTTTATGTTTTAGGGGATTTAACGTCGAACGAGGGGTTTCAGGTATCCAAAACGTATCGCAGAAGTATCTTAGGAGTATCAAACATTATTTTCTTTTTTTATATCAAAATATCGAGAGATACTTACAGGATACGTATCGGGAAGTATCGGGGCAGTATCCGAGTATCGGGGCAATATCCAGCTGGATACGCGCACTTTCTGAAGTATCCGTGCAACGTAGTCAGCAGCCTCTGGACCCCCGTGCACACTTTGAGCTAAGGGGACTCCTTTTATCTAATGGCTCATCTTGGCTCATCTTTGAGCCAAGGGGACTCCAGGATGTTTCCTCCAATGAAACCGCACCTAAGTTTTTGCGATTTAATTTCACATGGCATGGCGTGAGGCATGGTGTCGTCATCTTTCCAAGTGAGGGCTTCTTTGCTTATTTATTCAACCATCCGATGAAAACAAATACTCTCTGGTACCATGGGTCCAGGTGAGGTGGAATCCCCAGCCGGCACTTGATTCTTCCTCGGGGATTGATAGTTGGATCACGCATGTCGTTATCAACTTATCATTGCCTTTTGAAGATGATTTCCTAGATCACCTCTTGCCTCCGTCAAGGTACGGTGTTGGTCTTTGTCGTGTTTTCTTTTTTTGGAGTTGCCTTTGTCGTTGCACTTGCTCCTGTCTGACCTCTTTCTTCCTTCTTGCACGACCTACTTCCTTCTGGCACGAATCCTTCAGCCACCATTCCATTGAAGCGTCCAAAACCGTGATCCTCCTCCGTTCAGCCATCCCCCAACGATTCCGCAGATCTCCTTGATGCAACGACAAGCTGTGATTCCATGATTATGCATTTGGTGGAACTTGCGCCATACTCAAAGGCTGCCTTCTCTCAACCTTCTGCACCATTTTGTTTCTCCATGCTAGTGCACTTTCTTTAGTGTTGGAATAGCCAACGGGACCCCTTGTGTTGAGCACTCTTTTTTCCATTGTTCTGGCATCCCACAAATGACCAATGAACTAATTACGTCTTCATACACATGTCGGGCAATGTTGTGCCATCAAGATGGTGTCTCCGAAGGCCATTCGCCTTGGCAATCGCCATCGATTTTGTAGAGGTCCTGCTTGCAAAGTTAGCGAGAAACCTTCTCTTCTTTTGCAGCAAAATTTACAGGACAAATTTCCAAACAGGTTCCTTGTCGCTTAGTTTCTCATTGAACAAGAAGGCGACAGGGAATCCGTCGTTCACCAAGCCCCCGAGCTTCTCTTCCTCGTTTGTCGGTAGTTGCCTGCCGATTGCGATGATTTGCTATCCGGTGATAAGGACGGAGCCATAGACCCGATGTGATATCGTCACACCAGCTGTCAAAGGATTTTCCATCAGATTCTAACGGCGGTACTAGAACTAGTACATGGATTTGTAGTCATGGGACCGTCACGATACAAGGGGACACGTGATTTACCCAGTTCAGGCCCCCTATGTTGGTAAAAGCTCCCCTTCCTGCCTAGCCCTCTCTTTTTTTTAAATATGTGGTCATAACAGTGGATACAATATCAGGGGGTACTCGGCGAATTAGGGGAACCCGACAAGATCGAACTAGGCCTTGACGGTAATGTCGAGGTCTCTACGCGGTGTAAAGGTTATAGGCTATCTGAAAGGTGTGGATCCCCTCTTCATGTGTCCCTTTGGCCCTTATACAAGGCTGGTATGGAGAACTAATGTCAGTGCGTCAGGCATATAGGGGTAGGAGTCGGATCCATATCGGTACCCAATACATTGGAGCCTTTCCTTCATGTTCTATAGGATTTCCTTCTATGTCCTATGGAAAGTTTCCTCCATAGTCAGTGATGTGTCGTCTCGGGTGTGCTGGCCCACACCGGGGCCCAAGGGGGACCATTTAATACAGTGTTCACTAGGACAGGCCTTGGATAATTTTATTTATCGTTTTCAATTGCAAAATGCTATATATAAGCAAAAACTATGAAACTGTGGACTGAAGCGCGAATTTAACTGCCTGTTGAAACAGAAAGGTCAATCAAGGCTAGGAGAGTATTTATGTGGCAGCATATTCCCTTTACTTTACATTATTAGACTGTGGCAATGCATATTTTAGCCTTGTTAAATCGATCTCCACACAAATAGATATACCTATAGTTCATCATATTAGCAAGGACAATCAGGTAGCTTAGTCAGCAGATGGATAAAATTATGAGAAGGAGCCGCAAATAGACAAAGTATATATCATTGACACAATTAATTGCTCCTGAACGGTAGAAACCAAATTGGCATAAAATAGAAAATGACATAATTCATTTCCAAACAATTTTCATAAGTCAAAGAATGCTCACCCATCGACAAGGTCCACTAACTTCGGGTATAGCTGTTTATCACGTAGACGATTTATTTCTGAAACTGTTGAATCCATGGATTGCATATCCACTATGTACCTTGTGTGCAAGTGGCTAACGGCAGCCTTTGTCTTCTCAAGGGTTTCAAGTTTAACACCACGTTTCTTTTGTTTATGCAGTAGATCAACCTTCTTTTGATAATCAATTTTCATAAGTTCCCCTGCCTGGTTTGGCACATTCATAAAGCAGATCAGGCAACAAAATCAGAGACTGAAACAACAAACATGACAAAAGAACAATTGCTGACGATTTCACATGGAAAGAGCACTAAAATAAACCACAGGTCAAGAATGTGAACGAGACAGTTTGGTCTACACTCATTGCTCCTACTAACAAGAATTGACTTATCACTGCATTTGTAATCCCCCCTAAATGCAAATCCATAGTCCTACATTACTACATTTCATCTTGAATCTACTTTCATAATACATGATGTTTGCAGCTTTACAACAACATATTTTAGTATCAATTAGCAATCAAAGTGGCTCATAGACCGGCCAACACCCGAACAGACTAAATTTGGATTTGGAGGGAGTATCATCCGAATGATAGGATCTTTGGCAAGCAACCTGTATAAGAACGGTTAATTACACACCCTGATAAATGAAACATTTTAAAAAATATTGACCCTGATGCAACAGTAAGATATATAGTGCAACACGAAAAACAAAAGGTAGCAAAACTGGTGTTTGAGATAACAAAATTTATGTTCCACGGTTAAAAATTTGGCTAACAGTAAGATTTAGCTGCAGAGGTGTTCACTGTTCACTACGGGTTTCAAAATATCACCATATAGCGGCTAGGACAAATGCACTGATATTCTAACAACGAAATGGGACATGGATAAACCAAAAAAAAAGTATCCTAGCAAAGCTATTCCAAGAAAGTACTTTAATAGACATTACCTTCACTTCATCATACAATTTTTTCTCCCAGGCAAGCATCCGGTCGAGAACTGTGGCATGAGTTTCGAATCGTTCATCAATCTCGAAATTAACACCTAAATCCTCTTGGTCCGGTAAATTCTTGAAGGAGCGATTCCAAGTGATAACATGCATGATTTTCGTAGAATGATCAATATGTCCTGAAAAATATCCAAGGATCGTAAAGAAGAGTAAATTCAGTTCCACACTGCACACACCGAAAAATTGAGAAGTTCAAACTTGGAATTCAGTAAAGCAGAAAACTAGCTGCTGGTGGACCACAGCCGATATTTCTAAGTTATCTGAAATGATGGTAACCTTACAATAAATTTAGCACCCAAGACAAGTACAAAAATAATCTCGCAGCTGTGTTTGTGAGCACCGAGTCGACAAAGCATTAAAACATGCAGTTTTCAAATTTGCAAAGGTGCTATGACAACAAAATAGAAGGGAAAATGACATCAAAGGGAAGTACACTATATACGCCCTAGTTTAGGAAATAGAGCTAGTCTGGGGTACTGGGTTGTTAAACTAATCTGGCACGGGGCAGAACTTTAGTTTCCACTTTTATCTATACCAAAAGAACATCGATTGATTCATAAATGTTAATTGCTTTCTTGTTTCCAAAACTAACGATCTGTGGCACGGTGATTGTCTGGCACAATGGGTGCGGACTGATTGCTCAGGATTCAAAACCAAGGATTACTGTGGGGACCTCCCCTACAGTTTCCATTTAAAAGAAACAATACACACTTGCCTCGACTGTCAGCATGGTTGGAGTGGTAATGCATCCGTGTGGCCTCAAGCTTTTTTGACACATCATGTGCACTCTCCGAAGACCTGAGAAAGTTATCATCAAGCTGAGCAATAATCTGCAGTAAGCTGGCAGACACCATCATAATCTTCCCTTTCCGGGTCTCAACTGAGCCCATGGACGAGGCATGCTGGTGGTGTACTTCTGGTTGCAGGCCAGGTGCCTTGGGTGGCTTCCTAACAATTGGCTTTGACGGGGGAAGGTTTGCCGCAAGCTCATCGATGGCCTCCGCCTTCTCCAGTGCTGTCTGTGGTGGCCGCTCCGCCCACTCCTCAGCACCACGTGATGGTTCAGATGCCTCACTAACAGCTGGATTCATCACTGGTGCCTTCACCTCGGGCACTGACTCCTTCTCCCGCCTATCCATCCAAGTATCATCAGTTTGCTGCTCCAGGGTGGGCGGTGGTGTGGGGGTTGGACCGAAGAAGTAGTCCCAGGTAGCCATTTGAGCCTCCGGCATGGGGGGCGGTGGTGTCGCAGACGCAGGCGTTATTGGGGATGGGTTTAGCTGTGGTGGTGGCGGTGGTGTCACTGGAGAAGACCCCATACTGTCCATCACCCCTCTCTTTGGCGGCTGCCCGTGCACCGTATCATCCATGCTGAAATCGTCATGCTCGTGGTGATCGTCGTCGTGGTCATCGTCGTCGTCGTCGTCGTCGTCGTCATCATCATCATCATCATCATCATCATCATCATCATCATCATCATCATCATCATCATCGCTGTCAGTTATGATATGACCACCGTCCTCCTCGCCATCCTCCTCCTCCTGGATAGCAGCACTAGCTGGGGCGCGGTTCTTGGTGGCAGCCCGGGGATCGGGCATGGGGATGTTGGGGGTTGACGAGGAGCGCTGGAGGCTACCATGAGGGAAGTCCATGAAGGGCGGGGGCGGGGGGGAGGGCGGGATGAGGACAGTAGTGGTGGTCGGGGGCGGAGGCGCAGAGGCCGAGGCTCCGGCTGCGGCCGCCGCAACGGCGGCCTGGTGGGAATGGGAGGCTATCATGCTGGGGTCGGGCGCCTCGCCATGGGCGAAGTCCGAGAGCGCGCCGCCGGTGCTCTTGAGGAGGACGGTGTAGGCCGAATGGGCGGCGGCGAAGGCGTTGCGCGCCTGGACAGCGTCAGCCATCAGCCGCTTCCGATCCCGGCAGCGGCACACCGCCTCCTCCTGGTCGATCTTGGACTGTGCGCACCCCATCGAGGCGGCGATGGGAATCCGGGGTTCTGGCGATCGATCCTCAGAGGGGATCTTTGGGGAGGCGACACGGCGGCGTGGGTGGCGGCGTGGCGAGGGGAGGGGGGGAGTGGTGAGGGCCGGTGGCAGCGGATCGGTGGTAAGGTCTGGAAAGTGATGGAGTCTCTTGGCATTTTTTAAATTTTCTCATTTTATTGGCTGTTTTTATTCGCCCCAAACATCCGGACAGGCCGGCATCCCATACGAAGCATAGGAGAATATGCGACGCTGGGAAGCAACCTCATGTTAGATCGATGGCAGGGGCCGCGCCAATCTTTTAAAGACGTCACGCTCTTACGCATCCTGACCTTTTCCTCTTCTTTTTTCAGCCTCATTCACACAACCGTCACCGTAGCTCCGCCACCATTGTTGCTCCGTCGTCAATCCTCACCCACAACGTCGTCACTGGGGTTCCCAACCCACAACTCCGCCGTCCATGTTGTCAAGTCCCCGGTACATGCAACTCCTTCCGACATACACTTCGTGTTCTATGTGTTCGATGAAATGTCCAAGCAGTTTTTTATTTTTTTATCATTTTTAGGTTACTGATGAACTTATCATCGAATGATGCATATGAAAACACGGACCTTGATGATTCATATACAGAGAGTTCATAAATTCACCGAAATCGGGCAATGAAGATGTTGAAATGATGGTGAGCAATCAGAAGAATTGGAGAAGTAAGAGGAGCATGTACTGAACTTCAAGGGTTCGATAAAAGGGCATGAGAGCTCTTCCTCGGGATAGGTTTGTTGGCGCGAGGCTTCTCTACATCGACTACTTCAGATCGGACCGACCATATCATGAAGAATTTTTTTCTACGCCGCTGTGATGAGTAGAGATTTGTTCTTGCGCGTAGTGGATGTTGTGGAGGAGGCTAATGACTACTTCGAACTGAGTAAAGATTATGGAGGGAAACTTTCTTTCTTTGCTGTACAGGACGACTGCATTCAGAATGCTTGTTTATGGTAAGGCCGCAAATGCCAATGCTACTGAAATTTGGATGAGAGAGACCACATGCTAGAATACGACGATGTAATTTGCACGTGTCTTTGCTGAACGTGTTTGGACCAGAGTACTTGAAAGAACTAATTGTGGTGGACACAAAAAAATGGTTGGCAGTTAATTAAAATATCAAGAGGATTACCCGGTGTGCTCGGTTCAGTTGATTGCACGCATTGGCAATGTATGAACTGTCCCAAAGGATTGTGTGGGCAGTACCAAGGTCACTCCAAATAGGTCATCATCATACTTCAAGAAGTGACATTGAAGGATTTACATATTTGACATGTTTTCTTTGGCACACCTGATTCTAACAACTAGATGTCATGTTGCTCCAACTAGCTCAAAGGCTAACTGCAACCTGCACGTTAATTGAATTATATGAAACATTAAATTGAAACTACATGCGGGAAGTTAAGCGAACTATTTAAAGGATTTTTTCCCCTCAACTCTCTGTAAATGATTATGATCATATGAAAGTTGTGTTTGGCCATATGACTTTGTAGCTTTGCTGGTTGGCGTGTGCTGCTACACTTTCTCACTGACCACTCTCTGCCCCAGGCTATGAATCCTCTAGGTCGGTGCAACACATGTTAAGCTAACTATTTGAAACTGTGGCCAGGAAGTTAAGCAACACCAAAGGCAGCACGTCTAACAAATGTTCGTTCTATAAATAACCCACCATTAACATCAATAAGAGCACACACGGGAATGAAATAAAATTATCAGATGTGAATAACGAATGAAAACTAAAAAATAAGCCAAAGAGCAGCCTCTGGGAGGTGGTTCTGGAGGTTGTTCCCCCATCATGCTACTACTCGGGCGATCCAAGTTGGGATTACCTGAATTGGCCCGTCCTTCTGTGCGTGTCACGGCATTGGGCTCTATCCAAGCTCCCGGGCACGTGCTTTTTCGAGCAACTATGGCACCACATCCACCCGTTCTTAGGTCCTGGTAGTCCTTTTAGTTTGAGCAGTGCACTAACCGCCCTTGATAGCCGGACACGACTTAGTCGTTTGTATCAATTAGCAACCTTTGTTCGATCATTAGCAATTTTGCAACTTTTATTTATTGCTGCCACAAACCAAGTTGCCTTGGCCTTTTTAGAGAAATGTTTTGCAACTTTTATTTATTTAAAACCTTTGTTGCCATTTTTCTTCGGTGCTTGTATGAACTCACAGAAATCTTTTAAAGCATGCAAAACTGAGTTAGTTTCAATATGTGGTCCATTACTAATATCTCTCATCATATTATATTAGGAGAAGTTTTTTGATGCAATCATAATGTAGCTCAATTCCTCCTTTACTACATGTATCCAATTTCCAAGTTTCTTGATTAAATTGAATTTCATCAAGCAACCCCCAAGCTTGGGTGATGATACCCTCCATAAATGCTCTGTCGGCAATACATGCCAAATTTCACATTCTTGAATGTTTGGAGAATTGTTTGTAGTTAGTTGCTTTTCAAATGATAAAGACCACTTGTTAGATGTACCGGAAGAATAGTTTGCAGGAATAAGCAAATACATATGAAGTAACACAGAATGTGCATACATTTTTTTCTTTATGCTTAGGACATTTGCACTCATAGCACGTCAGACTGGACCAAACTCATGTGAGAGATTTTCATCAATGTTAAGCGAACTATTTGAAGCAGGTTAGTAATCTTGTGAAGTTGAATCTATTTGAACCAACTGTAGTACGGAAGACAAGTGAGCTATTTGAGTACCTTTTCGAGATGTGTGCAAATGATTATGCTCGTATTGTGTTTGTATTTTCCGTGGTGATGAGCATTGTCCATTGCTTTCTTTGGCGACACATAAGTTGTTTGCTTGGGCAGGTGAATGGACTCTATTTTCTATGCTCCGACCTTTCTTCATTTTGTAGTTCCCAAATTTTGGTTGTTCAGTTGCCCTGGCTGGTACTCTTTGTGAATGTCTATTTGGGCACGACAACACACTCAAAATTGTGTTGATGTTGTTTGTTTTTCCATCGCAAAGCTAGCGAGGAACTTACTCGTCTAACAAATATCGACCAACCTGAGTGGGATGTTTGCAATCGACGGGATGTGATGATCGCTTCTTTTAATTATCCGCTCTTCATTAAGGCTCCGTGTGTCGCGTTAGTAAAACAACGAACTAATGGACGCACACCAAATTTCAATATCTAGTTAATTCATATTGATGACCTCATGAAGTTGGTTTTTAGAGTCCAGGAACACATCCCAAAACATCCTGCCGGACTAGACCGTAGTGTGGAAAGATGGAGTCGCATTTGAAGACACGTCAAGCATGCGCAAGCG
The DNA here is from genome assembly GCF_056163025.1 of Triticum urartu. Taxonomy (NCBI): domain Eukaryota; kingdom Viridiplantae; phylum Streptophyta; class Magnoliopsida; order Poales; family Poaceae; genus Triticum; species Triticum urartu. Next base: position 325,348,528 of record NC_141875.1, on the reverse strand, counting down.
CCCGACTCGGTGTGCGTGTGGTTGCATCCTGTCGGGCTACTTCGTTCATTGCGAGGTGGATGTTGGGTTGTGTCATTACATCCCATTGGTTGTATGCTTTTTGTAGGATGTCTCCCAGTATTTACACTCTATGGTCTACTCTGATGGCCCCGAGCCGCCTCGATTGTTGCCAATAGGGGTCCCCAGTTGTGTGCGTGATGTCATGTACCATAGGGGGGTGTGGTCGGCTTTTCTATGAGCCGACTATTGGGTTGCCCTTGTGTAACACCCCTAGTGTCTTACTACAGTAACCTCACACTAATGGTGCCATGTAATCAAGATTGACTAAGCCAAATTGCCCCTTGATAAAAACCCAAGTCAAATTCAAAATTCAAATTTAAAGTGAGAATTTAAATTCACTAACATGGTGGTAAAATAGTTCACATTTTAGCAAACATTCCAAAATAAATATTGGTGAAGAAAAACTACTTCACTTGTTTGCTCATTTGGGCTCTAGCATTTACAACAGGGCCAAAACAATATTTTAAATGTTATTTATATTTATGACAAATTTCAAACCATTTTAAATCCTTCCCACACTTTTGTGGCGATGCCTAAAATTGCAGTGTGATTTATGGACCAAGTTCCATATTTAATAAAAGTCATTTGCTATTTAAATTAAAGGGTAAAACAGGAAATATATAAAAAACACTAGTGGATTGGGCCTTAGCAGTGCAGGCTCAGCCCACCACCACCCCTTGTCTTCTACCCCCACTACAGTGGGCGACGGCAGCCGTGGCGGGCATCCATGGTGTTGGGAAACATAGCATGCAATTTCAAAAAATCTCCTACGCTCACGCAAGATATATCTAGGAGATGCATAGCAACGAGGGAAGAGCGTGTCTACGTACCCTCGTAGACCGAAAGCGGAAGTGTTTGACAACGCGGTTGATGTAGTCGAACTTCTTTTAGCTCCGACCGATCATGCACCGAACATACGACACCTCCGAGTTCTGTACACATTCCGCGCGATCACGTCCCTCGCCTTCTTGATCCAGCAAGGTGTCGAGGAAGTAGATGAGTTCCATCAACACGATGGCGTGGTGCCAATGATGGTGAGGTGATCCGCGCAGGGCTTCTCCTAAGCACCACGAGAATATGATCGGGAGTGTAAACTGTGGAGGGGGCGCCGCACACGGCTAACAATTGATGTTGTGTGTTCTATGCACCCCCTCCTCATATATATAGGTGGGAGGGAGTGGGGAGAGGCCAAGGGGCGCCCCAAGTGGGGCCAAATCCCACTTGGGCTCCTGCCCTGGTTCGGCCCCCTTCCTTGTATAGGCGCTAGGGGAAGGAAGGCGGAGGTGCCCCCCCTTTCCTTTCTCCCTTGAGGAGGGGAAGGAAGGAGGGACTTGCCCTCCCCTGGCCGGCTTGGTGGAGGGGCGCACCAGTGCCTTGTGGGCTGGTCTGTCCCTCCCTTGGCCCATTAAGCCCATATCTTTGCCGGGGTTGCCTGAAACCCCTTTCGGTGACCCTATATGTACCCGGTACCCTCCAGAACACTTCCGGTGTCCTAATACCATCGTCCTATATATCAATCTTTACCTCTCGACCATTTCGAGACTCCTCGTCATGTCTGTGATCTCATCCGGGACTCCGAACAACATTCGTTCACCAAATCACATAACTCATATAATACTAAATCGTCATCGAACGTTAAGCGTGCGGACCCTACGGGTTCGAGAACTATGTAGACATGACCGAGACACCTTTCCGGTCAATAACCAATAGTGTAACCTGGATCCTCATATTTTCTCCTGCATATTCTACGAAGATCTTTATCGGTTGAACCGTTATGACAACATACGTTATTCCTTTTGTCCATCGGTATGTTACTTGCCCGAGATTCGATCATTAGTATCCACATACCTAGTTCAATCTCGTTACCGACAAGTCTCTTTACTCATTCCGTAATACATCATATTGTAACTAACTCATTAGTAACTTTGCTTGCAAGGCTTCTTATGATGTGCATTACCGAGAGGGCCTAGAGATACCTCTCGGATACTCGGAGTGACAAATCCTAATCTCGATCTATGCCAACCCAACGAACACCTTCGGAGATACCTTTAGAGCATCTTTATAATCACCCAGTTACGTTGTGACGTTTGATAGCACACAAGGTATTCCTCCGGAATCCGGGAGTTGCATAATCTAATGGTAGAAGGAATATGTGTTTGACATGAAGAAAGCAATAGCAATAAAACTGAACGATCAATATGCTAAGCTAACAGATGGGTCTTGTCCATCACATCATTCTCCTAATGATGTGATCCCATTCATCAAATGACAACACATGTCTATGGTTAGGAAACTTAACCATCTTTGATTAACGAGCTAGTCTAGTAGAGGCTTACTAGGGACACGGTGTTTTGTCTATGTATCGACACATGTATCAAGTTTCCGATTAATACAATTCGAGCATGAATAATAAACATTTATCATGATATAATGAAATATAAAATAACAACTTTATTATTGCCTCTAGGGCATATTTCCTTCAGTCTCCCACTTGCACTAGAGTCAATAATCTAGTTCACATTGCCATGTGATTTAACACCAATAGTTCACATGTTTATGTGCTTAACACCCATAGTTCACATCGCCATGTGACCAACACCCAAAGGGTTTACTAGAGTCAATAATCTAGTTAACATCACTATGTGATTAACACCCAGAGTACTAAGGTGTGATCATGTTTTGCTTGTGAGAGAAGTTTAGCCAACGGGTCTGCCACATTCAGATCTGTATGTATTTTGCAAATTTCTATGTCTACAATGCTCTGCATGGAGCTACTCTATATAATTGCTCCTACGTTCAATAATATCTAGATTGAGACTTAGAGTCATATAGATTAGTGTCAAAGCTTGCATCGACGTAACTCTTTACGATGAACTCTTTATCACATCCATAACCGAGAAACATTTCCTTAGTCCTCTTTAAGGTAACTAAGAATAATTTTGACCACTGTCCAGTGATCTAGTCCTGGATCACTATTGTACCCTCTTGCCAAACTCATGGCAAGGTACACAACAGGTTTGGTACATAACATGGCATACTTTATAGAACATATGGCTAAGGCATAGGGAATGACTTTCATTCTCTCTTTATCTTCAGCCATGGTCGGGTTTTGAGTCTTTACTCGACTTCACACCTTATAATATTGGCAAGAACTCCTTCTATGACCGATCCATTTTGAACTCCTTCAAAATCCTGTCAAGGTATGTACTCATTGAAATTCTTATCAAGCGTCTTGATCTATCTCTATAGATCTTGATGCCCAATATGTAAGCAGTTTCACCGAGGTCTTTCATTGAAAAATTCTTATTCAAATATCCTTTTATGCTATCCAGAAATTCTACATCATTTCCAATCAACAATATGTCATCCATATATAATATTAGAAATGCTACAGAGCTCCCGCTCACTTTCTTGTAAATGCAGGCTTCACCATAAGTCTATATGAAACCATATGCTTTGATCACCTTATCAAAGCGTATATTCCAACTCCGAGATGCTTGCACCAGTCCATAGATGGATCGCTGGAGTTTGCACACTTTGTTAGCACCTTTAGGATTGAGAAAACCTTTTGGTTGCATCATATACAACTCTTCTTTAAGAAATCCATTAAGGAATGCAGTTTTGACATCCATTTGCCAGATTTCATAAAATGGGGCAATTGCTAACATGATTCGGGAAGACTTGACCATCGCTATGAGTGAGAAAATCTCATCGTAGTCGACACCTTGAACTTATCGAAGACCTTTTGCGACAAGTCAAGCTTTGTAGACAGTAACATTATCATCACGTCAGTCTTCTTGTTGAAGATCCATTTATTCTCTATGGATCACCGATCATCGGGCAAGTTCACCAAAGTCCATACTTTGTTCTCATACATGGATCCTATCTTAGATTTCATGGCCTCAAGCCATTTATCATAATCTGGGCTCATCATAGCTTCTTCATAGTTCGTAGGTTCATCATGATTTAGTAACATGACTTCCAGGACAAGTACCATACCACTCTGGTGCGGAATGTGCTCTGTTTGACCTATGAGGTCCAGTAGTAACTTGATCTGAAATTTCATGATCATCATCATTAGCTTCCTCTCTACTTGGTGTAGGCATCACGGGAACGAATTTCACTAATGTGCTACTTTCCAATTCAAGAGAAGGTACAATTACCTCATCAAGTTCTACTTTCTGCCCACTCACTTCTTTCGAGAGAAACTCCTTCTCTAGAAAGGTTCCATGCTCGACAACAAAGATCTTGCCTTTGGATTTGTGTTAGAAGGTGTACCCAATTGTTTCCTTATGGTATCCTATGAAGATGCACTTCTCCGATTTGGATTTGAGCTTATCAGGCCGAAGCCTTTTGACATAAGTGTCGCAACCCCAAACTTTAAGAAACGACAGCTTAGGTTTCTTGCCAAACCACAATTCATATGGTGTCGTCTCAATGGATTTAGGCGGTGCCCTATTTAACGTGAATGCAACTGTCTCTAATGCATAACCTGATGAGGACATCAGTACCATTGTTACACCCACAACCTCTGCTGTTATACATACTGGACCAATTACTAGAGCTCGCACACGCCAATTAAATTATCAGGTACTTTCGTTTCTTGGTAATGATTCTAATGTTCATGAGAATATGATGCTACCTAAATTGGATACATTTGTTTTCCTTACAAATGAAGGGCCTAGCTTGGCGAAGGATGAACATTGGAGCAAGAACAAGCATGGAGTTGATGGCATCACAAGGGAAACAAGAACGGAGTTTCAAGTGATGATTTTAGGACTTTGAAGCCACCATAATGAGTGCACGAAGCCTTGGCCGAAATATACAAGATGGCACTTCATAATTTTCGTCCAGAGGCTATTATAAGTGTTGCGTCACCTTATTATTGGGCCAGGCCCATGTAATTTCGAAATACATAATTATAGGTTGTTTTTAGAGTCCGTATGTGTGGGAAAACAAGAGATAGGGTTGGTTTCAGACCCTCCCCAAGGGCCACGAAATTCCTCCCCTCTTCCTCCATATATATAGCCCTTAGGGCACCGTTTAGACTTTGGGTTTTGTTTAGATTAAAAGTTCACCATAGCTGCAACTTCGCGTACTTCGTTTGTGTTCAACGACCAGACAAAGGCGTCACAGAACCCCACCTTCATTAATAAAGCTTTCCTCTTATATTTGCAATATCTAGATTGCAATCTCAATTTCTTGCTTGTTCTTTGTTTGCTCGCAGGAAACAGACCCTCGTGGTCAGGTTGATCGTGCTCCGGCGTGGTCAATAACCCCTCGGAAGTTGGTTTAGCAATTGCTAAGGCGCGACGTCTCACACATTCATAGTCGGATCGTTAAGGTCGACTCCCACAGAAAACGACATCCACCATCTCATCGAAACATCGGGACACCTTTGCCTCTATCAAATGGTATCATATTTCTAGGTTGCTCGGTGAGATTTTACAGTTTTTTGTAGTTTAGGTCGAGTCTGTTTTTCATACCTATAGTCCACGAAAAAGCCAAAAAAAATTAGGGCTAGTTCATCATATCCGAACCAATATGAGTCTTTGCATAGTCTTTTTAGAGTTTTGCTTTGTTGAGTTTGCGGTTGCATCATCGTGTCGAGTTGCTGGTCTTAGCGTCTAGTCCCTTAGAGTTTCGAGTTCTGTTCACAGGTTGTCACGCCGCCGCCGCACCATCGTCATCATCATTGCCATATACCACCACCCCATCATATACATCGCCACTGCCATATACAACTACCAATCCGAGTCCACATATACCATCGATATAAAACCTCCAATCCGAGTCCACATATACCATCGCCATATACCACCACCAATCCGAGTCTAGATATAGCATCGCCATATACAACCACCAGTCCGAGTTCCACCAGATTCATCTCCGCCACCAGTCCTAGTCCGAGTCCAGTATTTATTACTCTGTTGTCAATTTCCAGATCACACGATACCCCGAGTTGTGATAGAGTAGGGATCCCGAAATTCCGTGCTGCCCGCAGTAGAAAAATAGTTCCAATTTAAAAAAACCTAAGTTTGGAAAATTCTGGCTAGGCAGTTTTTAGACCATTTGTAGACTTTATTTGAAAAAATTGTTGCGGAGCAAAAAAAAGAGGGAAAAAGTGAAAAAAATGAAAAAATTCAGAGAGTGCTCCTCCCTTGTTTACGTGTCACGTCGTGATTTTGTTCGTGTTCTAGGCTCGCGTCTCTAGTACGATCTAGCCTAGGACCAGCACAGTACCGTCTTTGAGCATTTATTCAACTTTGCATCTCTGAATTGATTATTGCAGACCCTTTTTGCTACCATATTATAAGCCTTCCCAGCTCCACATACATCTACGTCGTGCGTTTGACTCTCCCTGGCAATCACTCTATCCAAGCATCTGCGAGTTTTGACTACAACAGTTGCCGATCACCACCTGCTGCTTGGTAAGAACTGGTAAGATTTTGAGATTCGCTTGACGGATTTGTGACACACTAGCACCACTTCCTAGTAGTCTGTAGGATCATATTCTTGTGTGTTTCTATTGCTGCTAACCATGGCAGGATCACAAGCCGACAAGTGTAACATCCCAAATTTTCAATTTGGAATGTTATACATTAGATCATCATTGCATATCATATTTTATTTTGCATTTTGGTTGATCCTAGAAATTCAACGCAACTCAATGACCCACGGAGAGAGTTGGGGATTTCGTTATTTTCATATTTGAGTTCTCTCAAATTTTGAGAATAGGATCATTTGATTTTATATATTTTATCATCAATTATTTCTATTACAAAAATATGAGAGAGGGAATAAAATGACTTTCCCAAAATAAAGAAATATTGAGGATTTAATAATAAAATCAAATAAGATTTTATTTCGGAGTTTTTCGGTGTTTTATTTGAATTTAGGAAAAATGTGCGTTTTTCAAAATTCCATTTAGGTCCCAAATAAATGTTCACCTTGTGCGGCTTGATTTTAGAAGCCCGTGAAAATTTATTTCGGAATTTTTGGAGTCCGTTTAGTATTTATTTTTATTTTTCTTCCGAGCGGAATAATTTTTAAAAAAACAAAAAAAAATTGAACCGACCTAACCGGGCCGTGTCCGGATAGGACTCTGGCCCGGCAGGCTTTAAAAGCCGGCCCAGCCCCCCGGGAGAACCCTAGCCGCCCCAACCGCTCGCCCCGCCCCACGCGCCGCTGCCCGCCGTCGCCGAGGTTCGCCGCCGCCTCGACTTCCGTGCCATCGTTTTTTTTAAAAAAAATTGTAGATCGGTTTTTTTGTCGGTTTTTCTGACGGTTTTTTTTAGATTCGGTTTTTTTTTAAATAGATCGGTTTTTCCAGTTTATTTAAATAGCGAGCGTTCGTCCGTTCGTTCGTTCTAGCGAGCGTTCATCGTTTTTCTTTTTCTCGGATTAAATCCGCGATTTTTCTGATCGCGATTCCTGATCTGATTTTCGTTTTAGTATAACTTTTCGCTCGTTTATCGGAATCAGGCGATTCAAGCACCTAGAGTTTCGCCTCGAAACCCTCTACCCGTTTAACCAACTTAAACAAGATTTTGCTACTGTAAAATTTGCCCTAGATCCAGATTACTAGAACGAAGTTGTTTTCTTTCGCTGTTTGACTTTCGTTGCTTCGTTCGATTTGATTCTTTTTGCCAACTGGAGTTCTTAAGTTGAACCTTCTGGTTAGATCTCTTATTTGAGTTTTACCTGTGCATTAGATGAGTACTTATTGTATGCTCGTTTGTTTGTCTGCGATAGAATACCCGGAGTGCGCCGCTTGTTACTTCGAATCGTTAGGCTTCGTGGATCATCAGCAAGGCAAGTAACACTTTGATCATACCTTTTCTACTACCCAGTTTTATTGCATTAGATCAATCCTCACACATTGCATGATTAGAATCTAATTAAATTGTGGGATGGGAAGTAGTTGAGGTAGTACCTATTACCTGTTCATATCAAACCTTTGGGAGTTACTTCTACGTTTGCTTATTATGCCATGCTATGCTAGTAGACGTGGATTGGGTGAGTGATATCCATGACATATGTGAGTTTGTTAATTAATGGTTTATCTAAGGTGGCAACTTAAACACACATCTGGGTGGATTGAGGCACCTGGGTATTCCAGGACTTGCCTGTTTTTTTATGGACCGCCACCCAGGCTCAAAGGGATCATGAGACTATTCACACTAGAAACTTCCGTGTGCAGCCACAAGCTATTATGGGCTCTAGCATAGTTGACTAAGTCGTGCGAACTCTTACAGTGGTAGACTAGCAGATGTAGGGGATGTAGGTGGTACGGTCTACCCGATCGTAAGGTGCTAGCGCTTCTGAAAGACTATGTCTCGGTCATCCGTTTTCTCAAACACCATGTAGTGCGAGAAACCAAACGGAGGCGATCGAGTCTTGTGGGGAAAAGTGCGCATACCTTGCAAAGTGTAATAAACTAATCATGGTTAGCCGTGTCCCCGGTTATGGACATCTTGAGTATCTAGTACTTGGATTTTCATGTGAATCTCAACATGTTACTCTAAATTAATTTTGTTGGGTTATGTTTAATGATGATGTTTAATTAGGATTGAGAATGCTGTCAACCATTCTCAATGTTTAACAACCACCATGATAGTTAAATAAATTTATTCCTTTGCAGTAGGGAAAAATTGGCTTTACGCAAAACTGTAACCATAGAGCTTTCCACCAGCCAAATATGCATATAGTATAGCTGTTTCATTCCATTACTCTCTATGTGTTACCTTGCGAGCATATTCCATGTGCTAACCCATTTTCGGGCTGCAACATTAATGTTGCAGACTTTTCAGATGACGATTAAGGAGTTTTTAGGTCGTGGTTCTATACTCAGTGATGCCGTTGGAGTTGATGGACTCACTTATCTTCCAAGCCTTCCGCTGTTATCGTTATTAGATGGCCTTAAGCCATATTTATTGTAATAAGTTCTCTTTTGAGACACTCGATGTAATAAGTGTGTGATTTCTACTCTGCTATAAATCCTCCGAGTACTGTGTGGTGTCAGCATTACTGATCCAGGGATGACACTGGAGCACAGAGATCAGACTATTTGAGGTCTGGTCGCTACAGAGATGGTATCAGAGCACATGCTGACTGTAGGACACGACCACTAAGCTAAAGACCTAAATCACTATTCACTCTCTTCTCTTCTGACCTCTCATCTTTTCTACTCTTTAGGATGGCGGATGCAAGGAACAAGTTCACACAACCGGATGAAGATACACCCTTTGGACGACACTTGAAGGAAGTCACTAGTTACTTGAACATAGGAGTACCAAGCTTCACTGGAACCTACAACGCCACTTTACCTGAAGAAGAGCGCTGGATGATTCAAGTTCAAGTTCCAGGAAGGACGTTCATGCCAGTCACCGAGCCCATAGAGTTTTCTTTTGATGCACCAACTTGGAGTCTAGGAAAGAGCATGGCAGCTCACATCTCCATGGGACGCATTGGAGAAGTCTACCACAAGGATCTCAAGGATACTATCTACCAGATTTGTGGGCGCCGAGATGAGCACTGGGAGATGATCAGCACCAGGAAGGATAGATCAATCGCAGCTTTTTTTCAGGAGCTAAACCAGCACATTCGATGACAGGAGAACCAGATGTGCGCCGACATGATAGATCTGAAGAAGGCTAAGACTAGAATCAAGGAACTGGAGGAAGAACTCAAGGCTACACGTGAAGATTATGAAGAGGAAATTGAAGTATTGGTGGAGAAGAATGACGACCTAATCAAGAAGATTGGAATATTTATGGGAGGCCCTACGCCAGTAGATGAAGACGAAGAACCCCAGGAGATTAGCCCAGAAGACTACATCATCATCGACGGCACCGACTCGGAACCAGATAGTAGCGATGATGACTATGTTGATGAAGCTGGAGCAGATATCATGGAGTCTGCAACTGAAGAATATTTCTAGTAGACCACCTCATCAGTAGTAGTAGTCCACCATGTAAATATAGTAGCCCGAGCACTTTTGCGATAGTTAGAGCGATTGTATGCCCTTGTTTGATTGATTGAAGTGAATTGTTTGCTTTTGCCTCATGTGCATATGGGTAGTGTTTTCTCTTTAGACCCCACTCTATTCTTATATCTCATGTTTTCTAAACCCTCAGATGCCTCCGAGACGTGACCCCGGATTTACCTTTCCACCGGAGCTCACCCAGTTGATCCAGCAGCAGAACACATTGATGCAGTTGCTAGTCTAGAATCAGAATCAGGGGAACAACAACAACAACCCACCACCACCACCACCACCTGTTGACCACTTAGCCCGTTTTCTTAGGCTGAATCCGCCGGTGTTTTCCAGTAGCACCGAGCCGATAGTAGCAGATGATTGGCTCCGCAAGACAGCCAGGGAGTTGACCACAACAGGTTGCACAGATGCGGAGAAGGTAAAGTTTGCCGCACATCATCTAGAAGGACCAGCAGCATCATGGTGGGAGAATTTCACTGCCACTTCCCCAGTTGACACTGTCACATGGGACCAGTTTCAGCAGGCTTTTCGTACTGCCCATGTTTCAGCAGGAGCTATGGCCATGAAGAAGCGTGAGTTTCGCAACTTGCGCCAAGGAGGACGGACAGTTGGCCAGTATGTGGAGGAATTTAGTAAGTTAGCACGTTATGCACCAGATGACGTCGCTACAGATGCAGCGAAGCAGGAGAAGTTTCTAGAAGGACTGAATGATGAGTTGAGCATGCAGTTGATGGTAGCCACCTTCAACAACTACCAGGAGTTGGTAGATCGTGCTCTTATGATTGAAGGGAAGCAGCAACAAATTGAGAATCGCAAGAGGAAGTATGGACAAGGAAAGTACACTTCAGGAGCTCAACAGAAGCCACGTTTTACCCCTAGACTGGGAGGACATTTTCAGCATACCCATGGAGGAGGTAGCTAGCACAATCACAATGGCACCAAGAATGGAAATGGCAATGGAGGAAGCAACGACCAGAACCGCACCAACCCCTCAACCCCAGCCAAGAAGGACCTGAGCCAAGTCACTTGTTTTAAGTGTCAGAAAACCGGACATTATGCCAATGAATGTCCTGAAGGCCAAAATGGCAATGGAAGTTCTGGGAAGAAGCCGAACCCTTTCAACAGGGGACAGGTGAACCACGTTAGCGTGGAGGAGGTTGAAGCTCAGCCTGATGCAGTAATAGGTAAGTTTTTGGTTAAGTCATTTACTGCACTCGTTCTTTTTGATACTGGTGCATCGCATTCATACATCTCAAGGGGATTTGTGGATAAGTATAACCTACCAACCCAAGCCCTTAGGTCACCCATGTTAGTAACCTCGCCTGGAGTAGAGTATGTGGCTAGTCTATGGTGTGATCGGTTACCATTAAGGATTGGTAACTATGTTTTTCCCTCAGACCTAATAGTATTGGAATCTCAAGGATTGGATGTGATATTAGGCATGGATTGGTTATCAAAGTATGAAGGGAATATTGAATGTGCTAGTAAGTCAATTTTGCTTACCACACCAGAAGGGAGAAGTATCAAGTATGTATCCCGGCATGTGCCAAAGAGGACTCAAGTAAATTGCCTAACAGGAGTTGTGCAGGAGGAAGTACCAGTGGTAAGGGATTTTCCCGATGTATTTCCGGAAGAGTTGCCAGGCATGCCACCGGATAGAGATATTGAGTTTTTGATTGAGCTATTGCCAGGCACAGGGCCAATATCAAAGAGACCATATAGGATGCCAGCAAAGGATTTGGTGGAAATTAAGAAGCAGATTAAGGAGTTACTGGATAAGGGATATATTCGCCCAAGTTCTTCGCCTTGGGGATCGCCAGTACTTCTAGTGGAGAAGAAGGATGGATCGTTAAGGATGGTTGTAGATTATCGAGGATTGAATGAAGTAACGATCAAGAACAAGTACCCACTACCAATGTTCAATGATCTGTTTGATCGATTGCAAGGAGCTAAGGTATTTTCCAAGATCGATCTGCGATCAGGATACCACCAGTTGAAGATTCGAGAACAGGATATACCTAAGACAACTTTTACCACCAGGTATGGGCTGTATGAGTATACCGTTATGTCATTTGGTCTGACTAACGCACCTGCCTATTTTATGAACATGATGAACAAAGTGTTTATGGAGTTTCTGGATAAGTTCGTCGTAGTGTTCATTGATGATATCCTGGTTTATTCGAAGAATGAAGAGGAACATAAGGAGCATTTGCGTTTGGTACTTGGAAAGCTCAGAGAACATCAATTATATGCCAAGTTCAGCAAATGTGAGTTTTGGTTGAAGGAAGTAGGATTCCTCGGACACGTTATATCTGGAGAAGGTATAGCAGTTGATCCCACTAAAGTTGATACCGTGACCAAGTGGGAAGCCCCAACAACAGTTGGAGAGATCCGGAGTTTTCTTGGACTCGCAGGATACTACCGAAGATTCATTGAGAATTTCTCAAAGATTGCGAAGCCTATGACCGAGTTGTTGAAGAAAGATACCAAGTTCATATGGACAGAGGAATGTGAGGCTAGTTTCCAGGAGTTGAAGAAACGTTTGGTTACCTCACTAGTGTTGATTTTGCCAGACCAGACCAAAGATTATGAGGTGTATTGCAACGCTTCACGCCGAGGACTTGGAGCAGTGCTTATGCAGGAAGGGAGAGTTGTTTCATATGCCTCAAGACAACTGAAGCCCCATGAGTTGAATTATGCCACGTATGATTTGGAGTTAGCAGCCGTAGTGCATGCATTGAAAACATGGAGACATTTCCTCATTGGAAATCATTGTGAGGTGTACACGGATCATAAGAGTTTGAAGTACATTTTCACACAGAAGGAGTTGAATCTCAGACAAAGGAGATGGTTGGAGCTTATCAAGGATTATGATATGAAATTGCATTATCACCCCGGAAAGGCTAGTGTAGTAGCTGACGCATTAAGCCGTAAGAGCCATGTCAATACGTTAATGACGGGAGAAATACCCAAGGAGTTAGCAGATAATCTTCGTGAACTATGTTTGGAAATAGTTCCGAGAGGCTATGTAGCAGCATTGGAGATTCAGTCAACTTTGATGGATAAAATCAGGGAAGCTCAGAAAGCTGACAAAGAGATTGCCGCTATAAAGGAGAAACTGAGCAAAGGAAAAGCTAAAGGATTTCGTGAGGACGAGCACGACACCCTATGGTTTGAAAACCGTGTTTACGTGCCCAATGACCCGGAGATCAGGAAGTTGATTTTGCAAGAGGCACACGATTCACCCAGGAAATACCAAGATGTATTTGGATTTGAAGGATATTTTCTGGTGGACCGGAATGAAGAAGGATATTGTGGAGTATGTAGCAGTTTGTGATGTATGTCAGAGAGTAAAGGCAGAGCATCAGAAGCCAGCAGGATTGTTACAACCATTGCCGATACCCGAATGGAAGTGGGATAAGCTAGGCATGGATTTTATCAGGGATTGCCTAGGACTCATTCAGGCTATGACTCGATTTGGGTTGTAGTTGATCGATTGACGAAAGTAGCTCATTTCATCCCAGTAAAGACCACTTACACCAGTGCTAAGTTGGCAAAGATATACATGACCAGGATCGTATGTCTGCATGGAGTTCCAAGGAGTATCGTATCAGATAGAGGAACCCAGTTTACCTCAAAGTTCTGGAAGCAGTTGCACGAAACTTTGGGAACCAGGCTAGAATTCAGTACAGCTTTTCATCCACAGACAGATGGACAGACCGAGAGAGTCAATCAGATTTTGGAGGATATGCTGAGAGCTTGTGCGCTAGATTATGGATCTAGTTGGGACGATAATTTGCCATATGCAGAGTTCTCTTACAACAACAGTTATCAAACCAGTTTAAGGATGGCCCCTTTCGAAGCCTTGTACGGAAGGAGGTGCAGGACACCGTTGTCATGGGACGAAGTTGGAGACCGCCAGTTGTTTGGACCTGACTTGATTAAAGAGTCTGAACAGAAGGTGAAGTTGATTCGCGATAGGCTCAAGGTAGCCCAGTCCAGATAGAAGAGTTATGCGGATTCTAAACGCAAGGAGACAGTTTACGAAGTTGGAGATAGAGCTTATCTTCGAGTATCTCCACTTCGGGGAACAAAGCGTTTTGGAGTTAAAGGGAAGTTAGCACCATGATTTGTAGGACCATATCGAGTTTTGGAGCGTATGGGAGAAGTGGCCTACAAGTTGGAATTGCCTGAAGGATTGTCAGGAGTTCATGATGTGTTCCATGTTTCTCAGTTAAAGAAATGTCACGCGGAGATGGCTGACATACCGTTGAGAGACACAGTGCCGTTGGAAACTATTCAGTTGGATAACGATTTGACCTACGAGGAGAAACCAATTAAGATCCTCGAGTTTGCCAGCCGAGTTACCCGTAGCAAGGTTATCAAGTTTTGCAAAGTTCAGTGGAGCCACCACACAGAGGATGAAGCCACCTGGGAACGAGAGGAAGACTTGCTCAAGGACCACCCTCACCTATTTTCTAGCCAACCCGAATCTCGAGGGCAAGATTCATCTTAAGGGGGGTAGGTTTGTAACATCCCAAATTTTCAATTTGTAATGTTATACATTAGATCATCATTGCATATCATATTTTATTTTGCATTTTGGTTGATCCTAGAAATTCTACGCAACTCAATGACCCACGGAGAGAGTTGGGGATTTCGTTATTTTCATATTTGAGTTCTCTCAAATTTTGAGAATAGGATAATTTGATTTTATATATTTTATCATCAATTATTTCTATTACAAAAATATGAGAGAGGGAATAAAATGACTTTCCCAAAATATTGAGTTTTTTGGTGTTTTATTTGAATTTTGGAAAAATGTGCGTTTTTCAAAATTGCATTTAGGTCCCAAATAAATGTTCACCTTGTGCGGCTTGATTTTAGAAGCTTGTGAAAATTTATTTTGGAATTTTTGGAGTACGTTTAGTATTTCTTTTTATTTTTCTTCCGAGCGTAATAATTAAAAAAAACAAAAAAAAGTGAACCGACCTAACCAGGCCGTGTCCGGATAGGACTCTGTCCCGGCAGGCTTTAAAAGCCGGCCCAGCCCCCCCGGGAGAACCCTAGCCGCCCCAGCCGCCCGCCCCGCCCCACACGCCGCCGCCGCCCGCCGCCGCCGCCGCCCGCCGCCGCCGCCGCCCCGCGCCGCCGCCGCCAAGGTTCGCCGCCGCCTCGACTTCCGTGCCATCGGTTTTTTTTAAAAAAAATTGTAGATCTTTTTTTTTGTCGGTTTTTCTGACGTTTTTTTGGATTCGGTTTTTTTAAATAGATCGGTTTTTTCGGTTTATTTAAATAGCGAGCGTTTGTCCGTGTTCGTTCTAGCGAGCGTTCGCCGTTTTCCTTTTTCTCGGATTAAATCGGCGATTTTTCTGATCACGATTCCTGATCCGATTTTCGTTTTAGTATAACTTTTCGCTCGTTTATCGGAATCAGGCGATTCAAGCGCCTAGAGTTTCGTCTCGAAACCCTCTATCCGTTTAACCAACTTAAACAAGATTTTGCTACTGTAAAATTTTCCCTAGATCCAGATTAGTAGAACGAAGTTGTTTTCTTTCGCCGTTTGACTTTCGTTGCTTCGTTCGATTTGATTCTTTTTGCTAACCGGAGTTCTTAAGTTGAACCTTCTGGTTAGATCTCTTATTTGAGTTTTACCTGTGCATTAGATGAGTACTTATTGTATGCTCGTTTGTTTGTCTGCGATAGAATACCCGGAGTGCGCCGCCTGTTACTTCGAATCGTTAGGTTTCGCGGATCATCAGCAAGGCAAGTAACACTTTGATCATACCTTTTCTACCACCCAGTTTATTGCATTAGATCAATCCTCACATATTGCATGATTAGGATCTAATTAAATTGTGGGATGAGAAGTAGTTGAGGTAGTACCTATTACCTGTTCATATCAAACCTTTGGGAGTTACTTCTACGTCTGCTTATTATGCCATGCTATGCTAGTAGACGTGGATTGGGTGAGTGATATCCATGACATATGTGAGTTTGTTAATTAATGGTTTATCTAAGGTGGCAACTTAAACACACATCTGGGTGGATTGAGGCACCTGGGTATTCCAGGACTTGCCTGTTTTTTTATGGACCGCCACCCAGGCTCAAAGGGATCATGAGACTATTCATACTAGAAACTTCCGTGTGCAGCCACAAGCTATTATGGGCTCTAGCATAGTTGACTAAGTCGTGCGAACTCTTACAGTGGTAGACTAGCAGATGTAGGGGATGTAGGTGGTACGGTCTACCCGATCGTAAGGTGCTAGCGCTTCTGAAAGACTATGTCTCGGTCATCCGTTTTCTCAAACACCATGTAGTGCGAGAAACCAAACGAAGGCGATCGAGTCTTGTGGGGAAAAGTGCGCAAACCTCTACAGAGTGTAATAAACTAATCATGGTTAGTGGTGTCCCCGGTTATGGACATCTTGAGTATCTAGTACTTGGATTTTCATGTGAATCTCAATATGTTACTCTAAATTAATTTTGTTGGGTTATGTTTAATGATGATGTTTAATTGGGATTGAGAATGCTGTCAACCATTCTCAATGTTTAACAGCCACCATGATAGTTAAATAAATTTATTCCTTTGCAGTAGGGAAAAATTGGCTTTACGCAAAACTGTAACCATAGAGCTTTCCACCAGCCAAATATGCATATAGTATAGCTGTTTCATTCCATTACTCTCTATGTGTTACCTTGCCAGCATATTCCATGTGCTGACCCATTTTCGGGCTGCAACGTTAATGTTGCAGACTTTTCAGACGACGATTAAGGAGTTTTTAGGTCATGGTTCTATACTCAGTGATGCCGTTGGAGTTGATGGACTCACTTATCTTCCAAGCCTTCCGCTGTTATCGTTATTAGATGGCCTTAAGCCATATTTATTGTAATAAGTTCTCTTTTGAGACACTCGATGTAATAAGTGTGTGATTGCTACTCTGCTATAAATCCTCCGAGTACTGTGTGGTGTCAGCATTACTGATCCAGGGAAGACACCGGAGCACAGAGATCAGACTGTTTGAGGTCTGATCGCTACAATGAGACTGACTAGGAGAACATGACGAACAAAGAGTTACATGATAAGTTTCAGCAAATGATGAGTGGACAGGTGGAAGATGTGCTAAACAGATTTGAAGAGGCCATGGAGAAGATATATGACATTGAGAAGGCGTTCGAAACAAAGCTCGATACCAAATTTAATGAATTGCTTGTGCGTCTTCCACAACCACCGCCCGCTGCACCTATCGCACTCTACAACAACAACAACAACAACATCGCCTTCCAAATCAAGTGGGACGAGCATAGCGCATTCCCCTTGAGCCTGGTCAAACTTCTGGTGCCGCTGTACCTATTGTTGATGCTTCTATAGCTCCTGCGGCTACTGCAGAGGTGGAGGACCATTACGAGGATGAGGTTGATCGAAATCAGAACTACGTGCAACCACCAGCACCACCACCACCAGGTCGTCCTCATGCATATCATCGCAGCGGTAGGGCTGCACCACCCGAGGTATGAGATCATGACCATCTTCCTAAACTAAAATTGAATATTCCACCATTTGAGGGTAGATATGTTCCTGATATATATCTTACTTGGGAGTTAGAAACTGAACAACGATTTACATGTTTACAATATCCTGAGGAGAGACGTTTTCCTGCTACTATTTGTGCTTTCACTAGCTTTGCATGTGTTTGGTGATCTGAACATTGTAGATTATATCCTATTCCAGCTACTTGGGCTTCTTTGAAAACTTCTATGCGTACTCGTTGGGTTCCACCATATTATCAACGTGAATTACTTCAAAAATTGCAGTGTTTAAGACAAGGAAAAAATTCTTTAGAAGAATATTATCAGGAATTACAAATTGGCATGATTAGATGTGGTATTGTTGAGGAGAATGAAGCTATGCTTGCATGTTTTATGGGTGGACTAAATAGAGAGATTCAGACCATTCTAGAGTATAAGGAGTATAATAATATCACTCGTTTATTCCATCTTGCTTGTAAAGCTGAACGTGAAGTGCAGGATCGACAAGCATTGGCGCGAACTAACTTTTCTGCAGGTCGACCTTCATCATGGACACCACGTGCATCCTCTACTTCCACTGCACCAGCACCTCCAGCCGTGATACAAGAAAGCAGGCACAACCACCACTATCTGCCAAGAGCACACCTATCGGGCCTGCACAGAGCTCTTCGTCTTCCATGGCATCAACAGGGCACACAAGTGATATTATTTGTCGTCGTTGTAAGGGAAGAGGTCATTATGCAAGAGAATGCAAATATGAGCGTGTGATGATTGCTATTGAGGATGGTGGGTACGAGTACGCTAGTGACTATGATGAGGAGACTTTGGCTCACGTGAAGAACATGGTGGAGATGATTCTGATCATGAGACGCAATACATGGCTCCTGAAGACGCTGACAGGTATGAATGTTTAGTTGCTCAACGTGTTTTGAGTGTGCATGTCACACAAGCTAAGCAAAATCAGAGGCACAATTTATTCCATACAAAGGGAGTTGTGAAGGAACATTCTGTTTGCGTCATCATAGATGGAGGGAGCTACAACAACTTGGCTAGCATGGAGATGGTGGAGAAGCTATCTCTCACCACAAGACCACATCCACATCCTTACTACATCCAATGGTTCAACAACAACGGCAAGGTTAAGGTAACACATACTGTTCATGTGCATTTTAGTATCTCTACATATGCTGATTATGTTGATTGTGATGTGGTACCCATGCAAGCATGTTCGTTATTACTTGGTAGACCATGGCAATTTGATAAAAATTCTGTACACCATGGTAGAAACAATCAGTATACTCTTGTTCATAAGGATAAACATATTACTTTGCTTCCTATGTCTCCTGATTCCATTTTGAAAGATGATATTAGTAGAGCTAATAAAGCAAAACAGGAGAAAAATAAGAGTGAAAATCAGATTGTGGTAAAAGAATTTGAGCAACAAAAGAATCCTAATATTAAACCATCTAGTGTTGCTTATGAAATTAAATTGAAAAGTGCATGTTTACTTGCTACCAAATCTGATATTGATGATCTAGATTTCAGCAAATCTGTTTGCTATGCTTTTGTGTGCAAAGAGGCATTATTTTCATTCGAGGACGTGCCTTCCTCTTTGCCGCTTGCTGTTACTAATATTTTGCAGGAGTTCGCTGACGTCTTTCCACAAGACGTGCCACCGGGGTTACCACCTATTCGAGGGATTGAGCATCAGATTGAATTAATTCCCGGCGCTTCGCTACCCAAGCGTGCACCATACCGTACCAATCCAGAGGAGACGAAGGAGATTATGCGTTAAGTCCAGGAGCTGCTCGACAAAGGTTATATACGTGAATCCCTTAGTCCTTGTGCTGTTCCTATTATTCTAGTACCGAAAAAGGATGGTACATCGCGTATGTGTGTTGATTGTAGAGGCATTAATAATATTACTATTCGTTATCGTCATCCTATTCCGAGGCTAGATGATATGATTGATGAATTGAGTGGCTCTACAATATTCTCCAAAGTTGATTTGCGTAGTGTGCTACATCTTGAGCTTGCGTTGGTTTTCCCCGAAGAGGAAGGGATGATGCAACAGAGTAGCGTAAGTATTTCCCTCAGTTTTTGAGAACCAAGGTATCAATCCAGTAGGAGGCCACGCTCAAGTCCCTCGTACCTGCACAAAACGATAGCTACTCGCAACTAACGCGATTAGGGGTTGTCAAGCCCTTCATGGTCACTTACGAGAGTGAGATATGATAGATAGAATATTTTTGGTATTTTTGGTATAAAGATGCAAAGTAAAAAGTAAAAGCAAAGTAAATAGCAAAACAATATTAAAGTGATGGAGATTGATATGATGAGAATAGACCTGGGGGCCATAGGTTTCACTAGTGGCTTCTCTCAAGAGCATAAGTATTCTACGGTGGGTGAACAAATTACTGTTGAGCAATTGATAGAATTGAGCATAATTATGAGAATATCTAGGCATGATCATGTATATAGGCATCACGTCCGTGACAAGTAGATCGAAACGATTCTGCATCTACTACTATTACTCCACTCATCGACCGCTATCCATCATGCATCTAGAGTATTAAGTTAAAAACAGAGTAACGCCTTAAGCAAGATTACATGATGTAGAGAGATAAATTCATGCAATATGAAATAAACCCCATCTTGTTATCCTCGATGGCAATGATACAATACGTGCCTTGCTGCCCCTTCTGTCACTAGGTAAGGACACCGCAAGATCGTACCCAAAGCTAAGCACTTCTCCCATGGCAAGAACTACCAATCTAGTTGGCCAAACCAAACGGATAATTCGAAGAGACTTGCAAAGATAACCAATCATGCATAAAAGAATTCAGAGAAGATTCAAATATTATTCATAGATAGACTTGATCATAAACCCACAATTCATCGGTCTCAACAAACACACCGCAAAAAGAAGATTACATCGAATAGATCTCCACGAGAGAGGGGGAGAACTCTGTATTGAGTTTCAAAGAGAGAGAAGAAACCATCTAGCTACTAACTATGGACCCGAAGGTCTGAGGTAAACTACTCACACTTCATCGGAGGGGCTATGATGATGTAGAAGCCCTCCGTGATGATGACCCTCTTCTGGCGGAGCTCCGGAACAGGCCCCAAGATGGGATCTCGTGGATACAGAAAGTTGCGGCGATGGAATTAGGTTTTTGGCTCCTGTTCTGATCGTTTGGGGGTACGTGTGTATGTATAGGAGGAAGGAGTATGTCGGTGGAGCACCGAGGGGCCCACGAGGCAAGGGGGCGCGCCCCCCACCCTCGTGACCTCCTCTTTGATCCCTTACAGTAGGGTCCAAGTCTCCTGGATCACGTTCGGTGAGAAAATCACGTTTCCGAAGATTTTATTCCGTTTGGACTCCGTTTGATATTCTGTTTATCCGAAACACTGAAATAGTCAAAAAACAGCAATTCTGGGCTGGGTCTCCGGTTAATAGGTTAGTCCCAAAAATAATATAAAAGTGGAAAATAAAGCCCAATATAGTCCAAAACAGTAGATAATATAGCATGGAGCAATCAAAAATTATAGATACGTTGGAGACGTATCAGGCATCCCCAAGCTTAATTCCTGCTCGTCCTTGAGTAGGTAAATGATAAAAAGAGAATTTTTGATGCGGAGTGCTACTTGGCATAATTTCAATGCAAATCTTCTTAATTGTGGTATGAATATTCAGATTAGAAAGATTCAAGACAAAAGTTTATATTGACATAGAAAATAATAATACTTCAAGCATACTAACAAAGCAATTATGTCTTCTCAAAATAACATGGCCAAAGAAAGTTATCCCTACAAAATCATATAGTCTGGCTATGCTCCATCTTCCCCACACAAAGTATTTAAATCATGCACAACCCCGATGACAAGCCAAGCAATTGTTTCATACTCTAACTTTTTCAAAACTTTTTCAATCTTCGCGCAATACATGAGCGTGAGCCATGGATATAGCACTATAGGTGGAATAGAATGGTGGTTGTGGAGAAGACAAAAAGGATAAGATAGTCTCACATCAACTAGGCGTATCAACGGGCTATGGAGATGCCCATCAATAGATATCAATGTGAGTGAGTAGGGATTGCCATACAATGGATGCACTAGAGCTATAAATGTATGAAAGCTCAACAAAAGAAACTAGTGGGTGTGCATCCAACTTGCTTGCTCACGAAGACCTAGGGAAATTGGAGGAAGCCCATCATTGGAATATACAAGCCAAGTTCTATAACGTAAAATTCCCACTAGTATATGGAAGTGACAACATATGAGACTCTCTATATGAAGAACATGGTGCTACTTTGAAGCACAATATATGAGACTCGCTATATCATGGTGCTACTTTGAAGCACAAGTGTGGAAAAAAGGATAGTAGCATTGCCCCTTTTTTATTTTTTATTTTTTGGGCCTTCTTTTTTTTCTTTGGCCTTTTTTTTAATTTGGGACAATGCTCTATTGAATGATGATCATCACACTTCCATTTATTTACAACTCAATGATTACAACTCGATACTAAAACAAAGTATGACTCTATATGAATGCCTCCGGCGATGTACCGGGAATGCAATGAATCAAGAGTGACAAGTATGAAAGAATTATGAACGGTGGCTTTGCCACAAATACTATGTCAACTACATGATCATGCTAAGCAATATGACAATGATGGATGTGTCATGATGAACTAGATGGTGGAAAGTTGCATGGAATATATCTCGGAATGGCTATGGAAATGCCATAATAGGTATGTATGGTGACTGTTTTGAGGAAGGTATATGGTAGGTGTATGATACCGGCGAAAGTTGCGCGGTATTAGATAGGCTAGCAAGGGTGGAAGGGTGGGAGTGCGTATGATCCATGGACTCAACATTAGTCATAAAGAACTCATATACTTATTGCAAAAATCTAGAAGTTATCAAAGCAAAGTATTACGTGCATGCTCCTAGGGGGATAGATTGGTAGGAAAAGACCATCGCTCGTCCCCGACCGCCACTCATAAGGAATACAATCAATAAATAAATCATGCTCCGACTTCATCACATAACGGTTCACCATACGTGCATGCTACGGGAATCGCAAACTTCAACACAAGTATTCTTTAAATTCACAACTACTCAACTAGCATGACTTTAATATTATCACCTCCATATCTCAAAACAATTATCATGCTTCAATCTTTTCTTAGTATTCAACACACTCGAAAGAAAGTTTCACAAATCTTGAATACCAAGCATATTATTATTAGGCAAACTACCATGCTATTAAGAGACTCTCAAATTAATTTAAGTGAAGCATGAGAGATCAATAGTTTCTTTAAAACGCATCCACCACCGTGCTCTAAAAGATCTAAGTGAAGCACATAGAGCAAAATTATCTAGCTCAAAAGATATAAGTGAAGCACATAGAGCAAAATTATCTAGCTCAAAAGATATAAGTGAAGCACATAGAGCAAAACTATTTAGCTCAAAAGATATAAGTGAAGCACATAGAGTATTCTATCAAATTTTAATTCATGTATGGCTCTCTCAAAAGGTGTGTACAGCAAGGATGATTGTGGAATACTAACAAACAAAGACACAAATAATACAAGACGCTCCAAGAAAAACACATATCATGTTGGTGAATAAAAATATAGCTCCAAGTAAATTACCGATGGAAGTGGACGAAAAGAGGGGATGCCTTCCGGGGCATCCCCAAGCTTTGAATTTTTGGTGTCCTTGGATTATCTTGGGGGTGCCATGGGCATACCCAAGCTTAGGCTCTTGCCACTCCTTGTTCCATGATCCATCAAAAGAATTCAGCCAAAACTTGAAAACTTCACAACACAAAACTCAAAATAGAAAACTCGTGAGCTCCGTTAGCGAAAGAAAACAAAAGACCACTTCAAGGTACTGTAATGAACTCATTCTTTATTTATATTGGTGTTAAACCTATTGTATTCCAACTTCTCTATGGATTATAAACTATTAGCAAACAACACACGAAAAACATAATCTATCAAAAACAGAACAGTCTGTAGTAATCTGTAGCTAGCGCAAGATCTGGAACCCCAAAAATTCTAAAATAAATTGCTGGACGTGAGGAATTTATCTATTAATCATCTGCAAAAAATTTAACTAAATAGCACTCTTCAAATAAAAATGACAGCAGTTCTCATGAGCGCTAAAGTTTCTGTTTTTTACAGCAAGTTCAACAAGACTTTCCCCAAGTCTTCCCAACGGTTCTACTTGGCACAAACACTACTTAAACACAAAAAACACAACCAAAACAGAGGCCAAATAATTTATTTATTACTAAACAGGAGCAAATAGCAAGGAATAAAAAATAAAATTGGGTTGCCTCCCAACAAGCGCTATCATTTAACGCCCCTAGCTAGGCATAACAAGCAAGGATAGATCTAGGTATTGCCATCTTTGGTAGGCAATCCATAAGTGGCTCTCATGATAGTTTCATATGGTAATTTTATTTTCTTTCTTGGAAAGTGTTCCATGCCCTTTTTTAATGGAAATTGAAATCTAATATTTCCTTCCTTCATATCAATAATCGCACCAACCGTTCTAAGGAAAGGTCTACCAAGAATAATAGGGCAAGAAGGATTGCAATCTATATCAAGAACAATGAAATCTACGGGCACATAATTCCTATTTGCAACAATAAGAACATCATTAATTCTTCCCATAGGTTTCTTAATAGTGGAATCCGCAAGATGCAAGGTTAGAGAGCAATCATCAAAATTACGGAAATCTAGTAAATCACACAAAGTCTTGGGAATAGTAGAGACACTAGCACCCAAATCACACAAAGCATAAAACTCATGATCTTTAATTTTAATTTTAATAGTTGGTTCCCACTCATCATAGAGTTTTCTAGGGATAGAAACTTTCAACTCAAGTTTTTCTTCATAAGATTGCATCAAGGCATCAACAATATGTTCGGTGAAGGCTTTATTTCGACTATAAGCATGTGGAGAATTTAGCATGGATTGCAACAAGGAAATACAATCAATTAAAGAGCAACTTTCATAATTAAATTCCTTGAAATCCAATATAGTGGGTTTAGCAACATCTAGATTTTTATTTCTTTCAATCCGACTTTCATCAATTTCATCATTAAGATCTAAATACTCTGAATTTTTAGAACGCCTT
This sequence comes from Triticum urartu, assembly GCF_056163025.1. NCBI lineage: Eukaryota > Viridiplantae > Streptophyta > Magnoliopsida > Poales > Poaceae > Triticum > Triticum urartu. The sequence continues at coordinate 325,323,784 of NC_141875.1, read as the reverse complement.
CTAGGTAAAGGAAGATCATATTCAGTTTCATTAAGATTCATATTGCAAAATAAAGATTTAATTGGAGACACATCAATAACTTTTAGATCTTCATCTTGATTTTCATAGGAATTGGAAGAACACGCTTTAATAAAGGTATCTTTGGAAGCACGCATCCTAGCGGTTCTTTCTTTACACTCATCAATTGAAATTCTCATGGCTTTAAGAGACTCATTGATATCATGCTTAGGTGGAATAGATCTAAGTTTCAAAGCATCAACATCAAGAGCAATTCTATCAACGTTCCTAGCAAAATCATCAATCTTAAGCAATTTTTCTTCAATCATAGCATTAAAATTCTTTTGCAGAGAAATAAATTCTTTAATATTAGATTCAAAATCAGAGGGCATCTTATTATAATTTTCATAAGAGTTGTTGTAGGAATTCCCATAATTATTAGAAGGATTACTAGGATATGGCCTAGGATTAAAATTCCCTCTATAAGCGTTGTTACCAAAATTATTCCTACCAACAAAATTCACATCCATAGATTCATTGTTATTCTCAATCAAAGTAGACAAAGGCATATCATTAGGATCAGAAGAAACACTCTTAGTAGCAAATAATTTCATAAGTTCATCCATGTTTTGTAACATCCCAAAATTCTAAATTTTGGAATGTTATAATAAATAGATAGATTGATTGATTGTTTGATTGATTGAGTGAAATTCGAAACTTTTGAAAGTTAAATGAGAGGGAATAAAAGGACTTTCCCAAACTTTCATTTTTGCTTTTTATGATCTCCGTGAATTCAAAATACTTTTTCATCACGAAACCCTGGAGAGAAGATGACATGACTTCTTCCATTTATTTAAATGATAAGGGGTGTTGAAAATATTTGAATTTCACTTGGAAAATATTTCCAATTCTGGAACTTTATGCAACTCAATGATTTTCATGAGAGAAGATAAAATGACTTCTTCAAATTATATGAAATATGAGTTGGGAGTTTCAAAGAATTAAATTCAAAGTTCTTTTGAATTTATTTTCAATTTAGAGTTATTTGAGTTTTATTCAAATTATTTTTCTCCAAAAATAATTTGAATAAAACTCAAATAACTCTAAATTGAAAATAAATAAAATATATGAACTCCAAAAATAAAATATATGGAAATTGGGGTAACATGATTCCCTACATGAGAAAATTGGAGAAAAATTAATTTGAAATCATTTTGGATTTTTAAAAATGTTTTTGTTGGATTTTAATAGACCAGGAGCACTCTTTGCATTATTAGAATTTGGGTGTATTTTATTTGGTGCTAGAAAAATGTTCATCTTGTAGAAAATCTTTTTCTGAAAATTTTGGTATATTATATGCCTATATAATATTTCTATTTCTTTTTAGTTTATTCTTTTTTTTGTTTGTCTGAAAAATCTTTATTCAAAAAAAAAACTTCTCTCCCGAACTGGGCCGGCCCAGCTCCCTGCCAGGCCGCGGCCCAGCCCGCCCGACTCCCGCTCCTCCCCGAGCTCGGCTCAGAGTCCGCCACCCGCACGGCATCGCCGCCGCCTTCGTGTCGTCGCCGGCCTCCTCTGCCCCCTCCTCCACGCCTCCCGAAGCTGCCCTTCCCCTCCATAAATAGCCGGACCCCGAGCCCCGGGCCCCCGACGCCGCCTTGCCGCCGCTCGCCTTGAGCCGCAGCCGCCGCCGCATCTCGCCGCCTGCGCTGCCGCCGCACTTCGCGCCCACGCCGCCCCGCCGCGCTTCGCCCGCGCCGCCTGCACCGCCGCCCTGCGCTCCGCCCTCGCCGCGCGCTCGCCCCCGCACCGCATTGCTCGCCCGCCGGAGCCCCGCGCTGCCCTCGCCGGAGTTAACCGCCGCCGCCGCCGGTTTAATCCACCGAACCGGTAAACCACCCGGTCCGGTTTATTTTTTTAGGGTTTAGGCTTTTCTTCGGTTTTCTGTTTTAAAACCCGGTTTTCTTTTAAATCTAGTTATTTAGTGAATGTTCGCTGGTTAGGTCTTCGCAGCGAATGATTTTCGTTCGCTAGCGTTCGGTAACGAACGCTCGCTATTTAGACTTTTTCTTTTTCTTTTTATTTTTCGGCCAGGGACCCATCCGTGAATATTTTCTTTGCAGATCAGCCCCTGTTCTTCAAACGATCACAACTTTTTACTCGTTAGTCCAAATTCAATGAAACCAACGCCCACGTCTTCATTATGATCTCCTCTATCCAGTAAAACAACTTAAACATGTTTTTGAAAAGTTTAAAATTTGAATTAGATCATATTTGGATTCAAACTTCGTTTGATCATAACTTGAGTTTCGTAGCTCCGTTTGAGTTGATTCTTTTTGCAAATTGAAGCTCTTGACCTAAACATTCTAATAAGGCCAAATTCACATAATTTTGGTACTGTTAGAATTTTTTTTATGTTGCAAGAGTTATTTTCTTGGTTTGGATGTTTTCCGAATCGACTTCTTCGTTCTTTCTGATCTTTTGAGTGTTTGCTTATGTGTGGTTACTATTGCTTGCTTACGATAGATTGACCGGAGTGTGACGAGTAGATCTATCAAGAGTTTTGAGTGCGAATCATCTTCATCAACATTGCAGGCAAGTTCACACTTTGATCATACCTCTTTCATACCCAGTTTTTATTGCATTAGATCAAACCTCCAACATTGCATGATTAGGATCTAATTAAATTGTGGGATGGGAAGTAGTTGAGGTAGTACCTATTACCTGTTTGTTATCAAACCCTTGGGAGTTACTTCTACGCGTTGCTTATATTGCCATGCTATGCTCGTAGACGTGGATTGGGTTTTGAGAGTATCCATGACAGATGTGAGATTGTTAATTAATGGTTTACTTAAGGTGGCAACTTAAATACACATCTGGGTGGATTGAGGCACCTGGGTATTCCAGGACTTGCCTGTCTAGGCACCTGGGTATTCCAGGACTTGCCTGTTTTTCTTTTGGACCGCCACCCAGGCTCAAAGGGATCATGAGATTATTCATACTAGAAACTTCCGTGTGCAGCCACAAGCCATTATGGGCTCTGGCATAGTTGAGTAAGTCGTGCGAACTCTTACAGGGTAGACTAGCAGATGTAGGGGAAAGTAGGTGTACCGGTCTATCCAACGTAAGGTGCTAGCGCTTCTGAAAGACTATGTCTCGGTCATCCGTTTCTCAAACACCTTGTAGTGCGAGAAATCCAACGGAGGCGATCGAGTCTTGTGGGGAAAAGTGCGCAAACCTCTGCAGAGTGTATAAACTAATCATGATTAGCCGTGTCCCCAGTTATGGACAATTTGAGTATCTAGTTCTTGGATTATCCTGTTGATCTCATCATGTTACTTTAAATGAATATTGTTGGGTTTAATGATGTTACCTAATTGGGATTGAGAATGCTGTCAACCATTCTCAATGTTCAACAACCACCATGATAGTTAAATAAATTTATTCCTTTGCAGTAGGGAAAAATTGGCTTTTCGCAAAAACCATGTAACCATAGAGCTTTTTCCACCAGCCATATATGCATGTAGTGATAGCCATTGTTCATCATTTTCTCTATGGTGTGAATTTGCCAGTACATTCAATGTACTGACCCGTTTCGGGCTGCAACGTCTCATGTTGCAGGTTTCTTACGACGAGTAAGTGATACGTTAGGGTTACGATTTCTACACTCAACTTTGCCGTTGGTGTTGATGGGAATCCACAACCTTGTTGCTTCCGCTATATGGATTGAGGTAATAGTATTTACGTTACTGTATACATGTTATTTACCTCTGTTATAAATCCTTGAGTACTGTGTGTGTCAGCATACCGATCCAGGGATGACACTTAAGCACAGAGACTTGATCCATTCGGGTCGGGTCGCTACAAGATGGTATCAGAGCACATGTTGACTGTAGGACGTGACCCTAGAAACTGGCAAGCCCATAGCAAAGATTTTTCTCTACAACTTTCCCTTTCAAAAAGATTTTTACCTCTCTTCTCTTCTGAGCTTATTCAAAAATTTCGTTTAGTGAGACCATACCCCTTTTCCTTTTTTTAACCACACGAAGATTCGACTGACGAGACCACTCCAAGAAGTACAACATATCAGACAACTAAGACCACTATGGAATGAAGGAGATTTTACCGTGCATCTAAATAATGGAAACTACAGTGGTTGAAGACTCCGAAGACTAGGAAAATTGGAGGCTCTGAAGAATTTCCAGATTTGTGTGACCTAGGACGGCTACCCTTATGGACTTGGCAGACTATGGAAGTTGTCAATACCCGAGATCAAGGTGTATCGGAGAAAGACTGAAACAAGGAGCATGAGAACTCGAAGTTTTGTCAAAGAAAACCCTAAGGCAGGAGATATCAACTATGGAATGATAGCTCATGGGAATGACAAGAGCAGAAACACGGTTATCCGAGATGTCATCGCCCGCTGATGCTATTGTCACCGTGCTGAGTTAAGGATGCATTTCTTCGGAATGGATTTGATGGAACAAGGCTGATGGAGCACCTATTAGTAAGATGAAGTTTTAACCTTAGCCGGTGTATCACCAGGATCTAGAGTATTACACCAAGAAGTTTAAGGTGAAGCTCCATGAAGCCGTATTAGACAAGGAAGCATTTCGTGAAGAACTCAGGAACCAAAAGCTGAAAGAAGCCAAGCTGGAGGAGCTACAACCTCGAGATACCGGAGATTTGTCAGGAACTGAAGGACAGTATGACCATGGTTCATGTGAAGGATGTTGAAACTAGAAGTTTAGAACGCAACACCAGAATATTAAAGGACGTCGTGAGAGACTTCGCGTTAACAAGAGATGAGCTGGCAAAAGGACTTGAGAAAGACAAGCATGATCAGGAAGAAGCCATCGAAGATAGGAACAAGACTTGAAGAGTTTGACGACGTTGACCTTTAGAAGACCAAACCCCTGTTATATACCTACGTTAGATGCGATGGTTGTGAGCTGTCATTTGTTTGATGTTTTTTTCGACAGCCACAATAAAATCTGTCTTTTCAAAACTGTTGTTTGTATTGTGTGCATCCCTCTCCCTCTCTCTTATCTCACCCCAAACCCATGGACCCAATAGAGTATGAATGAAGATGAGCTTATATTTTCTGGACCGATGAGTCAGTTCGAGACAGACCGATGGATTCAGAACATGGAGGATCACATGAAGAATAATCCTATAGTCGGAAAGGATCCGACCCAGCATGCTCTTCAGTACTTTGAAAGAGGTGCTGCTACTTGGTGGAGGATGTACCAAACCATAAATGGATGGAAAGGAGTAACCACTTGGAAAGGACTTAAGTTGACTTTGCTAAGTCTCAGTTGTCTCCCAGAAGTTGAAGCCTTATGGAAAGGGTATGAAGGAACCTTGTGCATGCAATATTTGTGGAGAAATCGGACACACCCATAAAGAACACAAGGAGGAATGCCCTAATTATGAAGGAAGTCACCCAGTTGAAGAATGCCCAAATAGGCAGATTACTTGTTTCTTGTGTGAAGGGATTACCCACTATCCTACTCAGTGTCACATTTACCCTATGGTACAACAAACCTTACAACAGAAGAAAGAAGTAAAGAAAGGAGCCCTTATGGAAATTTTAGAAGAACCCATGATGAAGGAAGAGATGGAGGACACACCTAAAGAAGACCCGAGTAAACCCTACACTACGTCTTGCTATTCATGTGGAGAAGAAGGACACATCACGACAAACAAGCAATCTAACACACGAGCAAACAAAAAGCAAGCGGATAAAAGAGGCAAACAGAGAGGGAGGATAGAGAGAGAGGGCGAATAAAACGGCAAGGGTGAATTGGGGGGAGAGGAAAACGAGAGGCAAATGGCAAATAATGTAATGCGAGAGATAGGGATTGTGATGGGTACTTGGTATATTGACTTTTTGCGTAGACTCCCCGGCAACGGCGCCAGAAATCCTTCTTGCTATGTCTTGAGCTTGCGTTGGTTTTCCCCAAAGAGGAAGTGATGATGCAGCAGAGTAGCGTAAGTATTTCCCTCGATTTTTGAGAACCAAGGTATCAATCCAGTAGGAGGCCACGCTCAAGTCCCTCGTACCTGCACAAAACGATAGCTACTCGCAACCAACGCGATTAGGGGTTGTCAAGCCCTTCACGGTCACTTACGAGAGTGAGATATGATAGATAGAATATTTTTGTTATTTTTGGTATAAAGATGCAAAGTAAAAAGTAAAAGCAAAGTAAATAGCAAAACAATATTAAAGTGATGGAGATTGATATGATGAGAATAAACCCGGGGGCCATAGGTTTCACTAGTGGCTTCTCTCAAGAGCATAAGTATTCTACGGTGGGTGAACAAATTACTGTTGAGCAATTGATAGAATTGAGCATAATTATGAGAATATCTAGGCATGATCATGTATATAGGCATCATGTCCGTGACAAGTAGATCGAAACGATTCTGCATCTACCACTATTACTCCACTCATCGACCGCTATCCAGCATGCATCTAGAGTATTAAGTTAAAAACAGAGTAACGCCTTAAGCAAGATGACATGATGTAGAGAGATAAATTCATGCAATATGAAATAAACCCCATCTTATTATCCTCGATGGCAACGATACAATACGTGCCTTGCTGCCCCTTCTGTCACTAGGTAAGGACACCGCAAGATCGAACCCAAAGCTAAGAACTTCTCCCATGGCAAGAACTACCAATCTAGTTGGCCAAACCAAACGGATAATTCGAAGAGACTTGCAAAGATAACCAATCATGCATAAAATAATTCAGAGAAGATTCAAATATTATTCATAGATAGACTTGATCATAAACCCACAATTCATCGGTCTCAACAAACACACCGCAAAAAGAAGATTACATCGAATAGATCTCCATGAGAGAGGGGGAGAACTTTGTATTGAGTTTCAAAGAGAGAGAAGAAGCCATCTAGCTACTAACTATGGACCCGAAGGTCTGAGGTAAACTACTCACACTTCATCGGAGGGGCTATGATGATGTAGAAGCCCTCCGTGATGACGGCCCTCTTCCAGCGAAGCTCCGGAACATGCCCCAAGATGGGATCTCGTGGATACAGAAAGTTGCGGCGGTGGAATTAGGTTTTTGGCTCCTGTTCTGATCGTTTGGGGGTACGTGTGTATATATAGGAGGAAGGAGTACGTCGGTGGAGCACCGAGGGGCCCACGAGGCAGGGGGGCGCCGCCACCCTCATGACCTCCTCTTTGATCCCTTGCAGTAGGGTCCAAGTCTCCTGGATCATGTTCGGTGAGAAAATCACGTTTCCGAAGATTTTATTCCGTTTGGACTCCGTTTGATATTATGTTTATCCGAAACACTAAAATAGGCAAAAAAACAGCAATTCTGGGCTGGGCCTCCGGTTAATAGGTTAGTCCCAAAAATAATATAGAAGTGGAAAATAAAGCCCAATATAGTCCAAAACAGTAGATAATATAGCATGGAGCAATCAAAAATTATAGATACGTTGGAGACGTATCATAGTGGATACCATCAAATTCGTATGAAATTGGGAGATGAATGGAAAATGGCATTTAAAACTAAGTTTGGTTTATATGAGTGGTTAGTCATGCCTTTTGGGTTAACTAATGCACCTAGTACTTTCATGAGATTAATGAACGAAGTTTTACGTGCTTTCATTGGAGGATTTGTGGTAGTCTATTTTGATGATATACTGATTTATAGCAAATCTTTGGAAGAACATTTGGAACATTTACGTGCTGTTTTTATTGCTCTACGTGATGCACGTTTGTTTGGTAACCTTGGGAAGTGCACCATTTGCACCGTCCGAGTATGTTTTCTTGGCTATGTTGTTACTCCACAGGGAATTGAAGATGATAAAGCGAAGATTGAAGCTATTAAGAGTTGGGTGCAACCCAAAATGGTCACACAAGTGAGGAGTTTTCTTGGACTCGCTGGTTTCTATAGGCGTTTTGTGAGAGATTTTAGCACCATTGTTGCACCTCTCAATGAGCTTACAAAGAAGGATGTGCCTTTTGTTTGGGGTACCGCACAGGAAGAAGCCTTTACGGTATTGTAAGATAAGTTGACACATGCTCCTTTACTCCAACTTCCTGATTTTAATAAGAATTTTGAGCTTGAATGTGATGCTAGTGGAATTGGATTAGGAGGTGTGTTATTACAAGATGGCAAACCTGTTGCATACTTTTCTAAAAAATTGACTGGGCCTAGTCTGAACTTTTCTACTTATGATAAAGAATTATATGCTCTTGTTCGGACCTTAGAAACATGGCAACATTATTTATGGCCCAAAGAATTTGTTATACATTCCGATCATGAATCTTTGAAACATATTAAAAGTCAAGCAAAACTGAACCGTAGACATGCTAAATGGGTTGAATTCATGAGACTTTCCCTTATGTCATTAAACATAAGAAGGGTAAAGAAAATGTTATTGCTGTTGCACTGTCTCGTCGTTATACTATGCTTTCACAACTTGACTTTAAAATATTTGGTTTGGAGACCATCAAAGATCAATATGTGCATGATGCTGAATTTAAAGATGTATTGCAGAATTGTAAAGAAGGTAGAACATGGAACAAGTTCTTCGTTAACGATGGATTTGTGTTTCATGCTAACAAGCTATGCATTCCAGCTAGCTCTGTTCATCTTTTGTTGTTGCAGGAGGCGCATGGAGGAGGATTAATAGGGCACTTTGGCGTGAAGAAGACGGAGGATATACTTGCTACACATTTCTTTTTGCCAAAGATGGGACGAGATGTTGAGCGTTTTGTTGCTCGCTGCACTACATGTCAGAAAGCTAAGTCACGACTCAATCCTCATGGTTTATATATGCCTTTGCCTGTACCTAGTGTTCCTTGGGAGGATATTTCTACGGACCTTGTTTTAGGTTTACCCCGAACAAAGAAGGGGAGGGATAGCATATTTGTTGTCGTGGATAGATTCTCGAAAATGGCACACTTTATACCATGAAATAAAAGCGATGATGCTGTTAATGTTGCTGATTTGTTCTTTCGTGAGATTATTCGCTTGCATGGTGTGCCAAATACTATTGTTTCAGGTCGTGATACTAAATTTCTTAGCCACTTTTGGAGATGTTTATGGGCTAAGTTGGGGACTAAACTGCTTTTTAGTACTACTTATCACCCCCAAACTGATGGTCAAACTGAAGTAGTCAATAGAACATTGTCTACTATGCTTAGGGTTGTTTTGAAGAATAATAAGAAAATGTGGGAAGGATGCCTGCCTCATATTGAATTTGCTTATAATTGTTTGTTGCATTCTACTACTAAGATGTGCCCTTTTGAAATTGTGTATGGTTTCCTACCTCGTGCACCCTTTGATTTGTTGCCTCTTCCATCTTCGGAGAAGGTTAATTTTGATGCTAAACAACATGCTGAATTGATCTTAAAAATGCATGAGTTAACTAAGGAAAACATTGAGAGTATGAATGCTAAATATAAACTTGCTGGAGATAAGGGTAGAAAACATGTTGTGTTTGCACCTGGGGATCTTGTTTGTTACATTTGCGTAAGGATAGATTTCCTGATTTGCGTAAATCAAAGCTAATGCCACGTGCTGATGGTCCTTTTAAGGTGTTAGAGAAAATAAATGCTAATGCATATAAACTTGAGTTGCCTTCGGATTTTGGGGTTAGTCCCACCTTTAACATTGCAGATTTGAAGCCTTATTTGGGTGAGGAAGATGAGCTTCCGTCGAGGAGGACTTCATTTGAAGAAGGGGATGATGATGAGGATATCAATACCATTGTTACACCCACAGCCCCTGCTGTTATACATACCAGACCAATTACTAGAGCTCGCGCACGCCAATTAAATTATCAAGTACTTTCGTTTCTTGGTAATAATTCTAATGTTCATGAGAATATGATGCTGCCTAAATTGGATACATTTGTTTTTCTTACAAATGAAGGGCCTAGCTTGGAGAAGGATGAACATTGGAGCAAGAAGAAGCATGGAGTTGATGGCATGCGCAAGGGAAACAAGAACATAGTTTCAAGTGATGAATTCAAGACTTTGAAGCCACCATAATGAGTGCACGAAGCCTTGGACGAAATATACAAGATGCCACTTCATAATTTTCGTCCAGAGGCTATTCTAGGTGCTGTGTCACCTTATTATTGGGCCAAGGCCATGTAATTTCGAAATACATAAGTATAGGCTGTTTTTAGAGTTCGTATGTGTGGGGAAACAAGAGATAGGGTTGGTTTCGGACCCCTCCCAAAGGGCCACGAAATCCCCCCCTCTTCCTCCATATATACAGCCCTTAGGGCACCGTTTAGACTTTGGGTTTTGTATAGATTAAAAGTTCGCCATAGCTGCAACTTTGCGTACTTCGTTTGTGTTCAACGACCAGACAAAGGCGTCACAGAACCCCACCTTCATTAATAAAGCTTTCCTCTTATATTCGCAATATCTAGATTGCAATCTTAATTTCTTGCTTGTTCTTCATTTGCTCGTAGGAAACAGACCCTCGTGGTCAGGTTGATCGTGCTCCGGCATGGTCAATAACCCCTTAGAAGTTGGTTTAGCGATTGCTAAGGAGCTACGTCGCGCACGTTCATAGTCGAATCGTCAAGGTCGACTCCCACGGAAAACGACATCCACCATCTCATCGAAACACCGGGACACCTTTGCCTCTATCATAACCCCAAAACGATAGTGGTAAATCGGTAAGAGACATCATAGATCACACCACATCTAATAAAGTACGGTTACAACGTACGTACACACCATTACGCTGTGGTGTTCTAGGTGGCATGAGTTGTGAAACTATTCCATATTATTTTAAATGAAGGCCAAACTCATAACTCAAATATTCACCTTTGCGATCAGATCATAGAAACTTGATTTTCTTATTACGATGATTCTCCACTTCACTATGAAATTCCTTGAACTTTTCAAATGTTTCAGACTTGTGTTTCATTAAGTAGATATACCCATATCTGCTCAAATCATCTGTGAAGGTCAGAAAATAAGAATACCCGCCGCGTGCCTCAACACCCATCGGACTGCATACATCGGTATGTATTATTTCGAATAAGTCATTGGCTCGCTCCATTGTTCCGGAGAATGGAGTTTTAGTCATCTTGCCCATGAGACATGGTTCACAAGTATCAAATGATTCATAATCAAGTGATTCCAAAAATCCATCCTTATGGAGTTTCTTCATGCGCTTTACATCAATATGACCTAAACGGCAGTGCCACAAATATGTTGCACTATCATTATCAACTTTGCATCTTTTGGAATCAATATTATAAATATGTGTATCACTATGATCGAGATTCAATAAACCATTTACATTGGGTGTATGACCATAGAAGGTTTTATTCATGTAACAGAACAACAATTATTCTCTGACTTAAATGAATAACCATACCACAATAAACATGATCCAATCATATTCACGCTCAACGCAAACACCAAATAACATTTATTTGGGTCCAACACTAATCCTGAAGGTAGAGGGAGTGTGCGATGGTGATCTTATCAACCTTGGAATCACTTCCAACACACATCATCACCTCGCCCTTAATTAGTCTTTGTTCACTTTGCAGCTCCTATTTTGAGTTACGAATCTTAGCAACTGAACCGGTATCAAATACCCTGGGGTTACTTATGAACACTAGTAAAGTACACATCAATAACATGTATATCAAATATACCTTTGTTCACTTTTCCATCCTTCTTATCCGCCAAGTATTTGGGGTGTCCCGCTTCTAGTGACCATTCCCTTTGAAGTAGAAGCACTCAGTTTCAGGCTTAGGTCTAGCTTTGGGCTTCTTCACGGGAGTGGTAACTTGCTTGTCATTCTTCTTGAAGTTCCCTTTCTTTCCTTTGCCCTTTTCTTGAAACTAGTGATTTTGTTAACCATCACACTTGATGCTCTTTCTTGATTTCTACCTTCGTCGATTTCATCATCGTGAAGAGTTCGGGAATCATTTTCGCCATCCCTTGCATATTATAGTTCATCACGAAGTTCTAGTAGCTTGGTGATAGTGACTAGAGAACTCAGTCAATCACTATCTTATCTGGAAGATTAACTCCCACTTGGTTCAAGCGATTGTAGTACCCAGACATTCTGAGTACATGCTCACTGGCTGAGCTATTCCTCCATCTTGTAGGCAAAGTACTTGTCAGAGGTCTTATTCCTCTCGACACGGGCATGAGTCTGAAATACCAATTTCAGCTCTTGGAACATCTCATATGCTCCGTGGTGTTCAAAATGTTTTTGAAGTCCTGGTTCTAAGCCGTAAAGTATGGCGCACAAAACTATCAAGTAGTCATCATATCGAGCTTGCCAAACGTTCATAATGTTTGCATCTGCTCCTGTAATAGGTCTGTCACCTAGTGGTGCATCAAGGACATAATTCTTCTGTGCAGCAATGAGGATAATCCTTAGATCACGGAACCAGTCTGCATCATTGCTACTATCATCTTTCAACTTAGTTTTCTCTAGGAACATATCAAAAAATAGGGGAGCTACATCTCGAGCTATTGATCTACAACATAGATATGCAAGTACTATCAGGACTAAGTTCATGATAAATTAAGTTCAATTAATCAAATTACTTAAGAACTCCCACTTAAATAGACATCCCTCAAGTCATCTAAGTGATATGTGATCCAAATTAACTAACCCATGTCCGATCATCATGTGAGATGGGGTAGTCATCAATGGTGAACATCTCTATGTTGATCATATCTACTATATGATTCATGTTCGACCGTTCGGTCTCCAGTGTTCCGAGGCCATGTTTGTACATGACAGGCTCGTCAAGTTTAACCTGAGTATTCCGCATGTGCAAAACTGTCTTGCACCCGTTGTATGTGAATGTAGAGTCTATCACACCCGATCATCAAGTGGTGTCTCAACACGACGAACTGTCACAATGGCGCATACTCGGGGAGAACACTTATACCTTGAAATTTTAGTTAAGGGATCATCTTATAATGCTACCGCCGTACTAAGCAAAATAAGATGCATAAAAGATAAACATCACATGCAATCAAAATATGTGACATGATATGGCCATCATCATCTTGTGCTTTTGATCTCCATCTCCAAAGCATCATCATGATCTCCATCGTCACCGGCTCAACACCTTGATCTCCATCATAGCGTCGTGGTCGTCTTGCCAACTATTGCTTCTACAACTATGCTAATGCATAGTGATAAAGTAAAGCAATTACATGGCGTTTGCATTTCATACAATAAAGAGACAACCATAAGGCTCCTACCAGTTGCCGATAACTTTTACAAAACATGATCATCTCATACAATAACGTATATCACATCATGTCTTGACCATATCACATCAGAACATGCCCTGCAAAAACAAATTTGATGTCCTCTACTTTGTTGTTGCAAGTTTTACGTGGATGCTACGGGCTTCTAGCAAGAACCGTTCTTACCTATGCATCAAAACCACAATGGTGATTTATCAAGTTTGCTGTTTTAACCTTCAACAAGGACCGGTCGCAATCAAATTTGATTCAATTAAAGTAGGAGAAACAGACACCCGCCAGCCACCTTTATGCAAAACTAGTTGCATGTCTGTTGGTGGAACCGCTCTCATGAACATGGTCATGTAAGGTTGGTCCGGGCCGCTTCACCGAACAATACCGCCGAATCAAAATAAGACATTGGTGGTAAGCAGTATGACGATCACCGCCCACAACTCTTTGTGTTATACTCGTGCATATCACCTACGCATAGACCTGGCTCGGATGCCACTGTTGGGAAACGTAGCATGCAATTTCAAAAATTCTCCTACGCAAACACAAGATCTATCTAGGAGATGCATAGCAACGAGGGGAAGAGTGTGTCTACGTACCCTCGTAGACCGAAAGCGGAAGCATTTGACAACGCGGTTGATGTAGTCGAACTTCTTCTAGCTCCGACCGACCAAGCACCAAATGTACGATACCTCAGAGTTCTGCACACGTTCAGCGCGATGATGTCCCTCGCCTTCTTGATCCAGCAAGGTGTGGAGGAAGTAGATGAGTTCCGTCAACACGACGGTGTGGTGATGGTGCTGGTGAGGTGATCCGCGCAGGGCTTCACCTAAGCACCACGAGAATATGACCAGGGGTGTAAACTGTGGAGGGGGCGCCGCACACGGCTAACAATTGATGTTGTGTGTTTTAGGCGCCCCCTCCTCATATATATAGGTGGAAGGGAGAGGGCAAAGGCCAAGGGGTGCCCCAAGTGGGCCAAATCCCACTTGGGCTCCTGCCATGGTTCGGCCCCCCTTCCTCGCTAGGGAAAGGAAAGGGGAGGTGGCGCCCCCCCTTTCCTTTCTCCCTTGAGGAGGGGAAGGAAGGAGGGACTTGCCGTCCCCCCTTTCCTTTCCCTAGAGCTGGCCGGCCTGGTGGAGGGGTGCACCAGCCCCTTGTGGGCTGGTTTGTCCCTCCCTTGGCCCACTAAGCCCATGATACGTCCATTTTGCATCATGCTTTTATATAGATATTTATTGCATTATGGGCTGTTATTACACATTATGTCACAATACTTATGGCTATTCTCTCTTATTTTACAAGGTTTACACGAAGAGGGAGAATGCCGGCAGCTGGAATTCTGGGCTGGAAAAGGAGCAAATATTAGAGACCTAATTTGCACAACTCCAAAAGTCCTGAAACTCCACGGGAGTCATTTTTAGAATATATAAAAATAATGGGCAAAGGAATCACCAGAGGGGGGCCACCCACCATCCAAGTGGGTGGGGGGTGTCGGTGTCAAAACCGGCGGATCTCGGGTAGGGGGTCCAGAACTGTGCGTCTAAGGTCGATGGTAACAGGAGACAGGGGACACGATGTTTACCCAGGTTTGGGCCCTCTCTATGGAGGTAATACCCTACGTCCTGCTTGATTGATCTTGATGAATATGAGTATTACAAGAGTTGATCTACCACGAGATCGTACTGGCTAAATGTAACGCCCTCGATGCAGCTATAGCTCCCACGTGTCGAGGCACGACTTAGAGGCATAACCGCATTGAAAGCAATGTCGCAAGTTAGGCAATCTTCACAACATCCCATGTAATATAGATAATAAAAGGGGAGATACATAGTTGGCTTACACTCGCCACGTCAATCAAAGTACATAAATAGCATTACAACATTCGAACACTCATGGCCCGACTACGGCGCCAAAATAAAAGATACCCAACATGCGACACGGTCCCGATCGCCCCCAACTGGGCACCACTACTGATCATCAGGGAAAGACACGTAGTATCGGCGTGAGTCCTCGTCGAACTCCCACTTGAGCTCAAGCGCGTCATTTGGAACAGAATCATCAGGCCCTGCATCTGGTTTGGAAGTAATCTGTGAGCCATAGGGACTCAGCAATCTCGCACCCTCGTGATCAAGACTATTCAAGCTTAATAGGTAAGGCAAGGTAAATATGTGGAGCTGCAGCAAGCGACTAGCATATATGGTGGCTATCCTGTTCGCAAAAGAGAGCGAGAAGAGGAGGCAAAGCGCGAACGAGTAACTAGAGGACATCCCGCGGCAAGCATTACTCCAACACCGTGTTCACTTCCCGGACTCCGCCGATAAGAGACCATCACGGTAACTCACACAGTTGATTCATTTTAATTAAGTTAAGGTTCAAGTTATCTACAACCGGACATTAACAAATTCTCATCTTCCCATAACCGCGGGCAAAAGTTCAAATCCCTGCAGGGGAGTCCCAACTTAGCCCATGACAAGCTCTCACGGTCAACAAAGGAATAGACCTCCTCCCGAGACGTTCCGATCAGACTCGGTATCCCGGTTCTTCAAGACACTTCAACAGGTTAAAACAAATCCAGCAACACCGCCCGAATGTGCCGACAAATCCCGATAGGAGCTGCACATATCTCGTTCTCAGGGCACACTCAGATTGTCTTAGGTACGGGTAGGCCAGCCTAGAGTTGCCCCTGGTGGCCACCGGCAGCTGACAGGTGGACCAACACTCAGAGGAGCACTGGCCCGGGGGGTTTAAATAAGATGACCCTCGGGCTTCGGAAACCCAAGGGAAAAAGAGGCTAGGTGGCAAAAGGTAAAACCAAGGTTGGGCATTGCTGGAAAAGCTTTAATCAAGGCGAACTATCAAGGGGTTCCCATTATAACCCAACCGCGTAAGGAACGCAAAATCCGGGAACATAACACCGATATGACGGAAACTAGGGCGACAAGAGTGGAACAAAACACTAGGCGAGAGGCCGAGCCTTCCACCCTTTACCAAGTATATAGATGCATTAAGATAACATGGCAATATAATGATATCCCAACAAGTAAATAATGTTCCAACAAGGAACGGTCTCCAATCATCACCTGCAACTAGCAACGCTATAAGAGGGGCTGAGCAAAGCGGTAACATAGCCAATCAACGATTTGCTAGGACATGGTGGGTTAGAGGTTTGACATGGCAATTTGGGAGGCATGATAAGCAAGTGGTAGGCATCGTAGCATAGGCATAGCAAAAGAGCGAGAATCTAGCATAGCAAAGATAGTAGTGATTTCGAGGGTATGATCATCTTGCCTGCAAAGCTGTCAGAGTTGACTGGATCCTCGAAAGCAAACTCAACGGGCTCCTCGTTAGCGAACTCGTCTCCCGGCTCTACCCAAACAAGACAAACAATCAACAAGGACACAATCAACCACGTGCAGAGTTCAAACAATATGATGCAAGGATGGTATGCTATGCGGGATGCGATATGGGATGCATATGCAAGATTTGACAAGGCAAGCATGAGCCTGGCCTCAACCTAGAAATCCAAGTGTGCCACTGGAAAGATGAGATGAAATCGCTTGAAAATGATATAAAGATCACCGGAATCGGAGTTACGGTTTGGAAATGGCAAGCGATTCAAATATGGCACCGGTCTGCGATATACAACAAGTAGCCAACTAAATGCAACAACATGAAGATGCTACAGAACCCAAACATGGCATCAAAATACATGGCAGGGATCCATTCGTGATGCTTAACAAAAGACTAGCACTGAGCTACGGCCAATTCATCCATTAACAGGTTCAAACAAGCATGGCAAAAATGCATTTGGCAAACAGATCTCAGACTTGTGAAATTAACACTTGTCTGGAATTTCAGATCAGATAGCACTCTTTGGAGCAATAAAACAATATGCTACAGGACCTGAACATGGCAAAGTAAAGCATGGCATGGAGCTACTCAAAGAGCTTAACAAAAGTCCCTTAGTGACCTTGAGCCAAAAGGGGTCAGAAAATACATTTGCAAGCATGTGAACATGGCAAAAACATAATCAGATCACAGGCTTAGTGAAAACTGGAGCATGCTGAAACAGATATCAAGTAGGCATGTTTACGAGCTCGATGCACTCACTACAGAGCAAGTCATGATAACCTAAGCATACACCCATCAAGAATGCACAAAATACAAGCTAGACATGGCAAGAACAATAACAAAGCATGCACAGATCAACTACAACATCCTCGGCAAAATCGCTAACAAGTAGACAATCTGCCCAGATTCACGAAATAGCAAAAGTAGAGCTCGATTGACTCAAGCTAGGGTGCTCCATAATTGCAAATAAAGACACGGATGGATAGAGCACTACAAGATTAACAAATCATCCTTACTGATCATCCTCAAAAGAGGCACGGATCACTAGGAAACAACACGAACATATGGCATAATGAGATAAACAGATCAAGGACTTAGTGGAAATGCTAAGTCCCTGAAATCAGCATTAACGAATGCTCCACTTTGCATGCTTGTGCTAGTCACCACACACATCACAAAAATACATGGGTTGCACCTCTGGATAGATGGCAAAACATATAACAAAACTCATGAAGAGCTCAGGGGCATATCATGCACACATTAATCATGGCAAAAATGACAAATATCTAATTGGAGCAGCAGATCTGACAATTATCTCAAATAGCACTCTTCTAACAGAATTTCTGGTATCAAGATGAACTCAAATGAAAATGATGCAATGAGATGAAATGATGTGCTCTCTGAGACGAACATTTTGATATGCTATATGCCCAAAACCGAGCTACGGATGCAAAGTTACGATGCGATGAACATAGCCAAAATATTAGGGTTTCGGGCAAAAAGTCAACCCGATCCGGATCTGGATCTGGAGGGCACTATAGCGGTGGCGCGTATTCCGAGGTTCATCGGCCGGATTTCTTGGAACTCGCCGGAGACGGAGGGGGCCGGTCGGAGATGGAGAGGAAGCCGGGGCGGAGGGCGGCCGGAGCTCGGTGGTGGTGGCCGGCGCCGGCGCGGCGAGGCGGCGCGGGCGCGGCGGCCGAGGCGGCGGGCACCGGCAGCCGGGGCGGCGCGTGCCGGTGAGGGCGACGGGCGGCGGAGGAAGTTCGGTGGGCGGCCGGCAGCGGGGAAGATGGCCCCGGGCAGCGACGCGAGTCAACGGGCCTCGGGGCCCCTCCTGGGCCTCCCGGGCCGGCGGCGATGGCGAAGTGGGGCGGGGGCGCGGAAAATGGCAGCGCGGCACGTGGCGGCGGCGGGGTGGACCGGACACATCCGTCGGCGGTGGTTTTGTCCGGCGGCGGCGGGTGGAGATGGATCTAGGTTTTCGGGAGGAAGGAGAAGGAGATTTTCGGGGTGTCTTTAAATAGGCATAGAGGGAGCTAGGAGAGTCCAAATGAGGTGCGGTTTTCGGCCACGCGATCGTGATCGAACGCTCTAGATGATGGAGAGGGTTTTGGTGGATTTTGGGCCAACTTGGAGGGGTGTTGGGCTGCAACACACACGAGGCCTTTTCGGTCCCTCGGTTAACCGTTGGAGCATCAAATGAAGTCCAAATGGTACGAAACTTGACAGGCGGTCTACCGGTAGTAAACCAAGGCCGCTTGGCAAGTCTCGGTCCAATCCGGAAATGTTTAATCCCGACACACGAAAGAAGGGTAGAAACGACCACCGGAGGAGAACGGAGCGCCGGAATGCAAAACGGACAACGGGGAAAATGCTCGAATGCATGAGATGAACACGTATGCAAAAGCAATGCACATGATGACATGATATGAGATGCATGACAACGATAACAACACACAGAGACAAAGAACCGAACCCGAGAAAAATAAAATAACTTAAGGCCGGAAACGGCAAGAGTTGGAGTACATATTGGGTAAATCATATCCGGGGTGTTACACTAAACCCTAGAGGTCTAGCTTGTATGGCTATGGTAATGAATATCTCTCTCCTCCGGACTACGTCCTCCGGTTTATATAGACACCCGGAGGATCTAGGGTTACACAAGGTCGGTTACAAAGAAAGAATCTACATATTTGGTCGCCAAGCTTGCCTTTCACGCTAAGGAAAGTCCCATCCGGACACGGGTGCAGTCTTCGGTCTTCGTGTTCTTCACATCCCATCAGTCCAGCCCATGGCTAACAGGCCGGACGCCCGAGGACCCTAGTCTAGGACTCCCTTAGTAGCCCCTGAATATGGCTTCAATGAAAAGGTATCCGGCGCGTAGATTTGTCTTCGCCATTGCAAGGCGGGTTCCTCCTTCCGTACTCCAAGATAGTCTTCGGACGAAACAAATGTGTCCGGATCTGCAACACATAGCCGCAAAGAGTATAATATTTCACGAATCCAATCTGCTGACCACTTTAGTAACGTGATGTCACGCTTGCTCGGTTATTATTTCAAACCGTTTTTCGTCTACCACTCCACATTTCGAGACGCAGTTGCCATTGGCACGTCTCGTCAAAGTAGAGATCGTGTCCCCTTATTGCGGGATTTTCATCAATTCGGGTGTGGGTAACCCAACCGCGCCTGTTTACATAGCCCTTGGGAATAGGCGAGGTTTAAGGCGAGTGGGGAGGTGTTCGATATTCACTGCCTTTATAAGGAGATAAGGACTCCCTCTTCTTCTCCCACGCCTTCTCCTTCCTCTACCCATCCGTACTCGAGCTCCATCACC
The DNA here is from genome assembly GCF_056163025.1 of Triticum urartu. Taxonomy (NCBI): domain Eukaryota; kingdom Viridiplantae; phylum Streptophyta; class Magnoliopsida; order Poales; family Poaceae; genus Triticum; species Triticum urartu. The sequence goes on along the minus strand of NC_141875.1, from coordinate 325,303,851 downwards.
CAAGCTCTAGCTTTCCCCGCCCGAGAAAGCACTCCAATCATGTTTGGATCCGGAGCTGGAGGCAAGTGGATGGCCTCCTCCATCAAGAAGGAGGACATCAAGGAGCTCCGGGGCGCCGGATACCTGGCCAAGTGGATCGTTTACCGACTCCCGGCCAAGGGACAAATCGTCCCTACCCTAGAGCCCCATGAGAGGGTGGTGTTTCTCACACATTTCGTCCGCGGGCTGGGATTCCCTCTCCACCCGTTTGTCCGCGGATTGATGTTTTACTATGGGCTGGACTTCCATGATCTAGGCCCCAACTCTATCCTCAATATCTCGGCATTTATTGTCGTGTGCGAGGCCTTTCTCCGTATCCCCCCTCACTTCGGCCTATGGCTGAAGACCTTCAATGTGAAGCCGAAGGTGGTGAGCAGCCAACAAGCAGAGTGTGGAGGAGCCATGGTGGGCAAGCTGCCCAATGTCACCTGGCCCGAAGGCTCCTTTGTGGAGACCGTGAGGGGGTGGCAGTCCGGGTGGTTCTACATCACCGAGCCGCGCAACACCAGCTGGGCGACGGCCCCCGAATTCCGATCCGGAGCTCCGATGCGGTTCACCTCCTGGCAAGAGAAGGGCCTAACCTGGGGCTCTTCGAATAAGCTGACTGGGCTCTAGACGTGCGTCCAGAACATGATAACCAAGAGGATCAAACTCGTCAACGTGATCCAGGTTATGCTCATTCGCTGGATCCTTCCGTGCCAACGCTGGACTTGCTATTTGTGGGAGTTCGATCCGGCCAAGCACCAGACGCTACTAGAGCTCTTCGGCACGACACACGAAGACATCTAGAAAGTGCTCTTTAAGGCCGACGAGACACCACCGCCCACGACCGAGGATCGCGGGCTCAGCTTAAAACGCCAGGGCAATTCGGTAAGTTCTTTCATGTTTTCAAGGTATACCCTCTACTGGCGTATTTTGAGGAAGGAGTCTAAGCCTTCCTATCATTTTTTCAGGCCTGGATCGATATAGTGGGGCGGATTAAGTGTCCGGCTCCGCTACCCGAAGACTAAGAAACCCCACTTCTGACGAAGATGCTATTTCCGGCGCCTTATGATGTGCTGGAGAAGAAGGCCAAGAAAACGACCAAAGGGGCCAAGAGTGGCCTTCGCTGAAAAGGTGCTTCGGACGTGACGTCCGGAGACGAGACTCACTCTTAGGCCGCCGGAGATGACGAGGAGGAGGAGGAGGAGGAGGAGGAAAACGACTCCCCCCTGAGGAGGGAAGGAAGAAAAGGGGGCCCTCCCCAACTCTGCAAGCGAAGGCGCCCAAGAGGGGGAAGGGCTCCCTCGCGGATAACTCCGCGTGGGATGTCGATAGCAGTCCGGAGCAACCCCCCCCGAACCAAGCCTCAGTATAACGCCCTCGATGCGGCTATATCTCCCACGTGTCGAAGCACGACTTAGAGGCATAACCGCATTGAAAGCAATGTCGCAAGTGAGGTAATCTTCACACAACCCATGTAATACATAAGGGAAAGAGATACATAGTTGGCTTACAATCGCCACTTCACACAAATACATGAATAAAGCATTACATCAACCCAGTACAATCAGGGCCCGACTACAGAGCCAAAATAAAAGAAGAACCCCAAAAGCGACAAAGGTCCCCGATCGACCCCAACCGGGCTCCACTACTGATCGACTAGAACGAAACAACATAAAGGACAAGATCTTCATCGAGCTCCTCCTGAGCTTGGTTGCGTCATCTGCACGGTTCAACGGCACCTGCAAGCTGGTTTGGAAGTAACTGTGAGCCACAGGGACTCAGCAATCTCGCACCCTCGCGATCAAGACTATTTAAGCTTATGGGTAAGGTAAAGGTATGAGGTGGAGCTGCAGCAAGCGTCTAGCATATATGGTGGCTAACATACGCAAATGAGAGCGAGAAGAGAAGGCAAAGCACGGTTGAGAAAAGTATGATCAAGAAGTGATCCTAAAACAACCTACGTCAAGCATAACTCCAACACCGTGTTCACTTCCCGGACCCCGCCGAGAAGAGACCATCACGGTTACACACACGGTTGATTCATTTTAATTAAGTTAAGGTTCAAGTTATCTACAACCAGACATTAACAAATTCCCATCTGCCCATAACCGCGGGCACGGCTTTCGAAAGTTCAAATCCCGGCAGGATGTCCCAACTTAGCCCATGATAGGCTCTCACGGTCAATGAAGGAATAGACCTCCACCCGAGACGTTCTGATCAGACTTGGTATCCCGGTACAACAAGACATTTCGACAGGGTAAAACTAAACCAGCAACACCGCCCGAATGTGCCGACAAATCCTGATAGGAGCTGCACATATCTCGTTCTCAGGGCACACTTAGATGAGCCAGACGTTGGGTAGGCCAGCCCAGAGTTGCCCCTGATAGCATTAAGTTATTTTATTTTTCTCGGGTTCGGGTCTTCTTCCCATTCAACTCCATTGGCATTGAACTTTTGTTCAAAACCAACACCTTGATTCTTCCGGTGCATCCCTTGCTTGCGCACAATTTCCTCGAATTGCTTACTTCCGGCAAGGCTTTTGTATACTCCTTTCTCTATAATTCCCTTCAATAAGCTATTTTCTTGTTCAAGTGTAACTTGGCTAAGAGAATCATTAGTGGAATCAAGAGAACTACTAGAAGCAATAATATTGGATTTAGCATGATCATTGTTACTACTAGAGGAAGAATCTTTCTTGTTCTTGTTACTAGACTTGACTTGAGGCGTGTAAGTGGATAATAGTAAACGCTTGGCAATGTAAGAAGAGCTTTTCTTGCGGAGATCATCATCGATTGCTTTTAAGAACTCATGCTCTTGTTCAAGATTGAGCTTTTCAAAGCGTAATTTCTCATGAGCTCTTAAAAGTTCTCGATGATCTTCGAAGATAGTTTCATGAGCTAACCTAAGAGTGTTTAGTTCTTTAGTTAGAGCCTCAATCTTCTCCTTATCATTGTCATTCGTTTTATCTTGATTAGCATGATTGATTGATGTTTCATCATAGTACTCATCACTAGAGTTATCAACAAGCAAATCATCATCACCTAACAAGTCATCTTCATCACTATTAAAATCAACATACTCGGGGTGTGTTACCTTAGGACCTTTGGCCATGAAGCATCTTCCAATTCCTTCATTTGGTGAATCAAATATGTCGTAGGAGTTGGTTGACACAAGTGCTAGACCGACAACACCTTCATCTTGAGTATCTTCGGAGTCGGAGTGATAACTTCTCTCGGAGTGGCTGTCGGAGTCGGAGCCGGATACCCATTCACCAACATGAGCTTGATGTCTTCGTTTTGTGTAGCTCCTTGATGATTTTTCCTTCCTTTCCGAATCCTTGCTTCTCCGTGAGTATCTCCGTTCATAACGATCATCTCTACTCCTTCTCTCTCTTGGTGGTGATTCTTTGCTTCTTCTTTTTGGAGAATCTTCTTTTCTCTTGTAGGGAGCCGTACACTCATTGGAATAGTGTCCGAGTCTTCCACAATTATAGCAGTTTCGCTCTCGACTAGAAGATCTTTTGTCATTGTATAACCTTGACTTGAAGCTTCTATCTTTGCTTCTACTCTTGTAGAACTTGTTGAAGTTCTTCACCATTAAGCTCAATTCTTCATTGAAGGTTTGTTTCTCACTTGATGATGTGGGGACTTCACATGAGGCTTTGTAGGCACCACTTGATTTGTTGTGAAGTTCCTCTTTATCCTTGAGTGACATCTCATGAGCGACAATCCTTCCAATCACTTCCGTTGGTTTGAGATCTTTGTAATTGGGCATCATTTGAATCAATGTGCACACGGTATCATATTTCCCATCCAAGGCTCTTAGGATCTTCTTGATGATGAATCTATCGGTCATCTCTTCACTTCCTAAGCCGGCAATCTCATTTGTGATGAGAGCAAGCCTAGAGTACATTTCAGCGACACCTTCACCATCCTTCATCTTGAACTTGTCAAGTTGACTTTGGAGCACATCCAACTTGGATTCCTTGACGGAGTCGGTACCTTCGTGCATATCAATCAAAGTGTCCCAAATTTCCTTTGCATTCTCAAGGCGGCTGATTTTGTTGAATTCTTCGGGGCACAATCCGTTGAAGAGAATATCACAAGCTTGAGCATTGTATTGCAACATCTTCAACTCATCCGCGGTAGCTTCACGGTTTGGTTCTCTCCCATCAAAGAAGTCACCTTGCAAACCAACACAAACAATAGCCCATACCGCGGGGTTATGTCCAAGAATATGCATTTTCATTTTATGCTTCCAACTAGCAAAATTAGTGCCATCAAAGTAAGGACCTCTACGGTGATAATTTCCCTTGCTAGACGCCATACTCTCCTAGGTTGTGAAACCAAGGCTATGACCACCAAAAGCTATGGCGATCAGGGCAAATGGAGACCAAAGCTCTGATACCACTTGTAGGATCGAAAGTATGTCTAGAGGGGGGGTGATTAGACTACTTGACCAAATAAAAACTTAACCTTTTCCCAATTTTAGTTCTTGGCAGATTTTAGCTATCTTAGGACAAGTCAAGCAATCATTACACAGTTCAAGCAAGCATGCAAAGAGTATATTGGCAGCGGAAAGTAAAGCATGCAACTTGCAAGAATATAAAGGGAAGGGTTTGGAGAATTCAAACGCTATTGGAGACACGGATGTTTTTCCCGTGGTTCGGATAGGTGGTGCTATCCTACATCCACGTTGATGGAGACTTCAACCCACGAAGGGTAACGGTTGCGCGAGTCCACGGAGGGCTCCACCCACGAAGGGTCCACGAAGAAGCAACCTTGTCTATCCCACCATGGCCATCGCCCACGAAGGACTTGCCTCACTAGCGGTAGATCTTCACGAAGTAGGCGATCTCCTTGCCCTTACAAACTCCTTGGTTCAACTCCACAATCTTGTCGGAGGCTCCCAAGTGACACCTAGCCAATCTAGGAGACACCACTCTCCAAGAAGTAACAAATGGTGTGTTGATGATGAACTCCTTGCTCTTGTGCTTCAAATGATAGTCTCCCCAACACTCAACTCTCTTTCATAGGATTTGGATCTGGTGGAAAGAAGATTTGAGTGGAAAGCAACTTGGGGAAGGCTAGAGATCAAGATTCATATGGTTTGAATGGAATATCTTGGTCTCAACACATGAGTAGGTGGTTCTCTCTCAGAACATATGAGTTGGAATGGTGTATGGGTTCTGATTGCTCTCTCTCCAAATGAAGAGGAGGTGGAGGGGTATTTATAGCCTCCACACAAAATCCAACCGTTACACACAATTTACCAATCTCGGTGGGACCGAATCAGAAAACTCGGTCGGACCGAAATAGTAAACCTAGTGACCGTCAGGAATTTCGGTGGGACTGACATGCAACTTGGTAGGACCGATTCGGTTAGGGTTTGGCCATAACGTAATCTCGGTGAGACCGATTGCACAAACTCGGTGAGGCCGAGTTTGGCAATAAGCTAACCAGAGAGTTGGTCAAGTAAACTCGGTGGGACCGACTCGCTCTTTCGGTGAGACCGAAAAGTTACAAGAAGGAAACATAGAGTTTACATTGCATTCTCGGTGGGACCGATTCGCTCTTTCGGTGAGACCGAAAAGTTACGAAAGGGAAACAGAGAGTTTGCAAGCCCATCTCGGTGAGACCGAGATCCTTATCGGTAGGACCGAATTGCTAGGGTTTGGCAGTGGCAAATGACAAGTAAAACTCGGTGGCGCCGGATTGAAAGAATCGGTATGACCGAGTTTGGCTTAGGGTTTAGGTCATTTGTGGCTATGGAAAAGTGGTTGAGGATTTTTGAGCATATCACCAAGCACATAAAGCAAGAGGCTCATTAAGCAACACCTCATCCCTCCTTGATAGTATTGGCTTTTCCTAAAGACTCAATGTGATCTTGGATCACTAAAATATAAAATGAAGAGTCTTGAACTTTTGAGCTTGAGCCAATTCTTTGTCCTTAGCATTTTGAGGGTTCCACTTTCACATCCATGCCATGCCAATCATTGAGCTTTCTTGAAATAATCATCTTGGAATAGCATTAGCTCAATGAGCTATATGTTGTTATGAATTACCAAAACCACCTAAGGATAGTTGCACTTTCAATCTCCCCCTTTTTGGTAATTGATGACAACATATAGATCAAACTTCGACAAAAGATAATAATCATGAAGTATATCGTCGCTTTGAGAAGTATGTGACAAGCAAGAGCTCCCCCTAAATTTGTGCATACTTAAGATTTGCTTTGGACTGCAAATGCACAAAGAGTTAGAGTCATGGGTTACTCTTCCATGTCACATACATCTTGGTGGAGCGCTTAAAATGATAAGAAGGAAATACATGCACTCATCACCAAGAATACTGAGTGATCACATAAGATAAATAGGATAATGATATGATAGTATTAAGCAAAAATTAAGTGTAGCTTATGATCAAACACATGATCATCGATGTCTCACACAGATAAAGGCATAGTATCTCACACACAAGCAAACAAAGTTCGAAAAACCACCAAATAAAACAAGAGAGAATAAAAGCAACACTCTCTCTCGAAGCCTATGATCTATACATTTTCTCCCCCTTTGGCAACAAGTTACCAAAAAGTTCCTAGAAAATGCATAGTGCTAAGTCGACACTCAGGCTTTATCTTCAGGTGGTGGTGGAGTCCGGAGCACTCCAAGGACGAAGCCTTCGGTAGACGTGGTCGGAGTTGAGGCTGAAGTGGATGCTGGAGCTGGTGGAACTGAGGCTGTGGCTGGCGCAGATGTTGTAGCTCTGGTGTCAGCAACTGGCAGTGCAGACGACCTCGGACCTCGTGGCACCCTGGCAAAAGCATCAGTCGTGGTCCTGCCTCTCCTCTCGTTCATGTCATCCTGGAGCTGCTCCACGGCAGTCTGTATCTCTGTCACCTTGATGTCCAAGTCATAGAACCTCTGTTCCATGATCCTCTCTAAGCTTGCCTGGTTCTGAGTCAGGGTGGCAAGTCCTTGCTCAATCCGCAGGGTGGACGCAATCAGGTAACCAAGCTGCTCTTGTTTGGTTTTCAGGAAGTAATCAGATGCCTCCTCTTGAGTAGGCATCCTGGCAGCTTTCTCCTTCTTCGCCTTCTCCTTCTTAGCTTGTGCATGGGCAGATGATGGCTCATTCTCAGTCATGATCACTTGATTATCTTTGAAGTCTGGACGGATGGGTAGGTGTCCCTTATCCAACAGGTATGTGCCCGTGCCCATCTTTGAGTTGATGAGCTCCTGAATCTGTGGGGCATACCCACAACTCCTCTTCTGATCGGCAGCTGTCCTTTTGACCGTTTCCACTATGAGGCTCATGACTTTGAATTTCTGAGGTACATCAAAGATGTGTAGCAGGTTAATGGCATGACCTCTGATCATCCGGTGATCTCCAGACTTGGGCAGAAGAGTGTGCCTAAGGATCCAGTTGATCGTAGGCAATCCTGATAGCAAGTGCTTCACAGACCCAAACCGGTGAGTGTCAAGATCATCTGTGGGAATCTCCTTGTACATATTTGCCATGGAGTTGTGATCCATCTTCTTCTTGGCATAAATGTCCAAGTCATCTGCATGCTCCTCTGGGGCATTGATCAACTTCGCCCATTCCTCAACAGTTGATTGGTACCTTGTACCCTCTGACATCCAAGTGATCCTGCCATCCGGGTAGAAGTGTGCTGTGGAGTAGAATTGCATGATTAGCTCCTCGTTCCACTTTGTGAGCTTCTGCCCAACAAAGTCTGCCACTCCACACGCACTAAAGCTATCATATACTCCAGGGTAGTGTTCCTCATTTTCCTTCATGTAGGTCCAGTCGACCCATCTCATGTCACAAACTATTGGCTTCTTGTCAAGCAAAACTGTCTCATAGAAATCCTGCTGCTCCTTGGTGTGAAACCTGTAGTCCACAGCAGTCCTCCTTCTGGTAGCATAGGGATCTGTCTCTCTCCACTTCCTCAGCCCTGAATCTTTCCTGAGCTTCATATTCTCAGCCACAGGATGAGCATCGTTGTGGTCTGGGATCTTGGGCTTGAGTTTTCTGAGAACTTGCTCTTCATCCTCTTCTTCAGCAGCGTCAGGCACTGGGGCCTTGTTCTTTTCAGCAGCTGGGATGCTTCTTGTGTTTCTCTTTGGTGCTGTCTTAGGCTTAGATGCAGCCTTGGGTGCTTCCTTGGGCTTGGATGCAGTTGTCCCTGACCTTATGGCATCTCCCATAAGTTTGGCTGCCTTGGGTGCTGGTGCAGCAACCTCTTCTTCTTCCTCCTCATCTTCCATGATGGAGGCCTTCCCATGCACTCTGGCTACAGTCTTCTTCACTCTTTCTTTCCTCTTTTTGCCCTCAGCAGCAACGGGCTCAATGGGAGCAGGCTTCTCAGTTGAAGCTCTAGCCTTTGACATGGGCTGCCTGCCTGCTGGCCTTTTTATCTTCAGCCCTGGCTTTGTGCCCTGAGCTGGCTCAATTCTCTTTGATGTGGCCTCTTCCTCTGCCACATAATCTTCATCTTCAGAATCAGAAGTTCTCTTCCTCCTTTGTCTAGTGGCAGCTTTTGGCAGATTGCTCGGGGTACTTCTGCTGCCATCATCTGAAGAGCTGGAGGGACTAGTGCCCTAACTCATCACTACTTGCTGCTCTGACAAATTTTGGCTGTCACTTTGGTCTGACATGATGCAAATCTGACTGCTGACCCTGTGAATAGATTATAGATGAGATAGAGTGGATGAGCATCACAAAATGCAGAGAATTTTGCAAAAAGAATAATTCAAAAACTTAGTTTTAGTTTTCCACTGAAAGCATCTCGGATCTACCGATTTCTAAACTCGGTGACACCGAAGCAGTTTTGGCACCAGAACTAGTGAACTCGGTCAGACCGAGTTACAATTCGGTGGCACCGAGACTGCTAGGGTTTCACAGAGTTCCAAAATCGGTCGCACCGATAAATAACTCTCGGTCAGACCGAGTTTCACTTGTGCAATGGCATAAGCCAAATCGGTGGGACCGAGTTTTTCAACTCGGTGGGTCTGAGATGGTTTCGGCGGAAACCTAACCCTAAAATTTTCGAATTAAACCTAATCTACGAGTTCATTGACTGGATAGGAGTTTATCAAACGTGGCAAGAATCATGATGATCACAATGTGCTAAGAATCGGATTGGGGAATAGCACAAAGATCGATTCCATACCCTAGTTCGGCGGAGACTCGCTACGGCGACAACGGTGGGGCAGAATTCCCGTTGACGGCGACGGAGACCAGCGACTGGAGGCGGCTGGCGGCGAGAAGACGATCCGGAGACCACGAAGGCAGAGCAGGCTATCGCGCGGGCGAAGGGTTTCGGAGAAATTTCCAAAATTTTGCCCGTGACTATATATAGCCCGACCCTGTCGGTGTGACCGAGTGGAACAACTCGGTGGCACCGAGATGCAAAACTGTATACAGTTATTGCAACTCGGTGTGACCGACTGGTTCAAATCGGTTGCACCGAGATCGAAAACCTAGATCAACTTAATGATCTCGGTAGGACCGAAAGTATGGAATCGGTCAGACCGAGAATCACAAAGAGGTTTTGGAAGTTTAAGTCTATGACGAATCGGGGACTCCGAGCGCTCCTCACACAGAGTGGTTCAAATCTGACTTGATCAAATTTTGTGATGCAGCATGAATAGAGTTTGAGACGAGAAAAGCATAGATGGCTAGAGGAGGTTCTTAGGCATTCTTGTCCATCCACTTGGCAAAAGGAAATAAAGCCAAACAATCAAAACAACAAGTGGATGTCCTCGAATGAGTAAAATATGCAACCAACATGCTCACACAATAAGATGGCAAATGAAATATGTGGAAAAGCATGCACAAACAATTCTAGCATCTATCAAGCAATTTGCGATGACTAGGTCATCTATATATGAGTATATTGACCTAGGAGTCAAGTGAGAACACTTGATCGTAGGTCATACTCATCGTTTGAGCTCGAGTGGGGTTACCACTTTTACATAAAGCATTGTTGTATTCACATCTTTAGAGTTGCTTTAGCTCAAGTTTTAGAGTAAAGCTCCCCCTAGACGTGATATCCCCCCTAAGAGGGATGAACTAACCTTGGGTTTTTGTCGATGATGACTTCATGTAGATGTTGAATATGTGGATGCTCAATGTTGATGTAGATCACTTGGAGCTATCCATTTGAGTGAATTGCACTTTCAATACCTACATGGGTTAGTCCCACAAGGAACAAACAAGGATATCCATAGACATAGAGTGATGCACACGCAAAATGATGTCCATGAAAACTTTAAGTTACCTTGTCCCTTGTCTTACCAACAAGAGGGTTTGTGACTCCTTGAACTAGTGCATGATGTGGAAGTTGATTGCACTTGTTCTTGCCAAAATGATGAGAGTGAAATATGTTGGTGGAGTCACCCTCAAGAACTCTCTAGTTCTTCTTCTTTTGGATCCACACCATCTTGATGGGAATCCTTGGAGTTGTAGTCGTACTTGATGAAGTGGAACTTGACGTGGTCTTGGGAATCCACTTGACTAAGGTCTTAGGAGCTTCTTCAAATGCATCAATCTCCTCTTGAAGCTTGTCCTTGCCTTTTTGCTTGTAGTCTTGTGGTGGAAGATCATCTTGAGCTTGTGTCCCCTTGAAAGAAGTATCATACTTCTCTTGTTGAGGAACACACTTTGTCTTGGGGTATTGATCTTCTTCCCATTCAACTCCATTGGCATTGAACTTTCGTTGAAAACCAACACCTTGATTCTTCCGGTGCATCCCTTGCTTGCGCACAATTTCCTCGAATTGCTTACTTCCGGCAAGGCTTTTGTATACTCCTTTCTCTATAATTCCCTTCAATAAGCTATTTTCTTGTTCAAGTGTAACTTGGCTAAGAGAATCATTAGTGGAATCAAGAGAACTACTAGAAGCAACAATATTGGATTTAGCATGATCATTGTTACTACTAGAGGAAGAATCTTTCTTGTTCTTGTTACTAGACTTGACTTGAGGCGTGTAAGTGGATAATAGTAAACGCTTGGCAATGTAAGAAGAGCTTTTCTTGCGGAGATCATCATTGATTGCTTTTAAGAACTCATGCTCTTGTTCAAGATTGAGCTTTTCAAAGCGTAATTTCTCATGAGCTCTTAAAAGTTCTCGATGATCTTCGAAGATAGTTTCATGAGCTAACCTAAGAGTGTTTAGTTCTTTAGTTAGAGCCTCAATCTTCTCCTTATCATTGTCATTCGTTTTATCTTGATTAGCATGATTGATTGATGTTTCATCATAGTACTCATCACTAGAGTTATCAACAAGCAAATCATCATCACCTAACAAGTCATCTTCATCACTATTAAAATCAACATACTCGGGGTGTGTTACCTTAGGACCTTTGGCCATGAAGCATCTTCCAATTCCTTCATTTGGTGAATCAAATATGTCGTAGGAGTTGGTTGACACAAGTGCTAGACCGGCAACACCTTCATCTTGAGTATCTTCGGAGTCGGAGTGATAACTTCTCTCGGAGTGGCTGTCGGAGTCGGAGCCGGATACCCATTCACCAACATGAGCTTGATGTCTTCGTTTTGTGTAGCTCCTTGATGATTTTTCCTTCCTTTCCGAATCCTTGCTTCTCCGTGAGTATCTCCGTTCATAACGATCATCTCTACTCCTTCTCTCTCTTGGTGGTGATTCTTTGCTTCTTCTTTTTGGAGAATCTTCTTTTCTCTTGTAGGGAGCCGTACACTCATTGGAATAGTGTCCGAGTCTTCCACAATTATAGCAGTTTCGCTCTCGACTAGAAGATCTTTTGTCATTGTATAACCTTGACTTGAAGCTTCTATCTTTGCTTCTACTCTTGTAGAACTTGTTGAAGTTCTTCACCATTAAGCTCAATTCTTCATTGAAGGTTTGTTTCTCACTTGATGATGTGGGGACTTCACATGAGGCTTTGTAGGCACCACTTGATTTGTTGTGAAGTTCCTCTTTATCCTTGAGTGACATCTCATGAGCGACAATCCTTCCAATCACTTCCGTTGGTTTGAGATCTTTGTAATTGGGCATCATTTGAATCAATGTGCACACGGTATCATATTTCCCATCCAAGGCTCTTAGGATCTTCTTGATGATGAATCTATCGGTCATCTCTTCACTTCCTAAGCCGGCAATCTCATTTGTGATGAGAGCAAGCCTAGAGTACATTTCAGCGACACCTTCACCATCCTTCATCTTGAACTTGTCAAGTTGACTTTGGAGCACATCCAACTTGGATTCCTTGACGGAGTCGGTACCTTCGTGCATATCAATCAAAGTGTCCCAAATTTCCTTTGCATTCTCAAGGCGGCTGATTTTGTTGAATTCTTCGGGGCACAATCCGTTGAAGAGAATATCACAAGCTTGAGCATTGTATTGCAACATCTTCAACTCATCCGCGGTAGCTTCACGGTTTGGTTCTCTCCCATCAAAGAAGTCACCTTGCAAACCAACACAAACAATAGCCCATACCGCGGGGTTATGTCCAAGAATATGCATTTTCATTTTATGCTTCCAACTAGCAAAATTAGTGCCATCAAAGTAAGGACCTCTACGGTGATAATTTCCCTTGCTAGACGCCATACTCTCCTAGGTTGTGAAACCAAGGCTATGACCACCAAAAGCTATGGCGATCAGGGCAAATGGAGACCAAAGCTCTGATACCACTTGTAGGATCGAAAGTATGTCTAGAGGGGGGGTGATTAGACTACTTGACCAAATAAAAACTTAACCTTTTCCCAATTTTAGTTCTTGGCAGATTTTAGCTATCTTAGGACAAGTCAAGCAATCATTACACAGTTCAAGCAAGCATGCAAAGAGTATATTGGCAGCGGAAAGTAAAGCATGCAACTTGCAAGAATATAAAGGGAAGGGTTTGGAGAATTCAAACGCTATTGGAGACACGGATGTTTTTCCCGTGGTTCGGATAGGTGGTGCTATCCTACATCCACGTTGATGGAGACTTCAACCCACGAAGGGTAACGGTTGCGCGAGTCCACGGAGGGCTCCACCCACGAAGGGTCCACGAAGAAGCAACCTTGTCTATCCCACCATGGCCATCGCCCACGAAGGACTTGCCTCACTAGCGGTAGATCTTCACGAAGTAGGCGATCTCCTTGCCCTTACAAACTCCTTGGTTCAACTCCACAATCTTGTCGGAGGCTCCCAAGTGACACCTAGCCAATCTAGGAGACACCACTCTCCAAGAAGTAACAAATGGTGTGTTGATGATGAACTCCTTGCTCTTGTGCTTCAAATGATAGTCTCCCCAACACTCAACTCTCTTTCATAGGATTTGGATCTGGTGGAAAGAAGATTTGAGTGGAAAGCAACTTGGGGAAGGCTAGAGATCAAGATTCATATGGTTTGAATGGAATATCTTGGTCTCAACACATGAGTAGGTGGTTCTCTCTCAGAACATATGAGTTGGAATGGTGTATGGGTTCTGATTGCTCTCTCTCCAAATGAAGAGGAGGTGGAGGGGTATTTATAGCCTCCACACAAAATCCAACCGTTACACACAATTTACCAATCTCGGTGGGACCGAATCAGAAAACTCGGTCGGACCGAAATAGTAAACCTAGTGACCGTCAGGAATTTCGGTGGGACTGACATGCAACTTGGTAGGACCGATTCGGTTAGGGTTTGGCCATAACGTAATCTCGGTGAGACCGATTGCACAAACTCGGTGAGGCCGAGTTTGGCAATAAGCTAACCAGAGAGTTGGTCAAGTAAACTCGGTGGGACCGACTCGCTCTTTCGGTGAGACCGAAAAGTTACAAGAAGGAAACATAGAGTTTACATTGCATTCTCGGTGGGACCGATTCGCTCTTTCGGTGAGACCGAAAAGTTACGAAAGGGAAACAGAGAGTTTGCAAGCCCATCTCGGTGAGACCGAGATCCTTATCGGTAGGACCGAATTGCTAGGGTTTGGCAGTGGCAAATGACAAGTAAAACTCGGTGGCGCCGGATTGAAAGAATCGGTATGACCGAGTTTGGCTTAGGGTTTAGGTCATTTGTGGCTATGGAAAAGTGGTTGAGGATTTTTGAGCATATCACCAAGCACATAAAGCAAGAGGCTCATTAAGCAACACCTCATCCCTCCTTGATAGTATTGGCTTTTCCTAAAGACTCAATGTGATCTTGGATCACTAAAATATAAAATGAAGAGTCTTGAACTTTTGAGCTTGAGCCAATTCTTTGTCCTTAGCATTTTGAGGGTTCCACTTTCACATCCATGCCATGCCAATCATTGAGCTTTCTTGAAATAATCATCTTGGAATAGCATTAGCTCAATGAGCTATATGTTGTTATGAATTACCAAAACCACCTAAGGATAGTTGCACTTTCAATCTCCCCCTTTTTGGTAATTGATGACAACATATAGATCAAACTTCGACAAAAGATAATAATCATGAAGTATATCGTCGCTTTGAGAAGTATGTGACAAGCAAGAGCTCCCCCTAAATTTGTGCATACTTAAGATTTGCTTTGGACTGCAAATGCACAAAGAGTTAGAGTCATGGGTTACTCTTCCATGTCACATACTATTTCGGACATGCCGCGGGCGCGTGCAAGTGTGTCTGGGCTCAGAACGGGCAACGGAAGGAACGGGGAGGCCGGGAAGGATGCAAGTTTTAAAACATGATGATGCAATGCACATGATGACATGATGAAATGAAACACGCAAGCAAATGACATGGCAACTACAGCGAATAACTGGAGGACACCTGGCACATCGGTCTCGGGGCGTTACAACACTCCACCACTATGAGAGGATCTCGTCCCGAGATCTAGAATGGCACCGGAGGGAAAACAGAAGAGAAAGAGAAGAGGTAAAACTAAGTTGCTTCTTCGACAAACGAGTGAAGCCAAAGAACCTTGAAAGGTTAAACCATTTTGAGAAAAAAATACAACAGAGATGAGCGAATTTGAAAACACTCTGTTGGAAAAGAGGAACAAGGAAGAACAACTTCGGGCAGCACTCCGATTGAAAAGAAAAGGAATTGAATAAGAACTTGATAAGATGAGAAGATACTTGATGAAATCACAATACACTGCCTCCGTAACTATTGAATGAATGGAACAAGGGGTAAGAAAGATCTCAGACAGCACTCCGGTTGAAAAGAGATGCAAAGCTTGATAAGGCGAAGAAAACTTGAGCCAAAAGGCACACCTCCGGTTAAATGGATAAGCACGAAAAGAACATGCTCTTGACAAGGGCAAGAAGAAGGTTTGAAGAAAGCAGCAACACAATGCCTCCAGGAGAAAGAAATAGAAGATAGATAATTGAAATAAAAGAATGTTGAAGAAAATGCCAACTTCTGCCACAAAAGAGTTTGAAAAGGCATCTTAAGGAGAAGGGTCGAACGGAGTTATTGGAAAGCCAACAACGAAAGAATAAACTTGATATGGTCTTATGGAGTACATCTCAAATTATGAGGTGACAACCTGCCACTCACGGGAAAAGAATTGTATTGATATGAACAAGGAGACAAGAAAGTATATCGCACCGGAAAGGATAAATGAAGAAATTGGATCATTGATAAACACCATGAGAGCGACAATTCTTAAAGGAAAGCTTTAGGTGAAATATAACCCAAGGTAATTCCAATGAAGAAAAATGATGGATTTAAAATATCTCATCCTTACAACATGTGAATCATGAAACATGAACTCAAATTATCAAGAATGGCATAATACCACCTCCAATGGTACAGAAGAAAGAATTGCACTCCGGATTACAAGAAGAAGAATGCTTGAGCTCCTTAAAAGAATCTCGATGAAAAAAAACTTTGAGAAGGAAATAAATCCTTGATGAACCATCATGTAGAACCTCCATGAAGAACTCCGTTAAACAA
This sequence comes from Triticum urartu, assembly GCF_056163025.1. Taxonomy (NCBI): domain Eukaryota; kingdom Viridiplantae; phylum Streptophyta; class Magnoliopsida; order Poales; family Poaceae; genus Triticum; species Triticum urartu. Next base: position 325,287,958 of record NC_141875.1, on the reverse strand, counting down.
AAGAATGATCAAACGGAAAGAAAGGGTAGTTGAAAACACAAGGTGAAGCCTTGCAATGATTTAGATGGAGCTTCGCGACGAGATAATGCGGAAAAGCTTGGAACTCCAGAAAAGAAAGATGAAGAGATGAAATCAAGAATTTGATGATCCTCCGGAATAAGGAATTGAATTCGCTCGATGAAATAAGAATAAGAATTATATTATGCTCGTCCTTCATCAATTAAATTGATGACAAACAATGGATTTGGCACACTACTTATTCTCGTAGAAAGGGTTAAGATAGATATAGCGCAAACTTGAGAAAGTCTTCAACGATCCACCGGTAGAATTGAAAACAACGAATAAATTGATATGATAAACAAGGAAGAGAAATCTTGAACGAACCATCGTAAGAATTGAAAACAACGAAGAAAAGATGAAGAAACACCGGGAAGAATTAAGCAAATGAACGAAGATGCTTGAGAGAATTTAGATACATGAGAACGAAGAGATCACGAGCCGATTAGAGGATATTTGGGCGATGCACCGGTAAGATTTGTAGAATGATAACTGAAAGCTGAAGAATGAGATAAACATGAATAGATGGACTCCGGATAGCAAACTGAGAAGACTCTTGAATTGCTCCAGATAGGTGAAAAGAATTCTCACGAACAAAACAATTACGGGAGGATGGCAACAAGCTAGAATCACGAATCCTGAAGAGAATTGATTAGATTAGGAGGAAAAACTCTTCTTCGGTCTTCAAATCCTGAGAATGACGACGAGAAACACCAACAAAAATTATTTAGACACTCCGGAATGAAGAATGGAAAGGTTGAGCCAACGATGAAAAGAATTTAACCGATCTTGGAGAAAGACATTTGACTGATGACAATTCATTCTTACGTTAAACTTTAGAAAAGAATTTGAAAAGCTCCGGAAAAATAAGAAGAGTCAGGTAAGATCCCGGGAAAATACCTGTGGGTTAGGGCCCACTCAAAAGAAAACACCGTTGAACGATTAACAAGAGAGAAAGCACTGGTTGAATTAAATGGCTTGAATGAGATAAACAACCTCGAAATAGGTTGAACGGATCTTGAATGACAAGACGAGCCTTTTGAGATAGCTTGAGCACGCGGGAACAAATGAATAGCGAGAAGTGAAAGATTAAGAATTGCACCTGCATGAGAAAGCATTGAAACGGGGAAATGATATGATCAAACACCAAAAGCTTGATTTGAATCCACCGGAGAAGAAAAGAATGGAGAAAGAAGAACGAGTAGAGCATCTTCATGAGAAACACCGGGTAAAAACATGAAGGAAAAAGAATGGAGAGACTTCCATCAATAAAATGGATACTTGAATAAGACATCGGATTCCTTGAAGAAAAACAAAGGGAGGGAGGGTGGGAAAAACAAAGACAATTTGGAATGGAAGAAACGAACACCGTTGAGGAACTTAGAATTGATCTTGCGGATGTTGAAATGATCGGATCCACTTGAAGAGAAGCACACCGGTTAAAAAGGATTAACATGGCAATCTCGATGATCAAGAAGGATTAGTGTTCACATTGAGGTATGAGAACACCGCTTAGAGAAGGTATGGAATCAACATTTGACTTTGAAGCAACTCGAATACCACAACTCAAAACAAAACAAAGGATTGGCTTGCAAAATAAGCCAGAACAAACATATGATAGAGATTTCGTCCGAAGTTTTCGTGGTGGGGCCTACGCGGGCTCGATCGTACAGCACCATCATGTACAAGGCAGTGCACATGACATACGAAGCGTCCCCGAGTTGGCATAGCCAAGGACTCTTTAAGACACAACGAGACCACTGTAAAATCGACCGTGAATAGGCGGACCACTAGACGTCGAACCCCAATTTCATATCATACATCTGTCGGAAAGATATCCTAAGAGCTACTTGAATTCCCACTTATAAACTCCCGAAATTTTTCCGGTTATGCAATCAGGTGTTGGGGATACAGGGGAAGCATAATATCTCACCCAAATCTAGCAAATCCTACATCCAGCTGTATCCATCCTTCAACACATAACCAAGAAGCCTTCGGAAATCATCTACCTCAACCTTCGAAAAGCATCCGTTATACAAGTTATGGCAATACTCCCGAACTCCCGCCCCAGTACTGGGTGGCGTCGAGGTTATCTCACCAACGAACTGCATAAAAGAGATTTTCGATGTTGGCGTACTAAACTCAGGTATTCCAGAACTGCAATGATAAAATTATGACGACAACACCTCAGAGCTCAACTCCCCGGGACACTTCCACAAAACCCCTGACAGGAGGCACCAAGACAATGTTCTCGTCACAAAACCATCGGAACGATTCCAAGATACCCGCGTGATCCTAAATTTTTTTTAGTGAAATTTGATAAGAGAAGAGTCAAAACTCTACGTCAGGATGCCTTACCAGAGCGATGAGGAGACTGGGGAGTAAAAAGAATTCCTAAGCTCTCCGATATATAATTCCTAAATGACTCAAAACATTTTTCTAGACACAACTCGGCTGCTAAAAACGATCAAACAGTGGGGCTCCTAAGGTCGGGGAAGGCTCTGATTACCAACTTATAACGCCCTCGATGCGGCTATATCTCCCACGTGTCGAAGCACGACTTAGAGGCATAACCGCATTGAAAGCAATGTTGCAAGTGAGGTAATCTTCACACAACCCATGTAATACATAAGGGAAAGAGATACATAATTGGCTTACAATCGCCAGTTCACACAAATACATGAATAAAGCATTACATCAACCAAGTACAATCAGGGCCCGACTACGGAGCCAAAATAAAAGAAGAACCCCAAAAGCGACAAAGGTCCCCGATCGACCCCAACTGGGCTCCACTACTGATCGACTAGAATGAAACAACATAAAGGACAAGATCTTCATCGAGCTCCTCCTGAGCTTGGTTGCGTCATCTGCACGGTTCAACGGCACCTGCAAGCTGGTTTGGAAGTAACTGTGAGCCACAGGGACTCAGCAATATCGCACCCTCGCGATCAAGACTATTTAAGCTTATGGGTAAGGTAAAGGTATGAGGTGGAGCTGCAGCAAGCGTCTAGCATATATGGTGGCTAACATACGCAAATGAGAGCGAGAAGAGAAGGCAAAGCACGGTCGAGAAAAGTATGATCAAGAAGTGATCCTAAAACAACCTACGTCAAGCATAACTCCAACACCGTGTTCACTTCCCGGACCCCACCGAGAAGAGACCATCACGGTTACACACACGGTTGATTCATTTTAATTAAGTTAAGGTTCAAGTTATCTACAACCGGACATTAACAAATTCCCATCTGCCCATAACTGCGGGCACGACTTTCGAAAGTTCAAATCCCTGCAGGGTGTCCCAACTTAGCCCATGACAAGCTCTCACGGTCAATGAAGGAATAGACCTCCACCCGAGACGTTCCGATCAGACTTGGTATCCCGGTACAACAAGACATTTCGACAGGGTAAAACTAAACCAGCAACACCGCCCGAATGTGCCGGCAAATCCCGATAGGAGCTGCACATATCTCTTTCTCAGGGCACACTCAGATGAGACATCCTACGAGTAAAACCAACCCTCAAGTTGCCCCGAGGTGGCCCCGCAGTCTGCTCGGTCGGACCAACACTCAGAGGAGCACTGGCCCGGGGGGGGGGTTAGAATAAAGATGACCCTTGAGTCTGCAGAACCCAAGGGAAGGTGGTAGGTTGTTAGTGCAAATGGTAAAACCAATGTTGGGCATTGCTGGAGGAGCTTTACGTAAGGCGAACTGTCAAGGGGTTCCCATTATAGCCCAACCGCGTAAGGAACGCAAAATCCAGGAACATAACACCGATATGACGGAAACTAGGGCGGCAAGAGTGGAACAAAACACCAGGCATAAGGCCGAGCCTTCCACCCTTTACCAAGTATATAGATGCATTAATTTAATAAGATATATAGTGATATCCCAACAAGTAAACATGTCCCAACAAGGAACGACATCTCCATGTTCCAACAAGGAACAAACTTCAATCTTCACCTGCAACTAACAACGCTATAAGAGGGGCTGAGCAAAGCAGTAACATAGCCAATCAACGGTTTGCTAGGACATGATGGGTTAGAGGTTTGACATGGCAATTTGGGAGGCTTGAAAGCAAATGGTAGGCATCGTAGCATTGGCATAGCAAAAGAGCGAGCATCTAGCAAAGCAAAGATAGTAGTGATTTCGAGGGTATGATCATCTTGCCTGAAATCCCGCAAGGAAGAAGAACGAGTCCATGAAGAAGACAAATGGACATAGTCGAACGAATCCTCACAACACGACGTTATCGGAACCAACCCGAAGAAGCAATCACCGGAAAAGAAGCACACAACATAGTAAACAACCAACACATAAACATGGCATGATGCACAACCAAGTATGATGCATGTCCGGTTTAATGAGGCATGGCATGGCAAAGTGCACAAACAACCCTACAAATTAAGTGGAGCTCAATATGCAATGAGTTGCATATTGACGAAACACCACGACAAGTTATTTAGTTCGATCTTGTTTATGTACCCAACAATATTAAATGTTGTTAGCATGGCAAGAGGTGAAGCATGATGAAACTATCTAATCTAGGCAAGTTTAAATGAGGCCGGAACAACAAAACAACAAGTCCGGAAACTCCTCATATGCATATTATTAGGTTTGGTACTGTTCTGCCCTAAACACAATTTTAGAGTTGTTAAACATGCAAAACAAGTAGACCAAGTTAAACTAGGCAAAATTCTACCCCATTTACATATAAAGATTATTAAAAACCGAGCTACGGTTATTTAGTTATGAATTAAAACATTTTAACAAGTTATTTGAGAAAATTTAAACAAACAACATTTTAAGAATTTTAACATGGCAAGAAAGTGGCAAATTATTAATCTACACAAAATTCTAAGCAAGTTTCATATATTAAGTTTTTCAATCCGATGCACGGTTGTGGAATTATTAAATGCATGATCAACAAGGGTTTTTCTGTAAAACTATTTTACACTGGATAATAGCTAAAATCACTGGAACAGAAAAAAAACATATCGGGTCGAAATGGACTAGCCAACAGCAGGGAAAAAAAGGTGGGCGCTGGGGGTGTGGCCTCACCCATGGGCCAGGCCCAAGTCGGTGGGGAGGAAGCACGTTGGGTCTGATCTGGAGCCCAACTGGTGACCCACGCGCGTGGTGGTCAAGCGCTCGATGCAGCGCTGCTGCACCTCGCTGAAGAAGAACAGCAGCGAGGGAGGCATGGGTTCAGCGCGGCGCCGGGCGGGAACCGGCCGGAACGGGCGGATCCGGCGGCTGGGTGGCGGAGCGAAGGAGATCCGGTGGAGGAGGCGATGGTGGCGTCTCCATGGTGCTGGTTCGGGGCGTCGGTGTTCCTGTTGCTCGAAGCAGAGGCGAGGCAACAAGGCAGGGGCGAGGCCGACATGGCGACGCTGGGGGCTCCGGCAAGTGACGGGGAGGCCTGCGGGAGGTGGGACGAGCCGGACGATGTGGACTCCGTCGAAGGGCGCGGTCGGTGGAGCCTCAGGCGACGGACGGGCGACGAGGAGGTCGTCCATGGCGAAGGAAACTTGCGAGATCTCTGTTACAATGAGACAGGGAGAGAGAGGGGGTGAAACACGGGAGAGAGATGAGAGAGCCAGAGGAAGGAGTGGAAGAAAGGGAAGGCACCGGGCACGGGGAACCTCGGGAGGTTGCCGCTTGGTGGTCCGGCGAGGTCCTGCGGGGGCGCTCGAGGCAGCAGGGGGTCGGGACGGCCATGGCAGTTCCTGTCAGCGGCAAGAGGTCAGGCCACAGGGAGAGGCAGGGGAAACAAGAAGAAACAGGGGGAGAAAAGGAGGGCGGCGACTCATCTGCTAGCTGATTCGGGCACTCGGGAGGAGCTCGTCTCCCCGGGTCGACGAGGAGAGCAAGGAGGGAGAGGATCGATGGGCTTGGGTGGATCGAGGGAAGCAAAGGCTGGTTGGTTCGGTGGCGAAAACGAGGAAGGGAAGGAGACAGCGCTGGTTGGGCAGGTGGATCGGGGTGGATACCGATGGGGATTTGGGAGATAAGTGCGGCGGCGGCGGCAGGGACAAGTCCCTAGTTTCTAGGGTTGGGTCCGTATATATATATAGTAAGTGTGTTTTTGGTGGGGCTAATCTGTCTCTCCGATCGTAATCGGACGGTCGGGAAAAATAGGCTAGGGAGCCGAAATAAAAAACGGAGACGTTTTGTAGATGTTTGGGGATGATCCGGACACAACGGTGGCGACAGTCCGGGTCGGGTTCGGGACAACTTTCGGACGTGCGCGAGGAGGGCCGCGGGCTGACGAGAGAGGTTAGGTTGGGTCTGGCGGATTGTGAAGAGCGGGTTGGTCTGAGAGAAGAGGGGAGAGATGCAGCCCGGCACGGTTTTCGGAGACCGAAAACGTCCGACTTTAGACCGGCTATACTGCCACTATAGTTATCCGTTGGGGCATCAAACGATCTCCGAATGCGAAGAAACTTGACAGGCGGTCTATCTACACTATAATAAGACCACACGTCAACTCTCATCCCATTCCGAGAACATTTTCCGGCCACTTATAAAATACTATTTCGGACATGCCGCGGGCGCGTGCAAGTGTGTCTGGCTCAGAACGGGCAACGGAAGGAACGGGGAGGCCGGGACGGATGCAAGTTTTAAAACATGATGATGCAATGCACATGATGACATGATGAAATGAAACATGCAAGCAAATGACATGGCAACTACAGCGAATAACTGGAGGACACCTGGCACATCGGTCTCGGGGCGTTACACTCAGGCTACCTTGTAAGTACCTTATGCACGTCTAAATGTCTGGCCTTTCCACTTAGTAATATTAATATGTCTAAATTATACTATTGTAGTCCGGACCACGATAGCTCCCCGCGATCCTCAACAGGAGGTTCGCTAGATTCAAAGGAGATGGCCAGCATGTCACCATCGCCCGCTCAGTCTCCCTCGGCCAAGGGTGATGACGAGGTTGTAACGCCCTAGATGCGGCTATAGCTCCCACGTGTTGAGGCACGACTTAGAGGCATAACCGCATTGAAAGCAATGTCGCAAGTTAGGCAATCTTCACAACATCCCATGTAATATAGATAATAAAAGGGGAGAAACATAGTTGGCTTACACTCGCCACGTCAATCAAAGTACATAAATAGCAGTACAACATTCAAACACTCATGGCCCGACTACGGCGCCAAAATAAAAGACAAACCCCACATGCGACACGGTCCCGATCGCCCCAACTGGGCACCACTACTGATCATCAGGGAAAGACACGTAGTATCGGTGTGAGTCCTCGTCGAACTCCCACTGCAGCTCAAGCGCGTCATCTGGAATGGAACCATCAGGCCCTGCATCTGGTTTGGAAGTAATCTGTGAGCCACAGGGACTCAGCAATCTCGCACCCTCGCGATCAAGACTATTTAAGCTTAATAGGTAAGGCAAGGAAAATATGTGGAGCTGCAACAAGCGACTAGCATATATGGTGGCTATCCAGTTCGCAAAAGAGAGCGAGAAGAGGAGGCAAAGCGCGAATGAGTAACTAGAGGGCATCCTGCGGCAATCATTACTCCAACACCGTGTTCACTTCCCGGACTCCGTCGAGAAGAGACCATCACGGTAACTCACACAGTTGATTCATTTTAATTAAGTTAAGGTACGAATTATCTACAACCGGACATTAACAAATTCCCATCTGCCCATAACCACGGGCACGGCTTTCGAAAGTTCAAATCTCTGCAGGGAGTCCCAACTTAGCCCATGACAAGCTCTCACGGTCAACGAAGGAATAGACCTCCTCCCGAGACATTCCGATCAGACTCGGTATCCCGGTTCTACAAGACAACTCTGACAATGGTAAAACGAGTCCAGCAACACCACCCGCTATGCCGACAAATCCCGATAGGAGCTGCACATATCTCATTCTCAGGGCACACCGGATAAGCTAAGCGTACGGGAGCCAACGTAACCCAAGTTGCCAAGGGACGGCCCCGCACGGTGCTCTAGGTTGGACCAACGCTCAGTGGAGCACTGGCCCGGGGGTTTAAAATAAGATGACCCTTGAGTCCATGAAACCCAAGGGAAAAGGCTAGCTGGCAAATGGTAAAACCAAGGTTGGGCATTGCTGGAGGAGTTTTATTCAAGGCGGACTGTCAAGGGGTTCCCATTATCACCCAACCGCGGAAGGAACGCAAAAATCCGGGAACATAACACCGATATGACGGAAAACTAGGGCGGCAAGAGTGGAACAAAACACTAGGCGAGAGGCCGAGCCTTCCACCCTTTACCAAGTATATAGGTGCATTAAGATAACAAGATAATATGATGATATCCCAACAAGTAAATAATGTTCCGAATAGGAACAAGCCTCCAATCTTCACCTGCAACTAACAACGCTATAAGAGGGGCTGAGCAAAGCGGTAACATAGCCAATCAACGGTTTGCTAGGACATGGTGGGTTAGAGGTTTGACATGGCAATTTGGGAGGCATGAAAGCAAGTGGTAGGCATCGTATCATAGGCATAGCAAAAGAGCGAGCATCTAGCATAGCAAAGATAGTAGTGATTTCGAGGGTATGATCATCTTGCCTGCAAAGTTGTCAGAGTTGACTGGATCCTCGAAAGCAAACTCAACGGGCTCCTCGTTAGAGAACTCGTCTCCCGGCTCTACCCAAACAAGACAAACAAGCAACAAGGACACAATCAACCACGTGCAAAGCTTAAACAATATGATGCAAGGATGGTATGCTATGCGGGATGCGATATGTGATGCATATGCAAGCTTTGACAAGGAATGAATGAACCTGGCCTCAAATTAGAAATCCAAGTGTTCCACTGGAAAGGTGAGATGAAATCGCTTGAAAACGATATAAAGATCACCGGAATCGGAGTTACAGTTTGGAAATGGCAAGCGATTCAAATATGACCATGTTCTGCGATTAACAGCAAGTAACCCTCTAAATGCAACAAGATGAACATGCTACAGCACCCAAACATGACAACAAAATACATGGCAGGGATCCATTCATGTTTCTTAACAAAAGACTAGCACTGAGCTACGGCCAATGCATCCATTAACAGGTTCAAACAAGCATGGCAAAAATGCATTTGGCAAACAGATTTCAGACTTCGTGAAATTAACACTTGTCTGGAATTTCAGATCAGATAGCACTCTTTGGAGCATGAAAACACTATGCTACAGGACCTGAACATGGCAAATTAAAGCATGGCATGGAGCTACTCAAAGAGCTTAACAAAATTCTCTTAGTGACCTTGAGCCAAAAGAGATCAGAAAATACATTTGCAAGCATGTGAACATGGCAAAAACATAATCAGTTCTCAGACTTTGTGAAAACTGGAGCATGCTGAAACAGATATCAAGTAGGCATGTTTACGAGCTCGATGCACTCACTACAGAGCATGTCATGACAATCTAAGCATACACCCATCAAGTATACACAAAATACAAGCTAGACATGGCAAGAACAATAACATAGCATGCACGGATCAACTACAACATCCTCGGCAAAATCGTTAACAAGTAGACAATCTGCCCAGATTCACGAAATGACAAAAGTAGAGCTCGATTGACTCAAGCTAGGGTGCTCCATAATTGCAAAAAAAGACATGGATGGATAGAGAACTACAAGATTAACAAAACATCCTTACTGATCATCCTCAAAAGAGGCACGGATCACTAGGAAACAACATGAACATATGGCATAATGAGATAAACAGACCAAGGACTTGGTGGAAATGCTAAGTCCCCGAAATCAGCATTAACGAATGCTCCACTGTGCAAGCTTGTGCTAGTCACCACACACATCACAGAAATACATGGGTTGCACCTCTGGATAGATGGCAAAACATATAACAAAACTCATGAAGAGCCTAGGGGCATATCATGCACACATTAATCATGGCAAAAATGACAAATATCTAACTGGAGCAGCAGATCTGACAATTATCTCAAATAGCATTCTTCTAACAGCATTTCGGGCATCAAGATGAACTCAAATGAAAATGATGCAATGAGATGAAATGATGTGCTCTCTGAGACGAACATTTTGATATGCTATATGCCCAAAACGGAGCTACGGATGCAAAGTTACGATGCGATGATCATAGCCAAAATAATTAGGGTTTCGAACAAAAAGTCAACCCGAGACGAATCTCAGATCTAGATCCGCCCGGCGCGGTTTACGAGGTTCGCCGAGATGCACTGTTCATCGGAGAGAGCTGAGGCGGCCGGAGCTCAAGGACGAGGAAGAGGTCGGCGGGGCCGGGCACCGAACGTCGAGGAGGCGGGCGCGGCGGCATCGGCGGAGGTTGGTGGCATCGGGCGGCGCGGATGTCGCCGGACCAGGGCGGCGCGGCGGACTGCGGCCAGCCGGCGTCAAGCGGCGCGCGGAGGCTCCAGTCGCCTCGGCGGCCGGGCGCGAAGAGGACGGCGGGGCTTGAGGGCGAGACGAGGCGGGGGAACGTGGGCCGGGAGGGCCCCGAGCGGGCCTCACGGGCTGACGACGCTGGCGGCGATGTGGGCGCGGTTCCCGCCACGTGGCAGCACGGTGTTGGTCGGCGGAGGCGGCGGACGCGTCCGGCTCCGTCCGGGCGTGTCCGGCGGCGGCGGAGGAGATTTTTTTAGGGTTTGGACGGGGGAGATCCGGATTTTCGAGGAGGGGTCTTTATATAGAGGTAGAGGGAGTTAGGAGTGTCCAAATGAGGTGTGGTTTTCGGCCACGCGATTGTGATCGAACGCTCTAGATGATGGAGAGGGTTTTGGTAGGTTTTGGGCCAAATTGGAGGGGTGTTGGGCTGCAACACACACGAGGCCTTTTCGGTCCCTCGGTTAACCGTTGGAGCATCAAACGAAGTCCAAATGATACGAAACTTGACAGGCGGTCTACCGGTAGTAAACCAAGGCCGCTTGGCAAGTCTCGGTCCAATCCGGAAATGTTTAATCCCGACACACGAAAGAGAGGTAGAAATGACCACCGGAGGAGAACGGAGCGCCGGAATGCAAAACAGACAACGGGGAAAATGCTCGAATGCATGAGATGAATACGTATGCAAATGCAATGCACATGATGACATGATATGAGATGCATGACAACGACAACAACACACGGAGGCAAAAACCCGAACCCGAGAAAATAAAATAACTTAAGGCCGGAAACGGCACGAGTTGGATTACATATTGGGTAAATCATATCCGGGGAGTTACAACACTCCACCACTATGAAAAGATCTCGTCCCGAGATCTAGGACTGAAAGAACGCCGGGTACTCAGAACGGAGGTGATCCTCGCGTTCCCAGGTGGCTTCACGGTCGGAATGGTGTGACCACTTGACTTTGAGGAATTTGATCAACTTGTTGCGAGTCTTGCGTTCAGTCTCTTCAAGAAGAGCCACGGGGTGCTCACGATAAGAGAGATCTTCTTGGAGCTCAATGTCCTCGAAGTTGACGGTGCGGTCAGGAGTCTTGAAGCACTTTCGGAGCTGAGAGACATGGAACACGTCATGCACATTTGCAAAGTTTGAAGGAAGCTCGAGTTGATAGGCGAGATCGCCTCTCTTGCTGACGATCTTGAAAGGTCCCACGTATCTGGGGGCAAGCTTCCCTTTGATACCGAAGCGACGAGTACCTTTCATACGAGAGACGCGGAGGTAAACATGATCTCCGATCTCGAAAGCCAAATCACGGTGCTTACTATCATAGTAACTCTTCTGGCGGGATTGGGCTGCTTTGAGGTTATCTCGAATGACTTTGCACATTTCCTCTGCCTTTGTGATTAAGTCATTACCCAGAAGCTGACGTTCACCGGTTTCAGACCAGTTGAGAGGGGTATGGCACTTCCTGCCATACAGAATTTCAAATGGGGCCTTTCCCGAACTTGCTTGAAAACTGTTGTTGTAGGAGAATTCAGCATATGGAAGACAATCCTCCCACTTCATGCTGAAGGAGATCACACAAGCCCTGAGCATATCTTCAAGAATCTGATTGACATGCTCGACTTGACCGCTAGTTTGAGGATGGAAAGCTGTACTGAAGCGGATGTTGGTGCACATGGCCTTCTGAAAAGAATCCCAAAACTTGGAGGTAAAGATGCTGCCACGGTCTGAAGAGATCACTTGTGGAATACCGTGCAGAGACACAATCCGAGAGGTATAGAGCTCCGCCAATTGAGCTGCAGTGATTGACTCTTTGATAGGCAGAAAGTGAGCCACTTTAGTGAGTTTGTCGATGACAACGAATATAGCATCATTGCCATGCTTGGACTTTGGAAACCCAGTCACAAAGTCCATCTCAATGTGGTTAAACTTCCATTCTAGAATGGCAAGAGGTTGGAGGAGACCAGCTGGCCTTTGGTGTTCTGCCTTCACTCTTCTGCAGACATCACATTCATTCACGAACTGAGCAATCTCGCGCTTCATCCGAGTCCACCAATAAGCCTGCTTGAGGTCCTGATACATCTTCGTGCTCCCAGGGTGGATGGAGAGGAGAGAATTGTGAGCCTCGTTCATGATCACTTTACGAAGGTCACCTTTGGGCACAACAATACGATCCTCGAAGAAGAGAGTATCTTTGTCATCAAGGCGGTAGCACTTGTACTTGGGTTGACTCTTGGCAATCCCAATCTTCACCTTTTTCACCATAGCATCAAGAAGCTGGGCTTGGCGAATCTGGTCCTCCAAGGTAGGACAGACTTGAAGGTTGGCGAGGAAACCTTGAGGAACAACTTGCAGATTAAGTTTGCGGAAAGCTTCACAAAGCTCGGGTTTATAAGGCTTGAGAATAAGACTGTTGCAGTAAGCCTTCCTGCTCAATGCGTCAGCAATCACATTGGCCTTGCCTGGAGTATACTCGATACTCGGATTATACTCTTGAATCATTTCGACCCATCGAGTCTGCCTGAGGTTGAGATTAGGCTGAGTGAAGATGTACTTGAGACTCTTGTGATCAGTGAAAATGTCCACTTTTCTTCCCAATAAGAGATGTCTCGAAGTCAAAAGAGCATGCACAACTGCTTCCAACTCAAGGTCATGAGTGGGGTAGTTCTTCTCATTGGGCTTCAACTGGCGAGAGGTATAAGCCACAACTTTCTTCTCTTGCATCAACACTGCGCCGAGACCTTGGAGAGAGGCATCACAAAAGACCTCGTACGGTTTGGATTCATCAGGCGGAGTCAGAACTGGAGCAGTGACTAATTTCTGTTTCAAAGTGTTGAAAGCGATGTCACTTCCGGAGACCAAACGTACTTGACGTGCTTCTGGAGAAGATTTGAGAGAGGCTTCATGATCTTAGAAAAGTTTTCAACGAATCTTCGACAATAGCTTGCGAGACAGAGGAAGCTACGGAGTTGCTTCACGTTCTGAGGTGGTTCCCAATTCACAATTGCAGACACCTTCTCAGGATTCACCGCAATGACCTTGGCAGAGATGATATGTCCAAGATAAAGAACCTCATCGAGCCAAAATTTGCACTTGGAGAACTTGGCATAGAACTGGTGTTCCCTCAGCTTATCGAGTACCAAACGCAAGTGCTTGGCATGATCTTCCTTGTTCTTCAAGAAAACCAGAATGTCGTCGAGATAGACCAAAATGAAGTCATTGGTGTAGGCGTTGAAGAAGAAGTTCATCATGCGAGAGAACGTCGGAGGAGCGTTGACGAGGCCAAAAGACATGACAGTGTATTCATATGAACCATAGCTTGTCCTAAAAGCCGTCTTGGGAATATCTTGCTCACGGATTCGAATCTGATGATAACCCATGCGGAGATCAAGCTTGGAGAATACTTGGGCACCTTTGAGTTGTTCGAACAACTCATTGATGTTGGGAAGTGGGTATTTGTTCTTGATGGTCTTCTTGTTCAATGGACGGTAATCAACACAAAGTCGGTCCGTTCCATCCTTCTTCTTCACAAAAAGAACACCACAACCCCACAGAGAAGAACTAGGCCGGATGAGACCCATTCTCTCTTGAATATCGAGTTGCTTCTTCAGCTCCTTCAACTCTTCAGGTCCGAGCTTGTAAGCATGCTTGCACACTGGTTCCGTGCCAGGCTCAAGATCGATGACGAATTCAACTGGCCGGTGCGGAGGCATTCCTGGAAGCTCTTCTGGAAAAACGTCTTGATATTCGCAAGCGACTGGAATTTGCGAGATGGCATCAAGTTCACCCTTCTCATTGAGAGAGAACAGACGGATGGTATCGTCATTCGCGGCAAAGACAATTACATCCTCAGACGAATGAGTCAATTGAATCTGCCTGGCTGCACAATCAAGCTGAGCCTTGTGCTTAGAAAGCCAATCCATCCCGAGAATAAGATCAATATCCGAATTACCAAGGACCATTGGAGAAGCCAGAAACTTGAAATCACCCATCATGATAGAAACATCCGGGACTATTGAAGTAGCCCTCGTAGACTTAGCCGGAGAAACCACTCCCATAGGTTTACCCAACATTTGCGAAACGAAGTCATGCTTGGAAACAAATGATCTTAACATGAAACAATGCGATGCACCAGTGTCAAAAAGAACTTTTGCGATAAAAGAGTTAACTGGAAAGTTACCCATGATGACATCTGACGAGTCCTGTGCCTGAGCTGCATTCAGCAAGTTGACCTTGGTGTGCTTGGGGTTATGCTTGACCATAGCTGTACTTGCCGATCTCACAGGAGGAGGAGGAAGGTGCCTCTAATTGAAGCACTTGTTGGCATAGTGACCCTTCTGTTGGCACTTGTTGCACGTGACCTCTGAAAGCGGACGGTGATACGGAGCACTTGATCTTGGAGCTTGAGACGAAGTCTTGTTCTGAAAGCCAGGGTTGGGTGGGTGGGAAGATCCACTGCCACCTTTGCTCTTCTGATACGGATGACGGAACGGAGGAGGAGGAAGCCAATACTTCTGCTGCTTGGCCACTTGAGTAGAGGAAGAAGGAGTAGCATCTCTGACTCGCTTCTTGGAAGCATCACACCTCAGTTGAGCAGTCTCTTGCTTCAATGCCATGTTGTAGAACTCATCGTACCTCAAGGGCTCAAAGAGTACAAGAGCTAGCTGGATTTCTTCTCCGAGACCACCCCTGAACTAGTATATCATGCCCTTCTCATCAGGGACGTCCTGCTTAGCAAAGCGGGCGAGCTTCTGAAACAACTTGTTGTAGTCATAGACAGACAAAGAGCCTTGCTTCAGGTTGCGGAATTCCTCACGCTTGCTTTCAACCACGCTCTGAGGGATATGATGAGCTTTGACATCTTGACAGAATTCATCCCAAGTAATCACACGGCCTCCTCTGGAATCCTTGTACTGCTGGAACCATTCTGCAACTTGGTCTTTGAGTTGGAAGGAAGCGAACTTGACAAAGTCCTCAGGCCTGATGTTACTGCACTTGAAATGCTTGCACAGATCCACGAGCCAATCGTCAGCATCAGTTGCCTCAACACAATTGCTGAAAGTCTTTGGCCCGTTAGCAAGGAACTAGTTGAGTGTAGCAAAGTGATTCTGATTGTTGCCTTGGTTTCCTTGGTTCGCTTGATTGCACTCTTGAAGAATTTGCATGATCAACTGCGTGTTTGCATTGGTTGCGGCCATCACAGCTTGCCATGCCTCCAGAGGAGGTGGAGGTGGTGGCGGATCCTGATTCTGATTCTGATTGGTGCTCTTAGCGGGAGCCATCCTGAAGAGGGTGACAACCGTTAGCACATTGATAGACAAATATTGAAGCTGAATCCAACGAAATGAAAATTGCAACATATAGTCTTCACATCCGAACAAAATGAACGAATGCATTCCACTTGAAATGGTTACATATCCATAAATTGAGAAGCCACTTAGAATTTAGGTAGGGGAATTAATCAACAAGGTACGGATCAAGAACGAATACTCGGTAAGAAATCCCAATCTCAAACCAAATATCCATGGAAGAAGAACTAGAGCTACAAGAATTCCCACCTATGAAACTCCCGAACCTTTCCGGTTATGCAATCAGGTGTTGGGGATACAGGGGAAGCATAATATCTCACCCAAATCTAGCAAATCCTACATCTAGCTGTATCCATCCTTCAACACATAACCGAGAAAAACTTTGGAAACCATCTACCTCAACCTTCGAAAAGCATCCGTTATACAAGTTATGGCGATACTCCCGAACTCCCGCCCCAGTACTGGGTGGCGTCGAGGTTATTTCACCAACGAACTGCATAAAAGAGATTTTCGATGTCGGCGTACTAAACTCAGGTATTCCAGAATTGCAATGATAAATTGTGACGACAACACCTCGGAGCTCAACTCCCCGGGACACTGCCATAACCCCTAAAGACAGGAGGCACCAAGAACAATGTTCTCGTCACAAAACCATCGGAACGATTCCAAGATACCCGCGCGATCCTAAAATTTTTTTTAGTGAAAATTTGAGAAGAGAAGAGTCAAAACTCTACGTCAGGATGCCTTACCAGAGCGATGAGGAGACTGGGAAGTAAAAAGAATTCCTAAACTCTCCGATATATAATTCCTAAATGACTCAAAACATTTTTCTAGACTCAACAATGGCTGCTAAAAACGATCAAGCAGTGGGGGCTCCTAAGTTCGGGGAAGGCTCTGATTACCAACTTGTAACGCCGTCGATGCGGCTATAGATCCCACGTGTCGAGGCCTGACTTAGAGGCATAACCGCATTGAAAGAAATGTCGCAATTTAGGCAATCTTCACAACATCCCATGTAATATAGATAATAAAAGGGGAGAAACATAGTTGGCTTACACTCGCCACGTCAATCAAAGTACATAAATAGCATTACAACATTCAAACACTCATGGCCCGACTACGGTGCCAAAATAAAAGACAAACCCCACATGCGACACGGTCCCGATCGCCCCGACTGGGCACCACTACTGATCATCAGGGAAAGACACGTAGTATCGGCGTGAGTCCTCGTTGAACTCCCACTTGAGCTCAAGCGCGTCATCTGGAACGGAATCATCAGTCCCTGCATCTGGTTTGGAAGTAATCTGTGAGCCACAGGGACTCAGCAATCTCGCACCCTCGCGATCAAGACTATTTAAGCTTAATAGGTAAGGCAAGGAAAATATGAGGAGCTGCAGCAAGCGACTAGCATATATGGTGGCTATCCTGTTCCCAAAAGAGAGCGAGAAGAGGAGGCAAAGCGCGAACGAGTAACTAGAGGGCATCCTGCAGCAAGCATTACTCCAACACCGTGTTCACTTCCCGGACTCCGCCGAGAAAAGACCATCATGGTAACTCACACAGTTGATTCATTTTAATTAAGTTAAGGTTCAAATTATCTACAACCGGACATTAACAAATTCCCATCTGCCCATAACCGTGGGCACGGCTTTCGAAAGTTTAAATCCCTGCAGGGGAGTCCCAACTTAGCCCATGACAAGCTCTCACGGTCAACGAAGGAATAGACCTCCTCCTGAGACATTCCGATCAGACTCGGTATCCCGGTTCTACAAGACAACTCCGACAATGGTAAAACAAGTCCAGCAACACCACCCGCTATGCTGACAAATCCCGATAGGAGCTGCACATATCTCGTTCTCAGGGAACACCGGATAAGCTAAGCGTACGGGAGCCAACGTAACCCAAGTTGCCAAGGGACGGCCCCGCACGGTGCTCTAGGTTGGACCAACGCTCAGAGGAGCACTGGCCTGGGGGTTTAAAATAAGATGACCCTTGAGTCCGCGAAACCCAACGGAAAAGGCTAGGTGGCAAATGGTAAAACCAAGGTTGGTGTCGGCGTTCTGGGAACGGGGGTCCCCAGACTTGCCTGCCTGCGGCCTGCAGCGTGGCTCAAGTGGGGGCCAAACGCGGCCCATCTTCATCAGCGCAAGACTCAAGACCCTCGCGAGGGGCCAAGCCTCGCGAGGCGGACGACACGGCACTTCCTCAGGCCAAGCCTCGTCAGGCAGGCTCGCGAGGAGGAGGAGACATCGAGGCGGGGTACCTCGTGAGGTGCCCGTGACGTGAGCTGTGACGACTAGGGGCACCTGGCGGGTGCCAGCGCGCGCAGCGTCCTTCTTTCCTCTTCGGTGCAAGGGGGACAGGCGCAGCCGCGGGGTACCAAGGCATCAGGCAAAGGTTGCCACTTCGGTGCAACAAGACCAGGACCGAGCGGACTACGAGACGGAGGTCACCATGGAGCCTAGCGCAGCGTCATCACCAGAGCCTTTAGCAGGCGAAGACTAGTTTTGACAGGATAGATGTACTAGCTGTCCCCCTTCAAATTAGCGCTCCATTGTTGGATCCCTTCCCGCTCAATATTTGGGGAGAGGACCAGGGCCTCTATAAATAGGACTAGCCACCCACACAGTAAGGGGGGGCTCTAGACCATCGGCAAAGGGGTGGGTTCATCTGGTTCACAAGGAGAGTGAGAGAGAGAGAGAGAGAAAGGGTGACTGAACCTCCTAGCAGTTCATCCCCCCGGCCAAGAACAGACCCTCGCGAGGCTGTTCTTCCCTGTATTGTCCATCCTCACCAGCCCCAAGAGGCAATCCACAAGCCACACACTGGAGTAGGGTATTACACCACAACGGTGGCCCGAACCAGTATAAATCTCGTGTCTCTCGTGCATTTATTTCAGTAGCTTAGATCCTTGCGAGACGGAGAGGTTGAAGGCGTAATCTCCGCGCGCACCCCAGTGTTCGAACCTTAAGGGTCTGCCGGAACCCGAAATCCGACATTTGGCGCGCCAGGTAGGGGTGCGCCGGAATTCGTCTTCCACCACTCTGCTCTCCTCCGACCATCACAACCATGTCTGACGCTCGTCGGGCCCGCGCCGAGCGCTGGGCCGCCAACGCTTCTCGTGTCGCTCAGACCGCCCCCGTCGGTTGGCGTCCTCATCGTTTCCCGTCGCCCACCGTCAACGCCGCCATCGGCCCAGCAGGGGCGAGCAGCAGGCATCGTCTCAGCACCCGTCCGTGCGGCAAGACGGCCGCACCGCTTCTCCGTCGCTCGCGCCGGCCGGCTCTTCGTCCCGCGCGCTCCGCGCACCCTTGGAGGCTCGAGCTGCGCTCATCGCGGCAAACGAGCTCCTGCGCTACCGGCCCGTCGACGACGTCTACGAGGAGTGGCTCGACCGCGTCGCCGAGCTCGTCCGCGCCGCAGGGGGCTCTCCTGCGCCGTCCTCCCCACTGCGCTGCACTCCGCCCCGCGTGGGCAACGAAGCTCCGGGGGCGAGCCAGCGGCCTCCCCCCAAGAAGACCCCATGGCTCCAAGGCGCATGGCCCCTGGGCGGAACCCGCTCCGCCAGGTGCCAGCGCAGCAAGAACAAAGCTGCCAAGAAATCCCTCGCCCGCAAGGGGCTGCCCGGGCGCTCCCAGCTCCCGCTCCAGCACACCAAGACCCCACCTTGCTCCAAGCTGTAGCGCGTGGGGACCCTCAAGACCGAGCCCTTCATCAACCAAGGCCCTTCGTGGACACCGCGGGCTGCCTTGCCTACACCCCTGGGCTGCGCAGCGTCGCGTGGCCCGCAAAGTTCAAGCCAGACTTGCCTCCGCGCTACGACGGCACGACTGATCCCGCAGAGTTCCTCCAGCTCTATGAGCTGGGCATCGAGGCTGCCGGGGGAAACGAGAAGGTCATGGCGAACTGGTTCGCCATGGCGATGAAGGAAGGAGCCCGCACCTGGCTCCTGAACCTGGCCCCGGGAACGATCTCCTCCTGGGACCATATGCGCGCCCGTTTCGTCGCCAACTTCCAAGGTACTCGTGACCGGCCGCCCGCCGTGAGCGACATGCGCCGCATCAAGCAACAACCTGGAGAGACCCTGCAGAAGTACATCCAGCGCTTCAACAGCGCGCGCCTCAAGATCCCCAAGGTGTCCGAGGAGGCCATCATCTCGGCCTTCTGCGATGGCGTGCGCAACATCAAGATGAAGGAGGAGTTGGCGATGCATGAGGACCTCTGCACATCCCTGGAGCTGTTCAACTTGGCGAACAGATGCGCCAGAGCTGAGGAGGGGCGCCTCTCCCTCCTCGAGCTGCCTACTGCGGACCCAGAAGAGAAGAAGCCCAAGGCCAAGGACGTGAAGCGCAAGGGGGCTGCCGTGCTCGCAGCCGAACCAGACATCAAGCGTGGCAGAGATCTAACCGACTCCTCCAGAGGTAGCCGGTATTGCGTATACCACGACCTCCACACCCACAACACCAACGAATGCCAAGAACTCCGCGCCGTGCGAGAAGGAAGGATCGGCCGTCGCCCCGACCGAGCTGATCGGGGCTATGGCCGAGGAGGAGGGAGAAACCCAGGGCGCTGGGAAGACCACGGCCTGCGCCAGGGGTGGCGCGACCAACCTCGCGAGGACCGTTGGCGGGACCTGCCTCACGAGGGGGACTGGAGGGATCAGCCTCGTGAGGATCGCCCTCACGGCAACGCAGGCCTGCCTCCTCTGCCGCCTCCACCAAGAAGGAACGAGGACCGCCATCAGGACGAGGGGGCTGGGGGCTTCCAGGAGCCACGCGCGGTCGCTTGCATCCTGGGTGGAGCTCAAGCCCCAGCCTCCCAACGCATCTTCAAGCAGTTCGCTCGCGAGGTGAATGCAGCTCTCCCCAAGCTCGAAGCAACGCGCCCCCTCAGGTGGTCGGCGTGCGCCATCACGTTCAGCTCGGCAAATCAGCTCAAGTGCTCGGCTACGGCAGGAGTTC
The DNA here is from genome assembly GCF_056163025.1 of Triticum urartu. Classification (NCBI taxonomy): domain Eukaryota; kingdom Viridiplantae; phylum Streptophyta; class Magnoliopsida; order Poales; family Poaceae; genus Triticum; species Triticum urartu. The sequence continues at coordinate 325,267,272 of NC_141875.1, read as the reverse complement.
TCCCGATGCTTTGCTCCCCGGTCATCAGCAATGTGTTCGTCACAAAGACCCTCATTGACGGAGGGGCAGGGCTCAGCGTCCTGTCTGTGGAGACCTTCAACAACCTCCAAGTACCTTACGACCAGCTACAGCCGACCAAGCCTTTCTCAGGAGTCACCGACGGTTCCACGGTCCCGATCGGGCAGGTCCGCCTCCCTATCACCTTCGGGGCCCGCAGCAACTACCGCACCGAGCTCATCGACTTCGACATCGCCGACATCCGCCTGCCGTACAACGCCATCCTCGGGTACCCAGCACTGGCCAAGTTCATGGCCGCGACCCACCACGGCTACAACGTCCTCAAGATGCCCGGGAGTGGACGCGTCATCACCGTGCCCTGTGAAGAGAGAGATGCAGTGTGTTCTCTGGAGCGGGCCTTTCAGGCCGCATCACTTGAAGACCCAGAACACGGAAGCAGGAGGCTTCCGGAGACCACCCCCAAGAAGAAGAAGATGTCGCCAGGAACAGCCCCTCGGGAGGCAGGGACCTCAGGACCCGCGCCTGCTCGGGAGGACCCTCCTTCCATCGCATAGGAAAGCGCGCCCGGTGCCCTCCTCGCGCAAGGCTTGGGGGCTCTCACCTGGAGGGCCACCGACCTAGCCATGGTCACGAGGGAGGCGCTTGGGCGCCATGTGGAGGCGTGCTTCAAAGCGTGTCTCGCTCAAGGAGGAGCCAGGCAAGGAAGACCAGACCAGCAAGAGTTCGTCAGCGAGGCCATTCAGGAGCTACAGGAGGCAAGGATCGTGAGGGGTTGCCGTCGCCCTTCAGCTATGGCCCCACATCCGGGCGAGGATGGTGGGCTGCGCGTCTGCGTCGACGTACATGGGCTCAATCAGATTGCCACAACGGGGCGCCTCTGGCCCTCACGAGTGGGGCGCTGCGGAGGACCACCCCACAGCCGTGTTCGCATGCCTCACGGTCTGCCGAGCGTGGCTGCGGCATGCCAGCGCCTCACGAGGGGCATCAGGGAGGCTCAGGAAGACAGGCGCTCCGCAGCCCTGATGGAGATGAAGGCAGCTCGCGAGGAGCCACCAGGGCCTCCGGAGCCTGGGGGCTTTGAGGATCGGCTTCCGCAGCCCACCGAGCCTGCTACGCCAACACCACTTCGCCAACGGCATCCTCAGGTGACACTTTCCAAGTTTCGTTCTCAGCTGGGAGCGCCCTCCCAGGGTTGCGTCACTCCCAGGCCGCGCGGGTCCGACCCTGCGGCGTGTATCTGCTTTTACCTTTCGGTCGTTAGTCCGCTTTGTTGGGGGCGCCCCTCAGGCTGCATCACCCCCAAGCCGCTGGGGCTAGGCCTAGCGGCATGTATCTTCATCATGCTTGTTTCCAACTATGCATTCGCCTATCATGCATGATTATTTGGTGCCGGCCCACGGCATCCCATCTTCCCCATGTCGACTACTTGCACGTTAAGGGGGGGGGTGCCTAAGCATCGCGACTCAGGGCTCTTACTGGCTAAACGGCCCTCACCCTCTGGTCTTGTCCACGGCATCGCGACCTGGCAAACCAGCGACGGTCGAGACAAGCCCGAGGGCCGGGACCCAAGGACGTAGAGTACCGGCATGTAACCAAATTTTCCAGGGACACACTTCAAGACATGGCCCAGTGCCGGGCGCAGCCCGCCCAGGGGTAGGGCCTCGTGAGTCCCGCGCTGGCTCACGGGTGCCCAGATACAGCTCACCTACTCCGACCAGCAAGCTCCTGATTGACTAACGATCGACTAATGGCCCTCGTGGCAACATCATCTCCTTTCTGTGTTGACCCCGCAGGAACCTTGGAGAGAACTGCGCCAGCCAGGGCCCTCGCGAGGTTCCCTTCACCCTCACCCGCGCGAACCGCTTGCACGTTAAAGGGGGGTGCCTGAGCATCGCGACCCAGGGCTCTTACTGGCTCAACAGCCCTCACCCTCTGGCCTTGTCCACGGCATCGTGACCTGGCATACCAGCGACGGTCGAGACCAGTTCGAGGGCCGGGACCCGAGGACATAGAGCAGAAAGGGGAGCAGAGGCGACGGAGAAGGGGGGCTCGCGAGGACCTCACTGAGCGGTTCCGCACCTCCAGCGCGTGAACCGGAAGGCACAACAGGAACGATCCCTGACTCCTAAGATAAGTCACCGCTCCAAGCACTGGCTACCGTGGCACTACCCCCGCACTTAGAGCGATTCCGTACTGGCAACGTTGCATCCCTTTCTCACCGAGTGATGGCTGCTTGGGCGCCAAAGGGGACCTCCTAAGCATCGCGACTCAGGGGCTCTTACCGGACCCCGGGTCGCTCACCTCCTGGCCTTGACCACGGCATCGCGACCTGGCATACCAGCGACGGCTGACGCCGCCTTGGGACTGGGTCCTGTCGACGCAGAGCACCAAAGCCATCGCGAGGTGCGAAAGGGAGGACCGAGCTATAAAGGAATTAGCAACTCGCACGGATCCATGGAAAAGGGTCATATATATCGACAAAAGGGGATTACGAACACCTTACAAGCCCCCACGGGGCGCATTCTGGTTCCTCACAGGGAACGGATCCTAAGGGACGCTAACTACATGAGCTACAGCGGGAGACGCCATCATCAACAGTGGGCCATCGGGCACCGGCGCCAACTCCATCCAGATCAAGGTCGGCCACGACCTGACGGGCCCGCCCTGCTCCGGGAACGACGCCGGCTCGGGGGCTCGTAGCTGTCGTCGCTCGTCTCCGGCGTCACGAAGCCTCCGCCGGAGTTGCTGGACCCTTTGGCACCTCTGCCGAGGGGGCGGTCGACGGGCCTGGCCCTCGCGAGGGCAAGGTCCTGGCTACCTCTCCCGCGGCAGCACTCCACCCGGCGACCGAGCGCGTCGAAGACCTTGAAGAACATCACCCCGCACCGTCGTGCTCCAGGTGGACCGCGAAGACGCCCCTCTCCCTGCAGACCCGGGAGATCTCCCTCCAGCCGCGGGACATGAAGACCGCGCCCGGGGCGGCGACCACGATCTCCGCCTCGGTCGCGAGCGCGCTGCAGTCGGCGTGCTGCAGCCAGAGCTCCAGGGGCCCCCCTGGCGGAATGACGGAGGCGAAGAAGGAAGGAAGGCGGATCCAGGACTGAAGAGGAATGGCGAGGTGGAGCACGCCCTCCTGGGAGGAGCCCTCGGCGTGGACTCCGGGAGGAACCACCCTCGCCTTCGTGACCCGACGACGCCGGCGACGGTGCTGGCCGCGGGGATCAGCGTCAACACCTCCAGGGCCCTCGATGCGGGCGTACAAGGGGAGCGGGAACCCCGACGGAGCCCGCTCGCCCCAGGGCCTCGCCGCCGCCTGATGATCTTCTTCATCATGGCTGCACAAGGCGAGCCGCTTCTTCGGTGGGAGGGGGTCTGGATCCTCTCGAGGAGCCTTCCCCTTCTCCGCCGCGGAGAACCGGCGAATGGGAGCCATCGCGACAAGACGGAGCAAGAGCAGAGGTGAAGGAGAGAGAAAGGAGTGACAAACTGGAAGGGCACGCGCAGTGCCATACTTATAGCCGGCGAAGGCCAACCGCCGGCCTCCACGATCTCAGGTAATCATAACACGATCTGCATGCAGGGACTCGTCCAACTCGCACGATCACCAAGGCGTCATGGGAAGTGGAGACGCCACATCCAATCAACCGCCACACGGTGCCCAAGGCCGCAGGCTGTTAGGGCCCGCGGCGCTTCGCCCTTACCCTTTCGCCTCTCGGCACGGCCAAGTCCAGGCGCGCCTTGGGCCCGGGGGCTACTGTCGGCGTTCTGGGAACGGGGGTCCCCAAACTTGCCTGCCTGCGGCCTGCAGCGTGGCTCAAGTGGGGGCCCAACGCGGCCCATCTTCATCAGCGCAAGACTCAAGACCCTCGCGAGGGGCCAAGCCTCGCGAGGCGGACGACACGGCACTTCCTCAGGCCAAGCCTCGTCAGGCAGGCTCGCGAGGAGGAGGATACATCAAGGCGGGGTACCTCGTGAGGTGCCCGTGACGTGAGCCGTGACGACTAGGGGCACCAGGCGGGTGCCAGCGCGCGCAGCGTCCTTCTTTCCTCTTCGGTGCAAGGGGGACAGGCGCAGCCGCGGGGTACCAAGGCATCAGGCAAAGGTTGCCACTTCGGTGCAACAAGACCAGGACCGAGCGGACTACGAGACGGAGGTCACCATGGAGCCCAGCGCAGCATCATCACCAGAGCCTTTAGCAGGCGAAGACTACTTTTGACAGGATAGATGTACTAGCTGTCCCCCTTCAAATTAGCCCGCCATTGTTGGATCCCTTCCCGCTCAATATTTGGGAAGAGGACCAGGGCCTCTATAAATAGGACTAGCCACCCACACGGTAAGGGGGGGCTCCAGACCATCGGCAAAGGGGTGGGTTCATCTGGTTCACAAGGAGAGTGAGAGAGAGAGAGAGAAAGGGTGACTGAACCTCCTAGCAGTTCATCCCCCCGGCCAAGAACAGACCCTCGCGAGGCTGTTCTTCCTTGTATTGTTCATCCTCACCAGCCCCAAGAGGCAATCCACAAGCCACACACTGGAGTAGGGTATTACACCACAACGGTGGCCCGAACCAGTATAAATCTCGTGTCTCCCGTGCATTTCTTTTAGTAGCTTAGATCCTTGCGAGACGGAGAGGTTGAAGGCGTAATCTCCGCGCGCACCCCAATGTTCGAACCTTAAGGGTCTGCCGGAACCCGAAATCCGACAGTTGGGCATTGCTGGAGGAGTTTTATTCAAGGCGGACTGTCAAGGGGTTCCCATTATCACCCAACCGCGTAAGGAACGCAAAAATCCGGGAACATAACACCGATATGACGGAAAACTAGGGCGGCAAGAGTGGAACAAAACACTAGGCGAGAGGCCGAGCCTTCCACCCTTTACCAAGTATATAGGTGCATTAAGATAACAAGATAATATAATGATATCCCAACAAGTAAATAATGTTCCGAATAGGAACAAGCCTCCAATCTTCACCTGCAACTAACAACGCTATAAGAGGGACTGAGCAAAGCGGTAACATAGCCAATCAACAGTTTGCTAGGACATGGTGGGTTAGAGGTTTGACATGGAAATTTGGGAGGCATTAAAGCAACTTGTAGGCATCGTATCATAGGCATAGCAAAAGAGCGAGCATCTAGCATAGCAAAGATAGTAGTGATTTCGAGGGTATGATCATCTTGCCTGCAAAGTTGTCAGAGTTGACTGGATCCTCGAAAGCAAACTCAACGGGCTCCTCGTTAGCGAACTCGTTTCCCGGCTCTACCCAAACAAGACAAACAAGCAACAAGGACACAATCAACCACGTGCAAAGCTCAAACAATATGATGCAAGGATGGTATGCTATGCGGGATGCGATATGTGATGCATATGCAAGATTTGACAAGGAATGAATGAACCTGGCCTCAACTTGGAAATCCAAGTGTGCCACTGGAAACGTGAGATTAAATCACTTGAAAACGATATAAAGATCACCGGAATCGGAGTTACGGTTTGGAAATGGCAAGCGATTCAAATATGACCATGTTCTGCGATTAACAGCAAGTAATCCTCTAAATGCAACAAGATGAACATGCTACAGCACCCAAACATGACAACAAAATACATGGCAGGGATCCATTCATGATGCTTAACAAAAGACTAGCACTGAGCTACGGCCAATTCATCCATTAACAGGTTCAAACAAGCATGGCAAAAATGCATTTGGCAAACAGATTTCAGACTTACTGAAATTAACACTTGTCTGGAATTTCAGATCAGATAGCACTCTTTGGAGCATGAAAACACTATGCTACAGGACCTGAACATGGCAAAGTAAAGCATGGCATGGAGCTACTCAAAGAGCTTAACAAAAGTCCCTTAGTTACCTTGAGCCAAAAGGGATCAGAAAATACATTTGCAAGCATGTGAACATGGCAAAAACATAATCAGTTCTCAGACTTAGTGAAAACTGGAGCATGCTGAAACAGATATCAAGTAGGCATGTTTACGAGCTCGATGCACTCACTACAGAGCATGTCATGAAAATCTAAGCATACACCCATCAAGAATACATAAAATACAAGCTAGACATGGCAAGAACAATAACATAGCATGCACGGATCAACTACAACATCCTTGGCAAAATCGCTAACAAGTAGACAATCTGCCCAGATTCACGAAATGAAAAAAGTAGAGCTCGATTGACTCAAGCTAGGGTGCTCCATAATTGCAAACAAAGACATGGATGGATAGAGCACTACAAGATTAACAAAACATCCTTACTGATCATCCTCAAAAGAGGCACAGATCACTAGGAAAAAACATGAACATATGGCATAATGAGAAAAACAGACCAAGGACTTAGTGGAAATGCTAAGTCCCTGAAATCAGCATTAACGAAGGCTCCACTATGCAAGCTTGTGCTAGTCACCACACACATCATAGAAATACATGGGTTGCACCTCTGGATAGATGGCAAAACATATAACAAAACTAATGAAGAGCCCAGGGGCATATCATGCACACATTAATCATGGCAAAAATGACAAATATCTAATTGGAGCAGCAGATCTGACAATTATCTCAAATAGCATTCTTCTAACAGCATTTCGGGCATCAAAATGAACTCAAAGAAAAATGATGCAATGAGATGAAATGATGTCCTCTCTGAGACGAACATTTTGATATGCTATATGCCCAAAACGGAGCTACGGATGTAAAGTTACGATGCGATGATCATAGCCAAAATAATTAGGGTTTTGGGCAAAAAGTCAACCCGAGACGAATCTCAGATCTAGATCCGGCCGGCGCGGTTTACGAGGTTCGCCGGGATGCACTATTCACCAGAGAGAGCTGAGGCGGCCGAAGCTCGAGGACGAGGAAGAGGTCGGTGGGGCCGGGCACCGGACGTCGAGGAGGCGGGCGCGGCGGCACCGGCGGAGGTTGGTGGCGTCGGGCGGCGCGGCCGTCGCCGGACCGGGGCGGCGCGGCGGACTGTGGCCAGCCGGCGTCAAGCAGCGCGCGGCGGCTCCGGTCGCCTCGGCGGCCGGGCGCGAAGAGGACGGCGGGGCTTGAGGGCGAGAGGAGGCGAGGGAACATGGGCCGGGAGGGCCCCGAGCGGGCCTCGCGGGCCGGCGGCGCTCGCGGCGATGTGGGCGCGGTTCCCGCCACATGGCAGCGCGGTATTGGTGGGCGGAGGCGGCGGACGCGTCCGGCTCCGTCCGGACGTGTCCGGCGGCGGCGGAGGAGATTTTTTTAGGGTTTGGACGGGGGAGATCCGGATTTTCGAGGAGGGGTCTTTATATAGTGGTAGAGGGAGCTAGGAGTGTCCAAATGAGGTGCGGTTTTCGGCCACGCGATCGTGATCGAACACTCTAGATGATGGAGAGGGTTTTGGTAGGTTTTGGGCCAAATTGGAGGGGTGTTGGTCTGCAACACACACGAGGCCTTTTCGGTCCCTCGGTTAACCGTTGGAGCATCAAACGAAGTCCAAATGGTACGAAACTTGACAGGCGGTCTACCGGTAGTAAACCAAGGCCGCTTGGAAAGTCTCGGTCCAATCCGGAAATGTTTAATCCCCACACACGAAAGAGAGGTAGAAATGACCACCGGAGGAGAACGGAGCGCCGGAATGCAAAACGGACAACGGGGAAAATGCTCGAATGCATGAGATGAGCACGTATGCAAATGCAATGCATATGATGACATGATATGAGATGCATGACAATGACAACAACACACGGAGACATAAACCCGAACCCGAGAAAATAAAATAACTTAAGGACGGAAACGGCAAGAGTTGGATTACATATTGGGTAAATCATATCCGGGGTGTTACAGAGGTGGTGTCCCAAAGGACCTTCTCAGGTCAGGGAGAGGTTTCGGGGGTCGTCGGGGTGGCGCCAATGGATGACTCCTCGGCCGCCGGACACATGGGAAAAAAAGCCCCCATGGGGACTGGTGGTGGGGGCCAAGTTCAATTCTGCCCCCCAGCCGGATACCATTTCGGAGACCTACATGGCTCCAGAGTCAAGCGAGTAGCCTTCCCTGAAAGGAGGACGTGTGCCTACTCCACCGGTGACCTCTGTCCAATCAGAGGCACCGAATAATCTGCTGGAAGCAATGTGAGGCACTTCCATTGTGGATGAACACCGTATCCTTATGGGTGCGGTGATCGAGAAGGTTCTGTCCGCTAAAAGTGGACTGACCGAAGCCTGTGCTAGCCTTCTAACAGGCTTTGAGGTAAGTAATGTAATTGTAGAGAGAATATCACAGTGTAGATAGTAGCCCCTGATGCTCTGTTCGGTGTTCGGAAAGAAAAATCTGAACAGAGGATCAAAATAATTTTCGCAGGAGTGTAACATAAGATGTCTTTGTGAATAAGCAGGCGTCGCTGCTGGCTGCTGCTGCTCATACTGCGGAAGTGTCCGGACTGAAGCATAACCTGGAGCTGGCCGAGAAAGAGCTCGGCCTCGTGAAGAAGCAGCTGGAGGACAACCAACGTATGCAGTAACCTGCGTGTATATTTAGGAAGGACGAATGGTCCGTGCTGACTAAAGTGTCATGAACTTTATTAGGGGCCACGACTAAGGTGGCGGCCCTCAAGAAGGCGTTAGCCGAGGCCGAGGACAAAGCAGCCAAGGAACACGCTGCACGCGAGAAGCACGAGGCCCGGATCAGCGAGGTCCAGCAAGAGCTCCAGGACACCGTCAAGAAGTACGAGTCCCTGGAATGTGATTATAAGACGCAAGGGTCCAAACTTGTGAAGGTCCTCCAAAGCGCACAAGATGCCCGAGCCGAAGCCCAGAGTGCCCTTCAGGACATCCAGGCGGCCAAGAAGATTGCCGCGGGTAAGGCTTTCGTTATGCAAAGAAAGTCTGTGAAGGAAATGTTCCTTTTACTTACCCGAATTTGGAGCTCTCCAGGGGCATTTACGGATTTGCCGCGCAACGTATCGGATGCTGCCGAGTTCTATCGAGCCGAAGAAGGGAGTTCTACGAAGAAGCTGTTCTGGTCTCAATACCTTGGACAAGAACATCCGGTGCCCTTCAGCGACCAGCTGAAATAGCTAGTCGAGCTGCACAAGGCGGCCGAGCTAGCCATGAAGGACCTAATAGTCCGACTATGGCCTGCCGAGCCCATGCCCAGCAGCTCCTTCGGACTTGTGAAGTGGCTTGTGGGTGCCTGCCCACGGCTTGAAGTCGTGAAGCGGTCGGTCTGCATTGAAGGTGGGGATGGACTTTGCCCACGCCAAGACGCACTGGGCGAAGATGGATTCCAAGAAGCTGATGACCGAGGGGCCGCCTGAGGGCAAGGAGCACCGCCAACCCGAGCTAAATTTTGATAGTGTCCTGGAGGGATCCCGCCTTGTGGTGGAGCAATGTGCGAATGAGGTTATATTCCCATGAAAACATTCATGTTATCCTGTCCTGTAATATGAAACAAGGTCGTTATGTAATATAATGCTTGTGACTCTTAAAATTTTACCTCCTGTGCGGCCGTTTATGAAATCTGAGGGTTAGCCAGTCGTCGGCTTCTGCCCCCATGTAGATAGTACGGGGGTGTTCGAGATAAATCTAAACACTCTTTACTCCACATTCTGGTCCTTAAAGGAGGTGTTTAGCGCAACGAACAAGGCAATCAGACTATACAGCTTTTATCGCCCTCACTTAGCCATAGGAGTTTGACAATGAGAATTTTGGCGAAGCCCCTGGTATTCGGAAGGCCGAACTAGGGGCTCTATACAGACCTGATCGGATAAAAACCGATTCCTCACGTAAAGTAGGAAAAAAATCTCTAAGGATTTGAAACCTCTCGAACAGCTGACCAGCTCTCGCTGCATCATGACAGTCAGTTTTCGGCTTTCTCTACTGAGGTGCTCGTCCGGAAGAACCGGGACACAATCGCAGTAGTTCGCCCTTTACTACCCTAGCCGATATAGTGAATCGTAAGGTAGTAAGCACAGGAGCCGGGCAACCCAACTATTGACCAAAGACATGATTCGGAGCCGATGCATATAATGCTATAAGTTCGGGGTGCCGAACTATACTGTAAAAAGTGTTTGGACTTTATTGCCGTACTATGGGGCGTGATGAAGCCCGTGGCGAAGTAATACGTACGAGAGTGTACGGGTGCGATGAGTAATAGATACAAAGGCAAGGAAAAAAAATCAAGTAATAAGCTGACGCTGCCAATTATTTTCCATTGTAAGTTGATTAATACGTCGAGGCGTACTTGTGCAAGTAATGCGATAAGCAAGTAAGGCTATTTAACATGCCATGACCAAGAGCGAGCTACGTGCGGGTATGTAAAACAAGTATAGAAATCGTTAGCGGAGACCACCTGGGGATTCCCTTGTACGTCAAAGCTCCTTGCCTCCTTGGTGTATCTGTCCCGCGATCGGTCCGATGATCAGGTTATTTAAAAAGGCCTCGAGAAGAGAAAACCCGAAATGAAGAAGAAAAAGTGAAGGTGTGCGGATCCAGGGTCGGTTGAGTCGCCCTGTGGATCACGAGCTAGCTATGCCTCCATTGATGCCCATGGAATTTTGAGTGCGTAGTTATGTACGCGCGGTACAAATGCCGCCATTTTATCGGGACTGGGACGGAGGCCAAATTGCTAGTTAAGCTCTTGACGAGCGGGGCTGTCTTGCTGTAGAATAGTCCGGACTCTCTTAATGGTGTCCAGGGACTCGGCCGCTGAATTAAGGTTTTGCTAGGAAAGGCCGCGTTGTACTTCTGCTGCTAAGGCCGTGGTATGCTCCTTGGGACGGAGGGAGTGTTCCGTATTTCCATTGACTGTTATGATGCTACGTGGTCCGGGCATCTTGAGCTTGAGATAGGCATAGTGAGGTACCGCATTGAATCGGGCAAATGCGGTTCGTCCAAGCGGTGCGTGATAGCCGCTGCGAAAGGGGACGATGTCGAAGATTAACTCCTCGCTTCGGAAGTTGTCCGGAGATCCGAAGACGATCTCTAGTGTGATTGAGCCCGTACAGCGGGCCTCTACGCCTGATATGACTCCTTTAAAGGTAGTCCTTGTGGGCTTGATTCGTGATGGGTTAATGCCCATTTTACGCACTGTATCCTGATAGAGATGATTGAGGCTGCTGCCACCATCCATGAGGACTCGCGTCAGGTGGAATCCATCAACGATTGGGTCTAGGACCAGTGCGGCTGATCCGCCATGTCGGATACTGGTCAGATGATCCTGATGATCAAAAGTGATCAGGCACGATGACCATGGATTGAATTTTGGGGCGACTGGCTCTATCGCATAGACATCCCTGAGTGCGCGCTTGCGCTCCCTCTTGGGGATGTGTGTAGCATATATCATGTTCACCATTTTGACTTGAGGGGGAAACTTCTTCTGTCCCCCTGTGTTTGGTTGCAGGGGATCCTCGTCATCGTCCTCGCTCTGTGATCCCTTTTCCTTGTTTTCGGCATTTAACTTGCCGGCTTGCTTAAAAACCCAGCAATCTCTGTTGGTATGGTTGGCTAGTTTGTCTGGGGTGCCATGGATTTGGCACAGACAGTCAAGTATGCGGTCTATGCTGGATGGTCCCTGATTATTTCTTTTATATGACCTTTTCCGCGGGCCCGACTTGGAGCTGCTGAATCCGGCATTGACAGCAGTGTCATTGGTGTTGTCGTCTTTGCTTCGGCGTTTGTGTTTGCTACGTCGAAGCTTGCCGTTGCTGTTCTTAACCTCAGAGGGGCCCACCTCGCTGGCTGTGTTTTTGCTATGAGCCAACCAACTATCCTCACCCGCGCAAAAGCGGGTCATGAGTGCCGTGAGGGCTGCCATAGATTTCGGCTTTTCTTGGTCGAGGTGGCGGGCGAGCCATTCGTCGCAGATGCTATGTTTAAAGGCCGCAAGGGCTTCGGCATCTGGACAATCGACGATTTGGTTCTTTTTGGTTAGGAACCTAGTCCAAAATTTCCTGGCTGACTCTCCGGGTTGTTGGACTATGTGGCTTAAATCATCGGCGTCTGGTGGCCGGACATATGTACCTTGGAAGTTGTCGAGGAAGGCTTCTTCCAAGTCCTCCCCTGCCGATAGAATTTTCAGGCAGACTATTTAACCAGGGCCGAGCTGGCCCTTTGAGCTTTAGTGGGAGGTATTTGATAGCGTGGAGGTCATCTCTGCGGTCCATGTGGATATGGATAATAAAATCCTCGATCCATACCGCGGGGTCGGTTGTTCCGTCATATGAGTCAATGTTAACAGGTTTGAACCCTTCGGGTAGTTCGTGATCCATTACTTCATCGGTGAAGCAAAGAGGGTGTGCGACGCCTCTATATCGGGCCAATTCACGACGTAGCTCCGATGGAGTCCGTCTGTGGTTGCCGGCTCGGGTGTGACTAGGTTTGTCACGTCTGAATAGGTAGCCATCATCACGTGTCAAGGAACGTCCTCGCGATCCGTAAATCGATCGGGTATATCCTGCTTTATTGTTCAGGTCATGTCGAAGGTCATATGTATGACCGTGAGCTGATTTACCTCTGCCTTTGCGATGAGGCGGGGTGGGATGGTGTTCGGCTTGAGTTGTCGCTTTGTCCCGTCCACGTGGTGGTCGGTCAGCCGCATTGCGCGATGGTGGTATGTGTTCCGGCGCCTCGTCGTCGAATTGTCACGGCAGATGTCCTAGTGTGAGGACTTTGTCGTGAGGCCAACGCATCTATGTAGTAGCTTGAAGGGGTTGAGCGGGACGAGAGACACGATGTTTTACCCAGGTTCGGCCCCTCATGGTGAAGGTAAAAGCCTACATCCTGCTTCATTGATATTGATGATGATGATCACGATTACAAGAGTGCTCTATCTCGAGATCTATTGTGTAAACCTAACTTGTCCAACTTGTGGAACTTGTCAATCTTGTCCCTCTTGGGGTGCCCTGCCCCTCCTTATATATGTTGAAGGGGCGGGTTACATGTGGAGTCCTATTAGGATTAGGACTAGTCTACCTTCTAATACAAACCGGACACAAGTCCGTGCCTTAACTCCTTGTAAGGTAAATATTCCTCATGCCTTTCTTCTTAAACCGGCCCACCATTAACATAAACCGGCCTTCTAGGCCTTGTCATTCATCTGACCCGTCCGCCGGGTCACCAGTGTGTCATAATGTTCCGGCGGGTTGCTTGTAAACCGCCAGGTCAGGGCGGGTCGCCAGTGAATCACCAAGTGTAAACCGGGTCTCAAGTAAACCGCCAGGTCAGCCGGGTTATACTTCCGGCCGGTTTACGCCGCGGGGTATATCCCCGACATTATCCCCCAGTTTAATTTGGATTTATCCATGTTAAACTGATCCTGTAAAACAAACACAAGAACAAACTTGACAGATTAACAGAGTTATCATAATGAGATGGTTGAAGGAGAGATCTCTCCTTTTATATACCTGCCTCGTGGATGATACTGAAGTCCCAAGTATGATACTGAGGAACTCGAAAGCATCCAACTCATACTCCAGTGTGGCAGAGCGGAGTCTGCGGTGGCGGCTTCCCCCCATCTCTGATAAGCAGCAGAAGAGACCAATTAGTACCCTTACAACATTATCATACAACATTATAACATAAGAAATTTTGAGCAGAAGATAATCAACTACACCAAGTTATCATTTCTCATTCAAAAAACAATGCACTTATGGACATATATGATGGCTCTAGTTGAATTTATTAGTAGCACTAGTCGTCAGAAATGTTGACTTTAGTTGAATTTCATATAATAACTATTTTAACTTCTTTCGGTGAGCAAACTAGGCAACTAGCTAGTAGTATAAAAACATTCAAATAAAGAAAAGAAAGAAATTGCAAAACGTGGCGGAACCCTAAATAAGAAAGTATAAAAACGTGTCTTTCTCTTCTTCTTCTTCTTCTTCTTCTTCCTTTCCCTTTCCCTCTTCTTCTTCTTCCTTTACCTTTCCATTTCCCTCTTCTTCTTCTCCCCTCTCCTCTTTTCTTCTTCTTCTTCTTCTTCTTCTTCTTCTTCTTCTTCTTCTTCTTCTTCTTCTTCTTCTTCTTCTTCTTCTTCTTCTTCTTCTTCTTCTTCTTCTTCTTCTTCTTCTTCTTCTTCTTCTCCTCCTCCTCCTCCTCCTCCTCCTCCTCCTCCTCCTCCTTCTTCTTCTTCTTCTTCTTCTTCTTCTTCTTCTTCTTCTTCTTCTTCTTCTTCTTCTTCTTCTTCTTCTTCTTCTTCTTCTTCTTCTTCTTCTTCTTCTTCTTCTTCTTCTTCTTCTTCTTCTTCTTCTTCTTCTTCTTCTTCTTCTTCTTCTTCTTCTTCTTCTTCTTCTTCTTCTTCTTCTTCTTCTTCTTCTTCTTCTTCTTCTTCTTCTTCTTCTTCTTCTTCTTCTTCTTCTCCTTCTTCTCCTTCTCCTTCTTCTCCTTCTTCTCCTTCTTCTCCTTCTTCTGCTTCTTCTTCTGCTTCTTCTGCTTCTTCTTCTTCTTCTTCTTCTTCTTCTTCTTCTTCTTCTTCTTCTTCTTCTTCTTCTTCTTCTTCTTCTTCTTCTTCTTCTTCTTCTTCTTCTTCCCCCTCCTTCTACTCTTCTTCTTCTTCTGAACTAAAACTAAAACTAATCAAAAATAAACTAAACTAAAAATAAAACTAAACTGAAAATAAAACTAAAGTAAAACTATAACTAAAACTAAGGTTTAGGGTTTCCTCTTCCTCTTCTTTTCTTTCTTCTTCTCCCTCTTCTTCTTCTTCTTCTTCTTCTTCTTCTTCTTCCCCTTCTACATATTCTAGCACTAAAACTAAACTGAATCTAACACTAAATCTAACACTAACACATATCTAGCACTAAATCTAACACTAACAATTAAACAACAAAAAAAAGAAAAAACAGAAAAAATAACTCACCGGAGCAGATGGGGGCCGGGGTTTCGCAGGGCCGGGGTGGCGGTGGCGACGGGGCCGCAGGGCTCCGGGGCGGTGGAGCTTAGGGGGGCGGTGAGCGGCGTCGTCGAGCCAGCAGGGAGGCGGGGGCGATGGGGCCGCGGTGGCGCCGGGGTGGTGGGCGGGTGGTGGGGGCGGCGGGGCGTTCGGGCGGCGACGTGGTGGGGCGCTGGGCGGCAGGGTGGTAGGGCGACGAGGCGTCAGGGTGGTGGGGCGACGGGGCATCGGCGGGTGGGGCGGGGGGCGGTGGGGCGACGGGGCATTGGCGGGTGGGGGGCCGGCGGGGTGGTGGGGCGACGGGGCAAGCGGGGGCGGGTGGCAGGGGCGGCGGCGGGGGCGGCGGTGGTGGCTGTGTTCGTCGGGGAGGAGAGAGGGAGAGAAACAGAGAGATGGAGGGGCGGGGTGGGGATCAGCCGCTAGTTAGGTTAGTTCTTTGCCGTCCGCCACACCTTTGCCGTCCGCTTTTTTTGTCTTTGCCATCCGCTAGCAGACGGCAAAGAAGGGGGTCGTTAAGTTTTTTAATCAGCTCGTTAGTGGGGGCCACCTCTATCTTTGTCGTCCGCTAGCGGACGACATATAACTGGTTGATGGCAAAGACCTTCTTTGCCATCAGTCAGTTCTTTGCCATCCGTTTTCTGTAAGCGGACGGCAAAGACCTTCTTTGCCGTCAGGCAGCGGACGGCAAAGAATTGGCTGACGGCAAATAAGCTAATTCCTGTAGTGCATTCTTGTTATTTCTGTTAAAATAGGAGATCATTGCTATCATGGCTTATGTGATATGGGTGCTAGTGCGAGTGCAATACCTCATTCTTTATATGAAGAAATTATACATGATATTGCACCTGCTGAGATAGAAGGTATTGATGTTACAATTAAGCTTGCCAATAGAGATACCATTTCACCGGTTGGGATTGTTAGAGATGTTGAAGTCTTGTGTGGGAAAGTTAAATATCCTACTGATTTTCTTGTTCTTAGTTCCTCACAAGATGACTTTTGTCCCATTATATTTGGTAGACCCTTCTTGAATACTGTTAATGCTATGATAGACTGCAAAAAGGATATTGTTTCTGTTGGTTTAGGGGATATGTCTCATGATTTTAATTTTGCTAAATTTCGTAGACAACCCCATGATAAAGAATTGCCTAGTAAAGGTGAAATTATTGGTCTTACTTCTATTTCCGTGCCTCCTAGTGATCCTTTAGAACAATATTTGCTAGACCATGAAAATGATATGTTTATGAATGAAAGAAGGGAAATAGATGAAGTATTCTTTGAACATGGACCTATTTTGAAACGCAACTTGCCTGTCGAAATTCTAGGGGATCCTCCTCCACCCAAAGGGGGATCCCACGTTTGAGCTTAAACTG
The DNA here is from genome assembly GCF_056163025.1 of Triticum urartu. Lineage (NCBI taxonomy): Eukaryota > Viridiplantae > Streptophyta > Magnoliopsida > Poales > Poaceae > Triticum > Triticum urartu. The sequence continues at coordinate 325,251,031 of NC_141875.1, read as the reverse complement.
TTACCTGATACTCTTAAATATGCTTATCTTGATGAAAAGAAGATATATCCTGTTATTATTAGTGCTAAACTTTCAGAGCAAGAAGAAGAGAAATTATTGAAAACTCTGAAGAAGCACCGTGCTGCTATTGGATATACTCTTGATGATCTTAAGGGCATTAGTCCCACTCTATGCCAGCACAAAATAAAATTGGAAAAGATGCTAAACCGATTGTTGATCACCAACGACAGTTAAATCCTAAGATGAAAGAAGTGGTAAGAAAAGAAATACTAAAGCTTCTGGAGGCAGGTATAATTTATCCTGTTGCTAATTGTCAGTGGGTATGTCCTGTCCATTGTGTCCCTAAGAAAGGAGGTATTACTGTTATTCCAAATGATAAAGATGAATTGATCCCACAAAGAATTGTTACAGGTTATAGAATGGTAATTGATTTCCACAAATTAAATAAAGCTACTAAAAAGGATCATTACCCTCTACCTTTCATTGATCAAATGCTAGAAAGATTATCCAAACATACACATTTTTGCTTTCTAGATGGTTATTCTGGTTTCTCTCAAATACCTGTGTCAAAAGAGGATCAAGAAAAGACCACTTTTACTTGCCCTTTTGGTACCTTTGCTTATAGACGTATGCCTTTTGGTTTATGTAATGCACCTGCTTCCTTTCAAAGATGTATGGCTGCTATATTCTCTGACTTTTGTGAAAATATTGTTGAGGTTTTCATGGATGATTTCTCTGTATATGGAACTTCTTTTGATGATTGCTTAAGCAACCTTGATCGAGTTTTGCAGAGATGTGAAGAAACTAATCTTATCTTGAATTAGGAGAAGTGCCACTTTATGGTTAATGAAGGTATTGTCTTGGGGCATAAAATTTCTGAAAGAGGTATTGAAGTTGATAAAGCTAAAGTTGATGCTATTGAAAAGATGCTGTCGGTGTCAAAACCGGCGGATCTCGGGTAGGGGGTCCCGAACTGTGCGTCTAGGCCGGATGGTAACAGGAGACAAGGGACACGAAGTTTTACCCAGGTTCGGGCCCTCTTGATGGAGGTAAAACCCTACGTCATGCTTGATTGATATTGATGATATGGGTGTTACAAGAGTAGATCTACCACGAGATCAGAGAGGCTAAACCCTAGAAGCTAGCCTATGGTATGATTGTATGTTGTGATTGTGGTCCTACGGACTAAAACCCTTCGGTTTATATAGACACCGGAGAGGGTTAGGGTTACACAAGGTCGGTTACAAAGGAGGAGATATCCATATACGTATTGCCTAGCTTGCCTTCCATGCCAAGCAGAGTCCCATCCGGACACGAGACGAAGTCTTCAATCTTGTATCTTCATAGTCTAACAGTCCGGCCAATGGAGATAGTCCGGCTGTCCGGAGACCCCCTAATCCAGGACTCCCACAGTAGCCCCCGAACCAGGCTTCAATGGCGACGAGTCCGGCGCGCAGTATTATCTTCGGCTTTGCAAGGCGGGTTCCCCTTCAAATTTTGTGTACCCGTCAAAATAATGTTCGGTTCCTTGTGATGGTTCGTACTTCTTGGCTTCTACGCCCAATAATGGCCACCTTCCACGTGTCGAGCGAATGTGAAGAGCTAGGGTGTTTTCACATTTACCCCCCTAGCTATGTAAATGAGCCGCCTATTTAAAAAGACGAGGATTCAGATCCAAATCACCTCACCCTCTCCTGCCGAGTCTTCATCAGAGCGCGCCCGGCAGAGATCCATTCCACCATGGCCGGTCGACGCGGCTCCTCCTCTCGCACCCCTAGTTCCAAGCCTGGAGATTGGGAGAGATGTTCCATCCCGCATAGCAAATTGGTGATGCTTCAGTCCAAGGGATTTCTTCCCCCAGCGTACCTGGTCCCGGTTCGAGCCAGGATTGCCACCCATAAAGGCGGAGAGTAGGCGGAGAGCCGTCCCAATCCCTCCAAGGGAGAGCGGGTATGCCTTATCTCTTATCTAGTAAGAGGGCTCGGATTCCCAATCCATCGGTTTCTCCAGGGTTTTCTGGAGTTCTATGGCCTCCAGCTGCACAACCTTACACCTGCCTCCCTGCTGCATATCGCGGGATTCGTAGCCCTTTGCGAGTTATTTTTGGGCTGTGAGGCTCATTTCGCCTTGTGGAAGAAGCTGTTCTGCCTTGTGCCCCATTCTAAGAAGGGATCAATATATCAAGTGGGTGGATCCAAAGTTTGGCGTATTGTTGGGACCGGATACCTATCCGGGACCCCGAAGAAGACGTCCGAAGACTGGCCTTTAGAATGGTTTTATATAGAAGATGTCCCCCTTCCGGACCCTATTCGGATCGGCCTTCCTGAGTTTGACAATGCCCCTTTGAAGAAGCGCCAGAGCTGGCATCCACGGAGCCCTCTGGAGGAAGACGACCGGGACATTCTTTATCTGACGAGCCGGATAAGCTCTTTAGCTCGATCTGGATTGACCATGATCGAGGTTATGGCTATATGCATTATGCGGGGGGTGCAGCCACTCCAGTATAGAGGCCACCCCATGCGGGACTTCAACGGGGAGGATGACGCCACCCGCCAAGGTCGAAAAGGGCCGGGATCGACTGTGGACTTGACAAAGATCTTGTCCACTTTGTACAAGGGAGAAGAGGAGAAGTTCCTCCGTGTCAACCCACAGGGCGGATTCTCCATGTACAATCCTCCAAGCTGGGTAAGCGGAGATTTGTTCTCGCCCATTCGTTTCGTATTCCCGTAGTTTAAGTATTTATTCTAGCGATTTCATCACAGGAGCTGCGCCAGGAAGTAAAGGAGATAACCAGCCCTCCTCCACAGCCCGAGGACCCTGGACGATCCCTTGATCCGGCCTCCCAGGAGGATCCGGACATATCCGTGGAGCTGATCGACCAGGTATTTTACCAAGGGAGTAATGATAATACCTTGGTGGCCATTATAGCCGATTACCCCGGGCTAGTTCCAGCCTCACAGGTGACTGAGACCGAAGTCCCAACATATAACAAGGGATCCGTCCTTGTTCTCTTTTTTATTGCCGTATAACAGCTGTGTTTTGCAGGGGAGGCCCTCGGGGCAGAAGGCCGAGCCTGTGGCAACTAGCCAACAAGGGGCCGCTGGGCCAGGCAAGCTGAAAAGATCCACAGTCCGGATTGAGGCACCGGCACAGCGGTATAGCGCACCATCTTTATCGCAAGACATTATTTACAGAGGCATATTAACGCCCAGGCCTTCTTTTCAGGAGAAAGAGCGCTCGCCGGACTATACCCGGAGAGGCTACCAACCGTGCCTCCACAAGCCAGGCTCCAAGGCCGGACTCAAGGGTGGGAACGAGTACAAGGTGTGCACCGGGTGCTCCTCCGACAGAGGAAACAGATAGACTGTCCGCCACCCATTCCGAGGTGGAAAGTGCTACGAACCATAGGCGTCGCCGGACTGTTCTTCGTGGCACTTGTTTCTCCCAAGAGGCTTTGGGTGCCTTCAACTCAGGAGATGCGCACCTCCGTGCCGCTCAAAATGGTTTAGCCAGAGCCACGGAGCAATATGTAAAAGACATACGGGTGAGAAAATTTGATGATTATATATATTAGTAGCCCCTGAGACTTGAAACAGTTAGGATAACTGATCTAAGGATCATTTGTTATGTAGGTTCTTACAGAAAAGAATACTCAACTGGCCCAGGAGCTGGAAGAGTGCAAAGCCCAACTTCAGGCCGCATTGTCCGCCGCAGGGGAGCCCAAAGAGGCCCCCGCTGGTAACATATCCGTCAAATGATAAGTATCATATTAGAGTGCGGCTTTATATTCAAATCTGACGATAAAATTGCAGATGACGCTGGAGTGAATCCGGATAAGCAGCAGCTCGAACGCCAGCTAAAGGCTGGTGAGAGCGTGCTAACGAGGGTGAGGCAGGAGAAGAATGATCTTCAAGATGCTAACACCAAGCTGGGCGTGGAAGTAAAAGATGTTCGTGCCCAACTATCAGACTCTGTTAAGGAGAATCGGCGGCTTCGACGCGGCATATTTAGTAAGTGCTTGAACGAACTTTTGAAAAAGAGTTCGGCGAGGAAGCTGGCTGACAAAGTTATGTCTGTAGGTATGCTAACAGGACGTCCTGCCGAGGAGATGCCTAGTTCGACGGGTGATCTTCTTCCCGAGCTCACACAGTTGCACAAATGAGTTCGGTAGGTGATGCAAGGCATTGCCCAGGCCTTGTGGCCGTCCGTCTCCATGCCCGAAGGCCTTGGAGAGCTTGCAGAAAAGCTGAAGGGAGCACGACGGCGTTTCCGATTATGGAAGATATCGGCTTGCCGTCAGGGCGCCAGGGAGGCTTGGGCAATGGTGAAGACATAGTACATGAAGGCTGACCCGAACCACATGGCCGAAGTCGGACCTGTGGGGCCTGACGGCAAGGAGATCCCTGTGAATTTAGTGTATGGCCAAGTAGATTTGGCCACAAAGTATTCCCAACAGGACTGTAGACTAGACAGCCTATTAGATGGCATTGAGGAGGAATTCAACCATTCAAATTGACTATGTAATTTTAAAGTGACATATATGATGCCTTCTAGCTGGATTGTAGATCGTTTGTCGTGGCGGACCTTTTCGCTTCAACCTCGGGACCTGACAGTCCAGAGTGCATCCGAATACCCTCGCGGTTATGTAAGAACCGGGGCATGCGTGGAGACCAGGCGTAGGGGTCATTAGAGCTTTATCAGAAAAGTGCCCAACTAGTTATGTTATATTACATGGGTAGTAAGAAACATCTTCCAGAGAGAATAGTTCCATTAAGGGTTCCTTTCCCTGGGTAGGCATGCCCTAAACTGCATGTCCGACCTGCGACAAGAGGCGCAGAAAAAACATCTGGGGGGCAGATATGGATAATAAATAGAAGTCATCTTTTGTTCACCGACCGAATATTCTCTTAGGAGCGCTAGCTTTCGGCTTCACCCAGTCTGAGGTACACGTCCGGCTGACCCGGCGGTAACAATCGCAGAGGTGCTCCCCTTATGCCCTAGCCGAATTAACGGGAACGTAGGGCATAAATACAAGAGCCAGGCAACCTAGCTTGGCCAAAACTTAAGTCATATCCATGCATATAATGGTGAAAAAAGGTACATGCGGAAGTATAACACATGTGTTGGGCGTGACGCCTAGGTAAATAATTTAAGCTTCTGTGAAAGAAGCCCCCAGGTGTAGAGAGTGCGGCTAGCACATCTGTTATGTACAAGTGAGGCACAAGGTGACCTTTGAAGGCCTAGAGGAATAAAAGAAAGAAAGGGAAACAAGACAGAAGACGCATATGTAGAAAATGGACAAAGGAAGGGGACTAACATAAAGTCCGGTGCTAGGCGTAGAATCTTTGGAGCCTGGCTGCGTTCCATGGGTTCGGCTCGAGTCGACTAGTCGATGCATCCCGCAGTCGGTACGCTCCGCCGGTCAGAACTTGATCGATGATGAAGGGACCTTCCCATTTGGGCTCTAGCTTGTTCTTTTTCTTATCCGGCAGCCGGAGAACTAGTTCGCCAATGTTATAAGTTTTGGCTCGTACTTCTTTGCTTTGGTATCTGCGAGCCTGTTGCTGGTAAAATGCGGAACGGGCTTTGGCTACGTTGCGCTCTTCCTCCAAGGTGTCTAGACTGTCCTGCCGATTGAGCTTGGCTTCTCTTTCTTCGTACATGCGCACTCGAGGTGAGTCATGAATTATGTCACAGGGCAAGACTACCTCTGCGTCGTACACCATGAAAAATGGTGTGTATCCAGTACTACGATTCGGCGTGGTCCACAGCCCCCAGAGTACGGAGTCGAGCTCCTCTACCTAGTGCGTGTCAGACTCTGTTAAGGAGCGCACTAGTCTGGGTTTAATGCCGCTCATTATAAGACCGTTTGCTCATTCTACTTGACCGTTGGTTTGTGGGTGGTAAACTGAAGCATAATCGAGCTTTATGCCCATTTTGCAGCACCAGAGTTTTACCTCGTCGGCCGTGAAGTTCGTGCCGTTGTCGATGATGATGCTGTGGGGGACGCCGTAGCGATGTACAACCCCGGATATGAAATCTATAACCAGTTCGGATTCGGCTGTTTTAACCGGTTTGGCCTCTATCCATTTGGTGAATTTATCCACCATGACCAATAAGTATTTTTTCTTGTGGGTTCCACCTTTAAGGGGTCCAACCATGTCAAGCCCCCAGACCGCAAAGGGCCATGTAATGGGGATTGTTCGGAGGGCGGTGGGTGGCATATGGCTTTGATTTGCAAAGAGCTGGCAACCGGTGCAACGCTGGACTAAGTCCTGTGCGTCTGCCCGGGCCGTTGGCCAATAGAATCCTGTACGGAAGGCCTTGCTCACAAGAGCCCGGGCTGCGGCGTGATGACCGCTGAGTCCGGCATGAATTTCTGCCAAAAGGTTCCGTCCTTCCTCTTCGGAGATGCACCGTTGAAGGACTCCGGTAGTGCTTTTTTTGTACAATTCTCCCTCGTGGACCCTGTAGGCCTTTGATCGCCACACTATGCAATGTGCCTCATTTTGGTCCTCCGGGAGTTCCTGTCTAGTTAAGTAGGCCAGGAATGGTTCTGTCCACGGGGCAATAATGGCCATTATTTCGTGGGCTGATTGTGTTATTTCGGTGGCGGAGCCTTCGATTGTGTCAGAGAGTTCGGTATCAGGTATTTTGGCCAGGTCCGGACTGTTGTTACCGGTGTCCCCTTCCCATGATACGGATGGCTTGAAAAGCCTTTCCAAAAAAATGTTGGGAGGGACCGCGTCGCGTTTGGCGCCAATGCGGGCGAGGATATCCGCCGCCTGATTGTTTTCCCGGGCCACATGGTGAAATTCGAGCCCTTCGAACCGAGCTGACATTTTTAGGACGTCATTGCGATAAGCAGCCATTTTTGGATCCTTGGCATCAAAGTCTCCATTTATTTGGGATATCGCGAGGTTTGAATCCCCGCGCACCTCTAGGCGTTGAATGCCCATGGATACTGCCATCCGGAGACCATGTAGAAGGGCCTCATATTCAGCTGCGTTGTTGGAGTCCGTATACATTATCTGCAATACGTATTGAATGGTGTCTCCTGTTGGGGATGTCAAAACGACGCCAGCCCCCAGACCAGCCAACATTTTGGAGCCGTCGAAGTGCATGATCCAGTTTGAATATGTGCCGTACTCTTTGGGGAGTTCGGCTTCCGTCCATTCAGCGACGAAGTCAGCCAAAACTTGCGATTTAATAGCTCGCCGTGGCTTGTAAGTTATGTCGAACGGGAGGAGCTCAATGTCCCATTTGGCAATCCGGCCCGTCGCGTCGCGGTTGTTTATAATATCGTTAAGTGGTACTTCCGAGGCCACCGTTATCGAACACTCTTGAAAGTAGTGTCACAGCTTCCGGGATGCCATGAATACCGCGTACGCTATCTTTTGATAAAGCGGGTACCGTGATTTGCATGGAGTAAGGACAGTGGACACGTAGTAAACCGGCTTTTGAAGGGGAAATTTGTGTCCGTCCACTTCTCGCTCAACGACAAGCACTGCGCTTACTACTTGATGAGTTGCCACAATGTATAATAGCATTGGTTCGCCAATGTTTGGTGCGGCCAGGACTGGGTTTGTTGCCAATATGGCCTTTATTTCGTTGAGTCCGGCCGTGGAGGCATCCGTCCACTCGAAGTGTTCGGTGCGTCGGAGGAGGCGATAAAGGGGTAATGCCTTTTCTCCGAGGCAGGAGATAAAGCGGCTTAGAGCCGCCACGCATCCAGTTAATTTTTGAGTTTGTTTGAGGTCTGTTGGGGTAGCCAACTGTGACAACGCTTGAATTTTGGCCGGATTGGCTTCAATACCTCTACTGGAGACAATGAATCCCAGGAGCTTTCCTGCTGGTACGCCGAAAACACATTTTTCCGGATTGAGCTTGATGTCATATGTTCAGAGGTTGTCGAATGTGATCCTCAAGTCGTCTACTAGAGTTTCGACATGCTTGGTTTTAACGACCATGTCATCCACGTATGCCTCCACTGTTTTGCCGATCTGGTTTGCCAGGCATGTCCGAATCATGCGCTGATATGTTGCACCGGCATTTTTTAGCCCGAAGGGCATTGTGTTGAAGCAGAATGGGCCGTATGGTGTGATGAATGCCGTTGCGGCTTGGTCTGGCTCTGCCATTTTGATTTGATGGTAGCCGGAGTATGCGTTGAGGAAACAAAACGAGTCATGTCCTGCGGTAGCATTGATGATTTGATCGATGTGGGGGACGGGGAAGGGATCCTTTGGGCAGGCCTTATTGAGGTCCTTAAAATTGACGCACAAGCGCCAGGATTTGTCCTTCTTTGGTACCATCACCAGGTTTGCTAGTCAGTCAGGATGTTTTATATCTCTGATGAATCCGGCCTCCAACAGCTTGGCTAGTTCCTCTCCCATGGCTTGTCTTTTAGGCTCGGAGAAACGTCGAAGAGCCTGTTTGACTGGCTTGAATCCTTTTAGGATATTCAGGCTGTGTTCGGCCAGCCTGTGTGGGATTCCTGGCATGTCTGAAGGGTGCCAGGCAAAAATGTCCTAGTTCTCGCATAGGAATTCTCGCAGTGCGGTGTCGACATCAGGGTTTAATTGTGTCCCGATGGAAGCTATTTTTGTAGGGTCCGTTGGATGGACTTGGAATTTGACTATTTCGTCCGCCGGTTTAAAGGAGGTGGACTTGGATCTTTTATCGAGTATCACGTCGTCCCTATTCACCGTGGAGCACAGCGCAGTTAGTTCTTCGGCCGCTAGGACTTCGGATAGTGCCTCAAGGGCCAGTGCAGCTGTCTTATTTTCGGCGCGGAGTGCTATGTCCGGATCACTAACAAGAGTGATGATTCCGTTGGGCCAAGGCATTTTGAGCTTCATGTACCCGTAATGGGGTATGGCTTGGAAGATTGTAAACGCCTCCCGCCCTAATAGAGCGTGGTATCCGCTGCTGAACGGGGCCACTTGGAATGTAATTTCTTCGGACCTGTAATTATCCGGCGTGCCGAACACCACGTCTAGTGTGATTTTTCCAACGCAGCGCGCTTCCCGACTAGGGATGATTCCTCTAAAGTTGTGCCACTTTGCTTAATGCGGCTCCAGTCTATTTCCATCTTTTGAATAGTTTCCTCATAAATGAGGTTTAATCCGCTGCTGCCGTCCATGAGTACCTTGGTGAGTCGAAAGCCGTCCACGATTGGACTGAGGACCAGTGCGGCTGGTACTCGGGCTGTTCAGAATTTAGGTTCGTCACTGGCATTGAAGGTAATAGCCATGTCATTCCAAGGATTTGTTTCTGCTATGTGGCAGATTTCGGACGTGCTGCGGAGTGTTCGCTTCCGTCTATTATTTGACGCGAAGGTCTCAAAGACCGTTAAGACCGTATTGTTGTCCTCGGGGTGGTGCTCTGTGGTTTTTGGGAGGAGTAGATCCTCACCACTTTTCGCCACCTGCCGGAATATCCAGCATGCTCTAAGGCTGTGCGTTGGTGTCGCATCCGCTGTACTATGAATTTTGCAGGGTCCGTTGAGCCATCCCTCTAGTACGGTTCCTTGCCCCGTAGAGGGCTTTTGCTTTTTGGTAGTTAACCCAGGTGTATTGTGATAGTGCACCCTTTTATTTCAGACTGGGTTTGTATTCAGGGACGGATTATCCCAAAATTTTATTTCGGTTTTCCAGGCGCTTTCCATCGCACAGTACTTTCGTACTATGGACACCAAGTCGGCAAAGCGTGTAATTTCGCGATAACTTATGGCGTTGATGATTCCCTTGTCCATGCAATTATTGCAGAAGAATGAGATTGCGTCTTCCTCGCGGCAGTCCTTTATCCTGTTCTTGACCAGGAGGAATCTGGCCCAGTAATGGTGTACTGTTTCTTCGGGCTCTTGCCTAATTTGGGATAGATCGCGTATGTTTCGGTGGGTGGGTGGAATTGAATCCGAATCCTCACCCAATCTGAGGCTCAATGGCCAAGGAGTTTCTGAACTCGAAAGTTTGGATTCTTGGATGTTTTCCGGTAAATCTAGCCCGCTGCCTGATTCTGGGTTCAGGCTTTGAGTGACATCCTCCCCTCCGCGGGTATCCGGCTTGGAGAGATCGGGAATCCGGACATAGCTAGTCCTTAAGATGGATGAAGGGTTGCCGCATTGTTCTTCCACCACTGCAACGTGATGGGTGACCTGGGGAGAGTTAATTTCTCTCAGACCGAGTTGAGGCCCAATCTGATCGTAGTCTGTAGCGACTCCCAGGGCGGCGATGCGATCCAAGAGCTTGTTCAGGGAAGAGAGCTCCATTGGATCTAACTGCTCGGCGAGTTCCGAGTTGACGTGAAGATTGCTTTCGATGACCCGAGAAGTCATCGTCGGCGCGGCGGCCGAACACGCGGTCATAAGAAAACCACCTAGCTGGAGAGTTTGGCCAATAGCCAGGGCTCCCTCAGCGATAGTGCCGTCTTTAAAGATGGGATGAGACATCCTTCCTGGTGGCGACGGCACAGCGGAACTCTCAATGAAAGCACCAATGTCGGTGTCAAAACCGGCGGATATCGGGTAGGGGGTCCCGAACTGTGCGTCTAGGCCGGATGGTAACATGAGACAAGGGACACGAAGTTTTACCCAGGTTCGGGCCCTCTTGATGGAGGTAAAACCCTACGTCCTGCTTGATTGATATTGATGATATGGGTGTTACAAGAGTAGATCTACCACGAGATCAGAGAGGCTAAACCCTAGAAGCTAGCCTATGGTATGATTGTATGTTGTGATTGTTGTCCTACGGACTAAAACCCTTCGGTTCATATAGACACCGGAGAGGGTTAGGGTTACACAAGGTCGGTTACAAAGGAGGAGATATCCATATACGTATTGCCTAGCTTGCCTTCCACGCCAAGTAGAGTCCCATCCGGACACGAGACAAAGTCTTCAATCTTGTATCTTCATAGTCTAACAGTCCGGCCAATGGAGATAGTCCGACTGTCCGGAGACCCCCTAATCCAGGACTCCCAAAGATGCCATGTCCAAAGGACATTAAAGGTATAAGAAGTTTCCTTGGTCATGCCGGTTTTGTAGGAGGTTCATTAAAGACTTCTCAAAAATTTCCAAGCCTCTGACTAATCTCTTACAAAAAGATGTTCCTTTTGTCTTTCATGATGATTGTGTAGAAGCATTTGAATACTTAAGAAATCTTTGATTTCTGCACCTATTGTTCAGCCTCCTGATTGGAATTTACCCTTTGAAATTATGTGTGATGCTAGTGATTATGCTGTAGGTGCTGTTTTAGGACAAAGAGTTGATAAGAAATTAAATCTTATCCAATATGCTAGTAAAACTCTAGATAGTGCCCAGAGAAATTATGCTACTACTTAAAAAGAATTTTTAGCAGTTGTTTTAGCTTGTGATAAGTTCAGACCTTATATTGTTGATTCTAAAGTAACTATTCACACCGATCATGCTGCTATTAATTACCTTATGGAAAAGAAAGATGCTAAACCTAGACTTATTAGATGGGTTCTCCTACTACAAGAATTTTATTTGCATATTATTGATAGAAAAGGAGCTGAGAACCCCGTTGCAGACAACTTGTCTAGGTTAGAGAATGTTCTTGATGACCCACTTCCTATTGATGATAGCTTTCCTGATGAACAATTAGCTGTCATAAATGCTTCTCGTACTGCTCCATGGTATGCTGATTATGCTAATTACATTGTTGCTAAATTTATACCACCTAGTTTCACATACCAACAAAAGAAAAAGTTTTTCTATGATTTAAGACATTACTTCTAGGATGACCCACACCTTTATAAAGAAGGAGTAGATGGTGTTATTAGACGTTGTGTACCTGAGCATGAACAGGAACATATCCTACTCAAGTGTCACTCCGAGGCTTATAGAGGACACCATGCTGGAGATAGAACTGCACATAAGGTATCGCAATCTAGTTTTTATTGGCCTACTCTCTTCAAAGATGCCCGTAAGTTTGTCTTGTCTTGTGATGAATGTCAAAGAATTGGTAATATTAGTAGACGTCAAGAAATGCCTATGAATTATTCACTTGTTATTGAACCATTTGACGTTTGGGGCTTTGATTATATGGGACCGTTTCCTTCCTCTAATGGGTATACACATATTTTAGTTGTTGTTGATTACATTACTAAGTGGGTAGAAGCTATTCCAACTAGTAGTGCTGATCATAACACCTCTATTAAGATGCTTAAAGAAGTTATTTTTCCGAGGTTTGGAGTCCCTAGATACTTAATGACTAATGGTGGTTCACATTTTATTCATGGTGCTTTTCGAAAAATGCTTGCTATGTATGATGTTAATCATAGAACTGAATGTCCATATCATCCACAGTCTAGTGGTCAAGTAGAACTGAGCAATAGAGAGCTTAAATTAATTTTGCAAAAGACTGTTAATAGATCTAGAAAGAATTGGTCCAAGAAACTTGATGATGCATTATGGGCCTATAGAACTGCATATAAAAATCCTATGGGTATGTCTCTGTATAAAATGGTTTATGGAAAATCATGTCTACCTCTCGAACTAGAACATAAGGCATATTGGGCCATTAAAGAGCTCAATTATGATTTCAAACTTGCCGATGAGAAGAGACTATTTGACATTAGCTCACTTGATTAATGGAGAACCCAGGCCTATGAGAATGCCAAACTGTTTGAAGAAAAAAATATATTAAAAATGCCATGACAAAAGGATACAAAAACGTGAGTTTAATGTAGGTGATTATGTATTGTTATACAACTCTCGTTTAAGATTTTTTGCAGGAAAACTCCTCTCTAAATGGGAAGGTCCTTACATTATCGAGGAGGTCTATCGTTCCGGTGCCATAAAAGTCAACAACTTCGAAGGCACAAATCAGAGGGTGGTCAACGGTCAAAGAATCAAACATTATATCTCAGGTAATCCTATATATGTTGAAACTAATGTTATTGAAACCGTAACCCCGGAGGAGTATATAAGGGACACTTTCCGGAACGTTTCAGCCTTCGAAAAGGAAGAGGTATGTGGTACGGTAAGTAAACCGACTCCAAAATAGTTCTAATAGCAATTTTTCCCCGTTTTGGAATATTTAAGAAAATAGGAAAATAAGAAGCAGTCCGGAAAGGACACGAAGAGTCCATGAAGGTGGAGGGTGCGCCCTACCCTCTGGGCGCGTCCCCTGCCTCGTGGGCACCTCGTGTGCCCTTTGGACTCCGTTTTATTGCACAATGCTTCTTTTGGTTGGTAAAAATTCATTATATAATCTCCCGAAGGTTTTGGCCACCGTACCACGCGAATATCTCCTGTCTTTATTTCGAGCTGTTTCTACTGCAGATTTAGATCGAGATGTCTTCTCAAGACTCTGACGGAGAGAGCTATGTCTCACATCTCATTGCTGACCCAAAGACCTATGGGGACCTATCTCCTTGTGGTCGAACTACGGATGATGAGGAGGATGCTCATTTGAGGATGATCAATGATTCAAGTTCGGAGGAGGAGGAGGATGTTCCTCTACCTCGACCTGGGGATATGCATGTGAAGTTCAAGAAGTCTAGTCTCCCTAAGAGGGCTAAACTATATAACAACCAATCTATTCCTTCTTGTTTTTGGGAGAAAAGCAAAGGAGATTTATGTGACAAAATGTTGAAGCTGGAATTGGAGGTCGATGATTTAAAGGAGGACACTACTGGAATCTGGCATTTTGCCGTCTGCCACCTCTTTGTTGTCTGCCAGCTGACGGCAAAGAGGCTCTTTGCCGTCTGCTTTGTGGAAGCGGACGACAAAGAAAGTGCAGATGCCAAAAACGCTATTTGCTGTCAGCTGCTTCTTTGCCGTCAGCCAGCTAATGGCAAAGAGCTAGACGGCAGACGACAAAGAGCCAGGTGGGCCCCACAAAGGGCCCACTTAACGGGCCGAGACGTCTCCTCTCTCTCTCTCTCTCTCTCTCTCTCTCTCCCTCCCTCGCGCCCGCCTCTCTCCTCTGTCGCCGCTGCCGCCGCCGCTATCGCCTTTGCCGGCCAGCCCCGCACCCCGGACCTAGCCCCCGCCGTCGGCCAGCCCCGCCACCGTCTAGCCGTCCCACCCCCCGCCAACAGGAGCCAGGCTGCGGCGGCCGCCCCGCCACGCCCCGTCGCCGGAGAGGCCTGTACCGGGCCGCCCCGGTGCCGGATCCCTCCCCGCGGCCCCTGCACTGCCCCGCCCCGCTGCCATGCTCCTCCCCACGGCCCCTGCGCCCTCCCACCCCACTGGCCGACCTTGCCGGAGCAAGAGGTAATTATTTTTCTATTTTTTCCTATTCTTTTGTTCTCTATTTTCTTGTTTTGTTTTAGGTTAGTGCTAGGTTTAGGTGTAGTTTTGAGTTTTTAGGTTTAGGTTTAGGCTTAGATAAATAGAAGAGGAGGAAGAAAGATGAAAAAAATTAGAAGAAGAGGAAAGAAGAATAAGAAAAGAAGAAGAAGAGGAAAAAGGAGAAGAGGAAGAGGAAGAAGGAGAAGGAGAAGAAGAAGAAGAAGAAGAAGAAGAAGAGGAGGAGGAGGAGGAGGAGGAAGAGAAAGAAGAAGAAGAAGAAGAAGAAGAAGAAGAAGAAGAAGAAAGAGGAGTGTAGGAGGAGAAGGAGAAATCTAGAGGAGAGGAGGAGAAGAAGAAGAGGAAGAAGAAGAAGAAGAAGAAGAAGAAGAAGAAGAAGGAGAAGAAGAAGAAGAAGAAGAAGAAGAAAGGGAAAAAAGAGAAAGAAGAAGACACCCCGACCCCGACGCGACACCCCAACCCCAACACCCTGACACCCCGACCCCGACACGACACCCTGACACGACACCCCGACCCTGACACCCCGACACCCTGACACCCCGACCCCGACACCCCGACCCCGACACGACACCCCGGTACGACACCCCGACCCCGACACCCTGACACCACACCCCGACCTCGACCACTGACACCCTGACCCCGACCCTGAGACCCCGACACCCTGAGACCCCGACACCCTGAGACCCCGACAATCGACACCCCGACCCCCACCCCGACCCCCGACACACTGACACCACACCCCGACACCCTGACAGCACACCCTGGCCCCGACCCCGACACCCTGACACCCCGATCGACCCCGACACCCTCACACCACAACCACACCCCGACCCCGACCCCGACCCCGACGGGTCATATATTTGTGAATTATGAGTTAGGTTGTATATTTTTCGATTTTGTTATGCAAAACATCATATATATTTGTGTTGATCGGGTGTATTTAAATGTGCAATTGTTTCGTCGCTGCGAGGGTGTGGTGTTTGACGACCTCCCCGTGCATTCGACGAGCTCCGCCCCTGCGTTCATTGGTGAGCACAAATGACATCTCCTCCTCCCCCCTTCATTTGCTCTGTTTCGGTCTTTGTGCCGATGAAACTTGCTAGCTATAGGTGTCAATCATCAGTATGCGTAACCACTATGCGTCTCCCGTTCGAAAGGGTTACATCTATAAATATGCATGCATTTGCATATTTATAATCGTGATTCTTTCGAATTGTCCAACGTTATCCATGGACAACCCGAGTATGTGTAGATTGGGTTCATTTTCCCATATGCTCCGCTTCGGATCCGATATAGAATTTCGTCAGTGCCTCCCTGTTCTTCTTCGGGTACACATCCTCTCTGCTTATTGCCAAGATGTGTATCAGGAGAACAGCGGGGAGGTGCTGCCGAAATTTTGCGTCGGATCCGGAGCAGAGCATGGGAAAACAAACCCAATCTACACATACTCAGGTGGGATTAGGACCTATCTTTACCTATTAGTGTGTAGGTTGCATGGACGTAATAAAACTGACAAACTCCATTAACTGATGGATATGGTTTGCTTAATTATGTATATATTTCTTGTGTGTCTAGTAGGAAGTCAATATGAGTGATCGTGCGTGGATGTACACCGGTTACACTAGACAGAAAGTTTGGACCGAGGAATGGTTAACAAAACCAAAGGGTTTGTTAGAGCCGCATTTGCAAATGGCCAGATATTTAGTTGGTGCCCCTGTGTCTGGTGCGACAACTATAATAAGAGGGACGCGCTTGAAATGAGTAAAGACCTGCAGAAGTTTGGTTTTATGCCTGGTTACATGGTCTGGACATTTCATGGTGAGCCTGCCCAACATGCCAGAGCCGAGGTGGTTCATCGTCGCACCGACGAGCATGGTACCAGGATGGAAGACATGGTGCAAGACTTTGACGATGCTCGGGACTCGGGCGAGGAGATGGAGGAATCTGCAAAGGCCTTCACTGAAATGTTGGAGACCTCAAAACGTCCTCTCCACGAGCACAGTGAGCTTTGTCAGCTGGATGCCATCTCACAAATAATGGCTTTGAAGGCTCAATTCAACTTGGGCAGAGAATGCTACGACGTGATGATGACTGTATTCGGATGATTTCTGCCCAAAGGCCATGTGCTACCTGCAAACCTGTACCAGTCAGACAAAATCCTCCATGCTCTTAAGATGCCCTATGAGAAGATACATGCCTGTGAGAAAGGATGTGTATTATTTAGACTTCAGTATGAGGACTTGAACTATTGTCCCATTTGCAATTCTTCCAGGTGTGTTGTGGTAGACAACGGTACGGGTGAGAAGACGCAGACCAAAATACCCGTTAATGTTCTTCGGTATATGCCAATCGTACGAAGACTTCAACGTCTTTTCATGGTCGAAGAGACGGCCAGACAGATGACATGGCATAAAACGGGCAAAAGAACCGAACTAGATGCAGATGGGAATGTGATGATGGTGCACACATCGGATGGTGAAGCGTGGAAGCGCTTCGATGCATTACATAAGGAAAAAAGGCAGATCCAAGGCATCCTCGAGTCGCCATCAGCACGGATGGGTTTAGTGTGTTTGGTCAGGCGGCAGCCCCATACAGTTGTTGGCCCGTGTTTGTCATTCCGCTCAATCCCCCCTAGGCAGATTATGCAAAGAAAGAACATTTTCCCAACGTTGATAATTCCAGGTCCCAACTATCCGGCGAAGAATATGAATGTGTACATGCAGCCGCTTAAGGATGAATTGCAAGAAGTTTGGGATAATGGGTTCAAGACATACGACGCCTTTAGCAAACAGAACTTCATAATGCGTATCTGGTACATGTACTCGACGCATGACTTGCCGGCGTATGCGCTATTCCTTGACTGGTGTGTGCATGGAAGGTTCCCGTGCCCCACATGCAAGGGAGCTCTTGAGTTTCGTTGGCTGACGGTAGGGCACATGTATACTTGCTTCGACTTGCATAGACCGTTTCTAGATCCTCGCCATAAGTTCAGGAAAGACAAGAAGAACTTCATCAAAGGTAGAGTTGTCAAACACTCAGCACCACCTGCATTGACAGGCCAACAGACCCTAGATCAGTTAAACGCTCTCAAGCCAGATCCATAGCGTCTAGGGTATTTTAAGGGGTATAATAAGGAACACGCCTGGACTCACAAGACATGCTTGTGGGATCTACTGTTGGAGATATGCCCTAGAGGCAATCATGTATGATGATATTTCCGATGTGTTTATGAATAAAGATAGTCCTTGGACATTATCAATGATGTGTATCAGCAAGTACGTGACTTGTTTGTGGGACTATGCATTGTATGATGACTGTCCTAAAAGGTCCCTAATCGAAAGGGCTGCGTGGACACGCAGCCAACTAGACTAGCATATGACATAGTCGATGTCTTGGTCTCACTAGCCATGGAGCATTGGATGCTAACCGGATAATATGGACTTGGAAGGATCTGGTCGGATTCGACGTAGTCAGATCCGAGTTGAGATAAGGTCCGAGTCAGACAAACCCAACTATGAGACACAGCGACATGTCATCTGTGAGTCTCGAGTACAACATATGTTCTATGTCCTAAGACCTGAGCTGACGCATGTACTCGGGATGGTGACAGTTGCTTTGGGCCGACCAAACGCTACTCCGTAACTGGGTAGTTATAAAGGTAGGTTTCAGGTTTGTCTAGAACCATGCTGCGAGATGTGGTCGAGCAAGATGGGATTTGCCCCTCCGACCAGGAGAGATATACTCTGGGCCCCTCGTGTGATCCGACCAGGATAAGCATGGCCATGCGACAAGGATTATGAGATAATCTGGTTTGTGGTTGGCATCACTAGAACGAGAAAGAGGTCGGGCTAGCACAAGGATGACAGACTCGCCTTGAGCCCGAGAACATATATCGTGTGGAAAAAGGAATGGAAGTGTGATGTATAGGTTCGCCTAACCAGCTTCATCGCCAGCTTGGTGGTTGGCACGCCTTGCTAGAGGCTGCTACCAGCCATTTAGTCTGGATGTGATCCGAACTACGAGCAAGCCGGCTTGAACCTAAGGGGTCGCCTGATAAAGGCGAGGGTCCCGATCTTTCGATGAGATGATAACTATCGATTTGGTGGAGTCAACTTTGACGATCCGACTACAAACGTGCACGACGTTGTGCCTTAGCAATCACTAAACCAATCTCCCGAGGTTACTGACGATGCTGGAAGCACGATCAGCCTGACCACGAAGGTCTATTCCTGCACACAATCAAAGAACAAGCAAGAATATGATAATGCAATCTAAATATTGCGAATATAGATGGAGTATTAATAAAGGTGGGGATCCGAAAGCGGTCTTGGTCTGGTCGTTGGACAGAAACAAAGTACACGAAGTTGTAATGGCTAACTTTTAACTAAACAAATCCCAAGGAAAAAGCTACTAGATGGATCTATTTATATAGGAGCAAGGGGTGGCGGCCAAGGAGGTGGAAGGACTACAAACGTGCGCGACGTTGTGCCTTAGCAATCGCTAAACCTATCTCCCGAGGTTACTGACGATGCTGGAAGCACGATCAGCCTGACCATGAAGGTCTATTCCTGCATGCAATCAAAGAACAAGCAAGAATATGATAGTGCAATCTGAATATTGTGAATATAGATGGATGATACGTCCATTTTGCATCATGCTTTTATATCGATATTTATTGCATTATGGGATGTTATTACACATTATGTCACAATACTTATGCCTATTCTCTCTTATTTTACAAGGTTTTCATAAAGAGGGAGAATGTCGGCAGCTGGGATTCTGGGCTGGAAAAGGAGAAAATATTAGAGACCTATTCTGCACAACTCCAAAAGTCCCGAAACTTCACGGAAGTCATTTTCATAATATATAAAAAATACTGAGCGCAAGAAGTTCCAGAGGGGGGCCACACCCTGTCCACGAGGGTGGGGGCGCGCCCTACCCGCCCCCTGCCTCGTGGGCCCCCTGTGATAAAGGCGAGGGTCCCGATCTTTCGATGAGATGATAACTATCGATTTGGTGGAGACGACTTTGACGATCCGACTACAAACGTGCACGACGTTGCGCCTTAGCAATCGCTAAACCAATCTCCTAAGGTTACTGACGATGCTGGAAGCACGGTCAGCCTGACCACGAAGGTCTATTCCTGCAAGCAATCGAAGAACGAGCAAGAATATGATAAAGCAATCTGAATATTGCAAATAAATATGAAGTATTGATAATGGTGGGGATCCGAAAGCGGTCTTGGTCTGGTCGTTGGACACAAACAAAGTACACGAAGTTGCAATGGCTAACTTTTAACTAAACAAATCCCAAGGAAAAAGCTACTAGATGGATCTACTTATATAGGAGCAAGGGGTGGCGGCCAAGGAGGTGGGAGGACGTCCCAAGGCAGCCTAAAACTAACCCTAGGTCGTACAAGGCTCATGGGCCCAAGTGGAGGTGATGCAACACCTTTGGGCTTGTAGTTTGACTCGGATTCTGCTGCAACGTCAGATTGTTTCGTCCGTAAATCAACGCTCCGGACGAATTTGAAGGTGAATCCAATTGGGTTGGAAAGAGCACGAAATCTAGTTTCCAACAAAAAAAGAATCACCCAATTCGGAGTCCGTATGAAAAAGTTGTTGGCGTTTTGAGTCAGGTATGTCTGTGCAGTCCGAATCTGAATCCAGAACGTGAAAGACTTGGACTCTATCTTCTCTTGGCCCAAAAGTGACGTGAGAGGACTTTTTGAACACAACATAAACTTCTCCTTTTCCCTTATCTTCATATGTGGATTATACAAATGTCCCATACACCTGCAATTAGACAAAACACAAAAGTGTGTGAAGTATTTTTGTTTCGGATAACATAAATAGATTATTGAATAGTTTTCATTAGAAATCACCTAACAAATATGCATGTATGCAATATTTTTGGTCGTATCCAAGGTAGTCATGTCCTCATCATCCTCCCCTTTTTGAAAACAAAGCCGTCCTCAGCGTTGCTTAATCTGAAATGTGGCTAACAAAAGAGACAAGGTGTACATGTTGTATATGTATATGTCATCCAGTTTAACTTCCTTTGATTTTTGCACGTATGACACATGTATACATGAGTAACTTTCATAGTTCATAAAAAATAAAGCCAAAACATTATCACAAGAAGTAGAAGGCATGAAAATATTAGAACTCGGTTTGCACATATAAGTGAAGCTCTTATTCATTTCAAAAGATTCGCAATGTTCATCATTAAACCATCCCAACTTTGGTGAATAAACCTTACTTGCATCAAATTTACATGCTACGACATGCTTAAATAAGCAAACATGCAATAAGTCATTGGACACAGAATCATCACCAAGATTGGAGGCCATATCAAAATGATTAAACATTAGTTCTTTTGCATCAACAGTTAATTCAATGGGTGCACTCAAAATTATTGATATTTCAGTTGTTTGATCACATGACGCATTCATGACAGTAACAAGATTCTCTAAAATAGGTGGTGTGCTCAAATCAACAGGTAACTCAATACATGACGCATTCAAGTTAACTAGACATGCATCATTCTCATGTGAAGTTATATCATCAATACCTTTACTGTTACCTTGTGGCAAAGATGTAGCTGATGTAGGTATGGACGTTGACAATGTACCATACCCTTGAGATGATGCCGTGTTCATAATCCGAGGTGCAATGATGGAGGAACCCACCGGCGGTGGTGAGCATGAACTGGAATAGTAGTTGTCGTAGTCACCTAATGCATCCTCCTGTATCTGTCTCTCAAAGGTACAGGCACGGACATACATACCAGTAATGCAACGAGGAATATACTGAAATCTTGCCTGAATATTATGGTTCAAACCACCAAAAAATCTATTCATTGTATCATTCTCAGATTCTTCTATGTCACAATGATGCATATAAGATTTGAACTCTTGGTAGTAAGCATGAACAGTGTTGTTGCCTTGTTTAAATTGTTCAAATTTGCGAAGCAATTCACGACGATAATAAGGAGGGAAAAATTGTTGTCTCATTACAGCTTTCAAAACTTTCCAAGTTGTGGGTTGGTTATCAATGTTTTTCTTACAATGTACACTCCACCAAACAGAAGCAAAACCAGTAAATGCTCTAATGGTAGCTCGTACTCTCTCAAGTTCAGAAAAATCATGGTGACTAAAAACTTGTTCTACTTCAAGCTCCCAAGCTAGATAAATAGCAGGATTAAATCTACCCTCAAATGATGGTAAAGAGATAACCTGACCATATGCTTGTGTGTGTTGTCCCAACTCTCGTGATGGTGAAGATGTGTCCGTCGTCCAAGAACTTCTATCTCTGGAACCTGTCATGATTAGTAGAAACAAGAACCAAAATTCGAGAATAATGTTCCTATGAACTACTAGGATGTGGTTGTAAAGTGCTCACAGTAAAGCAAATATCAATATCTTACAAGTTCTTACCATGCAGCAGGTGGTGACAGGCAACCAGCGGTGTCAAATAACTCCGAAGATTGTGTAAAGCGATTGCTAGGGGAACGTGCGTATACACGGTGTAGAAATATGTGGAGCTGGGTTGGCTATATATGGTAGCAAAAGATTAGCAATAATCAATTCAGAGATGCAATGTTGAATAAACGCTCAACGACGATACTGTGCTGGTCCTAGGCTAGACCGAACTAGAGACGCGAGCCTAGAACACTAATGAGGTCACGTCGTAGCACAACCAGCATCAATGAAGGATACTAAGTAGCTCTGGACAGCAAGATATAAGTGAAGATCACAACGGCAGTAAAGATAATGATGTGAAACAATAGCCAAGCTGTTTTACTGAACAGTGCACAAAACAGATTCCAATCCGAATTCAACTACGAGATTGAGTCTAAAAAGATCCGAATTTTGTTTTTTTCTCTTTTTTTCCTCACACTTTTTTTTTCTTTCTCTCCTTTTTTTCTCTGACTTTTTTTTCTCTTTTTTTCCTTTCGTTTTTTTTCTCTCTTTTTTCTCCCTCTTTCCAAAACAAACTAGATAAGATGCAGATTGGATCAAGTGAAGATGTGAACGATCTCAACTATTATTATGACAATGAATGGTGGGTAGCACGTGGTGGAAATTGATGGATGGGTGGTGGACAGTGGAAGAGATAATGATGCAGCGGTGGCGTGACTAATGTGAACAGAACTCGAAACTCTAAACGAACTAGACACTAAGACCAGCAACTCGACACGACGATGCAACCGATAATTCAACTATGCAAGCAATGAAAAGAAAATTGCAAAGGCACAGACTGGCTTGGACCAAGGATGAATAGATCTAACTCTTTTTTGTGGCTTTTTCTTGGACAATAGGTAAGAAAATAAATCTAATCTAGGAAAACTGGAAATTCTCACCGAGCAACCTGAAAACTGATACCACTTGATAAAGGCGAGGGTCCCGATCTTTCGATGAGATGATAACTATCGATTTGGTGGAGACGACTTTGACGATCCGACTACAAACGTGCACGACGTTGCGCCTTAGCAATCGCTAAACCGATCTCCTAAGGTTACTGACGATGCTGGAAGCACGATCAGCCTGACCACGAAGGTCTATTCCTGCAAGCAATCGAAGAACGAGCAAGAATATGATAAAGCAATCTGAATATTGCAAATAAATATGAAGTATTGATAATGGTGGGGATCCGGAAGCGGTCTTGGTCTGGTCGTTGGACACAAACGAAGTACACGAAGTTGCAATGGCTAACTTTTAACTAAACAAATTCCAAGGAAAAAGCTACTAGATGGATCTACTTATATAGGAGCAAGGGGTGGCGGCCAAGGAGGTGGGAGGACGTCCCAAGGCAGCCTAAAACTAACCCTAGGTCGTACAAGGCTCATGGGCCCAAGTGGAGGTGATGCAACACCTTTGGGCTTGTAGTTTGACTCGGATTCTGCTGCAACGTCAGATTGTTTCGTCCGTAAATCAACTCTCCGGACTAATTTGAAGGTGAATCCAATTGGGTTGGAAAGAGCACGAAATCTAGTTTCCAACAAAAAAAGAATCACCCAATTCGGAGTCCGTATGAAAAAGTTGTTGGCGTTTTGAGTCAGGTATGTCTGTGCAGTCCGAATCTGAATCCAGAACGTGAAAGACTTGGACTCTATCTTCTCTTGGCCCAAAAGTGACGTGAGAGGACTTTTTGAACACAACATAAACTTCTCCTTTTCCCTTATCTTCATATGTGGATTATACAAATGTCCCATACACCTGCAATTAGACAAAACACAAAAGTGTGTGAAGTATTTTTGTTCCGGATAACATAAATAGATTATTGAATAGTTTGCATTAGAAATCACCTGACAAATATGCATGTATGCAATATTTTTGGTCGTATCCAAGGTAGTCATGTCCTCATCACCCTGGTGGCCCTCCGATGCCCATCTTCTGCTATATGGAGTCTTTCGTTGAGGAAAAAATCATAAGCAAGCTTTCGGGACGAGACTCCGCCGCCACGAGGCGGAACCTTGGCCGAACCAATCTAGGACTCTGGCGGAGCGGTTCTGCCAGGGAAACTTCCCTGCGAGAGGGGGAAATCATCGCCATCATAATCACCAATGATCCTCTCATCGCGAGGGGGTCAATCTCCATCAACATCTTCACCAGCACCATCTCCTCTCAAACCCTAGTTCATCTCTTGTATCCAATTCTTGTTTCCAAGTCTGGGATTGGTACCTGTGGGTTGCTAGTAGTGTTGATTACTCCTTGTAGTTGATGCTAGTTGGTTTATTTGGTGGAAGATCATATGTTCAGATCCTATATGCATATTAATACCCCTCTGATTATGAACATGAATATGCTTTGTGAGTAGTTACATTTGTTCCCGAGGACATGGGAGAAGTCTTGCTATTAGTAGTCATGTGAATTTGGTATTCGTTCGATATTTTGATGAGATGTATGTTGTCTCTCCTCTAGTGGTGTTATGTGAATGTCGACTACATGACACTTCACCATTATTTGGGCCTAGAGGAAGGCACTGGGAAGTAATAAGTAGATGATGGGTTGCTAGGGTGACAGAAGCTTAAACCCTAGTTTATGCGTTGCTTCATAAGGGGCTGATTTGGATCCATATGTTTCATGCTATGGTTAGGTTTACGTTAGTACTTTTGTTGTAGTTGCGGATACTTGCAATAGAGTTTAATCATAAGTGGGATGCTTGTCCAAGTAAGGACATCACCCAAGCACCGGTCCACCCACATATCAGAGTATCAAAGTACCGAACGCGAATCATATGATTGTGATGAAACCTAGCTTGACGATAATTCCTATGTGTCCTCGGGAGCGCTTTTCTCTATATAAGAATTTGTCCAGGCTTGTCCTTTGCTACAAAAGGGATTGGGCCACCTTGCTGCACTTTATTTACTTTTGTTACTTGTTACTTGTTACAAATTATCTTATCACAAAACTATCTGTTACCTATAATTTCAGTGCTTGCAGAGAATACCTTGCTGAAAAGCGCTTATCATTTCCTTCTGCTCCTTGTTGGGTTCGACACTCTTACTTATCGAAAGGTCTATGATAGATCCCCTATAATTGTGGGTCATTAAGACTCTTTTCTGGCGCCGTTGCCAGGGAGTGAAGCGCCTTTGGTAGGTGGAATTTGGTAAGGAAAAATTTATACAGTGTGCTGAAATTTACTATCACTTGTTACTATGGAAAGTAATCCTTTGAGGGGCTTGTTTGGGGTATCTTCACCCGACCAGTAGAGCATAGAGTTGCTCCTCAACCTACTAAACCTACTCAACCTATGTAAGTGCATCTAGTGCCCCTTAGTGATTTTGGTGTATTGAAGACTTATAGGTTAAGGGACTAATGCGTGTGTGAGTGTACACAGGTCTATAAGTCTATGAGGAGTTTGATATTTACAGGAAAAGTCGACCCCTAAAAATGAATATCTTCGACTGAAGATTTTGGTATTTCTGAAGACTTTCATGAAGACTTTGAAAGTGAAGAAATTGGTGTGTCCGTGAAGACTTGATATTCATGCGAGGAATATGAAGCTTGAAGACTTTCATTTTCATAGTTTTGTTTTTATCTTTCTTGAGTCATAGGAAACACCATACTGTTAAAGGGGGTCAAGGAAATACTAAGGAAAAATTTCCATGTGATGCTCAACTCAAAATCCTACACATACCAATCCCTTCGAGTGAAGCCATTGGAAATCTCATACAGTTCAGTCAATTTCTTCAGTGACAGAGACGAAGTTCTTCTGGTCACTAAGGAATTTGTCCTGACTGAGGAGTTAGGAATTCGCCAGTGCGGATTGCCTACACAGTGAGGAACATGATAGCCCTGAGGATTTTGCTACTCAAAATTCCGACCGTTGCTGTGCTATGCGCCAGCTGTTCCAAAATATCTATCCACCTAATGGTCATATCATTGAAGGGCATTTATGTCTTATCATGTCAGGCTGCTCCCTAGGCTATAAAGAGCCGTCCCCTACAACCACTAGCTGGTTGGCTGCTCCGAGAGAAACTGACACTTGTCATTTGAGAGCAACCCATCCTCCGAGGACTTTGAGCGAAAATCATCAAGTGAGGAAAAACCCAAAACCAAAAACCCCAAACCCAAACACCTACAAACCCCAAGTGATTGAGCATCACTGAAGAGATTGATCCTGAGTGGATCCGACGCTTGTTACCTTTGAAGACTGTGCTTCTTCCAGATGGTTAGGCGTCATGGTCTAGAGCATCCAAGAGGAATTGTGGATCACCGGGTGACCAAGTTTGTGAAGGTTTGGAAGTCGCCTGAAGACTTACCACGAGTGATTGGACGAGGTCTGTGTGACCTTAGTTCAAGGAGAATACGGTGAGGACAGGGTGTCTTGGACTAAGTGTCCTTGACTGGGTGTCCGGGACTGTGTGTCCTCGAGTTTAAATACTCAGCCGCTCCAACCAGACATACAACTGAGATAGCAGTTGGAACCGGTCTACCAAATCATTGTCTTCACCGAGCTTACTGGTTCTATTTCCTCAACTCTTTCATTTCCTCATAACTGTGTTGTATGTTTGTTCATATATGTGTTTGAAGACTTTGACTGAAGACTTTCTCAATTTCCTCAGTTCAATTTCTTCAGTCTGTTTGTCTTCATCCTGTGTTATCCTGTGATTACGCTTCCTGTACTCTGTGCCTGTCTTCATTTCATCATGATGACTGCTTGTATTCTGTTATGTTTACTTTTGAGTACTTATTCCACTGCTAGTAGTTCTTCGCTAAGGAATTTCCTCATCGGCAAATTCCTCAGTGAAGAATTTCGTAAAAATTGCCTATTCACCCCCCTCTAGTCGATATAACGCACTTTCAATTGGTATCAGAGCAAGGTACTCCCTTGTTCTGTGTGATTTTGGTTTAACCGCCTGGAGTTTTAGTTATGTCGTCCGCAGGTATGATCAAGGTCTCTGCTGGGTGTCCTACCTTCGATGGGACGGACTACCCCTACTGGAAGAATCAGATGCGAATGCATCTTGAAGCAATTGATAACGATCTCTGGTATGTTGTGGAAAATGGTGTTCCCTCAGTCACACCTTCTCTGAATGCTACCGATGTGAAGAGATTCAAGCAACTCGACTCTCAAGGGAAGAATATCATATGTGGCCATCTGAGAAAAGGACAGTATGGCAGAGTGAGTGCTTTGGAAACAGCGAAGCTTATCTGGGACAGGTTGTCCAAAGTGAATGAAGGAGTCTCAACTCAACGTGACTCTTGAGTTGATGTTCTTCGCAATCTCTTCAACTGCTTCAGAAGACTCGACAATGAAAATGTTCAACAAACCTTCGATCGCCTCACTGACATCTCAAATGAGCTTCAAGCACTTGGTGCCACTGACATCACCGACCATGAGGTGGTGAAGAAATTGCTGAGATCGCTTGATTCCTCATTTGACACTCTGGCATTGATGATACAAGAACGTGCTGATTACAAGTCACTTGATCCCGCTGATATTCTCGAAGAGGCTAAATACTCATGAGTTCCAACTTGTTGAAAAGAGAGATCTCTATGGTTCAAGCTATGGCAGAACACGTGCACTGAAGGCCAAGGCAGTATCCGAGTCCAAAGATGAAGACTCTGGTAGTAGCCTTGGTGATCCTGAAGAACTGAGCCATGATTTGGCTCTGCTCGTGAAGAAGTTCCAAAAGTTCTCAAGACGTGGTCTCCTTGGAAGATCCTCAAGGAGCAATGATTCCTCATCCAGTGACTACAAGAAGAGGCTCTGTCACAAATGCAAGAAACCTGGACATTTCATTCAAGATTGTCCTCACTTGGAAAAGGAATCAAAGAAGAAGAAATACAAGGATTACAGTTCTGATGATGCGAAGAAAAAGAAGAAATCCACAAAATCCTCATCATCAAAATCCTCAAAGCCTTCATATCACAAGAAGCGCATCTCCAAGAAGGCCAGGGCATTCATTGGCAAGGAAATGGACTCTGAGGATGAATCTGAAGAAAATGAGGAAGAAGAGTCATCTGAGGAGTCTGAATCCGGAGTGGCGAGCCTAGCTCTCGCTACTGCATTCGTCAGCAAGTCTATCTTCAACACTGAAGAAAATGACCTCACCAATAAGGCCGACGAAGGCGATGATGACTACGCTCCCACCTATTGCTTCATGGCAAAGGTGCCAAGGTACTCAAATATACCTCCTCTCAATCAAGTGAGAATGAATCTGATGAAAACCTTAAGCCCAGCTATTCTAAACTTGCTAAGATAGCTATAAAACAACAAAGGGCTTTAGAAAAGGTTCAAAACATGCTAAATAAAAGTGATGATATGTTGGGTGAAGAAATGGATCGCACTGAAACTTTGACTGAAAATCTTCAGAGACTTCAGTCCAAGCTTGACAAACTTCAAAGTCATCATAACACTCTCTTATCGGATCATGAGAAGCTTTCTTATGAATTTCTTCAAAGAAAGCAAGATCTTGAGAAGCTAAGAGTGAGTTATGAAGATCTTTAGAAGGAGTGCGATTCATTACTTGCTCAACAAATCAGCGCATCTCAGGAAGAATTTGTTCCTCCATGCTTGAAGTGCATTGAACGTGAATCTGCTAATTCTTCACCTGAATGTTCAAATGCTGCTAATGTTTCAAATTCTTCACATGCCTCTGCTATCACTAATTCCTCATCTAAGGACATTGCTAGTATCACTGACGATGCAGGGCTGAAGGAATTGTACACAATAGGCATGTACAAAAGCCTCAAAGGGCATCAGGCTCTTTGTGATGTGCTTAAAAAGCAGATCCTCAACAGGAACCCTAGGAAAGAGGGTATCGCCTTTGAGAGGAAACTCAATGCTGATGGTACATATTGGAAGCCTGAGTAGTACCCCAAATCTACATGGGTTGTTGCAAAGGGACCTCCAGTTGGTCCATCTAACTTATCTGGATTTGCATGTGATGAGTCATTTGACTCCAACTATAAGCTATTCAAAAATCAGAATGGTGAAGTATTTGCTAGATATGTTGGCACTAACTACAGGAACGGCTCCCCGATGAAGAAAATCTGGGTTCCCAAAAGATGCCTTAAAAATCTTCAGGTGAATGTCATCATGACGCCACCTGTGAAGAATAGGAACCCCAGATCAAATTCCTCATACGGACCAAATTCCTCATATGGATCAAAGTCCTCATATGAACATCATCATGCTAACCCGTCTGTTTCGCAGGGAAGATCTAAGGATTATGGATATGTGCATTATTCTTCAAATCATTATGTCCATAAGTCCTCGAAGAATTTCTCTGCTTACTCATATGCTTACTCTAACCCATCTTATGTGAAACGAAATGGATTGGCTTCTATGCCATCCTTCTCATATGGAGCTCGCAGAATGATGAACTCTTTGCCACCCCTTCAGATGTGGGTGGTGAAGAAAAAGAACTAATCTCTTCTGCAGGGTCAGGTCTCCAGACGCACATAATCGTCTGAAGAATTTGCTGGAGACCTGAGCATGCCTGATAGGACGCAGGCTAATCATGAAGAAATGAACTTTCATTTCTCACGTCCTCATATTGCTTTATCAGTTCTTTTACTTGATGAAATTGATCTGATGAATTGATGTCATATTCTTCACTGATGAAGTATATGAGTTTGTAAGCTGCACTAATTCATCTGCAGGATGATCAACCCAAAGCCACTGAGTGGGTCCTCGATAGTGGATGTACAAACCACATGACTGGTGACAAGAATCTATTGATGGATGCTCCATTATCTCCGTCGCATCTGCAGCATATCATTTTTGCTGACAAAGGCAAAAGTCAGGTATTGGGTCTAGGTAAGGTTGCAATTACAAAGGATCGACACATGGACAAAGTCATGCTTGTTGAGTCCTTAGGATACAACCTTATGTCTGTCTCAATGCTTTGTGATCTTGATATGGTTCTTGTCTTTGGCAAGTACCGTTGTGTTGTGGTTATGGAAGCTGAAAATTCCAAAGTCTTCGAAGGCTTTAGGAGAGGAGATCTGTATATTGTTGATTTCTCTTCAGGACCACAACCAACCGTGTGCTTACTTGCAAAATCTTCAGAAGGCTAGCTCTGGCATCGACGACTTGGTCATGCAGGCATGAGGAATTTGCACACGCTTGCGAAGAAGAAGCATGTCATTGGCATCGAGAATGTCAAATTCCTCAAGGATCACCTATGCAGAGCCTGTGAAGCTGGGAAGATAACCAAGGCCAAGCATCCAGCGAAGACTATCATGACCACCACTCGCCCATTTGATTTGCTTCACATGGATCTCTTTGGTCCTAATCATTATTCTGCTATCTCAAATGAAGCATCTCAATATGGCTTCGTTATTGTTGATGATTATTCTCGTTACACATGGGTACACCTTGTTACTTACAAACATGAAGTGCAGGAAGTCTTCAAACGATTTTCCTCGAGGGCTTCAACCAACTTTGGTGTGAAGATCAAGCACATCAGAAGTGACAATGGCACTGAGTTCAAGAATTCTGGTCTCGATGACTATCTTGATGAACTTGGTATCACTCATGAGTTATCTGCTCCTTACACTCCTCAGCAGAATGGCGTCGTGGAGCGCAAGAACAGGACTCTTGCTGAGATGGCTTGCACTATGCTTGATGAATACAAAACGCCTCGTCGTTTCTGGACTGAGGCAATTGATACTGCGTGCCACATCATCAACAGAGTATATCTTCACAAATTCTTCAAAAAGACAGCCTATGAACTCCTCACTGATAAGAAACCCAATGTAAGTTATTTCAAAATCTTCGGTGCTAAATGTTGGATTAGAGATCCTCATCACAACTCAAAATTTGCACCGAAAGCACATGAAGGTTTTATGCTTGGTTACGGAAAGGACTCGCACACCTACAGAGTCTTCAACAACGTTCTTCAAAAAGTTGTTGAAACTGTAGATGTGCGGTTCGATGAAACTAACGGCTCGCAAAGAGAGCACCTACCTACTGTGATAGATGAACCAGCACCTGAGGAAACTATCAAGTTCAAGGCTACTGAGGGTGTCATTCCTACTGAAGAATTTGCTGAAGAATTCATTCCAGAACATGAAGAACGTCGAGCTAATGCACCTGAAGAAAATGGTGCTAAAGAAAACGCTGATCAAACTCTTCAACGACAACCAGCTCATCCTCACATTGCAAAAGAAGTGCAAGTTGAAAAGATCATCAATGACATCAAAGCGCCAGGTCCTCTCACACGCTCAAAAGCTTCACATTTGTCTAACTTTTGTGGGCAGTATGCTTTTATCTCTATTACAGAGCCCACTAAGGTAGATGAAGCATTTCTGGAGCCTGAGTGGATTCAGGCCATGCAAGAAGAATTACATTAGTTCAAGCTCAACAATGTCTGGGAACTGGTCAAACGTCTAGATCCTCGCAAGCACAATATCATCGGCACAAAGTGGATCTACCACAACAAGCAAGATGAAAATGGCCTTGTGGTGAGGAATAAGGCACGGCTTGTAGCTCAAGGCTACACACAGGTTGAAGGAATTGATTTCGATGAAACTTTTACACCTGTTGCAAGACTTGAGGCTATTCGCATATTACTTGCTTATGCTAACCATCATGATATCACTCTATATCAAATGATGTGAACAGTGCATTCCTTAATGGTAAGCTTGAGGAAGAAGTATATGTTGATCAACCCCCAGGTTTTGAAGATCCAAAGAATCCTGACAAAGTCTTCAGACTCAACAAGGCCCTCTATGGCCTCAAGCAGGCCCCACAGGCTTGGTATGATACTTTGAAGGAACTCCTCATGAAGAAAGGCTTCAAACCCGGTTCACTTGACCCTACTCTTTTCACTAAATCTTATGATGGTGAATTGTTTGTGTGCCAAGTATATGTTGATGATATTATCTTTGGCTGTACTGACCAACGTTATAGTGATGAATTTGCCTATATGATGAGTGAAGAATATCAAATGTCTAGTATGGGAGAGTTGAAATTCTTCTTAGGTCTTCAAATTCGTCAACAACACAATGGCATATTCATATCTCAGGAGAAATACCTTAAGGACGTACTGAGGAAATTCGGCATGCAAGATTGCAAAGGCGTCAAAATTCCTAAGCCCACAAATGGCCATCTGTGCACTGATGAAAATGGTATTGACTTTGATCATAAGGTATCCCGCTCCATGATAGGTTCCTTATTGTACTTATGTGCATCTAGGCCAGATATAATGCTTAGTGTTTGCATGTGTGCCCGATTTCAAGCTACACCGAAGGAATCACACCATAAGGCTGTGAAGCATATTCTTCGATATCTAGCTCACACACCAACACTTAGATTATGGTACCCCAAGGGCTCGGCTTTTGATCTTGTTGGATATTCTGACTCTGACTATGCTGGTGATCGTGTGGATCGCAAGTCAACATCTGGTACATGTCATTTCCTCAGACGATCCTTGGTCTGTTGGTCCTCGAAGAAACAGAACTGCGTATCACTATCTACTGCTAAAGCTGAGTACATTGCCGCTGGTTCTTGCTGTGCCCAATTGCTATGGATGAAGCAAACTCTCAAGGACTACGGCGTCAACATGAAGAATGTACCTCTCTTCTGTGACAATGAGAGTGCCATCAAGATTGCTCACAACCCAATTTAGCACTCGAAGACAAAGCACATTCAGATTCGTCATCATTTTCTTCGTGATCATGTGTTGAAGGGCGACATTTCTATTGAGCATGTGAAGACTGAAGAACAGCTAGCCGATATCTTCACAAAGCCCTTGGATGAGAAGAGATTTAGCAAGTTGCTGTGTGAGCTAAATATCCTAGAATCTTCGAATGTTCTGTGAAAAGGACACTCATCCTAACACTTATGCAAAATTTATGACTTAGATGTGCAACACATGAAGAAACGTTTTACTTCAATCAATGAAGAATAACACTCTTAGTGTGAAAAAATTAACGAATAATTTGATTCTCAGAACCCTACGATAATTGTACGCGGTGTCTGAAATCATCATTCTTATACGGTGGGTCACGCCACCACCAAAAGTTGAAATTCCTCAAATTATTCATATTCTTCAACTTTGCATAGTCTTCACTGGTTCTGTCGTTTTTCTTCATTGGCTATATATATATACATGTTTATGTCCTCTACAACATTCACTTATTGCTATTTCTTCAAGTTGGTTTTCTGCTAAGTGAATGTGATCGGACCCTTCCCCTCTACGCTATACTCAACCCAATCTGTTCACAAATTCTTCATGTGCGTTCTATTTGAAACTCGTTCAAAATCTTCACTGTGTCCTTGTCAGCTGAAGATATTGCTAATGGAACTTTAAAACCTATTGTATCGAAATTTTCGGCTTTGCCGCTCAAATCGTTCCGCATCCCACGATACACTTATCCACTCACCCATGATCTAACACGATCTCCACCTCTCACTACGTGGGTGACACATGTCATGCGAATGAGAAGGGTCAGGGGCACGTTCGTCCAATTTCTTCGGGCGAGCAGGTTTTCACCGTGGCTATAAATACCCCTCCTTCCCTTCCTCACTTCTTTTACTCCGCTCGACCTCTCTCTCCAGCTCGAGCTTCTCAA
The DNA here is from genome assembly GCF_056163025.1 of Triticum urartu. Lineage (NCBI taxonomy): Eukaryota > Viridiplantae > Streptophyta > Magnoliopsida > Poales > Poaceae > Triticum > Triticum urartu. The sequence goes on along the minus strand of NC_141875.1, from coordinate 325,217,720 downwards.
ACCCTAGCGCCGCCGCCGGTGAGGAAGAGCTTCACTTCCTCGACCTCGTCGCCGACGTCCTCGCGCCGACCGCGGACATCTTCACTCCGCCGCCGCCGTAGCCGTCTTCCTCTGCCAAGTTAGGGCGTGGAAGATTTGCACAGACGAACCTCACATCTCCTCACTCCAGTTCGTCGTGTTCTTCGTCCAGGGTAAATAAAAGTTACTTTTACTGCCCTCGTTGATTCAAATGATTATCTACAAAATCTTCAAAACTGTTTTTCTTCATATCTTCACACACTGAACACCTCACAAAGTCATCTGTTCTTGATTCATTTCTCTAAGCATCATTTTTCTTCAAGATTCCTCAATTGTGTGGATCTTCGATCTACACAACTCTGGAACCTAAGACAAAGAACGCTTAGTGAAAATCTTCAAGACTCATCTGGTCAAATTCCTCAAACTTGTTCATTTTGAAAAAAAACCTTCTGAGAACGCATATGACCTCTCCAAATTCCTCGCAACTATACCCTGTTCACAGGTACACATGTCAGCTGCTGAATCACTAGGTTCTCATCAACTTAACTCATTTGCAGCGTTCCTCGAAGAAAAATTGCATACTTCTTCAGAGAATTCAATTGTTCAAATTCCTCAACTGAAGAAAATGGCTGATGGTAAAAGGCCACAGAAGGGAGGAAAGAGGCCTGAGGTAAATACAATGTTTGAAATCCCTGATGACATATATGCTGGGTACTGCACACCTACTGAGGAAACCAAGAATGAGCGCAAAGTGCGCATTCAGAAGATACAGAGGAGATTGGCAAGAGAGTGGAGGGAATACAGATATGTCACTCCTAAGTACATGAAGAAATTCGCACTCAATCCTCCATACCAAGACCTCCATACTATGCCTCGAAGGGTATTAGGAGGGCCAAGAAGAAGTGTCGCAGCAAGTTTCTGAGTAAGGAGAAGTACATGCGGGTAATTACCTATTCTTAAGGCCTTGAACTTAGTTTTCTTGATTTGATTCGTAGGCGTAGCGCTGCAATTTCTCTTGACTAACTTAGGTGCCCCCGAGATGGTGTGTGGATAAGATGGACTGTTGGGAGGCATTGGTGGATGCGTGGTGATCTCCCCATTGGCTAGTCGAACACCATAGGGCCAAGGATAAGCGTGACCAAATGGAAGGTGTGCCACACCATCAAGGTAGCTCCAACCTGTTTGAGTACGGGGAGAACTGGGTATGTGGTTTGCTACATGATTCATGCAATTTCATTCTTCATGCTAGCATTTATCCCTTTCAAAATTACTTAATATGCTTAGTTAGTTAAAAAATGGCATAACTACCTTGGATAGTTCATTTATGACATAATCAGCTCTAAAATGACATAATAACCTTAGATAGCTCTATAAAATAACTAAATATGCTTTAGTTAGTTAAAAATAGCATAACTACCTAGAATAGCTAAATAATGACCTAAACTAATCTTAGCTAGTTCATTTATGATATATTTAGCTCTAAAATGGCATAATAACCTTAGATAGCTCTATAAAATGACTTAATATGCTTTAGTTAGTTAAAAAAATGGCATAACTACCTTCGATAGCTCAATAACGACCTAAACTAATCTTAGCTAGTTCATTCATGACATAATTAGCTCTAAAATGACATAATAATCAAAACTTAGATTATTTTCCTCGAAAATGACATAATAACCTTACTTAGCTCCAAAATGGCCTATTTACATAGTAATATCATTCTTCATGCTAGCTTGAGCCCTTAACTAATATTTTGTTCCTCTCTCTCAGGCGCACCACAACAAGAAGCCTGTGCCAAATCTGTTCGACCTCTATAGCATGGCCCATACTGCCCCATACAAGAAGGCCAAGCCATTTACGAAGTCTGACCTAGATCATCCAGAGAGCTTCACCAACATCTCCTCCCACCACAAGCTCGTGAAGTACAGAGACGAGGGGAAGGCAAGGAAAGGGGAGGACTTTAACCCCAGCCAAGATCCTTTTAATACAGAGCTGGTGATGATATCTGGTGGCGGGAGGTCCCATGTCTCCATAGCCATTGGTGATGGACTGATACGTTGTCCTAGGACTCTCCCGGAGATCAAGAAGTGCCAGAGTAGCTCTGATCCTGAGATAACGCCTCATGCACGGCCTACGAAGCTCGCCATGGCGGTTAGTTATATGGACTCTCTCACCTTTCCTCCATTACATTGTGTGTGCGTCCGTCGATGATTACAATGCTAACGAGGAGTGGTGTGTTGAAGGCCATGGTTGAGAAAGAGAGATTGAACACCCAGGCGCTTTTGGAGCAGACAAAAAGGGAGGCGGCGGAGAGGGAGAGGGAGCTAGAGGAGAGGACAGCTAAGCTGCTGGAGGAGGAGAGGAACCAGAACGAGGCGTCCAATTGGGCCCTATACGAGCTCATCATGGTACGTTTCTCGTGCATATTAGCCCAATCATGCACGTAATGTTCGCATTACTAACTAATATGACTGACTCGTGAGAACCAAATGTGCAAACCATGTGTGAGAAGAACGGTCAGCCCCCTCCGCCCATGCCGCAGATTGCTCCGGCGACCACGGTGAGTTTGATTTGAATGGTCGTTAGTTACTAGTATTTACATTTCAGTTTGCATCATGCTAACGAGACATTATTGGAAATGATCTTTGGTGCAGCATGGCTCCCAACAAGCATCGACCAATCCTTCTGTATTTGTCAATGGAGGAACCCTGACGGTCCTTTACCTCCGTCTGCCACTGGCACAGCCCCGACCATTCCTACACCTCCATGATAACGGTATTTTCTTCCTATTTAGCCTGTTTAGTCCATTTTTGATATATGTTGTCCTCTAAAATGACACAATAAGCTTAGTTAGGTCAAAAATGGCATAATTAGCTAGGTAAGCTCAAAATTGGCATTTTTCTTATTATTTAGCCTATTTAGTCCATTTATGACATAATTTAGCATATTTAGTACACAAATGACATAATAAGATGAAGAAAATCAAGGATGAGGAAGAAAAGAAGGAATAGGAAGAAACGAAGAAGAAGAAGAAGAAGATCTTCTTCTTCTTTTCCTCCTCTTACTTTTTTTATTCGTAAATGGCATATTAACCTTGCTAACCTCATAAATGTCATATACTTAGCTCGTTGTCCTCTAAAATGACACAAAAAGCTTAGTTAGGTAAAAATGGCATAATTAGCTAGGTAAACTCAAAAATGGATTTTTTTTCTTCTTATTTAGCCTATTTAGTCCATTTGTGACACAATTTAGCCTATTTAGTCCACAGATGACATAATAAGATGAAGAAAATCAAGGAAGAGGAAGAAAAGAAGGAATAGGAAGAAAATAAGAAGAAGAAGAAGTCTTCTTCTTCTTCTTCTTCTTTTCCTCCTCTTACTTGTTTTTATTCGTAAATGGCATAATAACCTTGCTAACCTCATAAATGTCACATACTTAGCTTCTTGTCCTCTAAAATGACACAAAAAGCTTAGTTAGGTCAAAAATGGCATAATTAGCTAGGTAAGCTCAAAAATGGCATTTTTCTTCTTATTTAGCCTATTTAGTCATAATTTAGCCTATTTAGTCCACACATGACATAATAAGATGAAGAAAATCAAGGAAGAGGAAGAAATGAAGGAATAGGAAGAAAAGAAGAAGAAGAAGAAGAAGAAGAAGAAAATACTTCTTCTAGTTTTCTTCTTCTTCTTCTCCAAAATGAATTTAGCTCTAAGTTAGCTCTAATATGCTTAGTTACCTAGGTTAGATCAATAATGACCTATACTAAGCTACTTTATATCAAAAATGGCATAATATGCTTAGTTCACTCAAAAATGGCACAATTAGCTAGGTTAGCTCCATTTTACCTAAGTATGCTTACTTCTTCTTCTTCTTCTTCTTCTTCTTCTGATTCTAGTCTTCTTCTTCTAACTTTCTTGTTTCCCATTTTGCAGATTTAATTCACTATATGGAAGCTTGCATGGATGGAGTGCTTGTTTCCCTGTTCTTCTTTTCGTTTGTATCGACAAAAAATGTGGAACTTGTTATATGGATGCATGGAACAATGTGTTGGATGAACATTGTGATATTACTGTAATATGTATGGATGGAACTGTGTTTCTTATGTATGTATGTTGTCATGGATGGAGCTATGTGTTGGATACATCATATGTCTACTGTGCCTGTGAACAAAATATGTATATCTGTGTGTGAATTCCTGTGAAATCAAATGGATTCAAATAAAACAGGGGATATATAGCCTCTTTGCCGTCTGGTAGCAGACGACAAAGAGGACACGTGGCAGCTACCTGTATAAACTGGGAACACTGGCTGCCTATTTGGTCACTTTGCCGTTTGCTGGCGGACGACAAAGTGACCAAATAGGACTAGCAAACAGGGCCAGCTATGCCGTCCGCCAGCAGACGGCAAATATTCAAACCTCTTTTTCGTCGGCTGGCGGACGACATAGCTGGACACGTGGCAGCTTCTCAGTGCTGGCCGAGATGCGCTCTTTGCCGTCTGTCAGTGGATCGCAAAGAGCGCCCTTAACCCCCTAACGGCTCTCACCCACCCCACTGTCATCCGTTATCTTTTCCGTCTGCTGGCCTCGGATGGCGGACGACACAATACTTTGCCGTCTGTTTCTAAGAAGCGGACGACAAAGAAGGTCTTTGCTGGCACGTGTTTAGACGGACAGTTTGCCGTCCGCTGGCCGACGGCAAAGGTGTTTGCCAGCTGGGATGTATGCCTTTGCCGTCTGCCATGGCAGACGGCAAAGAAGTTGATTCCAGTAGTGGGAGATCGCTCTTCTCAATTACAACATGAAAAAGCTGAAGGCACAATTGTCATCATCATCACCATCTCCTCCCCCTCCGAAGAAAGAGATATAAATACACGGGTATATGCACTCCCCTTGGCAACTGCCAAGCTTGGGGGAGTGCCCCGGTATCGTATCACCATCACACTTTTATCTTTACCATTTTTCTTAGTTTGATCCTTTTGGTAATATCTTGATCTAGTAGAATAAAGTTTTAGTATGATTTAGTTTTGAGTTTTGCTTTATGATCCTTCTATGTGATCGAGTGCGTGAGCTATATATAATAAAGATTAGTTTTGAGTCAAGGGCTTTGCCATCTTGCTATGATCTTGAGGGAGTAAAAGAAAGAATAAAAATAAATAAAGAGATCATATTGATCTTATGGAGAGTAATGACTTCACATACAAATAGTATGATGAAGAAAAGTTGTTGAGAGTTGACAAACATAGTTTTGGTCATCGTTGCAATTAATAGGAAGTAATAAAGAAAGAGAGTTTTTCACATATAAATATACTATTTTGGACATCTTTTATGATTGTGAGCACTCATTAAAATATGACATGCTAAAAAGTTGATGTTCGGCAAGGAAGACAACATAATGGGTTATGTTTTCTTACATCCGAAATAAATTATATTGTCATGGATCATCCAACATGTTGAGCTTGCCTTTCCCCGTCATGCTAGCCAAATTCCTTGCACCAAGTAGAGATACTACTTGTGCTTCCAAATGTCCTTAAACCCAGTTTTGCCATGAGAGTCCACCATATCTACCTATGGATTGAGTAAGATCCTTCAAGTAAGTTGTCATTGTTGTAAGCAATAAAAATTGCTCCCTAAATATGTGTGATTTATCAGTGTGGAGAAAATAAGCTTTATCCGATCTTCTAATGTGGAAGAAATAAAAGCGACAGACTGCATAATAAAGGTCCATATCACAAGTGGCAATATAAAGTGACGTTCTTTTGCATTAAGATTTTGTGCATCCAACCATAAAAGCACATGACAACCTCTGCTTCCCTCTACGAAGGGCCAATCTTTTATTCCTGTCTTACACTTCTTGCAAGAGTCATGGTGATCTTCACCTTTCCTTTTCACATTTTATCCTTTGGCAAGCACTGTGTGTTGGAAAGATCCTGATATATATAGCTAATTGGATGTGGGTTTTCATAAACTATTATTGTTGACATTACCCTTGAGGTAAGAGGTTGGGAGGCAAAACTATAAGCCCCTATCTTTCTCTATGTCCTATTAAAACTTCATACCCATAAATATTGCGTGAGTGTTAGCAATTGTGAAAGACTAAATGATAGTTCAGTATGTGGACTTGCTGAAAAGCTCTTATATTGACTCTTTGCGATGTTATGATAAATTGCAATTGCTTCAATGACTGAGATTATAGTTTGTTAGTTTTCAATAAAGTTTCTAATTCATACTTGAAATTGTGAATGAATTGTTACTTTAGCATAAGAAATCATATGACAATATATATATGTTGTTGTTATAAGAATGATCATGATGCCCCCATGTCCGTATATTATTTTATCGACACCTCTATCTCTAAACATGTGGACATATTTTTCGATATCGGCTTTCACTTGAGGACAAGCGAGGTCTATGCTTGGGGGAGTTGATACGTTCATTTTGCGTCATGCTTTTATATCGATATTTATTGCATTATGGGCTGTTATTACACATTATGTCACAATACTTATGCCTATTCTCTCTTATTTTACAAGGTTTACACGAAGAGGGAGAATGCTGGCAGTTGGAATTCTGGGCTGGAAAAGGAGCAAATATTAGAGACCTATTCTGCACAACTCCAAAAGTCCTGAAACTCCACGGGAGTCATTTTTAGAATATATAAAAAATATTGGGCGAAGGAAGCACCAGAGGGGGGCCAGCCACTATCCACGAGGGTGGGGGCGCGCCCCCCTGTCGCATGGTCCCCCTAGCAGGCCTCCGGTGCCCATCTTTGGCTATATGCAGTCTTTCTCCCTGGAAAAAAGCATAAGCAAGCTCTCGAGATGAAACTCCACCGCCACGAGGCGGAACCTTGGCGGAACCAATCTAGGGCTCCGGCGGAGCTGTTCTGCAGGGGAAACATCCCTCCGGGAGGAAGAAATCATCACCATTATCATCACCATCGATCCTCTCATCAGGAGGGGGGCAATCTTCATCAACATCTTCACCAGCACCATCTCATCTCAAACCCTAGTTCATGTCTTGTATCCAATTTTTATTCCAAAACCTCAGATTGGTACCTGTGGGTTGCTAGTAGTGTTGATTACTCCTTGTAGTTGATGCTAGTTGGTTTACTTGGTGGAATATCATATGTTCAGATCCTTTATGCATATTAATACCCCTCTGATTATGAACATGAATATGATTTGTGAGTAGTTACGTTTGTTCCTGAGGACATGGGAGAAGTCTTGCTATAAGTAGTCATGTGAATTTGGTATTCGTTCGATATTTTGATGAGTTGTATGTTGTCTTTCCTCTAGAGGTGTCATGTGAATGTCGACTACATGACACTTCACCATTGTTTGAGCCTAGGGGAAGGCATGGGGAAGTAATAAGTAGATGATGGGTTGCTAGAGTGACAGAAGCTCAAACCCTAGTTTATGCGTTGCTTCGTAAGGGGCTGATTTGGATCCATATGTTTCATGCTATGGTTAGGTTGACCTTAATACTTCTTTTGTAGTTGCGGATGATTGCAAGAGGGGTTAATCATAAGTGGGATGCTTGTCCACGTAAGGGTAGTACCCAAGCACCGGCCCACCCACATATCAAATTATCAAAGTACCGAACACGAATCATATGAGCGTGATGAAAACTAGCTTGACGATAATTCCCATGTTTCCTCAGGAGTGCTTTCCTTTATATAAGAGTTTGTCCAGGCTTGTCCTTTGCTACAAAAAGGATTAGGCCATCTTTCTGCACCTTATTTACTTTTATTGCTTGTTACCCGTTACAAATTACCTTATCACAAAATTATTTCTTACCGATAATTTAGGTGCTTGCAGAGAATACCTTACTGAAAACTGCTTATCATTTCCTTGTGCTCCTCGTTGGGTTCGACACTCTTACTTATCGAAAGGACTACGATAGATCACCTATACTTGTGGGTCATCAGCCCATATCTTTCTCGGGGTTGCCCAGAACCCCTTCCGGCGACCCTATATGTACCTGGTACCCTCCGGAACACTTCCTGTGTCCGAATACCATCATCCTATATATCAATCTTTACCTCTCAACCATTTCGAGACTCCTCGTCATGTCCGTGATCTCATCCGAGACTCCGAACAACATTCGGTCACCAAAACACGTAACTCGTATAGTACCAAATCGTCATAGAACGTTAAGCGTGCGGACCCTACGGGTTCGAGAACTATGTAGACATGACCGAGACACCTTTCCGGTCAATAACCAATAGCAGAACCTGGATGCTCATATTGGCTCCAACATATTCTACGAAGATCTTTATCAGTCGAACCGTTATGACAACATACGTTATTCTCTTTGTCCATCGGTATGTTACTTGCCCGAGATTCGATCGTCGGTATCCACATACCTAGTTCAATCTCGTTACCGGCAAGTCTCTTTACTTGTTCCGTAATACATCATCTTGTAACTAACTCATTAGTCATTTTGCTTGCAAGGCTTATTATGATGAACATTACCGAGAGGGCCCAGAGATACCTCTCCGATACTCGGAGTGACAAATCATAATCTCTATCTATGCCAACCCATCAAACACCTTCGGAGATACCTTTAGAGCATCTTTATAATCACCCAGTTACGTTGCGACATTTGATAGCACACAAGGTATTCCTCCGGTATTCGGGAGTTGCATAATATCATAGTCGAAGGAATTTGTATTTGACATGAAGAAAGCAATAGCAATAAATCTGAACGATCAATATGCTAAGCTAACGGATGGGTCTTGTCCATCACATCATTCTCCTAATGATGTGATCCCGTTCATCAAATGACAACACATGTCTATGGTTAGGAAACTTAACCATCTTTGATTAACGAGCTAGTCTAGTAGAGGCTTACTAGGGACACGGTGTTTTGTCTATGTATCCACACATGTATCAAGTTTCCAGTTAATACAATTTTAGCATGAATAATAAACATTTATCATGATATAAGGAAATATGAAATAACAACTTTATTATTGCCTCTAGGGCATATTTTCCTTCGCATGGAGCCTCGGCCACGTGCGGCCAACCCCAGCTCCCCGTTGGATAAGGGCAAGCCCCTGCCCCTCTCACTATCACCCGCAACCCTAGCTCGACCCCTTCTCCCCCTCACCTTTTTTCCTCGCTCTGGATCTGCCTCCGGAGCTCCTCCGAGCAGACTCGTCACCGCCGTTCCTGGTCCGCATGGCCACCGACGACAAACTTTCGTGCGGGCTAGTCCACGAGGACCCCTGCAGTCTTCTACTTTGACTACAGTGACTAGGTCGATCCAGCGCACCCGAACGACGAGCCCGCAACTGTCTTCCTCGCCATGGCCGCGACCTTGATTCGCTGCCGTCTGAGGCCCCCGGCCCCCTCGACCTCGCCGTCGACTCCCCAATGACAGCTGCCATGGTAGGGAGCCCAAGCTCCGCTCGCCGCACCCACTGTCCATGCCCATGAGCCCGGGTCACGCCTTGCCTTACCCCGCGCATGCACTCCCCACGCTCCCATGCGCCCTAGCCGCCCCTGCCCGTGCTCGCATCACCCCGCATGCACGCCACGCCGCCGCCGCTCACCCGTGTTGCTACTGCTGGCCTGCGCGTGTCAGCGCCTGTCGCCACTGCTGTTGTGCTACTACGCCGCTGCTGGCGCGGCCGCCCCACCCGAGCACGCTGGCCTCCACGCGGCCGCGCCTGCGTCGCCCGTTCACCTGATCTCCTGTGCTCGCCGCTGCCTCCCGCTTCGCCCCGGGTCTCCTTCCCTACCGCACTCCTTGTCGCACCCCCTTGATCGTGCGCTCCAGCGGCCTAGGCTAGTCCGGGCATGCGTGTCACCGCGCCCTAGCCACGGCCACCTCTGTCCCGCAGTGGCCTGCTGCTACCCTTCGCGTTGTGCACACTCGTCATGGCCGCCAGCACCCTATGTGTAGCCGCGCGTGCCAATCCGCACTGGTCGTTGCCTGAGCCACTGCCAGGAGGGCCCGCCCTGTTTAATTATCTAATAACAGCCCCTCTGGTCACTAACAGTGGGTCTCGCCCGTTAATTAAACTGAAAAACATCTCTGTTTAGATTCAATACTAAACCTTGCTAGCCACATGTCAGGTTTGGCCGCTACATAGTCAGCATTGACTAGGCCCACTAGTCAGTGACTGTCGCTGGCTCATTTTGGGTATAAAAGGAATCAACACTATTTAAATTTGAATTAAATAATTAAAACAATTTTTGAATATTAATAAAACTTTGAAAATTAATAGAAATTAAACTGTTGCTCAGATGAGAATAATTTATATATGAAAGTTGCTCAGAAAATATAACAAATCTGAATATGCTATCCACATACCTGTCACATGCCTCCAACACAGCAAACATGGAACCTTTTGATAACCGACAAGTATAGGGAATCACAATGGTTTCCGAGGGTATAGTATTGAACCCAAATTTATTGATTCGACACAAGGGGAGCCAAAGACTATTCACAAGTATTAGTACTTGAGTTGTCAATTCAACCACACCTGAAAGACTTAATATATGCATCAAGGTGATCAGTAGCAAATAAGTATGGTAATTTGGTAGTTGATACGTCTCCATCATAGCTAGTTTTCCAAACTCTTTTGCCCTTGTTTTGGATTCTAATTTGTAGGATTTGAATGAAACTAACCCGGATTGACACTGTTTTTAGCAGAATTACCATGGTGTTATTTTTGTGCAGAAATATAAGTTCTTGGATTGACCTAAAAATTTATGGAGAATTTTTGTGGAATATATAAAAAATACTAGCGGAAAAAGATACCAAAGGGGGCCACCCAGGAGCCACAAGCTCTGGGGGCGCGCCTACCCCCCAAGGTGCCTCCCAGGCTTATGCCCCCCTGGACCTCCGGCAACCCTAACTCCAACTCCATATATACCTATTCGTGGAGAAAAAAAATCAGAGAGAAGGATTCATCGCGTTTTACAATATGAAGCTGCCGCCACCTCATGTTCTTCATCGAGAGGGCTGATCCGGTGTCCGTTCAGGGCTCCGGAGGGCGGAATCTGACGCAGTCGTCATCATCAACCTTCCCCATCACCAATTTCATGATGCTCACCGCCGGGAGTGACTAATTCCTTCGTAGGCTTGCTGGACGGTGATGGGTTGGATGAGATTTATCATGTAATCGAGTTAGTTTTGTTAGGACTTGATCCCTAGTATCCACTATGTTCTAAGATTGATGTTGGTATGTCTTTGCTATGCTTAATTCTTGTCACTAGGGCCCGAGTGTCATGATTTCAGATTTGAACCTATTATGTTTTCATGAATATATTTGTGTTCTTGATCCTATTTTGCAAGTTATATGCACCTATTACGAGTTATGATCCGTATACCCCAAGGTGACAATAATTGGGATTCTTACTGGTGATTATCGTAGTTTGAGGAGTTCATGCATTCATTAAGTTCTAATGCTTTGTTCCGGTTCTCTATTAAAAGGAGGCCTTAATATCCCTTAGTTTCCTTATGGATCCTGCTACCACGGGAGGGTAGGACAAAAGATGGCATGCAAGTTCTTTTCCATAAGCACGTATGACTATATACAGAATACATGCCTACATTACATTGATGAATTGGAGCTAGTTCATTGTCGTCCCAGGTTATAGCTGCCACATGACGAATATTATCCAACACAATTATCATTGTCGATCCAATGCCTACGAGCTTTTCACAAATTGATCTTTGCTAATTAAGTTACTTTCACCGTTGCTACTGTCACAATCACTACAAAACTACTACTATTACTATTGTCACTATTACCGTAACTATCGTACTACTTTGCTACTAAAAACTTTGCTGCAGATATTAAGTCTTTCATGTGTGGTTGAATTGACAACTCAACTACTAATACTTGTGAATATTCTCTGGATCCCCTTGTGTCGAATCAATAAATTTGGGTTGAATACTCTACCCTCGCAAACTGTTGCGATCCCCTATACTTGTGGGTTACACCATATGCTATGCTTGATGATGACACTTGTTGGGTGAATCACCTCTTGAATGCTTGGTTTCACACTAACACTAACCACATTTGTTTTTCCAAGTGTTTTTTGTCTTTGCTCCTTTTGAAGGAATCACTAGATAGCGCGACATTGGAGAGTGCCCATTTTGAGCGTCAAGATGATGAATGCTTGGTGATTGTCCACTTCTACATGGCGACGCCATCTCTTTCCCATGGTGATTTGGTTTTTGATCTGAGGACGGATCTTTCCTAAGGGGGATGGGATGATGCAGAGCATACTATGGACATCACCATGTCAAGAGTCTGTTTGGCAAGTGACACATGCCGCATCTACTTCATGCATACAAAGGTGAATCATCTCCTTTACACGTGTCCACTTGTACCCTTCGAGGATGGTATACTACTTGACCCCTCTCTTGTGTGCATACATAGGTGTGAGCGAAGCTACACATTCATCAAGGAGGAGTTCAAGCTTAGGAGAACAACTACACCATCCAAGAGGGAAGCCTGGAAGCGGAGAAGGAACCACCAAGAAGAAGGCAACAGCTCCCAAGCGACCCCGTGCCCACGGGCCTCCCAGTATGCATGGATCTGAAGACCCCATGTGCACGGGTGTGCACTGTGCCCCCAGAACCCCCGTGTCCATGGGCTTCTCTGACCCCATGCGCACGGGCTAAGTGTGTCAGGTCGCTGGAGACCCTGTGCGCACGGGCTCCACTTACCTCTTGCACACGGGGTTGTGTGTGTGTTGCTGTAGGGATTTTCCCTTGTATCCCCATTTCGTCCCTCCTCCCCCCTTCATGCCTTGGACCTATATATACTCCTCCTCCTCCATTTAAGGAAAGCTAAGAATAGCTCTAGACATTAGAGCTTAGCTCATGTACCTCCCCTTATGGGATTTCTCTTGAGAAAGAGGAGACTCCATTGGAGTTCAACACATAGAGAAGAAACTTGATATTATTGAGATGTATATAAGCATAAGTTCCTCTCTCATAATAATTTTCAGTAGCATCATGGATGAATTACACAATATAACTATCACATAAATCATTCTTTTCATGATCTACAAGCATAGAAATTTTATTACTCTCCACATAAGCAATTTTTTTCTCATGAATAGTAGTTGGAGCAAACTTAACTATCATATGACACTTGACTCACATAATCAATTTGAGCATTAAAATCATGATGACAAGTTTCATGGATATGATTACTCTTTATAGCATACATATCATCACAATAATCATCATAGATATCATGTTTTATCAAAGTCAATTGAAACCTCTTCCAAAATAGTGGAATCATCATTAAATAAAGTCATTACCTCAAGAAATCCACTTTTATCATTATTACAATAAGATTCAACACCCTCCAAAATAGTGGGATCATTACCTAGAGTTGACACTCTTCCAAACCCACTTTCATCAATATAATCATCATAAATAGGAGGCATGATTTCATCATAATAGATAATCTCAACAAAACTTGGGGGACTAAAAATATCATCTTCATCCAACATAGCATCCCCAAGCTTATGGCTTATCATATCATTAGCATCATGGATATTCAAAGAATTCATACTAACAACATTGCAATCATGCTCACCATTCAAAGTTTTTATGCCAAACATTTTATTGAATTCTTCTTCTATCAGTTGAGAACAATTTTCCTTTCCATCATTTTCAAGAAAGACATGATGAAGATGAATAATATGAGGCAACCTCAATTCCTTTTTTGTAGTTTTCTTTTATAAACCAAACTAGTGATAAAACAACAAACTAAAAGATTCAATTGCAAGATCTAAAGATAAACCTTCAAGCACTCACCTCCCTGGCAACGGCGCCAGAATAGAGCTTGATGCCTACTACACAACTTATTCTTTTAGACTCGTGTTAGGCCTCCAAGCGCAGAGTTTTGTAGGACAACATCAATTTTCCCTAAAGTGGATGACCTAAGGTTTATCAATCCGTGGGAGGCATAGGATGAAGATAGTCTCTCTCTCTCTCAAACAACCCTACAACCAAATAACAAAGAGTCTCTTGCGCTCCCAACACACCAATACAATGGTAAATGTATAGGTGCACTATCTCGGCAAAGAGATAGTGATACACGTGTAATATGGATAGTAGATATAGGTTTTTCTAATAGGAACAAAAAACAGCAAGGTAGCAATTGATAAAACGGAGCACAAACAGAATTGCAATGCTTGAAAACAAGGCATAGGGTTCATACTTTCGCTAGTGCAATCTCTCAATAGTGCTAACATAATTAGATCATATGGCAATCCCTCAATGTGTGATAAAGAATCACTCCAAAGTTCTTATCTAGCAGAGAACATAAGACATAATTGTTTGTAGGGTATGAAACCACCTCAAAGTTATCCTTTTCGATGGATCCATCGAGCTATTTCTATAAGTGTCACAAACAACCCAAGAGTTTGCACCAAAATAACACCATATGATACACATCAAACAACTCTAATGTCACCTAGATACTCCAATGTCACCACAAGTACCCATGAGTTGATTATATGATATGCACCAGACAACTTTAGATTCATAATATTCAATCCAACACAAAGAACCTAAAAGAGTGCCCCAAGATTTCTACTGGAGAAACAAGGAAGAAAACATGCATCAACCCCAATGCGCAAATTACCCCAATGTCACCTCGGGAATCCATGAGTTGAGTGCCAAAACATACATCAAGTGAATCAATATATTACCCCATTGTCACCACGGGTATTCATATGCAAGACATACATCAAGTATTCTCAAATCCATAAAAGTATTCAATCTGATAATAGTGAAACCTCAAAGGTTAAAACTCAATTCATCACAACAAGATAGAGAGGAAAAAACATCATATGATCCAATTATATTAACAAAGCTCGCGATACATCAAGATCATGCCAAATCAAGAACACAAGAGAGAGAGAGAGATCAAACACATAGCTACTAGTACAAACTCTCAACCCCGAGGGTGGACTACTCCCTCCTCATCATGGTGGCCGTCAGGATGATGAAGATGGCCTCCAGTGATGATTTCCCCCTCCGGCAGGGTGCCGAAACGGTCTCCCCATTGAGTTTTCGTGGATACAGAGGCTTGCGGCAGCGGAACTTCCCATCTAGGGTTATTTCTGGGGGTTTCTGTATTTATAGGATTTTTTGGCCTTGGTCTCATGCTAAGATAGACCTCAGGGTGCCCACCACCCATGAGGGCGCGACCACCCCCCAGGCGTGCCCTGGTGGGTGGTGGACACTTCGTGACTCTTCTCGCCTTCCCACGAAGCTTCTAGTGCCTCTTTTGTTCCAAAAAATCATCAAAAAGTTTCGTTGCATTTGGAGAACTTTTATTTCCGCACAAAAAACAACACCATGGTAATTCTGCTGAAAACAGTGTCAGTCCAGGTTAGTTCCCTTTAAATCATATAAAATTGCACCCAAACCATATAAAATTGTTGTAAACATGGCATGAATACTTCACAAATTATAGATACGTTGGAGACGTATCAACTGCCTGTAGGAAGCCCCTTTGCACACTCCTTGGTCAATGTTGAGTCTAGACTTGAAAGAAAAACTATTATACTAAATGTGTTGTGTGGCTTACAGGCCCACATCACCAATGGGTGGGATTAGGATCTTTTATTTCGCTCCTTTACTCTGGGATTTTGGTCACTGTTCTCTTTGGGTCAAAGATTTTATTAACTCTAACTCTAGGTTCACGCGATGACTTCACTCCGGAGATCCATTGGTTGCTGCTACTCTCTTGATTCACCAGAAGACTCCGAAGATACCCCCTGATGTTCTCCCGAGAACTTGTGCTCATCGCTTTTGCAATTCCCTTCCACCATTAAAACCCTATGGATAACTACATATACCTTCCGATCATACATTCATTCCCAGTAGCAATTGTTATTACAAGATACCCTGAAATACTCTTCTTTGTTCTAAGATTCCTTTGTGCCTACTGCCTTATAGTTCCTTGTCCCTTGAATACACTTATGAAGAATTACTCATCGTTACTGGGGAATCCGTTCATCCTCAACTGTTCACATGTTTCACAAAATTCTTTGAAATGCTATTCGATCTTCCAAAAATCCTCTACAACCTATTGCTCTTGAAATTCTTACCTGCTTGCATTATGGTTAATCCCATATGTCTAGTAATCTTCATTAACATCCATTGTCATTGCGATTTGAACCTAATGATTCAATGTGTGCAAATGCACGCAATCATCGGTTGATCCTTATAAATTATATTTCCAGCTCAGAAGTCATTCCGGATATGAGCTGGTTTTTAGCCAATCAAACCTTGACTGATTGTGCCTCTAAGTCTATTCAACTTACACATATTTGATCAGAACATCTGATTGTGATACAATAAGCTGGAAGTCACAATTCCTTTGTGTTTAAGCGTCGAACCATTCAGATATTTCTATAATCCTATGCCTCTGCATTCTTCCTCTGATTGGGTATCAATACTCATATCAGCTCCGTGTGGACTGCCAAATCCTTTGTTGGATTATTATCCGATAGTGTCCTTCATATACAATCACCTTGTGAGTTCTCCCCTGATACATAATCCCTTTGGTGAATTGTATCCTCCGCTTTTGTCAACCATGCTCTACTATCGAGCTCGTGTTAATTACTCTTGAAGTTTGTGGTATATGTTCCTAAGATGCCATGATGGGTTGAATCTATGCCTTCCATAATATTGTGAACCTGAAGGTTATGCGGGTTATATCTACTGGTGTTTCATCGGATAAATTTTCAACTCTACAACTTCTTCAAATATGAGAAGTGAATGAAAGGTTATGCATTGAAAAAGTGGGAGTTGACCTTGAACCTTTGTGTTATGCCATGGACCCGATGTGGAAGTTATCATGGAAGATTCTTGCAAAATATTTAATCATTTGAATAATTCTTCTAGTGTCATTAAATTGGATCCGTTGTAGTTATGGTTTTGACAATGCTAACCTTATTCAATATATGTTAAAGGAATACATTACAGTGGTTCTGACCATGCTAACCTTATTCAATATATCTTAAAGGAATCCATTACAGTGCCTCGTCTATTTTTGACAAGGTTAAAGTATCTGCCATCGCAAGTCAACGATCCAGTTCAGTTTCTGTTATGTTCTATCTTCGAGTATCACCCTATAGTATTTTGAGGATATCATGCCATTGCACTACCTACTGTGAACTTTTAGTGGAATAATACTCCTCACCGTTTTAGTCACTCCACAAGTTTGAGTTGTTTATCACTCATGAGGCCCAACAAGTGACTCGGATCCACATTGTGGTTCATTACTCCTAGTAATTTGTTGCTGGGAAGTTTAATACCCAATCTTGTGATTCCTAATCTGCCGATTACATCCTTATCATGCTATCCTTAACCATGCTACCTCGTCCTCCTTTGGTGCACAAATTATTCAGACTGTGAGCAAGGCTTACGTCGAGTTTTCAACATCATTTTGTTGTCTTGAAAAGCAACTCTGATTCCGAGCTTGCATCTTATCTGTCGTTCCCATAACTTTCACTTCATCATTCCTTTTGCTTGATGTCGTCGTTGATCGATTACATCTTCATGAAACCTTTCGACAAAATGTGTCATGATCATCGCTAACATTCTGACTTCCTCCAAAAGGTTGAATTCATGATGAGAAATATCATCCTTCCCCCTCGATGATTTGTGTTACCATCGACGACATTCTTGCCTTCCCTCCAAGACAAACTTGTTTGTGTTTTGTGTTGTACCTTGAGTTCCTTGCTATCCAGCTTATGTTATGCTCTACCATGGAGTATTACCATCGTTTATGTCAAGGATGTTGTGAGAATTGCTCCACCTCTTAAGAATTCTTTATATAGTGATACTTCTCGCCATCTCCATTGATTTCTTGGTTCCGTATTGTTTCTAACCGGAATACCGACAATGGACTGCGATGTGTAAATTCAAAACTTCTAGCAACCCTATTTGTTTGGAGCTAATGGATGATAATTTCGTGCTTTGTGTGTTGACTATTGAATCAACATTCTAAACATTGATCGTGCTACCTAGTCCAGATTTCTGAGTGCACCCTTCGATCAATGTTTAATTGTGGATGTTTTCCTTAGGCATACACATTATAGAATTTGGTCCAGTCATTGTTATCACCTTGTTCACATACTTATGGAAATCCATCCCTATCGAAATCTCGATGGATTGTTGCTGAGCCCATCGGCCACATCCTCATCTTCTCCATGGTTCATGATGAAACTTTTGAAAGCATTATCCTTGAGCCTAGCTCATAAAGTATTTGTTTGATGCAAGGAGTATCTTCTCTAAGTTCACGTGCATTTGATGCAAGCTGCCGCTGTGAATATGAGAAAGTTTTGTTTTGCTTCCACTGGGATCATCCCAAATCATTCTTGCATGTCAAAAGTAATCTCTGGTTTGATAGATTTGGTACCTTCACTCCATATGAATTTCCTAGAACACCAAGCCACTGACTGATTTGTACAAGGAGAAGGAGTTCATTTGTAAGAGCTAATCCGGACTTACAAAAGACTATGATCTCGTCGATGATGGTTTCCAACTAGAACTTGCTTGCTTTCTGTTGTAAGACTCCCATGAGGTCATGATTGTCCTAGACGACATGTTCATGTGTGTCTTTCAATCCAACTCATGTTCTTGGGCTTGCTTCCATAGTTCATTTCTCAAGATTCTTGCAACATCACCTCGTCGTTTTATGTCGCACCCCTTTTCCTTCTCAGGCATGTTGAGTTTGAAGTATCCTGAGACCAATCAGATCAGAATCTCGGGCAGATTTGATGAGTGGAACATTTTTTCAAAATTATAACATTGTCCTCTAGGTAACCTGGTAATGTGATGTTATGGCTAGCACACTGTAGCGACCCGACCCGAATGGATCAAGTCTCTGTGCTTAAGTGTCATCCCTGGATCGGTATGCTGACACACACAGTACTCAAGGATTTATAACAGAGGTAAATAACATGTATACAGTAACGCAAATACTATTACCTCAATCCAAATAGCGGAAGTAAGAAGGTTGTTGATTCCCATCAACACCAACGACAAAGTTGAGTGTAGAAATCCTAACCCTAATGTATCACTTAATCGTCGTAAGATAATCCTGCAACATGAGACGTTGCAGCCACAAAGGGTCAGTACATTGAATGTACTGGCAAATTCACACCATAGAGAATGATGAACAATGGCTATCACTACATGCATATTTGGCTAGTGGAAAAGCTCTATGGTTACAGTTTTGCGTACAGCCAATTTTTCCCTACTACAAAGGAAGAAATTTTATTTAACTATCATGGTAGTTGTTAAACATTGAGAATGGTTGATAGCATTCTCAATCCCAATTAAGCATCATCATTAAAACCCAACAAAATTAATTAGAGTAACATGATGAGATTCACATGATAATCCAGGTACTAGATACTCAAGATGTCCATAACCGGGGACACGGCAAATCATGATTAGTTTATACACTCTGCAGAGGTTTGCGCACTTTTCCCCACAAGACTCGACCACCTCCGTTTGGTTTCTCGCACTACATGGTGTTTGAGAAACGGATGACCGAGACATAGTCTTTCAGAAGCACTAGCACCTTACGATCGGGTACACTGTTACACCTACTTTCCCCTACATCTGCTAGTCTACCACTGTAAGAGTTCGCACAACTTAATCAACTATGCTAGAGCCCATAATAGCTTGTGGCTGCACACGGAAGTTTCTAGTATGAATAATCTCATGATCCCTTTGAGCATGGGTGGCGGTCAATAAAGAAAAACAGGTAATCGCTGGAATACCCAGGTGCCTCAATCCACCCAGATGTGTATTTAAGTTGCCACCTTAAGTTGAACCATTAATTAACAATCTCACATCTGTCATGGATTTCACTCACCGAAACCACGTCTACGAGCATAGCATAGCAATATAAGCAATTCGAATAAGTAACTCCCAAGGGTTTGAATGTAACAGAGCAATAGGTTCTACCTCATCAACTACTTCCCAACCCACATGTTAAAATCACATCTTAACCATGCAATGTTTGAGGATTGGAACTAATGCATAAAAACTGGGTGATAAAGGGATATGATCAAAGTGTGAACTTGCCTGCAATGTTGATGAAGATGATTCACACTCAAAACTCTTGATAGTTCTACTCGTCACACTCCGGTCAATCTATCGTAAGCAAGCAATAGTAACCACACATAAACAACCACTCAAAGATCGGAGAGAACAAAGAAAACAATTCGGAAAATGTCAAAACCAAGCAAATAACTCTTGCAACATAAAACAATTTATAATAGTGCCAAAATTATATGAATTTGGCCTTATCAGAAGGTTTAGGTCAAGAGCTTCGATTTGCAAAAAGAATCAACTGAAACGGAGTTACGAAACTCAAGTTATGATCAAACAAAGTGTAAATCTAAATCTGATCTAATTCAAATTGTAAAATTTCAAAAATATGTGTGAGTTGTTTTAATGGATAGAGGGGATCATAACGAAGACGTGGGCGTTGGTTTCGTTGGATTTGGACAAACGAGTGAAAAGTAATGATCGTTTGAAGTTCAGGGACTAAACTGTAAAGAAAGTTCATCACGAATAGGCCCCTGACATAAATAAACAGAAAAAAGAAAAAAATCTAAATAGCGAACGTTCGGTACAGAACACTACCGAACGAAATCGTTCGCTAGAGAACCCTAACTAATGAACGTCCATTAAATAAACCTAACTAAAAAGAAAACTGATCTAAACCTAACTAACCGAATAGAACCGAAATCAAAACCGTTCTAGGGTTTTACCGGTCGGGGCGGTTTTCCGTTGGAAAACCGGCGACGAAACTCCGGCAGCTTCCCGCGGCGGCGGGCGTCGGCGAGGAGCGGGGCGATGGCTGCGGGCGAGCAGCAGCAAGGCGCGGCGCGACAGCGGGGAGCGGTGGCGCGGTGTGGGCGAGCAGCAACGCTGGCGGCAAAGTCCGTCGGCAGGCGACGGTGCTAGGGCGCGGCGGCGAGATGCGGTGAGGTGCGAGGCAAGGGAGGAGGAGAGACGGGCACCGGGGCGGCGCATTTTATGAGGAGGGGCGAGGAGGTGGCGTGGGGAAGGGGCAGGAGGAGGCCGGGGCGAAGACGGCGGCGCCAGCGGTGTCGGGCGGGAGCTGGACTCCCCGCTGGAGGTCGGGGACGACCGGGGTGCGGCGTTGGGCCGGCTGGGCCGTTGCCTGGCTGGCTGGGCCGGCACGGTCCGGTCGGTCCAGAAGTTTATTAAAAAAACATTTTCCAGAGAAAGAAAAAACTAAAAACTAAATAAATAAATTTTTTTACATAGGAATATAATATATCAAAATTTTCAGAAAAAGATTTCCTACAAGTTGAACATTTTAATAACGTCAAATAAAATACACACAATCTTAAATAAATCAAAGAGTGCTACTGCCCTAATAAAATAAAAAAATCATTTTAAAAATACCAAAATGATTTCAAATAAATTTTTCTCAATTTTTCTAATGTAGGGAATCATTTTACCCTAATTTCTATATATTTTATTTTTGGAGAAAAATAATTTGAATAAAACCCAAATAACTTCAAATTGAAAATAATTTCAAACGGACTTTAAATTTGATCCTTGAAACTCCCAACTGATATTTCATAATTTGAAGAAGTCATTTTATCTCCTCTCGTGAAAATCATTGAGTTGCTTAAAGTTTCTGAATTTGAAATATTTTCAAATGAAATTCAAATCTTTTCAAAAACCCTTTTCATTTATTTAAATGGAAGAAGTCATGTCATCTTCTCTCGAGGGTTTTGTATTTGAAAAGAATTTGAATTCATGGAGATAAAAATGCAACGGTGAAAGTTTGGGAAAGTCCTTTTATTCCTTCTCATTTAACTTTCCAAAAGTTTTGAATTTCACTCAGTCAATCACACAACAATCAAACAATCAATCTATCTATCTATTTATTATAACATTCCAAAATTTAGAATTTTGGGATGTTACAAACCTACCACCCTTAAAATGAATCTCGTCCTCGAGATTCGGAGAGGCTAGAAAGAAATAGGTTAGGTTCGGGGTCTCTTCAAAATTTTATCAATCGTCTCCGGGGTCTGGGGTGCTACCACCCTTAAAAGCATGGTTACGGTTCCATCAAAACTCATATACTCCATTTTTATTGTTGACAGTGTCGGTCTTCTTGGATCTTCAGGATAATTCCTTATCTGGGCTCTTCCGGTGGTGGCATAACCTTTACCACAATTCTTCAGTCTTTCATCTAGGTAAGGTTCTTCCGAGACTGGGTCTTCTTAGCTGACGGGTCTGGCGCCAATACTAAACAACTATCGATATCTCATGGTGGTCAACAATTTATGGTTTCTCCTGCAGGAAATGGGTCTGGGTTGAACCTCACCGTATAACCTACGGTTGGCAAAGCTGCCTTGTACAAGGGGAAACATTCTTACCATTCTAAGGTTTAAACAGGGTTTTGATCGTCGTCTCTTTACTATAGGTAAGTCACTCAGATTTACCATCCCACATAGCAAGGCGAATAATAAGAGTAAGTCGGTATGGTGATCAATCCATCCCACACCCAAATCATTACCATGTATATGGTTTAGCGAATCTCGCATTCTAACTCTCGGTCATCCTCACAAGCATTGCAGAATTTCTCTTGTCGACGAACCAAATTCGGATAAATCCCTTGATTCTGCAAGCCAAACAAACATCTAACGTTTCTTCACAACTCTCAGGTTTTGCGTTACTCCTATAAAATCGTATGTCGATAAACGTCGTATCTACCTCCAGGGTTTTTCCTTGAGCAAGAGTGTGCTCCTGACAGTCCTTCGGGTGACTCCAACTTGTTGGCCACTTCTCCCATACGCTCCATAAATCGGTATGGTCCTACAAATATCGGGGCTAACTTTCCCTTAACTCCAATTCGTTTAACTCCTCGCAGAGGGGGCACACGAAGACATGCTCTATCTCCAATTTCATAGATTACCTCCTTGCGTTTTTGAGTCTGTATAACTCTTCTGTCTAGACTGAGCTACCTTCAGTCTATCTCAAATCAACATAACATTCTCTTCTGACTCCTTGATCACATCTGGTCCAAACTTCTGACGGTCTCCAAGTTCATCCCACATACTCTTGGGGTATCACACATATCGAGACAAAACTTGTATTCATTTTGTTTGAAATCCACTCAGTGGAGTATCCTTATCTTTTCCAGGGGTCAACAGTTCTTACAGGGTACTACCACCCTTAAAATGCACAAATCTTCCATAGACCATATTTCTCATATCCTCAAAAAAATGGTCAAAATTCTTCTTCATAGGGTAACAACTCATAAAATCCATATCAGTACCAATGATGCTAACTTCATTCACTCTCAGTTGATTACAATCTCAACTCAACACCTCGATATAAAAGAAAATGTTCTCACTTCTACTACTCCATTTCTTTGGTTGCAAACTCAACTATCTAGCAAAATTCTCCTTCTCCTTGGGGCATTCTCTGGCAAAGTGCCCTGCTCCATTACCTATAACAGGTGATATGACTCAAATCCTTCCTGGAATCCACTCTGCTTCTCTTTCTGGACTTTTCCATTCCAATTAGGGCTTCTATTTCCTGTGGGTCATACTCTACTTCCTCTGTCGGGAATTCTACTAGATCCCCATTCAAACAATTTTGGGAGATGTGTCCTTCTTCTCCACATGAATAGCAAGACTTAGTGCGGGGTTTACGCGGGTGTTCTTTTGGTGTGTCCTCCATCTCTTCCTTCATCATAGCTTCTTCTAAAATTTCCATGGGGCTTCTTTCATTACTTCTTTCTTCTGCTGGATGGTTTGTTGTACCATGGGGTAAATGTGACACTGAGCAGGATAGTGGGTAGTCCCTTCACACAAGAAATAAGTAATATGCCTAGTTGAGCATTCTTCAACTGGGTGACTTCCTTCACAATTAGGGCATTCATCCTTGTGTTCTTTATGGGTGTGTCCTATTTCTCCACAAATCTTGCATGCAAAAGGTTTCTTCGTATCCTTTCCATAAGGTTTCAACTTCTGGGACACAAGGTGAGATCTTTGCAGAGTCAACTTTAATTCTCTCCAAGTGGTTACTCCTTGCCATCCATTCATGGTTTGGTACATCCTCCACCAAGTAGCAGCACCTCTTTCAAAGCACTAAAGAGCATGGTGGGTCATATCATTTCCAACTATAGGGTTATTCTCCATGTGATCCTCCATGTTCTGAATCCATCGGTCCAGAAAATACAAGCTCATCTTCATTCATCCTCTATTGGGTCCATGGGTTTGGGGTGAGATAAGAGAGATAGAGAGGGATACACACAATACAAACAAAAGTTTTGAAAGATAGATTTTTATTTGTGGCTGTTGGGAAAAACATCAAACAAATGACAGCTCACAAACGTCGCATCTAACGTAGGTATATAAAAAGGGTTTGGTCTTCTAAAGGTCAATAAATCTTCAACGTCTCCAAACTCTTCAAGCCTTGTTCATGCCTCCAATGTCTTCTTCCGATCATGCTTGTCTTTCTTAAGTTCTTTTGCCAGATCAACTCTGTTGACGCGAAGTCTCTCGTGACGTCCTTTAATATTCTGGAGTTGCGTTCCAAACTTCTGGTTTCAACATCCTTCGCATGAACCATGGTCCTACTGTCCTTCAGTTCCTGACGAATCTCCGGTATCTCGAGGTTTTGTTCCTCCAATTTGGCTACTTCAGCTTCTTGGACCTAAGTTCTTCACGAAATGCTTCCTTGTCAAAATACGGCTTCTTGTAGGTCCATCTTAACTTCTTGATGTAACACTCCAGATCCTGGTGATACACTAGCTAAGGTTAAAACTTCACCTCTTGCTGATAGATGCTCCATCAGCCTTCTACCATCCAATCCTTCCATGCATATGCATGCTTAACTCAGCACGGTGACAATAGCATAAGCGGACGATAACATTATGGATAGCCGTGTTTCTGCTCTTGTCATTTCCATGAGCTATCTCTCCATAGTTGATATCTCCTGCCTTAGGGTTTTCCTTGACAGAACTTTGAGTTTTTAACTCGCCATGCTCTGTCTTTCTCCGATACACCTTGATCTCGGGTATTGACAACTTCCATAGTCTGCCAAGTACCATAAGGGGTGCCTTCCTAGGTCACACAAATCTGGAAATTCTTCGGAGCCTCCAATTCTCCTAGTCTTCAAAGTCTTCAACAGCTGTAGTTTCCATCATTATAATATATGGTAAAATCCTCTTCATTCTGAATGGTCTCGGTTGTCCGATATCTTGTACTTCTTGGAGTGGTCTCATTAGTCGAATCTTTGTGTGGTCAAAAGGGAAAAGGGGTATCGTCTCAATAAAAGGGAATATTTGAATAAACTCAGAAGAGAAGAGAGGTAAAAGGTCCTTTTGAAAGGGAAAGTAGTAGAGAAAAATCTTTGCTATGGGCTTGCCAGTTTGTAGGGTCACGTCCTACAGTCAACATGTGCTCTGATACCATCTTGTAGCGACCCGACCCGAATGGATCAAGTCTCTATGCTTAAGTGTCATCCCTGGATCAGTATGCTAACACACACAGTACTAGAGGATTTATAACAGAGGTAAATCACATGTATACAGTAAAGCAAATACTATTACCTCAATCCAAATAGCGGAATTAACAAGGTTGTGGATTCCCATCAACACCAACGGCAAATTTGAGTGTAGAAATCGTAACCCTAACGTATCACTTAATCGTCGTAAGATAATCTTGCAACATGAGACGTTGCAGCCACAAAGTGTCAGTACATTGAATGTACTGGCAAATTCACACCATAGAGAATGATGAACAATGGCTATCACTACATGCATAATTGGCTGGTGGAAAAGCTCTATGGTTACAGTTTTGCATAAAGCCAATTTTTCCCTACTGCAAAGGAATAAATTTTATTTAACTATCATGGTAGTTGTTAAACATTGAGAATGGTTGACAGCATTCTCAATCCCAATTAAGCATCATCATTAAAACGCAATAAAATTAATTAGAGTAACATGATGAGATTCACATGATAATCCAGGTACTAGATACTCAAGATGTCCATAACCTAGGACACGGCTAATCATGATTAGTTTATACACTCTACAGAGGTTTGCACACTTTTCCCCACAAGACTCGACCGCCTCCGTTTGGTTTCTCGCACTACATGGTGTTTGAGAAACGGATGACCGAGACATAGTCTTTCAGAAGCGCTAGCACCTTACGATCGGGTAGACCGTTACACCTACTTTCCCCTACATCTGCTAGTCTACCACTGTAAGAGTTCGCACAACTTAATCAACTATGCTAGAGCCCATAGTAGCTTGTGGCTGCACATGAAAGTTTCTAGTATGAATAATCTCATGAACTCCTGACAAAACATGAAACACATCATGAACTCCTGACAGTCCTTCGGGTGACTCCAACTTGTTGGCCACTTCTCCCATACGCTCCGTAAATCGGTATGGTCCTACAAATATCGGGGCTAACTTTCCCTTATATCCAATTCGTTTAACTCCTCGCAGAGGGGGCACACGAAGACATGCTCTATCTCCAATTTCATAGATTACCTCCTTGCGTTTTTGAGTCTGTATAACTCTTCTGTCTAGACTGAGCTACCTTCAGTCTATCTCAAATCAACATAACATTCTCTTCTGACTCCTTGATCACATCTGGTCCAAACTTCTGACGGTCTCCAAGTTCATCCCACATACTCTTGGGGTATCACACATATCGAGACAAAACTCGTATTCATTTTGTTCGAAATCCACTCAGTGGAGTATCCTTATCTTTTCCAGGGGTCAACAGTTCTTACAGGGTACTACCACCCTTAAAATGCACAAATCTTCCATAGACCATATTTCTCATATCCTCAAAAAATGGTCAAAATTCTTCTTCATAGGGTAACAACTCATAAAATCCATATCAGTACCAACGATGCTAACTTTATTCACTCTCAGTTGATTACAATCTCAACTCAACACCTCGATGTACCAAACCATTTTCTTTTATATCGAGGTGTTGAGTTGAGATTGTAATCAACTGAGAGTGAATAAAGTTAGCATCGTTGGTACTGATATGGATTTTATGAGTTGTTACCCTATGAAGAAGAATTTTGACCATTTTTTGAGGATATGAGAAATATGGTCTATGGAAGATTTGTGCATTTTAAGGGTGGTAGTACCCTGTAAGAACTGTTGACCCCTGGAAAAGATAAGGATACTCCACTGAGTGGATTTCGAACAAAATGAATACGAGTTTTGTCTCGATATGTGTGATACCCCAAGAGTATGTGGGATGAACTTGGAGACCGTCAGAAGTTTGGACCAGATGTGATCGAGGAGTCAGAAGAGAATGTTATGTTGATTTGAGATAGACTGAAGGTAGCTCAGTCTAGAGAGAAGAGTTATACAGACTCAAAAACGCAAGGAGGTAATATATGAAATTGGAGATAGAGCATGTCTTCGTGTGCCCCCTCTGCGAGGAGTTAAACGAATTGGAGTTAAGGGAAAGTTAGCCCCGATATTTGTAGGACCATACCGATTTATGGAGCGTATGGGAGAAGTGGCCAACAAGTTGGAGTCACCCGAAGGACTGTCAGGAGTTCATGATGTGTTTCACGTTTTCCCAGTTGAAGAAGTGTATAATAGTGCCAAAATTATATGAATTTGGCCTTATCAGAAGGTTTAGGTCAAGAGCTTCGATTTGCAAAAAGAATCAACTGAAACGGAGTTACGAAACTCAAGTTATGATCAAACAAAGTTTAAATCTAAATCTGATCTAATTCAAATTTTAAAATTGCAAAAATGTGTGAGTTGTTTTAATGGATAGAGGGGATCATAACGAAGACGTGGGCATTGGTTTCGTTGGATTTGGACAAACGAGTGAAAAGTAATGATCGTTTGAAGTTCAGGGACTAAACTGTAAAGACAGTTCGTCCTGAATAGGCCCCTGACGTAAATAAACAGAAAAAAGAAAAAATCTAAATAGCGAACGTTCGCTACCAAACACTACTGAACGAAATCGTTCGCTAGAGAACCCTAACTAATGAACGTCCATTAAATAAACTTAACTAAAAAGAAAACTGATCTAAACCTAACTAACCGAATAGAACCGAAATAAAAACCGTTCTAGGGTTTTACCGGTTGGGGGGTTATCTGTTGGAAAACCGGCGGCGAAGCTCCGGCGGCTTCCCGCGGCGGCGGGCGTCGGCGAGGAGCGGGGCGATGGCGGCGGGCGAGCAGCAGCAAGGCGCGACGCGGCAGCGGGGAGCGGTGCGGGCGAGCAGCAGCGCTGGCGGCGGTGCGGCGCTAGCTGCGGCGGCAAAGTTCGGTGGCAGGCGGCGGTGCTAGGGCGCGGCGGCGAGATGCGGTGAGGTGCGAGGCGAGGGAGGAGGAGAGACGGGCCCCGGGCGGCGCCTTTTATGAGGAGGGGCGAGGAGGTGGCGTGGGGAAGGGGCAGGAGGAGGCCAGGGAGAAGACGGCGGCACCGGCGGTGTCGGGCGGGAGCTGGACTCCCCGCTGGAGGTCGGGGACGACTGGGGTGCGGCGTTGGGCCGGCTGGGCCGGCCCGGTCCGGTCGGTCCAGAAGTTTTTTAAAAAAAACATTTTCCAGAGAAAGAAAAAAATAAAAACTAAATAAATAATTTTTTACATAGGAATATAATATATCAAAATTTTCAGAAAAAGATTTCCTAGAAGATGAACATTTTACTAACGTCAAATAAAATACACACAATTTTAAATAAATCAAAGAGTGCTACTGCCCTAATAAAATAAAAAATCATTTTAAAAATACCAAAATGATTTCAAATAAATTTTTCTCAAATTTTCTAATGTAGGGAATCATTTTACCCTAATTTCTATATATTTTATTTTTGGAGAAAAATTTGAATAAAACCCAAATAACTTCAAATTGAATATAATTTCAAACGGAATTTAAATTTGATCCTTGAAACTCCCAACTCATATTTCATAATTTGAAGAAGTCATTTTATCTCCTCTCGTGAAAATCATTGAGCTGCTTAAAGTTTCTGAATTTGAAATATTTTCAAATGAAATTCAAATCTTTTCAAAAACCCTTTTCATTTATTTAAATGGAAGAAGTCATGTCATCTTCTCTCGAGGGTTTTGTATTTGAAAAGAATTTGAATTCACGGAGATCAAAATGCAAACGGTGAAAGTTAGGGAAAGTCCTTTTATTCCCTCTCATTTAACTTTCCAAATTTTTTGAATTTCACTCAGTCAATCACACAACAATCAAACAATCAATCTATCTATCTATTTATTATAACATTCCAAAATTTAGAATTTTGGGATGTTACACACACGTGCCCGGATGACCTATTGTCATAGTATCTTATTCAGCAAGATTAGCCATTCCCCCATGAGGAAATTGTATCACTTATTTTATAAGTTGTTCCCGATGGATCCTTTGCGTATCCAAAGTTTGACCTTTACCTGATGACCATGCCAATACTATCCCGAAGCATGTCTGTGGTAGTTCGATCATCAACAAGAACATTGGAAGCACAATGCAATTTGTTTCTTGATAAATTATCCAAACACCGTTGTATGGGTAAACATCATAAATTCCTTGCCCCTTTTAGCTAAAGGGTTACATATTTGCTATCCTGACATGATTATCCCACTCTACTTGCTCTTGGGAAGGATATACATCTAATACTCGTGTATAAACACATTTTCCTTTCCATTGGCCTGTTTAAATCTGATAATCACTTTCTCCTTTCCATTGGTTTGTTTAGCCTTTCTTGTGATTTATATGTTATAAGCAGTAATAAATCCCTGTTTACGTAAGCACCTCGGTGTACAACTCTATCGGTAAGACCCTGTTACTATTGTTGATGACATTCCGGTAACCACCGGTGGACGAGAACTTTGCCTATTGGTCCGCCTCATTTCAATGAGCAGGAAAATGGTTCTCTTCGTCCCTCTCCCTTGGTACCGATGTAGTTACCAATATTGCTGACAAGCTATCCTCTGGCATGCCTTGCTAATTTACCATGCAAGATGTCACCGCTCTTCGTACTCTTATTCCACTCCAACCACAGTTCCACAGGATCAAAACCGACTCTCATGTACAACCTTGATTCTGAAGTATCCTTTGCATTGGCTTCGTATGCAATTCATGAGCTAATTTCCTTACCATGTTTCATTCCGGTATCAAATGCAACATTATTCTTCATTTCTCTGAACCCCTTCATCACCTGTTTTAGGCATCAGCTGGATGCCTACCCGGTTAAAACTTGTTGAACCTCCTTATATCACTCTTGATATGTTTTCTGGTGCCTCTAAAATCTCCTTCCCTAATATAATTACTGGATGCCAATCCTTGCAGACATCTGTCCTTATAGTTTTTCTCCATACCCTTCCATAAATACGATGAATATTCTAAAGAAAGGATGGCCACTTCATCATGATGCCCTGATGCAGCGAATTGAAGACATCAACGTAATGGATCAACCTCTTCAATGAGAGCAACATGAATGAGAAGATCCGTTAGAATTTCGTAACCGAAACTTTCCTCCTTACTCCATCTCTTAAATCTCATGATGAGATTTCTTGTAGTGGAGGAGATTTGTAACACCCCAAGTGTCTTGCTACAGTAACCTCAAACTAATGATGCCATGTAATCAAGATTGACTAAGACAAATTGCCCCTTGATAAAAATCCAAGTCAAATTCAAAATTCAAATTTGAAGTGAGAATTTAAATTCACAAACATGGTTGGAAAATAGTTCCCCTTTTAGCTAATATTCCAAAACAAATATTGGTGAAGAAAAACTACTTCACTTGTTTGCTCATTTGGGCTCTAGCATTTACAACAGGGCCAAAACAATATTTTAAACCCTATTTCTTTTTATGAGAAATTTTGAACTATTTTAAATCCCTCCCAAACTTTTGTGGCAATGCCTAAAATTGCAATGTGATTTATGGACCAAGTTCCATATTTAGTAAAAGTCATTTGCTATTTAAATTAAATGGCAAAACAGAAAATATAAAAATAAATAATAAAAGAAAAAGAAAAAGAAACACTGGTGGACTGGGCCTTAATTAGCAGTGCAGGCCCAGCCCACCAGCACCCCTTCTCTTCTACCCCCGCTATAGGGGGGGTAGGAGGCAGCCGTGGCAGGCATCCATGGTGCCCCAGCCACATGCAACCATCCCCCGGCTCCCTTGCTGGATAAGGGCAAGCCCCTGCCCCCTCTCACTCTCCCCCACAATCCTAGCTCGCCCCCTTCTCACCCTCACCTTTTCCCCCCGCTCTGGATTGATAGAGACAAAGGTGTCCCATCTTTGTATGAGATGGTGGCTATCGTTTATGGTGTAGTAGACTTTGATGATCCGACTACGAACGTGCGAGGACGTCTGTAATGCCCCGGACACACCCGCCGGTGGCCGTTACTCCTGGCGGGATCTAGACTGGCCCCACAGATCAATACTAGTCTTTTCTACGCACTTTGTCCTCACTCATGCGCACCCGGGAGCAACTTCCCGGTCGGTGACCCATCCTGAAACTACTCCAAGATGAGCACGCTTAACTTCGGAGTTCTGTCCGAATGGGCTTCCGGAAAAGAAGGAATTCCTTATTGATATGAGTAGTCTATCATCCCTATTAAGCCAGGCTATCACATACATCCCCACTCAGAGGAACCGACATCCTCGTCGGGCCGAAGGAACGTTCCCTCTTGGCACATACGTCTGTGCATCCAGTCCGGTACATGTGCCATGTCAGGTGCCACGACGGGTCACAAACGTCATGAACAACATGACCGCGCACTTGTCTGCAAACATCCGTGTAACCGCGAGGGTCGGCTCTGATACCAACTTGTAACACCCCGGACACACCCGCTGGTGGCTGTTACTCCTGGCGGGATCTAGACTGGCCCCACAGATCAATACTAGTCTTTTTTGCGCACTTTGTCCTCACTCGTGCGCACCCGGGAGCAACTTTCCGGGCGGTCACCCATCCTGAAACTACTCCAAGCTGAGCACGCTTAACTTTGGAGTTCTGTCTGAATGGGCTTCCGGAAAAGAAGGAATTCCTTATTGATATGAGTAGTCTATCATCCCTATTAAGCCAGGCTATCACAACGTCACGCCTTAGTTATCGCTAAACCAACTACAAGAGGTTATTAACCACGCTAGAGCACGATCAACCTAACCACGAGGGTCTATTTCCTGCAAGCAAATGAAGAACAAGCAAGAAACTGAAATTGCAATCTGGATATTGCGAATAAAACAAGAAAGCTTTATTGATCAAGTGGGGTTCTGTGACACCTTGGTCTGGTCGTTGAACACAAACGAAGTACGCGAAGTTGCAGCTATGGTGAACTTTTTTATCTAAACAAAACCTAAAGTCTAAACGACGCTCTAAGGGATGTATATATGGAGAAAGAGGGGGGGATTTCATGGACCTTGGGGGAGGGGTCCGAAACCAACCCTAACTCTTGTTTCCCCACACATACGGACTCTAAAAACAGCCTATTATCTGTATTTCGAAATTACATGGGCCTGGCCCAATAATAAGGTGACGCAACACCTAGAATTGCCTTTGGACGACATTTATGAAGTGGCATCTTGTATATTTCGTCCAAGGCTTCATGCACTCATTATGGTGGCTTCTAAGTCCTGGAATCATCACTTGTAACGCTGTTCTTGTTCCCCTTGTGCATGCCATCATCTCCATGCTTGAACTTGCTCCAAGGTTCATCTTTCTTGTCCAAGCTAGGCCCTTCATTTGTAAGCAAAACAAATGTATCCAATTTAGGCAGCATCATATTCTCGTGAACATTAGAATTGTTACCAAGAAACGAAAGTACCTGGTAATTCAAATGGCGTGCGCGAGCTCTAGTAATTGGTCTAGTATGTATAGCAGCAGGGGCTGTGGGTGTAACAATGGTATTGATTTCCTCATCATCCTCCCCTTCTTGAAATGAAGTCGTCCTCGACGGAAGCTCATCTTCCTCACCCAAATAAGGCTTCAAATCTGCAATGTTAAAAGTGGGACTAACCCCAAAATCTGCAGGCAGCTCAAGTTTATATGCATTATCATTTATTTTCTCTAACACCTTAAAAGGACCATCATCACGTGGCATTAGCTTTGATTTCCGCAAATTAGGAAATCTATCCTTACGCAAATGTAACCAAACAAGATCTCCAGGTGCTAACAGAACATGTTTTCTACCCTTATCACCAACAAGTTTATGTTTAGCATTCATACGCTCAATGTTTTCCTTAGTTAACTCATGCATTTTTAAAATCAATTCAGCAAGTTGTTTAGCATCAAAATTAACCTTCTCCAAAGATGGAAGAGGCAACAAATCAATAGGTGCACGAGGTAGGAAACCATACACAATTTCAAAAGGGCACATCTTAGTAGTAGAATGCAATGAACGATTATAAGCAAATTCAATATGAGACAAGCATTCTTCCCACATTTTCTTATTATTCTTCAAAACAGCCCTAAGCATAGTAGACAATGTTCTATTGACTACTTCAGTTTGTCCATTAGTTTGGGGTGACAACTAGTACTAAAAAGCACTTTAGTCCCCAACTTAGCCCATAAACATCTCCAAAAGTGGCTAAGAAAATTAGTATCACGATCTGAAAGAATAGTATTTGGCACACCATGCAAGCGAATAATTTAACGAAAGAACAAATCAGCAACATTAACACCATCATCGCTTTTATGACATGGTATAAAGTGTGCCATTTTCGAGAATTTATCCACGACAACAAATATGCTATCCCTCCCCTTCTTTGTTCGAGGTGAACCTAAAACAAAGTCCATAGATATATCCTCCCAAGGAACACTAGGTACAGGCAAAGGCATATATAAACCATGAGGATTGAGTCGTGACTTAGCTTTTTGACATGTAGTGCAGCGAGCAAACAAATGCTCAACATCTCGTCTCATCTTTGGCCAAAAGAAATGTGTAGCAAGTACGTCCTCTGTCTTCTTCACGCCAAAGTGTCCCATTAATCCTCCTCCATGCGCCTCCTGCAACAACAAAAGACGAACGGAGCTAGCTGGAATGCAAATCCATCCTTCTTTGCAATTCTGCATTACATCTTTAAAATCAGCATCATGCACATATTGATCTTTGATGGTCTCCAAACCAAATATTTTGAAGTCAAGTTGTGAAAGCATAGTATAGCGACGAGACAATGCATTATCAATAACATTTCCTTTACCCTTCTTGTGTTTAATGACATAAGGGAAAGTCTCAATGAATTCAACCCATTTAGCATGTCTATGATTCAGTTTAGCTTGACTTCTAATATGTTTCAAAGATTCATGATTAGAATGTGTAACAAATTCTTTAGGCCATAAATAATGTTGCCATGTTTCTAAAGTCCGAACAAGAGCATATAGTTCTTTATATAAGTAGAATAATTCAGACTAGGCCCACTCAATTTTTTTAGAGAAGTCTGCAACATGTTTGCCATCTTGTAATAACACACCTCGTAATCCAATTCCACTAGCATCATATTCAAGCTCGAAAGTCTTATTAAAATCAGGAAGTTGGAGTAAAGGAGCATGTGTCAACTTACCTTTCAATACCGTGAAGGCTTCTTCCTATGTGGTACCCCAAACAAAAGGCACATCCTTCTTTGTAAGCTCATTGAGAGGTGCAACAATGGTGCTGAAATCTCTCACAAAACACATATAGAATCCAGCGAGGCCAAGAAAACTCCTCACTTGTGTGACCGTTTTGGCCCGCGGCCAACTCTCAATAGCTTCAATCTTGGCTTTATCAACTTCAATTCCCTGTGGAGTAACAACATAGCCAAGAAAAGATACTCGGTCGGTGCAAAAGGTGCACTTCCCAAGGTTACCAAACAAACGTGCATCACGTAGAGCAATAAAAACAACACGTAAATGTTCCAAATGCTCCTCCAAAGATCTGCTATAAATTAGTATATCATCAAAATAGACTACCACAAATCGTCCAATGAAAGCACGTAAAACTTTGTTCATTAATCTCATGAAAGTACTAGGTGCATTAGTTAACCCAAAAGGCATGACTAACCACTCATATAATCCAAACTTAGTTTTAAATGTTGTTTTCCATTCATCTCCCAATTTCATACGAATTTGATGGTATCCACTACACAAATCAACTTTGGAGAATATTGTAGAGCCACTCAATTCATCAAGCATGTCATCTAGCCTAGGAATAGGATGACGATAACAAATAGTAATATTATTAGTGCCTCTACAATCAACACACATTCGCGACGTACCATCCTTTTTTGGCACTAGTATAATAGGAATGGCACAAGGACTAAGAGATTCGCGTATATAACCTTTGTCGAGCAGCTCCTGTACTTGACGCATAATCTCCTTCATCTCCTCTAGATTGGTAAGAACACGGTTTGGCAGCGAGGCACCAGGAATTAAGTCAATCTGATGCTCAATCCGTTGAATAGGTGGTAATCCTGGTGGCACGTCTTGTGGAAAGACGTCAGCGAACTCTTGCTAAATGTTAGTGGTAGTAGGAGCCAAAGAGGAAAGTACATCCTTGAAATAAAATAATGCCTCTTTGCACACAAAAGCATAGCAAACAGATTTGCTAAAATCTGGATCATCAATATCAGATTTGGTGGCAAGTAAGTATGCACTTTTCAATTTAAGTTCAGAAGCAACACTAGATGGTTTATTATTAGGCTTCATTTTTGCTCAAATTCTTTTGACACAATCTGATTTTCACTCTTATTTTTCTTCTATTTTCCTTTATTAGCTCTATTAATATCATCTTTCAAAATGGAATCAGGAGTCATAGGAAGCAAAGTAATATTTTTATCCTTATGAACAAGAGTATATTGATTGTTTCTACCATGGTGTACATAATTTTTTATCAAATTGCCATGGTCTACCAAGTAATAAGGAACATGCTTGCTTAGGTACCACATCACAATCAACATAATCAGCAAGTGTAGAGATACTAAAATGCACACGGACAATATGTGTTACCTTAACCTTGTCGCTGTTGTTGAACCATTAGATGTAGTAAGGATGTGGATGTGGTATTGTGGTGAGGGATAGCTTCTCCACCATCTCCATGCTAGCCAAGTTGTTGCAGCTCCCTCCATCTATGATGACGCGAACAGAACGTTCCTTCACAACTCCCTTTGTATGGAACCAATTATGCCTCTGATTTTGCTCAGCTTGTGTGACCTGCACACTCAAAACACGCTGAGCAACTAAACATTCATACCTGTCAGCGTCTTCAGGAGCCATGTATTGCGTCTCATGATCAAAATCATCTCCACCACGTTCTTCACTTGTAATAAGAGCCAAAGTCTCCTCATCATAGTCACTAGTGGACTCATACCCACAATCCTCAGTAGCAATCATCACACGCTTAGATGGGAATTCCCTCGCATAATGACCTCCACCCTTGCAACGACGACAAATAATATCATGTGTTTGCCCTGTTGATGCCATGGATGAAGAAGAGCTCTGTGCGGAACCAGAAGATGCACTCCTTGTAGATGGTGGTGGTGGTGCCTGTTTTCTCGTATCTCGGTTGGAATTAGAGGATGAAGTCAGTGGTGCTGCAGTAGGACGTGTGGGAGTAGAGGATGCACGTGGTGTCCATGATGAAGGTCGACCTGAAGAAAAGTTAGTTCGCGCCAATGCCTGTCGATCTTGCACTTCACGTTCAGCTTTGCAAGCAAGATGGAATAAACGAGTGATATTATTATACTCCTTATACTCTAGAATGGTCTGAATCTCTTTATTTAATCCACCCATAAAACGTGCAAGCATAGCTTCATTATCCTCAACAATACCACATCTAATCATGCCAGTTTGTAATTCCTAATAATATTCTTCTACATAATTTTTTCCTTGTCTTAAACGCTGCAATTTTTGAAGTAATTCATGTTGATAATATGGTGGAACCCAACGAGTACGCGTAGCAGTTTTCAAAGCAGCCCAAGTAGCTGGAATATGATATAATCTACAATGTTCAGACCACCAAACACATGCAAAACGAGTGAAAGCACAAACAGCAGCAGGAACACGTCTCTCCTCAGGATACTGTAAACATGTAAAACGTTGTACGGTTTCTAACTCCCAAGTAATATATATATCAGAAACATATCTACCCTCAAACGGTGGAATATTCAATTTTAGTTTAGGAAGATGGTCATGATGTCGTACCTCAGGTGGTGGTGCATCCCTACCGTAGCGATGATATGCATGAGGACGACCTCGTGGTGATGGTGCTGGTGGTTGCACGTAGTTCTGATTTTGATCAACCTCATCCTCATAATGGTCCTCCACCTCTGCAGTAGCAGCAGGAGCTACAGAAGCATCAACAGTAGGTACAGTGGCACTAGAATATTGACTAGGCTCAAGGGGAACGTGCAATGCTAGCCCCACTTGATTTGGAAGGCGATGTTGTTGTTGTTGTTGTTGTTGTTGTTGTTGTAGATGTGCGGCAGGTGTAGCGGGCGGTGGTTGTGAAAGACGCGTGAGTACTTCATAGAACTTGGCATCCAACTTGGTGTCAATCGTATTCTCAACATCATCAATCCTCTCTAGTGCCTTTCCGAAGGTGGCCATGACATCTTCCACCCGTTGACTCAACATTTGCTGAAATTTATCATGAAGCTCCTTCTTCATCATGTTCTCCCAGTCAATCTCGTCGGTTTGTGGTCCTGCCATGGTTAGCAACAATAGAAATACACAAGAATACGATCCTACAGACTACTAGAAAGTGGCAGTGGGTCACAAATCGGTCAAGCAAATCTCAAATTCTTACCAGTTCTTACCCAACATCAGGTGGTGATTGGCAACCATTTTAGTCAAAACTCTCAAAGCTTGGATAGAGCAATTACTAGGGAGAGTCAAACGCACGACGTAGATGTATGTGGAGCTGGGAAGGCTTATAATATGGTAGCAAAAAGGGTTAGCAATAATCAATTCAGAGATGCAATATTGAATAAATGCTCAACGGCGGTACTATGCTGGTCCTAGGCTAGACCGTGCTAGAGACGCGAGCCTAGAACACTAACAAAATCACGACGCTGCACGTAAACAAGGGAGGAGCACACTCTAAATTTTTTCTCATTTTTTCACATTTTCCTCTTTTTTTTGCTCCGCAACAATTGTTTTCTAAAAAGTCTACAAACGGTCTGAAAACTGCCTAGCCAGAATTTTTTAGACTTAGTTTTTTTTGAAGCTGGAACTATTGTGTGACGCCCAGAGACCGTTTTCGCCAGTTGTCTTCCAGTTATTCGCTGTTGTTGCCTTGTCATTCGCTTGCGTGTTGCATCTTGCCATGTCATCATGTGCATTGCATCATCATGTTTTCAAAACTTGCATCCGTCCGGGTCTCCCCGTTCTCTCTGTTGTCTGTTCTGAGCCCAACCACACTCGCACGCGCCCGCGACACGTCCGAAATATTATTTTATAAGTGGCCGGGAAATGTTCTCGGAATGGGATGAAAGTTGGCGTGCGGTGTTGTTATGTTGTCAGTAGGCCTCCTGCCAAATTTCATTGCATTCAGAGTTCGTTTGGTGCCCCAACGGATAACCATAGCGGCAGTATAGCCGGTCTATTGTCAGACGTTTTCGCTCTTCGGAAACAGTCGCCAGGCTGCATTCCTCCTCTTTCCTCTCGGACCACTCTCTTCTCTCTCTTTTCTGAGCCCATCAAACCCCTCACCTTCGTTGACCATTCCGAGACCAACCAGGTTCTCGGTTCCCTCTTGTCAAACCGCCTAACATCTCTACATAGTCACCCCTCGCACGCGTTCGGAAACTGTCCCGGACCCGACCCGAGCAGTCGTGACCGATGGGTCCAGAACATCCCCAAACATCTATAAAACATCTTCGATTTATTTATTGGACTCCCAAGCCTATTTTTCTCGACCGCCCGATTACGATCGGACGGACCGTATACCCCCTAACCTAATCCAATAATGTATATAAGAGAGCAACCCTAAATTTTAAGCGAGCTGTCCCATCATACGCTCACCCGCCGCCGCCACACTCCCGCATCCACCTCGGGATCCTCCCAGATCCGATCGAACCAACCACCTGCAACCATCTCCCTCTCCTCGAATTCATCCATCGGCCAATCACCACCAATCCATCCAACCACCAATCAGTTCGGCCGCCTCCCCTGTTTGGTCCTCGCCGCATCCGCAGCTCCCCGGCTCCCCTCGCACCAGCGCAACAGCACTCGAGCCATTGTCCTTGCTCAGGAGCTCACCCCCAAAGCTCCTCCTACCTCGTCCTCTAGCTCCTGGACGCGTCCGACCGCCCGCAGCCGTCGTCGTCCACGCCCACAGGAGCCAGCAGCTGCATCCTCGAGCGGGGAACGCTCGATCTGCTCGTGCTAGAGCACCTCCACGGAGCCGAGGAGCTCCACACCTTGCCCCCGCCGCCTTCATCGAACCTCACCGCCGGCACCTCCATCCCCTACGCTCTCACCACGATCCCTTGAGAATCCATGGCCGTTCTTACGTCGTCGCTGCCTCGAAGTCTCTCCCTCCGGCCACCTCGAGGTCCGGCCATCCCTCGATCTGAACGAGGACCAGCCCCCGTAACTTTGGCCGTCCCCGCGCCAAGCCGCCGCCTGGAGCGTCTCCACCGCCGACTCCCTCCGTCTCTGGTTCCGTCCGGCCTCGCTGCCTTGCCGGAGACACCAAGACGCTGCCTTGTCGGAGACCCCAAGACGCTGCCTCGCCAGCAGGAGCAGCAGTAGACCGTGGCGCCACCACCTCCTAGCACCGCTGCCGGCGACCTCGCCAAACCAGGCCACCCCGGCTAGCATTCGGCCACCTACAGGCCAACCCCGCCGCCGCACCACCCCCTGCAAGTCCCGCCAATCGTCGCCGTTCTTTCTCCGGTGCCTCCTCCCCGTCGGATTTGCTCGAGCTCACCCAGCGCCTCAAGTCTCTTCCGCTGGAGCCCTACAGTCGCGCGCACGTCGCCTCCTCTGCATCGGGCAGGAGAAGACGCACGCAGCTAGCGCCTCTGCTCGCCCGTGTTGACCAGACAAGCCGCTCGCCCCGCGCCTCCTTTGGCATCGCGTTGGGCCTCGTCCCTGCCCAGCAGCCTCCAAGCCCATCACCTCTCCGTCGAACGGGCCAAGGCCCACTAGGTGAGGCCACACCCCAGCACCCCCACCTTTTGTTTTTTCTTTCTTTCTCCTATTGGGCCATTTCAGCTTCAGCCCGCGGACGTTTTTTTCCTTGGACGTATTTGCTAAATATCCTGGACATGCATATTACAGAAATGCCATTTTCTTGCATTGCTCATAATTAAATAACCATGCATCGAAATTAATTAAACTTTATATGTAATCTGCTTAGAATTTTGTCTAGTTTCATAATTTTCCACTTTCAACTATGTTTAAAATGTTTCAACTGTTGTTTGCATTAATTTTCTTAAATGCCATGCTAAAATGCTTTATTTCATAACTAATTAACTGTAGCTCGGTTTTAAATAAACTTTATATGTAAATGGGGAAGAAAAATGCATAGATTAGCATGATGTACTTTTTTTGTGAAACGATTAGCATGATGTACTTACTTTGCATGTTTAACAACTCTAAAATTATGTTTAGGGCAGAACAGTACCAAATTCATAATATGCATATGGGGATTTTTCGGAATTGTTGTTTGTTATTTCCGGCCTCATTTAAACTTGCCTAGATAGGTAGTTTTCATATGCTTCACCCCTTGCCATGTTTAAAAACATTTAATATTGTTGATTACATAAACGGGAGAGAACTAAATAAGTCATGTGGTGTTTCCTCAATATGCAACTTGTGCACTTTCCCATGCCATGCCATGAATCATTAAACTGGACATGCATCATACTTGGTTTTGCATCCTGCCATGTTTATGTGATGGTTGTTTACCATGTTGCTTGCTTCTTTCCCGTGTTGCTTCTTCTTGTTAGTTTCGATAACGTTGCGTTTGTGAGGATCCGTTCAACTACGTCCTTTTGTCTACTTCTTGGACTCATTCTTCTTCATTGCGGGATTTCAGGCAAGATGACCATACCCTCGAAATCACTTCTATCTTTGCTTTGCTAGTTGTTTGTTCTATCGCTATGTCGCGCTACCTACCACTTGTTATATCATGCCTCCCATATTGCCATGTCAAGCCTCTAACCCTCCTTCCTAGCAAACCGTTGTTTGGCTATGTTACCGCTTTTGCTCAGCCCCTCTTATAGCGTTGTTAGTTGCAGGTGAAGCTGAAGTTTGTTCCATGTTGGAACATGGATATGTTGGGATATCATAATATATCTTATTCAGTTAATGCATCTATATACTTGGTAAAGGGTGGAAGGCTCGGCCTTATGCCTGGTGTTTTGTTCCACTCTTGTCGCCTTAGTTTTCGTCATACCGGTGTTATGTTCCTTGATTTTGCGTTCCTTACGCAGTTGGGTGTTATGGGAACCCCTTGATAGTTTGCTTTAAATAAAACTCCTCCAGCAAGGCCCAACCTTGGTTTTACCATTTGCCTCACCACCACCTATACTTTTCCCTTGGGAGTCGCGCTCTCGAGGGTCATCTTTATTTTAACCCCCCGGGCCAGTGCTTCTCTAAGTGTTGGTCCGAACTAGAGTCCTTTGCAGCGCCACCTCAGGGAAACTTGAGGGATGGTTTTAGTTGTACGGAGTGCTCATCCGGTGTTGCCCTGAGAATGAGATATGTGCAGCTCCTATCGGGATTGTCGGCACATCGGGCGGTCTTGCTGGTCTTGTTTTAGCATTGTTGAAATGTCTTGTAACTGGGATTTCGAGACTGATCGGGTCTTCCCGGGAGAAGGAATATCCTTTGTTGACCGTGAGAGATTGTGATGGGCTAAGTTGGGACACCCCTGCAGGGTATAAACTTTCGAGAGCCGTGCCCGCGGTTATGTGGCAGATGGGAATTTGTTAATATCCGGTTGTAGAGAACTTGACACTTAACTTAACTAAAATGCATCAACCGCGTGTGTAGCCGTGATGGTCTCTTTTCGGTGGAGTCCGGGAAGAGAACACGGTCTTGTGTTATGCCTGTAGGTAAGTAGTTTCAGGATCACTTCTTGATCACTTCTAGCTTCACGACCATTGCGTTGCTTCTCTTCTCGCTCTTATTTGCGTATGTTAGCCACCATATTTGCTTAGTGCTTGCTGCAGCTCCACCTCATTACCCTATCCTACCCATAAGCTTAAATAGTCTTGATCTTGCGGGTGTGAGATTGCTGAGTCCTCGTGACTCACAGATACTTCCGAACAGTTGCAGGTGCCGATGATACCAGTGCAGGTGATGCAACCCAGCTCAAGTGGGAGCTCGATGAAAATCTTGGTCGTTGTTATGTTTCGTTTCCTGTTGATCAATAGTGGAGCCCAGTTGGGATGATCGGGGATCTAGCATTTGGGGTTTATCTTCCTTTTATTCGAATTTGACCGTAGTTAGTCTTTGAGTGTATTTGGATGATGTAGGATTTATTTATGTATTGTGTGAAGTGGCGATTGTAAGCCAACTCTTTATCCCTTTCTTATTCAGTACATGGGATTGTGTGAAGATTACCCCTCTTGCGACAAACCTACCATGTGGCTATGCCTCTAAGTCGTGCCCCGACATGTGGGGGATATAGCCGCATTGTGGGTGTTACATATTTTTCTACTATGGGTAGCACGAAAGTTGGGGAGTCCGACTTGGTCATGACTCAGAGTATGGCCTGATCTGGAAATCAAAAACAAAAGAAAAAATACTGGACTCGGACTAGGATTAGTGGCGGAGATGAATCTGGTGGAAACTCGGACTGGTGGCGGATATATGTAGGGCGGTGGAACACAGACTGGTGGCGAATCCGTGATGGAGTTGGACTCGGATTATCGTGATGGCGGTGGATATGTGGTATATGGCAGCAGTGATGACGATGGTGGTATATGGCAGCGGTGATGACGATGGTGGTATATGGCAGCGGTGACGATGATGGTGGTATATGGAAGTGGTGATGACGATGCTGCGGCGGCGGTGTGACAACTTGTGAATAGAACTCGAAACTCTAAAGGACTAGACACTAAGACCAACAACTAGACACGACGATGCAACCGCAAATTCAACAATGCAAAACCTTAAAAAAGACTATGCAAAGGCTAAGATTGGTTCGGATATGATGAACTAACCCTAATTTTTTTAGCTTTTTCATGAACTGTAGGTATGAAGAACAGACTCGATCTAAACTACGAAAAACTGTAAAATCTCATCGAGCAACCAGGAAATCTGATACCACTTGATAGAGCCAAAGGTGTCCCGTCTTTCGATGATGGCTATCATTTATGGTGGAGTAGACTTTCACGATCTGACTACGAACGTGCGAGGACGGCGCGCCTTAGCAATCACTAAGCCAACTCCAAGACGTTATTTACCACACCGGAGCATGATCAACCTGACCACGAGGGTCTATTTCCTTCAAGGAAACGAAGAACAAGCAAGAAACTGAAATTGCAATCTGGATATTGCGTATAAAAGAGGAAAGCTTTATTGATCAAGTGGGGTTCTCTGACGCCTTGGTCTGGTCGTTGAACACAAACAAAGTACGCGAAGTTGCAGCTATGGCGAACTTTTTATCTAAACAAAACCTAAAGTATAAACGATGCCCTAAGGGCTGTATATATGGAGGAAGAGGGGGGGGGGGATTTCGTGGCCCTTGGGGGAGGGGTCCAAAACCAACCCTAACTCTTGTTTCCCCACACATACGGACTCTAAAAACAACCTATAATCATGTATTTTGAAATTACATGGGCCTGGCCCAATAATAAGGTGACGGAGCACCTAGAATTTCCTCTGGATGACATTTATGAAGTGGCATCTTGTATATTTCGTCCAAGGCTTCATGCACTCATTATGGTGGCTTCAAAGTCCTGGAATCATCACTTGTAACGCTGTCCTTGTTCCCCTTGCGCATGCCATCATCTCCATGCTTGAACTTGCTCCAAGGTTCATATTTCTTGTC
The DNA here is from genome assembly GCF_056163025.1 of Triticum urartu. Lineage (NCBI taxonomy): Eukaryota > Viridiplantae > Streptophyta > Magnoliopsida > Poales > Poaceae > Triticum > Triticum urartu. Next base: position 325,173,698 of record NC_141875.1, on the reverse strand, counting down.
CAAGCTAGGCCCTTCATTTGTAAGCAAAACAAATGTATCCAATTTAGGCAACATCATATACTCATGAACATTAGAATCGTTAGCAAGAAACGAAAGTACTTGGTAATTCAATTGGCGTGCGTGAGCTCTAGTAATTGGTCCAGTATGTATAGCAGTAGGGGTTGTGAGTATAACAATAGTATTGATGTCCTCATCAGGATTCACCACTATGAGCTCCTCCGAGCGACTCGTCGCCGCTGTTCATGGTCCGTATAGCCACCGATGACAAACCGCTGCTTGTGCTAGTCCACGAGGACCCTAGCGGTCTTCTACTTTGACTATGGTGACTAGGTTGATCCGGCGCACCTGAACGACGAGTCCGCAACCGTATTCCTGGCCATGGCCGCGACCTCGATTCGCCACCGTCCGAGGCACCCGCCCCCCTTGACCTCATCGTCGACTCCCCAGTGAGTTCCCCTCCCCGCCCCGCTTGAAGGAAATATGCCCTAGAGGCAATAATAAATTTGTTATTTATATTTCCTTATATCATGATAAATGTTTATTATTCATGGTAGAATTATATTAACCGAAAACTTAGTACATGTGTGAATACATAGACAAACAGAGTGTCACTAGTATGCCTCTACTTGACTAGCTATGGATAAAGAGTTTTCATTTGATAAACGGGATCACATCATTAGAGAATGATGTGATTGACTTGACCCATCCATTAGCTTAGCATGATGATCGTTTAGTTTGTTGCTATTTCTTTCTCCATAACTTATACATGTTCCTATGACTATGAGATTATGCAACTCCCAAATACCGGAGGAACACTTAGTCTGGTATCAAATGTCACGACATAACTAGGCGACTATAAAGATGCTCTACAGGTGTCTCCGATGGTGTTTGTTGAGTTGGCATAGACCGAGATTAGGATTTGTCACTCCGTGTATCGGAGAGGTATCTCTGGGCCCTCTCGGTAATGCACATCACTATGAGCCTTGCAAGCAATGTGACTAATGAGTTAGTCACGGGATGATGCATTATGGAACGAGTAAAGAGACTTGCCGATAACGAGATTGAATTAGGTATTGAGATACCGACGATCGAATCTCAGGCAAGTAACATACCGATGACAAAGGGAACAACGTATGTTGTTATGCGGTTTGACCGATAAAGATCTTCGTAGAATATGTAGGAACCAGTATGAGCATCCAGGTTCCTCTATTGGTTATTGACCAGAGATGAGTCTTGGTCATGTCTACATAGTTCTCGAACCCGTAGGGTCCGCACGCTTAACGTTCGATGACGATCGTTATTATGAGTTCATGTGTTTTGATGTACCGAAGGTAGTTTAGAGTCCCGGATGTGATCACGGACATGACGAGGAGCCTCGAAATGATCAAGACATAAAGATTGATATATTGGACGGTTATATTCGGACACCGGAAGTGTTCCGGATGATTTTGGATAAAACCGGAGTGCTAGAGGGTTACCGGAACCCCCCGGGGAACCAATGGGCCTAGATGGGCCTTAGTGGAGAGAGAGAGGGGAGGCCAGGGCAGGCCGCGCGCCCCTCCCCCTTGAGTCCGAATTGGACTAGGAGGGGGCGGCGCCCCCCTTTTCCTTCCCCTCTCCCACTCCTTCCTTCCCCCTCCTAGTAGGACTAGGAAAGGATGAATCCTACTCCTACTAGGAGGAGGATTCCTCCCCTCCTTGGACGCCCCAAGGGCCGGCCGGCCTCCCCCTTGATCCTTTATATACTGGGGCAGGGGGCACCCTAGAACACACAAGTTGACATTGTTTAGCCGTGTGCGGTGCCCCCTCCACCATAATCCACCTCGGCCATATCGTTGCAGTGCTTAGGCAAAGCCCTGCGCCGGTAGCTTCATCATCACTGTCATCACGCCGTCGTGCTGACAAAACTGTCCCTCGACACTCAGCTAGATCTAGAGTTCGCGGGACGTCACCGAGCTGAACGTGTGCAGGTCGCAGAGGTGCTGTATGTTCGGTGCTAGGATCGGTCGAATCGTGAAGACGTTTGACTACATCAGCCGCGTTGTCATAATGCTTCCGCTTACGGTCTATGAGGGTACGTGGACAACACTCTTCCCTCTCATTGCTATGCATCACCTAAATAGATGTTGCGTGTGCGTATGACTTTTTTTTGAAATTACTGCATTCCCCAACAGTGGTATCAGAGTCAGGTCTATGCGTAGATGTTATATGCACGAGTAGAACACAAAGGAGTTATGGGCATGGGTATATACATATTTCTTGCTATCACTAGTTGATTCTTGATTCAGCGGTATTGTTGGATGAAGCGGCTCAGACCGACATTACGCGTACGCTTACGCGAGACTGGTTCTACCGACGTGCTTCGCACACAGGTGGCTGGTGGGTGTTAGTTTCTCCAACTTTAGTTGAATCGGATTCAATGAAGAGGGTTCTTTCTGAAGATCAAAAAGCAATCACTATACCGCGTTGTGGTTTTTGATGCGTAGGTAAGAACGGTTCTTGCTTAGCCCGTAGCAGCCACGTAAAACTTGCAACAATAAAGTAGAGGACATCTAACTTGTTTTTGCAGGGCATGTTGTGATGTGATATGGTCAAGACATGATGCTAAATTTTATTGTATGCGATGATCATGTCTTGTAATGGAGTTATCGGCAACTGGCAGGAGCCATATGGTTGTCGCTTTATTGTATGAAATGCAATCACCATGTAATTGCTTTACTTTATCACTAAGCGGTAGCAATAGTCGTAGAAGCAATAGTTGGCCAGACGACAATGATGCTTCGACAAAGATCAAGGTGTCAAGCCGGTGATGATGGTGATCATGATGGTGCTTTGGAGATGGAGATCAAAGGCACAAGATGATGATGGCCATATCATATCACTTATATTTATTGCATGTGATGTTTATACTTTATCCATCTTATTTTGCTTAGTGCGATGGTAGCATTATGAGATGATCCCTCACTAAAATATCAAGGTATAAGTGTTCTCCCTGAGTATGCACCGTTGCGACAGTTCTTCGTGCTGAGACACCGCGTGATGATCGGGTGTGATAAGCTCTACGTTCACATACAACGGGTGCAAGCCAGTTTTGCACAAGTAGAATACTCAGGTTAAACTTGACGAGCCTAGCATATGCAGATATGGCCTCGGAACACTGAGACCGAAAGGTCGAGCGTGAATCATATAGTAGATATGATCAACATAGTGATGTTCACCACTAAAAACTACTCCATCTCACGTGATGATCGGACATAGTTTAGTTGATATGGATCACGTGATCACTTAGATGATTAGAGGGATGTCTATCTAAGTGGGAGTTCTTAAGTAATATGATTAATTGAACTTAAATTTATCATGAACTTATTCTTAACAGTATTTGCATATCTATGTTGTAGATCAATTGCTCGCGTATAGCTTCCCTGTTTTATTTTTTGATATGTTCCTAGAGAAAAATAAGTTGAAAGATGATAGTAGCAATGATGCGAACTAGGTCCGTGATATGAGGATTATCCTCATTGCTGCACAGAAGAATTATGTCCTTGATGCACCGCTAGGTGACAGACCTATTGCAGGAGCAGATGCAGACATTATGAATGTTTGGCAAAGCTCGGTATGATGACTACTTGATAGTTTAGTGTACCATGCTTTACGGCTTAGAACCGGGACTTCAAAAATGTTTTGAACGACATGGAGCATATGAGATGTTCGAAGAGTTGAAATTAGTATTTCAAACTCATGCCCGTGTCGAGAGGTATGAGACCTCTGACAAAGTACTTTGCCTACAAGATGGAGGAGAATAGCTCAGCTAGTGAGCATGTGCTCAGAATGTCTGAGTACTACAATCACTTGAATCAAGTGGGAGTTAATCTTCCATATAAGATAGTGATTGACAGAGTTCTCTAGTGACTATCACCAAGTAACTAGAACTTTGTGATGAACTATAATATGCAAGGGATAACGGAAATGATTCCCAAGCTCTTCACGATGCTAAAATCGGCGAAGGTAGAAATCAAGAAAAGCATCAAGTGTTGATGGTTGACAAGACCACTAGTTTCAAGTAAAAGGGCAAGGGAAAGAAAGTGAACTTCAAGACGAATGGCAAGCAAGTTGCCACTCCTATGAAGAAGCACAAAGCTAGACCCAAGCCTGAAACTGAGTGCTTCTAACTTCAAAGGAACTAGTCACTTGAAGCAGAACTGCCCCAAGTATTTGGCGGATAAGAAGGATGGCAAAGTGAAAGGTATATTTGATATACATGTTATTGATGTGTACTTTACTAGTGTTCATAGTAACCCCAGGGTATTTGATACCGGTTCAGTTGCTATAATTAGTAACTCGAAACAGGAGTTACAAAATGAACAGAGACTAGTTGAGGTTGAGGCAACGATGTGTGTTGGAAGTGATTCCAAGGTTGATAAGATCACCATCGCATACTCCCTCTACCTTCAGGATTAGTGTTGAACCTAAATAAATGTTATTTGGTGTTTGCATTGAGTATGAATATGATTGGATCATGTTTATTGCAATATGGTTATTCATTTAAGTCAGAGAATAATTGTTGTTCTGTTTACATGAATAAAACCTTCAATGGTCATACACCCAATGTGAATGGTTTGTTGAATCTCGATCGTGGTTATACACATATTCATAATATTGAAGCCAAAAGATGCAAAGTTAATAATGATGGTGCAACTTATTTGTAGCACTGCCATTTAGGTCATATTGGTGTAAAGCGCATGAAGAAACTCCATGCTAATGGGCTTTTGGAATCACTTGATTATGAATCACTTGATGTTTGCGAACCATGCCTCATGGGCAAGATGAGTAAGACTCCGTTCTCCGGAACAATGGAGCGAGCAACTGACTTATTGGAAATAATACATACTGATGTGTGCGGTCCAATGAGTGTTGAGGCTCGTGGCAGGTATCATTATTTTCTGACCTTCACAGATGATTTGAGCAGATATGAGTATATCTACTTGATGAAACATAAGTCTGAAACATTTGAAAAGTTCAAAGAATTCGAGAGTGAAGTGGAAAATAATCGTAATAAGAAAATAAGGTTTATATGATCTGATCGCGGAAACAAATATTTGAGTTACGAGTTTGGTCTTCATTTAAAACAATGTGGAATAGTTACACACTCACACCACATGGAACACCACAATGTAATGGTATGTTCGAACATCATAACCATACTTTATTAGATATGGTGTGATCTATGATGTCTCTTACCGATTTACCACTATTGTTTTGGGGTTAGGCATTAGAGACAGCTGCATTCACGTTAAATAGGGCACCATCTAAATCTGTTGAGACGACACTATATGAACTATGGTTTGGCAAGAAACCAAAGATGTCATTTCTTAATGTTTGGGGTTGCGATGCTTATGTGAAAAGTTTGAAACTGATAAGCTCGAACCCAAATCGAAGAAGTGCATCTTCATAGGATACCCAAAAGAAACTGTTGGGTACACCTTCTATCATAGATCCGAAGGCAAGATATTTTGTTGCTAAGAATGGATCCTTTCTAGAGAAGGAGTTTCTCTCGAAAGAAGAGAGTGGGAGGAAAGTAGAACTTGATGAGGTAATTATACCTTCTCCCGAATTGGAAAGTAGTTCATCACAGAAATCAGTTCCAGTGATTCCTACACCAATTAGTGAGGAAGATAATGATGATGATCATGAAACTTCAGATCAAGTTACTACGAACCTCGTAGGTCAACCAGAATAAGATCCGCACCAGAGTGGTACGGTAATCCTATTCTGGAGGTCATGTTACTTGACCATGACAAACCTACGAACTATGAGGAAGCGATGATGAGCCCAGATTCCGTGAAATGGCTTAAGGCCATGAAATCTGAGATGAGATCCATGTATGTGAACAAAGTATGGACTTTGATTGACTTGCCTGATGATCAGTGAGCCATTCAGAATAAATGGATCTTCAAGAGGAAGACGGACGCTGATAGTATTGTTACTATCTTCAAAGCTTGAATTGTCGCAAAAGGTTTTCGACAAGTTCAAGGTGTTGACTACGATGAGATTTTCTCACTCATATCGATGCTTAAAAGTCTGTCTGAATCATGTTAGCAGTTTCCGCATTTTATGAAATCTGGCAAATGGATATCAAAACTACATTCCTTAATGGATTAATAAAAGAAGAGTTGTATATGATGCAACCAGAAGGTTTTGTCAATCCTAAAGATGCTAACAAAGTGTGCAAGCTCCAGTGATCGATCTATGGACTGGTGCAAGCATCTCAGAGTTGGAATATACGCTTTGATGAGTTGATCAAAGCATATAGTTTTATACAAACTTGCGGTGAAGCCTGTATTTAAAAGAAAGTGAGTGGGAGCACTACAGCCTTTCTGATAAGTATATGTGAATGACATATTATTGATCGGAAATGATGTAGAATTTTTTGGAAAGCATAAAGGAGTGTTTGAAAGGAGTTTTTGAAGAAAGACCTCGGTAAAGCTGCTTACATATTGAGCAAGATGCTTGATAAGGTTTTTCAATGAGTAAATACCTTGACAAGATTTTGAAGGAGTTCCATATGGATCAGTCAAAGGAGTTCTTGCCCGTGTTGCAAGGTGTGAAGTTGAGTAAAGACTCAAAACCCGACCACGACAGAAAATAGAAAGAGAATGAAAAGTCATTCCCTATGCCTCAGTCATAGGTTCTATAAAGTATGCTATGTTGTACCAGACCTATTGTATACCTTAGCATGATTTTGGCAAGGGAGTACAATAGTGATGTAGGAGTAGATAGCTGGACAACGGTCAAAATTATCCTTAGAGGACTAAGGAAATATTTCTCGGTTATGGAGGTGATAAAAGAGTTCATCGTAAAGAGTTACGTCGATGCAAGCTTTTGACACCAGTCTAGATGACTCTAAGTCTCGATGTAGATACATATTGAAAGTGGGAGCAATTAGCTAGAGTAGGTCCGTATAGAGTATTGTAGACATAGATATTTGCAAAATACATACGGATCTGAATGTTGCAGAACCGTAGGCTAAACTTCTCTCACAAGAAAAACACGATCACTCTTTGGGTGTTAATCACATAGCGATGTGAACTAGATTATGGACTCTAGTAAACCCTTTGGGTATTAGTCTCATGAAGATGTGAACTAATCACATAAAGATGTGAACTATTGGTGTGAAATCACATGAGATGTGAACTAGATTATTGACTCTAGTGCAAGTGGGAGACTGAAGGAAATATTTCCTAGAGGCAATAATAAAGTTGTTATTTATATTTCTTTATATCATGATAAATGTTTATTTATTATTCATGCTAGAATTGTATTAACCAGAAACTTAGTACATGTGTGAATACATAGACAAACAGAGTGTCACTAGTATGCCTCTACTTGACTGGCTCGTTGATCAAAGATGGTTAAGTTTCCTAGCCATGGACAATAAATTGTCATTTGATAAACGAGATCACATCATTAGAGAATGATGTGATTGACTTGACCCATCCATTAGCTTAGCATGATAATCGTTTAGTTTGTTGTTATTGCTTTGTCCATAACTTATACATGTTCCTATGACTATGAGATTATGCAACTCCCGAATACCGAAGGAACACTTAGTGTGCTATCAAACGTCACAACGTAACTGGGTGACTATAAAGATGCTCTACAGGTGTCTCCGATGGTGTTTGTTGAGTTGGCATAGATCGAGATTAGGATTTGTCACTCCGTGTATCGGAGAGGTATCTCCGGGCCCTCTCGGTAATGCACATCACTATGAGCCTTGCAAGCAATGTGACTAATGAGTTAGTCACAGGATGATGCATTACGGAACGAGTAAAGAAACTTGTTGGTAACGAGATTGAACTAGGTATTGAGATACCGATGATCGAATCTCGGGCAAGTAACATACAGATGACAAAGGGAACAACATATGTTGTTATGTGGTTTGACCAATAAAGATCTTCGTAGAATATGTAGGAACCAATATGAGCATCCAGGTTCCGCTATTGGTTATTGAACAGAGATGAGTCTTGGTCATGTCTACATAGTTCTCGAACCCGTAGGGTCCGCACGCTTAACGTTCGATGACGATTAATATTATGAGTTTATGTGTTTTGATGTACCGAAGGTAGTTTAGAGTCCCAGATGTGATCATGGACATGACGAGGAGTCTCGAAGTGGTCGAGACATAAAGATTGATATATTGGACGGCTATATTCAGACACCGGAAGTGTTCTGGGTGCTTTCGGATAAAACCGGAGTGCCGGAGGGTTACGGGAACCCCTCGGGGAACTAATGGGCCTAGATGGGCCTTAGTGAAGAGAGAGATGGGCACCCAGGGCAGGCCGCGCGCCCCCTCCGCCTTGAGTATGGATTGTACTAGAAGGGGGGCGGCGCCCCCCTTTTCCTTCCCCTCTCCCACTGCATCCTTCCCCCTCCTAGTAGGACTAGGAAAGGATGAATCCTACTCCTACTAGGAGGAGGATTCCTCCCCTCCTTGGGCGCCCCAAGGGCCGGCCGGCCTCCCCCTTGCTCCTTTATATACGGGGGCAGGGGGCACCCTAGAACACACAAGTTGACATTGTTTAGCCGTGTGCGGTGCTCCCCTCCACCATAATCCACCTCGGTCATATCATTGCGGTGCTTAGGCGAAGCCCTGCGCCGGTAGCTTCATCATCACCGTCATCACGCTGTCGTGCTGATGAAACTCTCCCTCGACACTCAGCTGAATCTAGAGTTCGCGGGACGTCACCGAGCTGAACGTGTGCAGGTCGCGGAGGTGTCGTATCTTTGGTGCTAGGATCGGTCGGATCGTGAAGACATTCGACTACATCAACTGCTTTGTCATAGCACTTCCGCTTACGGTCTATGAGGGTACGTGGACAACACTCTTCCCTCTCGTTTCTATGCATCACCTAGATAGATCTTGTGTGTGCGTAGGATTTTTTTTTAAAATTCTTGCGTTCCCCGACACTGCTGGCCCCCTCAATTCGTCTTAGTTGGGTCGTCCCACGCGACGGCCGCCATAGGCGGGAGCCCAAGCTCCGCTTGCTGCACCCACTGTCCATGCCCGCGAGCCTCGACCACACCTTGCCTTACCCCGCGCGTGCGGTCGTCGCGCTCCTGCACACCCCTAGCCGCCCTGCCCGTGCTCGCCTCACCCCACATGCGTGCTCCGCCGCTGCTCACCTGCGCTGCTGCTACTTGCCCGCGTGCATCCGCGACTGTCCCTGTTGCTGCTCTTACCTGATGTTGTGCTGTTACGCTGCTGCTATCGCGGCAGCCCCGCTCGAGCACGCTTGCCTGCGCCCTAACTCCGCCGTGAGCCAGCGTCCGGCCGGCCACACCAGCGCCGTCTGCTCGACCGATCGCCCGTGCTCGCCGCTGCCTCCCGCTCTGCCCCGGGTCTCCTCCCCCGCCGCACTCGTTGCCACACTCTCTGACCACGCGCTTCAGTGGCCCGCACCGGTTCGGGCATGTGCGTCGCTGGGCCGCGGCCACAGCCGCCTCTGCCGACCGTGGCCTGCTGCTTGATACGTCTCCATTGTATCTACTTTTCCAAACTCTTTTGCCCTTGTTTTGGACTCTAATTTGCATGATATGAATGGAACAAACTTGGACTGACGCAGTTTTTAGCAGATTTGCGATGGTGTTATTTTTGTGCAGAAATAGAAGTTCTCGGATTGACTTGAAAATTTACGGAGAATATTTTTGGAATATATAAAAAATACTGGCGCAATAATTAACCCGAGGGGCTCCACCCAGAGGCCACAAGCCTGGGGGGCGCCCCCCTGGGCGCACCTAGAGGGTTTATGGCCCCCCTGGACCTCCTCCGACCTCAACTCCATCTATATATAACCCTATTCGGGGAGAAAAAACCCAGAGATAAGGATTCATCGTGTTTTACAATACTGAGCCGCCGCCACCTCCTGTTCTTCATCGGGAGGGCTGATCTTGAGTCCGTTCGGGGCTCCGAAGAGGGGGATTCGTCGCCATCATCATCACCAATCATCCTCCATCACCAATTTCATGATGCTCATTGCCGTGCATGAGTAATTCCATCGCAGGCTTGTTGGATGGTGATGGGTTGGATGAGATTTATCATGTAATCGAGTTAGTTTTGTTAGGGTTTGATCCCTAGTATCCACTATGTTCTCAGATTGATGTTGCTATGACTTTGTTAAGGTTAATGCTTGCCACTAGGGCTCGAATGCCATGATTTCATGTAGCGACCCAACCCGAATGGATCAAGTCTACTGTGCTCCGGTGTCATCCCTGGATCAGTAATGCTGACACCACACAGTACTTCGAAGGATTTATAGCAGAGTGGCAATCACACACTTATTACATCGAAGTCTCAAAGAGAAGTTATTACAATAAATATGGCTTAAGGCCATCTAATAACGATAACAGCGGAAGGCTTGGGAGATAAATGGGTCCATCAACTCCAACGGCATCACTGAGTATAGAACCACGACCTAAAACACCTTACTCGTTGTCTGAAAAGTCTGCAACATGAAAGTTGCAGCCCGAAAACGTGTTAGCACATGGAATATGCTGGCAAGATAACACATAGAGAGTAATGAACAGCAATGAGCTATACTATATGCAAGTATGGCTGGTGGAAAGCTCTTTGTTTACAGTTTTGCGTAAAGCCAGTTTTTCCCTACTGCAAAGGAATAAATTTATTTAACTATCATGGTAGTTGAACATCGAGAATGGTTGACAGCATTCCGATCCCAATTAAGTGAACAATTAGAACCCAACAATATTAATTAGAAGTAACATGATGAGATTCACACGATATTCAAGTACTAGATACTCAAGTTGTCCATAACCGGGGACACGGCTAATCATGATTAGTTTGTTACACTCTGCAGAGGTTTGCGCACTTTTCCCCACAAGACTCGATCGCCTCCGTTGGATTTCTCGCACTACATGGTGTTTGAGAAACGGATGACCGAGACACAGTCCTTCAGAAGCGCTAGCACCTTACGATCGGGTAGACCGTACCTCCTAATCCCCTACATCTGCTAGTCTACCACTGTAAGAGTTCGCACGACTTAGTCAACTATGCCAGAGCCCATAATGGCTTGTGGCTGCACACGGAAGTTACTAGCATGAAAGATCTTATGATCCCTTTGAGCCTGGGTGGCGGTCCAAAATAAAACAGGCAAGTCCTGATAGAAACCAGGTGCCTCAATCCACCCAGATGTGTGTTTAAGTTGCCACCTTAGATAAACCATTAATTAACAATACTCACATCTGTCATGGATATCACTCACCCAATCCACGTCTACTAGCATAGCATGGCATAATAAGCAAACGTAGAAGTAACTCCCCAAGGTTTCATAATAATACAGGTAATAGGTACTACCTCATCTACATCCCATCCCACAATTTAATTAGATCCTAATCATGCAATGTGTGAGGATTGATCTACCTTCATCATCACCGTCATCACGCTGTCGTGCTGATGAAACTCTCCCTCGACACTCAGCTGGATGTAGAGTTCGCGGGACGTCACCGAGCTGAACGTGTGCAGGTCGCGGAGGTGTCGTATCTTTGGTGCTAGGATCGGTCGGATCGTGAAGACGTTCGACTACATCAACTGCTTTGTCATAGCACTTCCGCTTACGGTCTATGAGGGTACGTGGACAACACTCTTCCCTCTCGTTTCTATGCATCACCTAGATAGATCTTGTGTGTGCGTAGGATTTTTTTTTTAAAATTCTTGCGTTCCCCGACACTGCTGGCCCCCTCAATTCGTCTTAGTTGGGTCGTCCCACGCGACGGCCGCCATAGGAGGGAGCCCAAGCTCCGCTTGCTGCACCCACTGTCCATGCCCGCGAGCCTCGACCACACCTTGCCTTACCCCGCGCGTGCGGTCGTCGCGCTCCTGCACACCCCTAGCCGCCCTGCCCGTGCTCGCCTCACCCCACATGCGTGCTCCGCCGCTGCTCACCTGCGCTGCTGCTACTTGCCCGCGTGCATCCGTGACTGTCCCTGTTGCTGCTCTTACCTGATGTTGTGCTGCTACGCTGCTGCTATCGCGGCAGCCCCGCTCGAGCACGCCTGCCTGCGCCCTAACTCCGCCGTGAGCCAGCGTCCGGCCGGCCACACCAGCGCCTTCTGCTCGACCGATCGCCCGTGCTCGCCGTTGCCTCCCGCTCTGCCCCGGGTCTCCTCCCCGTCGCACTCGTTGCCACACTCTCTGACCGCGCGCTTCAGTGGCCCGCACCGGTTCGGGCATGTGCGTCGCTGGGCCGCGGCCACAGCCGCCTCTGCCGACGGTGGCCTGCTGCTTGATACGTCTCCATTGTATCTACTTTTCCAAACTCTTTTGCCCTTGTTTTGGACTCTAATTTGCATGATATGAATGGAACAAACCTGGACTGACGCAGTTTTTAGCAGAATTGCGATGGTGTTATTTTTGTGCAGAAATAGAAGTTCTCGGATTGACTTGAAAATTTACGGATTATATTTTTGGAATATATAAAAAATACTGGCGCAATAATTAACCCGAGGGGCTCCACCCAGAGGCCACAAGCCTGGGGGGCGCCCCCCTGGGCGCACCTAGAGGGTTTATGGCCCCCCGGACCTCCTCCGACCTCAACTCCATCTATATATAACCCTATTCGGGGAGAAAAAACCCAGAGATAAGGATTCATCGTGTTTTACGATACGGAGCCGCCGCCACCTCCTGTTCTTCATCGGGAGGGCTGATCTTGAGTCCGTTCGGGGCTCCGAAGAGGGGGATTCGTTGCCATCATCATCACCAATCATCCTCCATCACCAATTTCATGATGCTCATTGTCGTGCATGAGTAATTCCATCGCATGCTTGTTGGATGGTGATGGGTTGGATGAGATTTATCATGTAATCGAGTTAGTTTTGTTAGGGTTTGATCCCTAGTATCCACTATGTTCTCAGATTGATGTTGCTATGACTTTGTTAAGGTTAATGCTTGCCACTAGGGCTCGAATGCCATGATTTCATGTAGTGACCCGACCCGAATGGATCAAGTCTACTGTGCTCCGGTGTCATCCCTGGATCAGTAATGCTGACACCACACAGTACTTCGAAGGATTTATAGCAGAGTGGCAATCACACACTTATTACATCGAAGTCTCAAAGAGAACTTATTACAATAAATATGGCTTAAGGCCATCTAATAACGATAACAGCGGAAGGCTTGGGAGATAAATGGGTCCATCAACTCCAACGGCATCACTGAGTATAGAACCACGACCTAAAACACCTTACTCGTCGTCTGAAAAATCTGCAACATGAAAGTTGCAGCCCAAAAACGAGTTAGCACATGGAATATGCTGGCAAGATAACACATAGAGAGTAATGAACAGCAATGAGCTATACTATATGCAAGTATGGCTGGTGGAAAGCTCTTTGTTTACAGTTTTGCGTAAAGCCAGTTTTTCCCTACTGCAAAGGAATAAATTTATTTAACTATCATGGTAGTTGAACATCGAGAATGGTTGACAGCATTCTGATCCCAATTAAGTGAACAATTAGAACCCAACAATATTAATTAGAAGTAACATGATGAGATTCACACGATATTCAAGTACTAGATACTCAAGTTGTCCATAACCGGGGACACGGCTAATCATGATTAGTTTGTTACACTCTGCAGAGGTTTGCGCACTTTTCCCCACAAGACTCGATCGCCTCCGTTGGATTTCTCGCACTACATGGTGTTTGAGAAACGGATGACCGAGACACAGTCCTTCAGAAGCGCTAGCACCTTACGATCGGGTAGACCGTACCTCCTAATCCCCTACATCTGCTAGTCTACCACTGTAAGAGTTCGCACGACTTAGTCAACTATGCCAGAGCCCATAATGGCTTGTGGCTGCACACGGAAGTTACTAGCATGAAAGATCTTATGATCCCTTTGAGCCTGGGTGGCGGTCCAAAATAAAACAGGCAAGTCCTGATAGAAACCAGGTGCCTCAATCCACCCAGATGTGTGTTTAAGTTGCCACCTTAGATAAACCATTAATTAACAATACTCACATCTGTCATGGATATCACTCACCCAATCCACGTCTACTAGCATAGCATGGCATAATAAGCAAACGTAGAAGTAACTCCCAAAGATTTCATAATAATACAGGTAATAGGTACTACCTCATCTACTTCCCATCCCACAATTTAATTAGATCCTAATCATGCAATGTGTGAGGATTGATCTACCTTCATCATCACCGTCATCACGCTGTCGTGCTGATGAAACTCTCCCTCGACACTCAGCTGGATCTAGAGTTCGCGGGACGTCACCGAGCTGAACGTGTGCAGGTCGCGGAGGTGTCGTATCTTTGGTGCTAGGATCGGTCGGATCGTGAAGACGTTCGACTACATCAACTGCTTTGTCATAGCACTTCCGCTTACGGTCTATGAGGGTACGTGGACAACACTCTTCCCTCTCGTTTCTATGCATCACCTAGATAGATCTTGTGTGTGCGTAGGATTTTTTTTAAAAAAATTCTTGCGTTCCCCGACACTGCTGGCCCCCTCAATTCGTCTTAGTTGGGTCGTCCCACGCGACGGCCGCCATAGGAGGGAGCCCAAGCTCCGCTTGCTGCACCCACTGTCCATGCCCGCGAGCCTCGACCACACCTTGCCTTACCCCGCGCGTGCGGTCGTCGCGCTCCTGCACACCCCTAGCCGCCCTGCCCGTGCTCGCCTCACCCCACATGCGTGCTCCGCCGCTGCTCACCTACGCTGCTGCTACTTGCCCGCGTGCATCCGTGACTGTCCCTGTTGCTGCTCTTACCTGATATTGTGCTGCTACGCTGCTGCTATCGCGGCAGCCCCGCTCGAGCACGCCTGCCTGCGCCCTAACTCCGCCGTGAGCCAGCGTCCGGCCGGCCACACCAGCGCCGTCTGCTCGACCGATCGCCCGTGCTCGCCGTTGCCTCCCGCTCTGCCCCGGGTCTCCTCCCCGTCGCACTCGTTGCCACACTCTCTGACCGCGCGCTTCAGTGGCCCGCACCGGTTCGGGCATGTGCGTCGCTGGGCCGCGGCCACAGCCGCCTCTGCCGACGGTGGCCTGCTGCTTGATACGTCTCCATTGTATCTACTTTTCCAAACTCTTTTGCCCTTGTTTTGGACTCTAATTTGCATGATATGAATGGAACAAACCTGGACTGACGCAGTTTTTAGCAGAATTGCGATGGTGTTATTTTTGTGCAGAAATAGAAGTTCTCGGATTGACTTGAAAATTTACGGAGAATATTTTTGGAATATATAAAAAATACTGGCGCAATAATTAACCCGAGGGGCTCCACCCAGAGGCCACAAGCCTGGGGGGCGCCCCCCTGGGCGCACCTAGAGGGTTTATGGCCCCCCGGACCTCCTCCGACCTCAACTCCATCTATATATAACCCTATTCGGGGAGAAAAAACCCAGAGATAAGGATTCATCGTGTTTTACGATACGGAGCCGCCACCACCTCCTGTTCTTCATCGGGAGGGCTGATCTTGAGTCCGTTCGGGGCTCCGAAGAGGGGGATTCGTTGCCATCATCATCACCAATCATCCTCCATCACCAATTTCATGATGCTCATTGCCGTGCATGAGTAATTCCATCGCATGCTTGTTGGATGGTGATGGGTTGGATGAGATTTATCATGTAATCGAGTTAGTTTTGTTAGGGTTTGATCCCTAGTATCCACTATGTTCTCAGATTGATGTTGCTATGACTTTGTTAAGGTTAATGCTTGCCACTAGGGCTCGAATGCCATGATTTCATGTAGCGACCCGACCCGAATGGATCAAGTCTACTGTGCTCCGGTGTCATCCCTGGATCAGTAATGCTGACACCACACAGTACTTCGAAGGATTTATAGCAGAGTGGCAATCACACACTTATTACATCGAAGTCTCAAAGAGAACTTATTACAATAAATATGGCTTAAGGCCATCTAATAACGATAACAGCGGAAGGCTTGGGAGATAAATGGGTCCATCAACTCCAACGGCATCACTGAGTATAGAACCACGACCTAAAACACCTTACTCGTCGTCTGAAAAATCTGCAACATGAAAGTTGCAGCCCAAAAACGAGTTAGCACATGGAATATGCTGGCAAGATAACACATAGAGAGTAATGAACAGCAATGAGCTATACTATATGCAAGTATGGCTGGTGGAAAGCTCTTTGTTTACAGTTTTGCGTAAAGCCAGTTTTTCCCTACTGCAAAGGAATAAATTTATTTAACTATCATGGTAGTTGAACATCGAGAATGGTTGACAGCATTCCGATCCCAATTAAGTGAACAATTAGAACCCAACAATATTAATTAGAAGTAACATGATGAGATTCACACGATATTCAAGTACTAGATACTCAAGTTGTCCATAACCGGGGACACGGCTAATCATGATTAGTTTGTTACACTCTGCAGAGGTTTGCGCACTTTTCCCCACAAGACTCGATCGCCTCCGTTGGATTTCTCGCACTACATGGTGTTTGAGAAACGGATGACCGAGACACAGTCCTTCAGAAGCGCTAGCACCTTACGATCGGGTAGACCGTACCTCCTAATCCCCTACATCTGCTAGTCTACCACTGTAAGAGTTCGCACGACTTAGTCAACTATGCCAGAGCCCATAATGGCTTGTGGCTGCACACGGAAGTTACTAGCATGAAAGATCTTATGATCCCTTTGAGCCTGGGTGGCGGTCCAAAATAAAACAGGCAAGTCCTGATAGAAACCAGGTGCCTCAATCCACCCAGATGTGTGTTTAAGTTGCCACCTTAGATAAACCATTAATTAACAATACTCACATCTGTCATGGATATCACTCACCCAATCCACGTCTACTAGCATAGCATGGCATAATAAGCAAACGTAGAAGTAACTCCCAAAGGTTTCATAATAATACAGGTAATAGGTACTACCTCATCTACTTCCCATCCCACAATTTAATTAGATCCTAATCATGCAATGTGTGAGGATTGATCTACCTTCATCATCACCGTCATCACGCTGTCGTGCTGATGAAACTCTCCCTCGACACTCAGCTGGATCTAGAGTTCGCGGGACGTCACCGAGCTGAACGTGTGCAGGTCGCGGAGGTGTCATATCTTTGGTGCTAGGATCGGTCGGATCGTGAAGACGTTCGACTACATCAACTGCTTTGTCATAGCACTTCCGCTTACGGTCTATGAGGGTACGTGGACAACACTCTTCCCTCTCGTTTCTATGCATCACCTAGATAGATCTTGTGTGTGCGTAGGATTTTTTTTTTAAATTCTTGCGTTCCCCGACACTGCTGGCCCCCTCAATTCGTCTTAGTTGGGTCGTCCCACGCGACGGCCACCATAGGAGGGAGCCCAAGCTCCGCTTGCTGCACCCACTGTCCATGCCCGCGAGCCTCGACCACACCTTGCCTTACCCCGCGCGTGCGGTCGTCGCGCTCCTGCACACCCCTAGCCGCCCTGCCCGTGCTCGCCTCACCCCACATGCGTGCTCCGCCGCTGCTCACCTGCGCTGCTGCTACTTGCCCGCGTGCATCCGTGACTGTCCCTGTTGCTGCTCTTACCTGATGTTGTGCTGCTACGCTGCTGCTATCGCGGCAGCCCCGCTCGAGCACGCCTGCCTGCGCCCTGACTCCGCCGTGAGCCAGCGTCCGGCCGGCCACACCAGCGCCGTCTGCTCGACCGATCGCCCGTGCTCGCCGCTGCCTCCCGCTCTGCCCCGGGTCTCCTCCCCGTCGCACTCGTTGCCACACTCTCTGACCGCGCGCTTCAGTAGCCCGCACCGGTTCGGGCATGTGCGTCGCTGGGCCGCGGCCA
The DNA here is from genome assembly GCF_056163025.1 of Triticum urartu. Taxonomy (NCBI): domain Eukaryota; kingdom Viridiplantae; phylum Streptophyta; class Magnoliopsida; order Poales; family Poaceae; genus Triticum; species Triticum urartu. The sequence goes on along the minus strand of NC_141875.1, from coordinate 325,155,884 downwards.
CAGCCGCCTCTGCCGACGGTGGCCTGCTGCTTGATACGTCTCCATTGTATCTACTTTTCCAAACTCTTTTGCCCTTGTTTTGGACTCTAATTTGCATGATATGAATGGAACAAACCTGGACTGACGCAGTTTTTAGCAGAACTGCGATGGTGTTATTTTTGTGCAGAAATAGAAGTTCTCGGATTGACTTGAAAATTTACGGAGAATATTTTTGGAATATATAAAAAATACTGGCGCAATAATTAACCCGAGGGGCTCCACCCAGAGGCCACAAGCCTGGGGGGCGCCCCCCTGGGCGCACCTAGAGGGTTTATGGCCCCCCGGACCTCCTCCGACCTCAACTCCATCTATATATAACCCTATTCGGGGAGAAAAAACCCAGAGATAAGGATTCATCGTGTTTTACGATACGGAGCCGCCGCCACCTCCTGTTCTTCATCGGGAGGGCTGATCTTGAGTCCGTTCGGGGCTCCGAAGAGGGGGATTCGTTGCCATCTTCATCACCAATCATCCTCCATCACCAATTTCATGATGCTCATTGCCGTGCATGAGTAATTCCATCGCAGGCTTGTTGGATGGTGATGGGTTGGATGAGATTTATCATGTAATCGAGTTAGTTTTGTTAGGGTTTGATCCCTAGTATCCACTATGTTCTCAGATTGATGTTGCTATGACTTTGTTAAGGTTAATGCTTGCCACTAGGGCTCGAATGCCATGATTTCATGTAGCGACCCGACCCGAATGGATCAAGTCTACTGTGCTCCGGTGTCATCCCTGGATCAGTAATGCTAACACCACACAGTACTTCGAAGGATTTATAGCAGAGTGGCAATCACACACTTATTACATCGAAGTCTCAAAGAGAACTTATTACAATAAATATGGCTTAAGGCCATCTAATAACGATAACAGCGGAAGGCTTGGGAGATAAATGGGTCCATCAACTCCAACGGCATCACTGAGTATAGAACCACGACCTAAAACACCTTACTCGTCGTCTGAAAAATCTGCAACATGAAAGTTGCAGCCCAAAAACGAGTTAGCACATGGAATATGCTGGCAAGATAACACATAGAGAGTAATGAACAGCAATGAGCTATACTATATGCAAGTATGGCTGGTGGAAAGCTCTTTGTTTACAGTTTTGCGTAAAGCCAGTTTTTCCCTACTGCAAAGGAATAAATTTATTTAACTATCATGGTAGTTGAACATCGAGAATGGTTGACAGCATTCCGATCCCAATTAAGTGAACAATTAGAACCCAACAATATTAATTAGAAGTAACATGATGAGATTCACACGATATTCAAGTACTAGATACTCAAGTTGTCCATAACCGGGGACACGGCTAATCATGATTAGTTTGTTACACTCTGCAGAGGTTTGCGCACTTTTCCCCACAAGACTCGATCGCCTCCGTTGGATTTCTCGCACTACATGGTGTTTGAGAAACGGATGACCGAGACACAGTCCTTCAGAAGCGCTAGCACCTTACGATCGGGTAGACCGTACCTCCTAATCCCCTACATCTGCTAGTCTACCACTGTAAGAGTTCGCACGACTTAGTCAACTATGCCAGAGCCCATAATGGCTTGTGGCTGCACACGGAAGTTACTAGCATGAAAGATCTTATGATCCCTTTGAGCCTGGGTGGCGGTCGAAAATAAAACAGGCAAGTCCTGATAGGAACCAGGTGCCTCAATCCACCCAGATGTGTGTTTAAGTTGCCACCTTAGATAAACCATTAATTAACAATACTCACATCTGTCATGGATATCACTCACCCAATCCACGTCTACTAGCATAGCATGGCATAATAAGCAAACGTAGAAGTAACTCCCAAAGGTTTCATAATAATACAGGTAATAGGTACTACCTCATCTACTTCCCATCCCACAATTTAATTAGATCCTAATCATGCAATGTGTGAGGATTGATCTACCTTCATCATCACCGTCATCACGCTGTCGTGCTGATGAAACTTTCCCTCGACACTCAGCTGGATCTAGAGTTCGCGGGACGTCACCGAGCTGAACGTGTGCAGGTCGCGGAGGTGTCGTATCTTTGGTGGTAGGATCGGTCGGATCATGAAGACGTTCGACTACATCAACTGCTTTGTCATAGCACTTCCGCTTACGGTCTATGAGGGTACGTGGACAACACTCTTCCCTCTCGTTTCTATGCATCACCTAGATAGATCTTGTGTGTGCGTAGGATTTTTTTTTTTAAATTCTTGCGTTCCCCGACACTGCTGGCCCCCTCAATTCGTCTTAGTTGGGTCGTCCCACGCGACGGCCGCCATAGGAGGGAGCCCAAGCTCCGCTTGCTGCACCCACTGTCCATGCCCGCGAGCCTCGACCACACCTTGCCTTACCCCGCGCGTGCGGTCGTCGCGCTCCTGCACACCACTAGCCGCCCTGCCCGTGCTCGCCTCACCCCACATGCGTGCTCCGCCGCTGCTCACCTGCGCTGCTGCTACTTGCCCGCGTGCATCAGTGACTGTCCCTGTTGCTGCTCTTACCTGATGTTGTGCTGCTACGCTGCTGCTATCGTGGCAGCCCCGCTCGAGCACGCCTGCCTGCGCCCTGACTCCGCCGTGAGCCAGCGTCCGGCCGGCCACACCAGCGCCGTCTGCTCGACCGATCGCCCGTGCTCGCCGCTGCCTCCCGCTCTGCCCCCGGGTCTCCTCCCCGCCGCACTCGTTGCCACACTCTCTGACCGCGCGCTTCAGTGGCCCGCACCGGTTTGGGCATGTGCGTCGCTGGGCCGCGGCCACAGCCGCCTCTGCCGACGGTGGCCTGCTGCTTGATACGTCTCCATTGTATCTACTTTTCCAAACTCTTTTGCCCTTGTTTTGGACTCTAATTTGCATGATATGAATGGAACAAACCTGGACTGACGCAGTTTTTAGCAGAATTGTGATGGTGTTATTTTTGTGCAGAAATAGAAGTTCTCGGATTGACTTGAAAATTTACGGAGAATATTTTTGGAATATATAAAAAATACTGGCGCAATAATTAACCCGATGGGCTCCACCCAGAGGCCACAAGCCTGGGGGGCGCCCCCCTGGGCGCACCTAGAGGGTTTATGGCCCCCCTGGACCTCCTCCGACCTCAACTCCATCTATATATAACCCTATTCGGGGAGAAAAAACCCAGAGATAAGGATTCATCGTGTTTTACGATACGGAGCCGCCGCCACCTCCTGTTCTTCATCGGGAGGGCTGATCTTGAGTCCGTTCGGGGCTCCGAAGAGGGGGATTCGTTGCCATCATCATCACCAATCATCCTCCATCACCAATTTCATGATGCTCATTGCCGTGCATGAGTAATTCCATCACAGGCTTGTTGGATGGTGATGGGTTGGATGAGATTTATCATGTAATCGAGTTAGTTTTGTTAGGGTTTGATCCCTAGTATCCACTATGTTCTCAGATTGATGTTGCTATGACTTTGTTAAGGTTAATGCTTGCCACTAGGGCTCGAATGCCATGATTTCATGTAGCGACCCGACCCGAATGGATCAAGTCTACTGTGCTCCGGTGTCATCCCTGGATCAGTAATGCTGACACCACACAGTACTTCGAAGGATTTATAGCAGAGTGGCAATCACACACTTATTACATCGAAATCTCAAAGAGAACTTATTACAATAAATATGGCTTAAGGCCATCTAATAACGATAACAGCGGAAGGCTTGGGAGATAAATGGGTCCATCAACTCCAACGGCATCACTGAGTATAGAACCACGACCTAAAACACCTTACTCGTCGTCTGAAAAGTCTGCAACATGAAAGTTGCAGCCCGAAAACGAGTCAGCACATGGAATATGCTGGGAAGATAACACATAGAGAGTAATGAACAGCAATGAGCTATACTATATGCAAGTATGGCTGGTGGAAAGCTCTATGTTTACAGTTTTGCGTAAAGCCAGTTTTTCCCTACTGCAAAGGAATAAATTTATTTAACTATCATGGTAGTTGAACATCGAGAATGGTTGACAGCATTTCGATCCCAATTAAGTGAACAATTAAAACCCAACAATATTAATTAGAAGTAACATGATGAGATTCACACGATATTCAAGTACTAGATACTCAAGTTGTCCATAACCGGGGACACGGCTAATCATGATTAGTTTGTTACACTCTGCAGAGGTTTGCGCACTTTTCCCCACAAGACTCGATCGCCTCCGTTGGATTTCTCGCACTACATGGTGTTTGAGAAACGGATGACCGAGACACAGTCCTTCAGAAGCGCTAGCACCTTACGATCGGGTAGACCGTACCTCCTAATCCCCTACATCTGCTAGTCTACCACTGTAAGAGTTCGCACGACTTAGTCAACTATGCCAGAGCCCATAATGGCTTGTGGCTGCACACGGAAGTTACTAGCATGAAAGATCTTATGATCCCTTTGAGCCTGGGTGGCGGTCCAAAATAAAACAGGCAAGTCCTGATAGAAACCAGGTGCCTCAATCCACCCAGATGTGTGTTTAAGTTGCCACCTTAGATAAACCATTAATTAACAATACTCACATCTGTCATGGATATCACTCACCCAATACACGTCTACTAGCATAGCATGGCATAATAAGCAAACGTAGAAGTAACTCCCAAAGGTTTCATAATAATATAGGTAATAGGTACTACCTCATCTACTTCCCATCCCACAATTTAATTAGATCCTAATCATGCAATGTGTGAGGATTGATCTAATGCAATAAAACTGGGTTGTAGAAAAGGTATGATCAAAGTGTTACTTGCCTTGCTGATGATCCGCGAGACCTAGGGTTTCAAAGTAACAGGCGGCGCAATCCGGGTAATCTATCGCAGACAAACAACAAGCACACAATAAGTACTCATCTAATGCAGAGGTAAAACTCGAACAAGAGAACGAACCAGAAAGTTCAACTTAAGAACTCCGGTTGCAAAGAGAGAAAGAACCGAACAAAGCGACGGAAATCAACCGGCGAAAAAAAAACAACTCGGTTCTAGCAAGTTGAAACTAGGTCAAATTTTACCATAGCAAAACTTGTTTAAGTGGATTAGACGGAACGGCGGTTTCGAGACGAAACTCCAGGCACTTGAATCACCTGATTCCGATAAACGAGCGAGGAGAAAAACTAGAACGAAGATCGGATCTGAGATCGCGATCAGAAAATCGCGGAATAAATCCGATGAAAAGAAAAGGAAGAACGGTTAAACAAGCGGACGTTCGTTAACCGGGAATAACCGGTGATCACGTTCGTTAAGACGAACGGTCCGGCGAACGCTCGCTAAACAACTAAACTGAAAGAAGAACGAAAACCGATGTAGGGTTTCGGAAAAAACCGAAACAAAGAACCAGAAAAGAAAACCGGAAAAGAAAAAGAAAAAGACAAAGAACCGGAACGGTTTTCTAGAAAAAAAACCGAACCGAGGAAAATAAGAGGCGGCGCGGCTACCTCCGGCGAGGGTCTCCAGCGGCGGGGCGGCGGCAGCGGCGGCGCTAGGCGGCGGCAGCAGGGAGGCAGCGGGGCTGCGCGCGGGCGGCGGCGGCGCAAGGCGCGGGCGGCGGCGCGGCTAGAGGCGGTGGGGCTGCGGCTTGGGGAGGAGAGGGGGGGGGGGGCTTGGGTATTTATATAGGTGGGGGGGGGGGTCTTGCTTGGGGTAGGGGCAAGGGGCAAGGGTGGCGGCCTGAGTCCTTCTAGGACTCGGCTTGGGTGGCGGGGCAGGCTGGCGCGCGGGGCGGCTGGGCCTGGCTGGCTGGGCCTTGGCCTAGCGGGATTTTTTTTTTAAATCGGTTACGCGCGCAGAAAAACAAAAGAAAGAAAATCTAAACGAACTCGAAAATTTCTAAAGTAAATTTTCCCCGACTCCTAAAAATGAGTCGAACAAAATGAACTTTTCTCCGGGCCTAAAATGCAATTTTTTTAAAAACACGCATTTTTCCCTATCCAAATAAAATGCAAATAAACGCCGAAAAACAAAATTTGATCTATTTATTAAATCTTCATTTTTTTCCTAAATTTGGGAAAGTCATATTATTCCCTCTCTCATATTTTTTTATCAGAAAATATTTGAAGATGAAATAAATAAATCAAATGATCCTCTTTTCAAAATTTGAGAAAACTCAAATATGAAAATAACGAAATCTCCAACTCTCTCCGAGGGTCCTTGAGTTGCATGAAATTTCTAGGATCAACCAAAATGCAAGAAAATATGATATGCATGATGATCTAATGTATAACATTCCAAATTGAAAATTTGGGATGTTACAAACCTACCCCCCTTAAGATGAATCTCGCCCTCGAGATTCGGGTTGGCTAGAAAATAGGTGAGGGTGGTCCTTGAGCAAATCTTCTTCTCTCTCCCAGGTGGCTTCATCCTCTGAGTGATGGTTCCACTGAACTTTGCAAAACTTGATAACCTTGCTGCGAGTAACTCTGCTGGCATAATCGAGAATCTTGACTGGCTTCTCCTCATATGTTAAGTCATCCTTCAACTGAATCGCTTCAAGCGGTACTGTATCTCTTAGCGGTACCTCCGCCATCTCGGCGTGACATTTCTTCAGCTGAGAAACATGGAATACATCATGAACTCCTGACAGTCCCTCTGGTAATTCCAACTTATAAGCGACTTCTCCCATACGTTGCAAATTTTTATATGGTCCAACGAAACGCGGTGCTAATTTTCCCTTAACTCCAAAGCGCTTAACTCCTCGAAGTGGGGATACTCGAAGATACACTCTATCTCCAGTTTCGTAAACTGTCTCCTTGCATTTAGAATCTACGTAGCTCTTCTGCCTGGACTGGGCTACCTTGAGCCTATCGCGAATCAACTTAACTTTCCGTTCAGACTCCTTAATCAAATCTGGTCCAAAGAATTGACGGTCTCCAACTTCGTCCCATGACAACGGTGTCCTGCACCTCCTTCCGTATAAAGCTTCGAAAGGTGCCATTTTCAAACTAATTTGGTAACTGTTGTTATAAGAAAACTCCGCATACGGCAAGTTATCGTCCCAACTAGATCCATAATCAAGTGCACAAGCTCTCAGCATATCTTCCAAAATCTGATTGACTCTCTCAGTGTGTCCATCCGTCTGTGGGTGAAAAGCTGTGCTGAACTCTAGTCTGGTTCCCAAAGTTTCATGCAACTGATTCCAAAACTTTGAGGTGAATTGGGTTCCTCTATCTGATACAATACTCCTGGGAACTCCATGCAAACAAATGATCCTAGTCATGTATATTTTTGCCAGCTTAGCACTGGTGTAAGTAGTCTTAACTGGAATGAAATGTGCTACCTTCGTCAAACGATCAACTACTACCCATATCGAGTCATAGCCTGCCTTCGTCCTGGGTAGTCCTGTGATAAAATCCATGCCTATCTTATCCCACTTCCATTCGGGTATCGACAATGGTTGTAACAATCTGGCTGGCTTCTGATGTTCTGCCTTTACTCTATGACACACATCACAAACTGCTACATATGCTGCAATATCCTTCTTCATTCCGGTCCACCAGAATGTTTCCTTCAAATCCAAATACATCTTGGTATTTCCTGGGTTAATTGAATACGGTGAATCATGTGCCTCTTGTAGAATCAACTTCCTGATCTCCGGGTCATTGGGCACATAAACGCGGTCTTCAAACCATAGGGTATCGTGCTCATCCTCTCGAAATCCCTTTGCTTTTCCTTGGCTCAGTTTCTCCTTTATAGAAGCAATCTCCTTGTCAGATTTCTGAGCCTCTCTGATTTTATCCATCAATGTTGACTGAATCTCCAATGCTGCTACATAGCCTCTTGGAACTATTTCCAAACATAGCTTGCGAAGGTTTTCTGCTAACTCCTTTGGTATTTCTCCTGTCATTAGAGTATTGACATGGCTCTTACGGCTCAATGCGTCAGCTACTACATTAGCTTTTCCGGGATGGTAATGAAATCTCATATCATAATCCTTGATGAGTTCCAACCATCTCCTTTGTCTGAGGTTCAACTCCTTCTGCGTGAAAATGTACTTCAAACTCTTGTGATCCGTGTACACCTCATAATGATTTCCAATGAGAAAATGTCTCCACGTCTTCAATGCATGCACTACGGCTGCTAACTCCAAATCATGCGTGGCATAATTCAACTCATGAGGCTTCAGTTGTCGTGAAGCATACGAAACAACTCTCCCTTCCTGCATAAGTACTGCTCCAAGTCCTCGACGTGAAGCGTCGCAGTACACCTCATAATCCTTGGTCTGATCTGGCAATATCAACACTGGTGAGATGACCAAGCGTTTCTTCAACTCCTGGAAACTAGCCTCACACTCCTCAGTGCATTTGAACTTAGTGTCCTTCTTCAACAATTCAGTGATAGGCTTCGCAATCTTTGAAAAGTTCTCAATAAATCTCCGGCAGTATCCTGCGAGTCCAAGAAAACTCCGGATCTCTCCAACCGTCGTTGGTGCTTCCCATTCGGTTACGGTCTCAACCTTTGTGGGGTCAACTGCTATCCCTTCTCCGGATATAACATGTCCAAGAAATCCAACTTCCTTTAACCAAAACTCACATTTGCTGAATTTGGCATATAACTGATGTTCCCTTAGTTTCTCCAAAACCAAACGCAAATGTTCCTTATGCTCCTCTTCATTCTTTGAATAAACCAGAATGTCATCAATGAACACTACGACGAACTTATCCAAAAACTCCATAAACACCTTGTTCATCAGGTTCATAAAATAGGCAGGTGCGTTAGTCAATTCAAATGACATAACGGTATACTCATACAGTCCATATCTTGTGGTGAATGCTGTCTTAGGTATGTCCTGTTCTCGAATATTCAACTGGTGGTACCCTGATCGCAAATCGATCTTGGAAAACACTTTAGCTCCTTGCAATCGGTCAAACAGATCGTTAATCATTGGAAGTGGGTACTTATTCTTGATGGTTACTTCGTTCAATCCTCAATAATCAACAACCATCCTTAATGATCCATCCTTCTTCTCCACTAGAAGTACGGGTGATCCCCAAGGTGAAGAACTTGGGCGAATATAACCTTTCTCCAGTAACTCCTTAATTTGATTATTAATTTCTACCAAATCCTTTGCTAGCATCCGGTATGGTCTCTTCGATATTGGCCCAGTGCCTGGCAATAACTCAATCAAAAACTCAATGTCTCTATCTGGTGGCATGCCTGGAAACTCTTCCGGAAATACATCAGGGTAATCCTTCACCACTGGTACTTCCTCCTGCACGACTCCTATTAGGCAATTTACTTGTGTCCTTTTTGGCATATGCCGGGATACATACTTGATCCTTCTTCCTTCTGGTGTGGTAAGCAAAATTGACTTACTAGCACACTCAATATTCCCTTCGTACTTTGATAACCAATCCATGCCTAATATCACATCCAATCATTGAGATTCCAATACTATTAGGTCTGAGGGAAACACATAGTTACCAATCCTTAATGGTAACCGATCACACCATCGTCTAGCCATATACTCCGCTCCTGGTGAGCTTACTAACATGGGTGACCTAAGGGCTTGGGTTGGCAGATTATATTTATCCACAAATCCCCTTGATATGTATGAATGCGATGCACCAGTGTCAAAAAGAACAAGTGCAGTAAATGACTTAACCAAAAACTTACCTATTACTGCATCAGGCTGATCTTCAACCTCCTCCACATTAACGTGGTTCACCTGTCCCCTGTTGAAAGGGTTCGGCTTCTTCCCCGAGCTTCCATTGCCATTTCCATTCTGGCCTTCAGGACATTCATTGGCATAATGTCCGGTCTTGGAACACTTGAAACAGGTGACTTGACTCAGATCTCTCTTGGTTGGGGTTGATGGGATGGTCCGGTTCTGGCCGTTGCCTCCTCCTTTCCCATTACCATTCTTGTGGCCATTATGGTTGTGCGAACTACCTCCTCCATGGGTATGCTGAAACTAAAATCCCGGTTTAGGGGTAAAACGGGGCTTCTGCTGGGCTCCAGAGTTATACTTCCCCTGTCCATACTTCCTCTTGCGGTTCTCAATCTACTGTTGCTTCCCTTCAATCATGATGGCACGATCTACCAACTCCTGGTAGTTGTTGAAACTTGCTACCATCAACTGCATACTCAACTCATCATTTAGTCCTTCCAGAAACTTCTCCTGCTTAGTTGCATCCGTAGCAACGTCATCTGGGGCATAACGTGCTAACTTGCTGAAATCATCAACGTACTGGCCAACTGTCCTTCCTCCTTGGCGTAAGTTGCGAAGCTCACGCTTCTTCATGGCCATAGCTCCTGCTGAAACATGGGCAGTGCGGAAAGCTTGCTGAAACTGATCCCATGTGACAGTGTCAACTGGGTAAGTGGCTGTGAAATTCTCCCACCATGCTGCCGCGGGTCCGTCAAGCTGATGTGCGGCAAACTTCACTTTCTCACCATCTGTGCATCCTGCCATGGTCAATTCCCTTCCTATTTTGCGGAGCCAATCGTCTGCTACTATCGGCTCAGTGCTACTGGAAAACACTGGCGGATTCAGCCTAAGAAAACAGGCTAAGTGGTCAACAGGTGGTGGTGGTGGTGGGTTGTTGTTGTTGTTCTGCTGGTTCTGGACTAACATCTGCATCAATTGATTCTGTTGCTGGATCAACTGAGTGAGCTCCGGTGGAAATCCATTGTCACGTCTCGGAGGCATCTGAGGGTTTAGAAAAGACGAGATTTAAAAATAGAGGGGGTCTAAAGAGAAAACACTACCCCAATGCACATGAGCAAATGCACACAAAATCACTTCATTCAATTCAAACAAGGGCTTACAATCGATCTAACTATCGCAAAAGTGCTCGAACTATAATGTTTACATGGGGGAAATACTACTACTAATTGGTGGTCATCTAGAAATTTGAACCGGTGGAAGACTCCATGATGTCCGCTCCGGCTTCGTCTTCAAAGTCGGGTTCACTTGGATCCGAATCGGTGTCGTCGATGATGATGTAGTTATCCGGACATGCGACGTACTCATCTTCCTCCTTGGATGCTAATTTCCTCTTGAGTTCTTCAATCTCCTGCTTAAGATCGCAATTGTACCTTGCTAGAGCTACGATCTTGTCCATGTAGTCCTTGCGTGTAGCCTTCAGTTCTCCTTCTAGCTCGATGATCCTTGCTTTCGCATTCTTCAATTCTATCATATCATTGCACATCTGGTTCTCGTGGCGTAGAATGTGCTGATTTAACTCCTGGATGAAAGCTGCAATGGATCTATCCTTCTTGGTGCTGACTAACTCCCATTGTTCATCTCGGCGTCTGCAAATCTGGTAGATAGTGTCCTTGAGGTCTTCTTGGTAAACTTCTCCAATGTGTCCTATGGTGATATGGGCTGCCATGCTCTTTCCCAGACTCCAGGTTGGTGCATTGAAAACACTATCTATGGGCTTCGTGATTGGCGCGAATGTCCTTCTCGGAACGTGAGCTTGAATCTTCCAGCGCTCCTCTTCAGGCAGAGTGGCGTTGAAGGTCCCGGTGAAGCTTGGTAATCCAATGTTCAGGTACTTAGTGACCTCCTTCAAGTGAAATCCAAAAGGTGTGCCTTCATCCGGTTGAGCGTACTTAATCTTCGCGTTCGTCACCCTAAAAGAGTAGAAAAGATGAGGAGTTAGAAAATGAGAAGAGAATAGTGATCTATGGCTTTAACTTAGTTGTCGTGTCCTACAGTCAGCGTGTGCTCTGATACCATCTCTGTAGCGACCCGACCCGAATGGATCAAGTCTACTGTGCTCCGGTGTCATCCCTGGATCAGTAATGCTGACACCACACAGTACTTCGAAGGATTTATAGCAGAGTGGCAATCACACACTTATTACATCGAAGTCTCAAAGAGAACTTATTACAATAAATATGGCTTAAGGCCATCTAATAACGATAACATCGGAAGGCTTGGGAGATAAATGGGTCCATCAACTCCAACGGCATCACTGAGTATAGAACCACGACCTAAAACACCTTACTCGTCGTCTGAAAAGTCTGCAACATGAAAGTTGCAGCCCGAAAACGAGTCAGCACATGGAATATGCTGACAAGATAACACATAGAGAGTAATGAACAGCAATGAGCTATACTATATGCAAGTATGGCTGGTGGAAAGCTCTATGTTTACAGTTTTGCGTAAAGCCAGTTTTTCCCTACTGCAAAGGAATAAATTTATTTAACTATCATGGTAGTTGAACATCGAGAATGGTTGACAGCATTCCGATCCCAATTAAGTGAACAATTAAAACCCAACAATATTTAATTAGAAGTAACATGATGAGATTCACACGATATTCAAGTACTAGATACTCAAGTTGTCCATAACTGGGGACACGGCTAATCATGATTAGTTTGTTACACTCTGCAGAGGATTGCGCACTTTTCCCCACAAGACTCGATCGCCTCCGTTGGATTTCTCGCACTACATGGTGTTTGAGAAACAGATGACCGAGACACAGTCCTTCAGAAGCGCTAGCACCTTACGATCGGGTAGACCGTACCTCCTAATCCCCTACATCTGCTAGTCTACCACTGTAAGAGTTCGCACGACTTAGTCAACTATGCCAGAGCCCATAATGGCTTGTGGCTGCACACGGAAGTTACTAGCATGAAAGATCTTATGATCCCTTTGAGCCTGGGTGGCGGTCCACAATAAAACAGGCAAGTCCTGATAGAAACCAGGTGCCTCAATCCACCCAGATGTGTGTTTAAGTTGCCACCTTAGATAAACCATTAATTAACAATACTCACATCTGTCATGGATATCACTCACCCAATCCACGTCTACTAGCATAGCATGGCATAATAAGCAAACGTAGAAGTAACTCCCAAAGGTTTCATAATAATACAGGTAATAGGTACTACCTCATCTACTTCCCATCCCACAATTTAATTAGATCCTAATCATGCAATGTGTGAGGATTGATCTACCTTCATCATCACCGTCATCACGCTGTCGTGCTGATGAAACTCTCCCTCGACACTCAGTTGGATCTAGAGTTCGCGGGACGTCACCGAGCTGAACGTGTGCAGGTCGCGGAGGTGTCGTATCTTTGGTGCTAGGATCGGTCGGATCGTGAAGACGTTCGACTACATCAATTGCTTTGTCATAGCACTTCCGCTTACGGTCTATGAGGGTACGTGGACAACACTCTTCCCTCTCGTTTCTATGCATCACCTAGATAGATCTTGTGTGTGCGTAGGATTTTTTTTTTTAAAATTCTTGCGTTCCCCGACACTGCTGGCCCCCTCAATTCGTCTTAGTTGGGTCATCCCACGCGACGGCTGCCATAGGAGGGAGCCCAAGCTCTGCTTGCTGCACCCACTGTCCATGCCCGTGAGCCTCGACCACACCTTGCCTTACCCCGCGCGTGCGGTCGTCGCGCTCCTGCACACCCCTAGCCGCCCTGCCCGTGCTCGCCTCACCCCACATGCGTGCTCCGCCGCTGCTCACCTGCGCTGCTGCTACATGCCCGCGTGCATCCGCGACTGTCCCTGTTGCTGCTCTTACCTGATGTTGTGCTGCTACGCTGCTGCTATCGCGGCAGCCCCGCTCGAGCACGCCTGCCTGCGCCCTGACTCCGCCGTGAGCCAGCGTCCGGCCGGCCACACCAGCGCCGTCTGCTCGACCGATCGCCCGTGCTCGCCGCTGCCTCCCGCTCTGCCCTGGGTCTCCTCCCCCGCCGCACTCGTTGCCACACTCTCTGACCGCGCGCTTCAGTGGCCCGCACCGGTTCGGGCATGTGCGTCGCTGGGCCGCGGCCACAGCCGCCTCTGCCGATGGTGGCCTGCTGCTTGATACGTCTCCATTGTATCTACTTTTCCAAACTCTTTTTCCCTTGTTTTGGACTCTAATTTGCATGATATGAATGGAACAAACCTGGACTGACGCAGTTTTTAGCAGAATTGCGATGGTGTTATTTTTGTGCAGAAATAGAAGTTTTCGGATTGACTTGAAAATTTACGGAGAATATTTTTGGAATATATAAAAAATACTGGCGCAATAATTAACCCGAGGGGCTCCACCCAGAGGCCACAAGCCTGGGGGGCGCCCCCCTGGGCGCACCTAGAGGGTTTATGGCCCCCCTGGACCTCCTTCGACTTCAACTCCATCTATATATAACCCTATTCGGGGAGAAAAAACCCAGAGATAAGGATTCATAGTGTTTTACGATACGGAGCCGCCGCCACCTCCTGTTCTTCATCGGGAGGGCTGATCTTGAGTCCGTTCGGGGCTCCGAAGAGGGGGATTCGTCGCCATCATCATCACCAATCATCCTCCATCACCAATTTCATGATGCTCATTGCCGTGCATGAGTAATTCCATCGCAGGCTTGTTGGATGGTGATGGGTTGGATGAGATTTATCATGTAATCGAGTTAGTTTTGTTAGGGTTTGATCCCTAGTATCCACTATGTTCTCAGATTGATGTTGCTATGACTTTGTTAAGGTTAATGCTAGCCACTAGGGCTCGAATGCCATGATTTCATGTAGCGACCTGACCCGAATGGATCAAGTCTACTGTGCTCCGGTGTCATCCCTGGATCAGTAATGCTGACACCACACAGTACTTCGAAGGATTTATAGCAGAGTGGCAATCACACACTTATTACATCGAAGTCTCAAAGAGAACTTATTACAATAAATATGGCTTAAGGCCATCTAATAACGATAACAGCGGAAGGCTTGGGAGATAAATGGGTCCATCAACTCCAACGGCATCACTGAGTATAGAACCACGACCTAAAACACCTTACTCGTCGTCTAAAAAATCTGCAACATGAAAGTTGCAGCCCAAAAACGAGTTAGCACATGGAATATGCTGGCAAGATAACACATAGAGAGTAATGAACAGCAATGAGCTATACTATATGCAAGTATGGCTGGTGGAAAGCTCTATGTTTACAGTTTTGCGTAAAGCCAGTTTTTCCCTACTGCAAAGGAATAAATTTATTTAACTATCATGGTAGTTGAACATCGAGAATGGTTGACAGCATTCCGATCCCAATTAAGTGAACAATTAAAACCCAACAATATTTAATTAGAAGTAACATGATGAGATTCACACGATATTCAAGTACTAGATACTCAAGTTGTCCATAACCGGGGACACGGCTAATCATGATTAGTTTGTTACACTCTGCAGAGGATTGCGCACTTTTCCCCACAAGACTCGATCGCCTCCGTTGGATTTCTCGCACTACATGGTGTTTGAGAAACAGATGACCGAGACACAGTCCTTCAGAAGCGCTAGCACCTTACGATCGGGTAGACCGTACCTCCTAATCCCCTACATCTGCTAGTCTACCACTGTAAGAGTTCGCACGACTTAGTCAACTATGCCAGAGCCCATAATGGCTTGTGGCTGCACACGGAAGTTACTAGCATGAAAGATCTTATGATCCCTTTGAGCCTGGGTGGCGGTCCACAATAAAACAGGCAAGTCCTGATAGAAACCAGGTGCCTCAATCCACCCAGATGTGTGTTTAAGTTGCCACCTTAGATAAACCATTAATTAACAATACTCACATCTGTCATGGATATCACTCACCCAATCCACGTCTACTAGCATAGCATGGCATAATAAGCAAACGTAGAAGTAACTCCCAAAGGTTTCATAATAATACAGGTAATAGGTACTACCTCATCTACTTCCCATCCCACAATTTAATTAGATCCTAATCATGCAATGTGTGAGGATTGATCTACCTTCATCATCACCGTCATCACGCTGTCGTGCTGATGAAACTCTCCCTCGACACTCAGTTGGATCTAGAGTTCGCGGGACGTCACCGAGCTGAACGTGTGCAGGTCGCGGAGGTGTCGTATCTTTGGTGCTAGGATCGGTCGGATCGTGAAGACGTTCGACTACATCAATTGCTTTGTCATAGCACTTCCGCTTACGGTCTATGAGGGTACGTGGACAACACTCTTCCCTCTCGTTTCTATGCATCACCTAGATAGATCTTGTGTGTGCGTAGGATTTTTTTTTTTAAAATTCTTGCGTTCCCCGACACTGCTGGCCCCCTCAATTCGTCTTAGTTGGGTCATCCCACGCGACGGCCGCCATAGGAGGGAGCCCAAGCTCTGCTTGCTGCACCCACTGTCCATGCCCGTGAGCCTCGACCACACCTTGCCTTACCCCGCGCGTGCGGTCGTCGCGCTCCTGCACACCCCTAGCCGCCCTGCCCGTGCTCGCCTCACCCCACATGCGTGCTCCGCCGCTGCTCACCTGCGCTGCTGCTACATGCCCGCGTGCATCCGCGACTGTCCCTGTTGCTGCTCTTACCTGATGTTGTGCTGCTACGCTGCTGCTATCGCGGCAGCCCCGCTCGAGCACGCCTGCCTGCGCCCTGACTCCGCCGTGAGCCAGCGTCCGGCCGGCCACACCAGCGCCGTCTGCTCGACCGATCGCCCGTGCTCGCCGCTGCCTCCCGCTCTGCCCCGGGTCTCCTCCCCCGCCGCACTCGTTGCCACACTCTCTGACCGCGCGCTTCAGTGGCCCGCACCGGTTCGGGCATGTGCGTCGCTGGGCCGCGGCCACAGCCGCCTCTGCCGATGGTGGCCTGCTGCTTGATACGTCTCCATTGTATCTACTTTTCCAAACTCTTTTTCCCTTGTTTTGGACTCTAATTTGCATGATATGAATGGAACAAACCTGGACTGACGCAGTTTTTAGCAGAATTGCGATGGTGTTATTTTTGTGCAGAAATAGAAGTTTTCGGATTGACTTGAAAATTTACGGAGAATATTTTTGGAATATATAAAAAATACTGGCGCAATAATTAACCCGAGGGGCTCCACCCAGAGGCCACAAGCCTGGGGGGCGCCCCCCTGGGCGCACCTAGAGGGTTTATGGCCCCCCTGGACCTCCTTCGACTTCAACTCCATCTATATATAACCCTATTCGGGGAGAAAAAACCCAGAGATAAGGATTCATAGTGTTTTACGATACGGAGCCGCCGCCACCTCCTGTTCTTCATCGGGAGGGCTGATCTTGAGTCCGTTCGGGGCTCCGAAGAGGGGGATTCGTCGCCATCATCATCACCAATCATCCTCCATCACCAATTTCATGATGCTCATTGCCGTGCATGAGTAATTCCATCGCAGGCTTGTTGGATGGTGATGGGTTGGATGAGATTTATCATGTAATCGAGTTAGTTTTGTTAGGGTTTGATCCCTAGTATCCACTATGTTCTCAGATTGATGTTGCTATGACTTTGTTAAGGTTAATGCTAGCCACTAGGGCTCGAATGCCATGATTTCATGTAGCGACCTGACCCGAATGGATCAAGTCTACTGTGCTCCGGTGTCATCCCTGGATCAGTAATGCTGACACCACACAGTACTTCGAAGGATTTATAGCAGAGTGGCAATCACACACTTATTACATCGAAGTCTCAAAGAGAACTTATTACAATAAATATGGCTTAAGGCCATCTAATAACGATAACAGCGGAAGGCTTGGGAGATAAATGGGTCCATCAACTCCAACGGCATCACTGAGTATAGAACCACGACCTAAAACACCTTACTCGTCGTCTGAAAAGTCTGCAACATGAAAGTTGCAGCCCGAAAACGAGTCAGCACATGGAATATGCTGGCAAGATAACACATAGAGAGTAATGAATAGCAATGAGCTATACTATATGCAAGTATGGCTGGTGGAAAGCTCTATGTTTACAGTTTTGCGTAAAGCCAGTTTTTCCCTACTGCAAAGGAATAAATTTATTTAACTATCATGGTAGTTGAACATCGAGAATGGTTGACAGCATTCCGATCCCAATTAAGTGAACAATTAAAACCCAACAATATTTAATTAGAAGTAACATGATGAGATTCACACGATATTCAAGTACTAGATACTCAAGTTGTCCATAACCGGGGACACGGCTAATCATGATTAGTTTGTTACACTCTGCAGAGGATTGCGCACTTTTCCCCACAAGACTCGATCGCCTCCGTTGGATTTCTCGCACTACATGGTGTTTGAGAAACAGATGACCGAGACACAGTCCTTCAGAAGCGCTAGCACCTTACGATCGGGTAGACCGTACCTCCTAATCCCCTACATCTGCTAGTCTACCACTGTAAGAGTTCGCACGACTTAGTCAACTATGCCAGAGCCCATAATGGCTTGTGGCTGCACACGGAAGTTACTAGCATGAAAGATCTTATGATCCCTTTGAGCCTGGGTGGCGGTCCAAAATAAAACAGGCAAGTCCTGATAGAAACCAGGTGCCTCAATCCACCCAGATGTGTGTTTAAGTTGCCACCTTAGATAAACCATTAATTAACAATACTCACATCTGTCATGGATATCACTCACCCAATCCACGTCTACTAGCATAGCATGGCATAATAAGCAAACGTAGAAGTAACTCCCAAAGGTTTCATAATAATACAGGTAATAGGTACTACCTCATCTACTTCCCATCCCACAATTTAATTAGATCCTAATCATGCAATGTGTGAGGATTGATCTACCTTCATCATCACCGTCATCACGCTGTCGTGCTGATGAAACTCTCCCTCGACACTCAGCTGGATCTAGAGTTCGCGGGACGTCACCGAGCTGAACGTGTGCAGGTCGCGGAGGTGTCTTATCTTTGGTGCTAGGATCGGTCGGATCGTGAAGACGTTCGACTACATCAACTGCTTTGTCATAGCACTTCCGCTTACGGTCTACGAGGGTACGTGGACACCCCTCTTCCCTCTCGTTTCTATGCATCACCTAGATAGATCTTGTGTGTGCGTAGGATTTTTTTAAAATTCTTGCGTTCCCCGACACTGCTGGCCCCCTCAATTCGTCTTAGTTGGGTCGTCCCACGCGACGGCCGCCATAGGAGGGAGCCCAAGCTCCGCTTGCTGCACCCACTGTCCATGCCCGCGAGCCTCGACCACACCTTGCCTTACCCCGCGCGTGCGGTCGTCGCGCTCCTGCACACCCCTAGCCGCCCTGCCCGTGCTCGCCTCACCCCACATGCGTGCTCCGCCGCTGCTCACCTGCGCTGCTGCTACTTGCCCGCGTGCATCCGCGACTGTCCCTGTTGCTGCTCTTACCTGATGTTGTGCTGCTACGCTGCTGCTATCGCGGCAGCCCCGCTCGAGCACGCTTGCCTGCGCCCTAACTCCGCCGTGAGCCAGCGTCCGGCCGGCCACACCAGCGCCGTCTGCTCGACCGATCGCCCGTGCTCGCCGCTGCCTCCCGCTCTGCCCCGGGTCTCCTCCCCCGCCGCACTCGTTGCCACACTCTCTGACCGCGCGCTTCAGTGGCCCGCACCGGTTCGGGCATGTGCGTCGCTGGGCCGCGGCCACAGCCGCCTCTGCCGACGGTGTCCTGCTGCTTGATACGTCTCCATTGTATCTACTTTTCCAAACTCTTTTGCCCTTGTTTTGGACTCTAATTTGCATGATATGAATGGAACAAACCTGGACTGACGCAGTTTTTAGCAGAATTGCGATGGTGTTATTTTTGTGCAGAAATAGAAGTTCTCGGATTGACTTGAAAATTTACGGAGAATATTTTTGGAATATATAAAAAGTACTGGCACAATAATTAACCCGAGGGGCTCCACCCAGAGGCCACAAGCCTGGGGGGCGCCCCCCTGGGCGCACCTAGAGGGTTTATGGCCCCCCTGGACCTCCTCCGACCTCAACTCCATCTATATATAACCCTATTCGGGGAGAAAAAACCCAGAGATAAGGATTCATCGTGTTTTACGATACGGAGCCGCCGCCACCTCCTGTTCTTCATCGGGAGGGCTGATCTTGAGTCCGTTCGGGGCTCCGAAGAGGGGGATTCGTCGCCATCATCATCACCAATCATCCTCCATCACCAATTTCATGATGCTCATTGCCGTGCATGAGTAATTCCATCGCAGGCTTGTTGGATGGTGATGGGTTGGATGAGATTTATCATGTAATCGAGTTAGTTTTGTTAGGGTTTGATCCCTAGTATCCACTATGTTCTCAGATTGATGTTGCTATGACTTTGTTAAGGTTAATGCTTGCCACTAGGGCTCGAATGCCATGATTTCATGTAGCGACCCGACCCGAATGGATCAAGTCTACTATGCTCCGGTGTCAACTCTGGATCAGTAATGCTGACACCACACAGTACTTCGAAGGATTTATAGCAGAGTGGCAATCACACACTTATTGCATCGAAGTCTCAAAGAGAACTTATTACAATAAATATGGCTTAAGGCCATCTAATAACGATAACATCGGAAGGCTTGGGAGATAAATGGGTCCATCAACTCCAACGGCATCACTGAGTATAGAACCACGACCTAAAACACCTTACTCGTCGTCTGAAAAGTCTGCAACATGAAAGTTGTAGCCCGAAAACGAGTCAGCACATGGAATATGCTGGCAAGATAACACATAGAGAGTAATGAACAGCAATGAGCTATACTATATGCAAGTATGGCTGGTGGAAAGCTCTATGTTTACAGTTTTGCGTAAAGCCAGTTTTTCCCTACTACAAAGGAATAAATTTATTTAACTATCATGGTAGTTGAACATCGAGAATGGTTGACAGCATTCCGATCCCAATTAAGTGAACAATTAAAACCCAACAATATTTAATTAGAAGTAACATGATGAGATTCACACGATATTCAAGTACTAGATACTCAAGTTGTCCATAACCGGGGACACGGCTAATCATGATTAGTTTGTTACACTCTGCAGAGGATTGCGCACTTTTCCCCACAAGACTCGATCGCCTCCGTTGGATTTCTCGCACTACATGGTGTTTGAGAAACAGATGACCAAGACACAGTCCTTCAGAAGCGCTAGCACCTTACGATCGGGTAGACCGTACCTCCTAATCCCCTACATCTGCTAGTCTACCACTGTAAGAGTTCGCACGACTTAGTCAACTATGCCAGAGCCCATAATGGCTTGTGGCTGCACACGGAAGTTACTAGCATGAAAGATCTTATGATCCCTTTGAGCCTGGGTGGCGGTCCACAATAAAACAGGCAAGTCCTGATAGAAACCAGGTGCCTCAATCCACCCAGATGTGTGTTTAAGTTGCCACCTTAGATAAACCATTAATTAACAATACTCACATCTGTCATGGATATCACTCACCCAATCCACGTCTACTAGCATAGCATGGCATAATAAGCAAACGTAGAAGTAACTCCCAAAGGTTTCATAATAATACAGGTAATAGGTACTACCTCATCTACTTCCCATCCCACAATTTAATTAGATCCTAATCATGCAATGTGTGAGGATTGATCTACCTTCATCATCACCGTCATCACGCTGTCGTGCTGATGAAACTCTCCCTCGACACTCAGCTGGATCTAGAGTTCGCGGGACGTCACCGAGCTGAACGTGTGCAGGTCGCGGAGGTGTCGTATCTTTGGTGCTAGGATCGGTCGGATCGTGAAGACGTTCGACTACATCAACTGCTTTGTCATAGCACTTCCGCTTACGGTCTACGAGGGTACGTGGACAACACTCTTCCCTCTCGTTTCTACGCATCACCTAGATAGATCTTGTGTGCGCGTAGGATTTTTTTTAAATTCTTGCGTTCCCCGACACTGCTGGCCCCCTCAATTCGTCTTAGTTGGGTCGTCCCACGCGACGGCCGCCATAGGAGGGAGCCCAAGCTCCGCTTGCTGCACCCACTGTCCATGCCCGCGAGCCTCGACCACACCTTGCCTTACCCCGCGCGTGCGGTCGTCGCGCTCCTGCACACCCCTAGCCGCCCTGCCCGTGCTCGCCTCACCCCACATGCGTGCTCCGCCGCTGCTCACCTGCGCTGCTGCTACTTGCCCGCGTGCATCCGCGACTGTCCCTGTTGCTGCTCTTACCTGATGTTGTGCTGCTACGCTGCTGCTATCGCGGCAGCCCCGCTCGAGCACGCCTGCCTGCGCCCTGACTCCGCCGTGAGCCAGCGTCCGGCCGGCCACACCAGCGCCGTCTGCTCGACCGATCGCCCGTGCTCGCCGCTGCCTCCCGCTCTGCCCTGGGTCTCCTCCCCCGCCGCACTCGTTGCCACACTCTCTAACCGCGCGCTTCAGTGGCCCGCACCGGTTCAGGCATGTGCGTCGCTGGGCCGCGGCCACAGCCGCCTCTGCCGACGGTGGCCTGCTGCTTGATACGTCTCCATTGTATCTACTTTTCCAAACTCTTTTGCCCTTGTTTTGGACTCTAATTTGCATGATATGAATGGAACAAACCTGGACTGACGCAGTTTTTAGCAGAATTGCGATGGTGTTATTTTTGTGCAGAAATAGAAGTTCTCGGATTGACTTGAAAATTTACGAAGAATATTTTTGGAATATATAAAAAATACTGGCACAATAATTAACCCGAGGGGCTCCACCCAGAGGCCATAAGCCTGGGGGGCGCCCCCCTGGGCGCACCTAGAGGGTTTATGACCCCCCTGGACCTCCTCCGACCTCAACTCCATCTATATATAACCCTATTCGGGGAGAAAAAACCCAGAGATAAGGATTCATCATGTTTTACGATACGGAGCCGCCGCCACCTCCTGTTCTTCATCGGGAGGGCTGATCTTGAGTCCGTTCGGGGCTCCGAAGAGGGGGATTCGTCGCCATCATCATCACCAATCATCCTCCATCACCAATTTCATGATGCTCATTGCCGTGCATGAGTAATTCCATCGCAGGCTTGTTGGATGGTGATGGGTTGGATGAGATTTATCATGTAATCGAGTTAGTTTTGTTAGGGTTTGATCCCTAGTATCCACCATGTTCTCAGATTGATGTTGCTATGACTTTGTTAAGGTTAATGCTTGCCACTAGGGCTCGAATGCCATGATTTCATGTAGCGACCCGACCCGAATGGATCAAGTCTACTATGCTCCGGTGTCATCCCTGGATCAGTAATGCTGACACCACACAGTACTTCGAAGGATTTATAGCAGAGTGGCAATCACACACTTATTACATCGAAGTCTCAAAGAGAACTTATTACAATAAATATGGCTTAAGGCCATCTAATAACGATAACATCGGAAGGCTTGGGAGATAAATGGGTCCATCAACTCCAACGGCATCACTGAGTATAGAACCACGACCTAAAACACCTTACTCGTCGTCTGAAAAGTCTGCAACATGAAAGTTGCAGCCCGAAAACGAGTCAGCACATGGAATATGCTGGCAAGATAACACATAGAGAGTAATGAACAGCAATGAGCTATACTATATGCAAGTATGGCTGGTGGAAAGCTCTATGTTTACAGTTTTGCGTAAAGCCAGTTTTTCCCTACTGCAAAGGAATAAATTTATTTAACTATCATGGTAGTTGAACATCGAGAATGGTTGACAGCATTCCGATCCCAATTAAGTGAACAATTAAAACCCAACAATATTTAATTAGAACTAACATGATGAGATTCACACGATATTCAAGTACTAGATACTCAAGTTGTCCATAACCGGGGACACGGCTAATCATGATTAGTTTGTTACACTCTGCAGAGGATTGCGCACTTTTCCCCACAAGACTCGATCGCCTCCGTTGGATTTCTCGCACTACATGGTGTTTGAGAAACAGATGACCGAGACACAGTCCTTCAGAAGCGCTAGCACCTTACGATCGGGTAGACCGTAC
Source organism: Triticum urartu (assembly GCF_056163025.1). Lineage (NCBI taxonomy): Eukaryota > Viridiplantae > Streptophyta > Magnoliopsida > Poales > Poaceae > Triticum > Triticum urartu. The sequence goes on along the minus strand of NC_141875.1, from coordinate 325,132,296 downwards.
CTCCTAATCCCCTACATCTGCTAGTCTACCACTGTAAGAGTTCGCACGACTTAGTCAACTATGCCAGAGCCCATAATGGCTTGTGGCTGCACACGGAAGTTACTAGCATGAAAGATCTTATGATCCCTTTGAGCCTGGGTGGCGGTCCACAATAAAACAGGCAAGTCCTGATAGAAACCAGGTGCCTCAATCCACCCAGATGTGTGTTTAAGTTGCCACCTTAGATAAACCATTAATTAACAATACTCACATCTGTCATGGATATCACTCGCCCAATCCACGTCTACTAGCATAGCATGGCATAATAAGCAAACGTAGAAGTAACTCCCAAAGGTTTCATAATAATACAGGTAATAGGTACTACCTCATCTACTTCCCATCCCACAATTTAATTAGATCCTAATCATGCAATGTGTGAGGATTGATCTACCTTCATCATCACCGTCATCACGCTGTCGTGCTGATGAAACTCTCCCTCGACACTCAGCTGGATCTAGAGTTCGCGGGACGTCACCGAGCTGAACGTGTGCAGGTCGCGGAGGTGTCGTATCTTTGGTGCTAGGATCGGTCGGATCGTGAAGACGTTCGACTACATCAACTGCTTTGTCATAGCACTTCCGCTTACGGTCTACGAGGGTACGTGGACAACACTCTTCCCTCTCGTTTCTACGCATCACCTAGATAGATCTTGTGTGCGCGTAGGATTTTTTTTAAATTCTTGCGTTCCCCGACACTGCTGGCCCCCTCAATTCGTCTTAGTTGGGTCGTCCCACGCGACGGCCGCCATAGGAGGGAGCCCAAGCTCCGCTTGCTGCACCCACTGTCCATGCCCGCGAGCCTCGACCACACCTTGCCTTACCCCGCGCGTGCGGTCGTCGCGCTCCTGCACACCCCTAGCCGCCCTGCCCGTGCTCGCCTCACCCCACATGCGTGCTCCGCCGCTGCTCACCTGCGCTGCTGCTACTTGCCCGCGTGCATCCGCGACTGTCCCTGTTGCTGCTCTTACCTGATGTTGTGCTGCTACGCTGCTGCTATCGCGGCAGCCCCGCTCGAGCACGCCTGCCTGCGCCCTGACTCCGCCGTGAGCCAGCGTCCGGCCGGCCACACCAGCGCCGTCTGCTCGACCGATCGCCCGTGCTCGCCGCTGCCTCCCGCTCTGCCCCGGGTCTCCTCCCCCGCCGCACTCGTTGCCACACTCTCTGACCGCGCGCTTCAGTGGCCCGCACCGGTTCGGGCATGTGCGTCGCTGGGCCGCGGCCACAGCCGCCTCTGCCGACGGTGGCCTGCTGCTTGATACGTCTCCATTGTATCTACTTTTCCAAACTCTTTTGCCCTTGTTTTGGACTCTAATTTGCATGATATGAATGGAACAAACCTGGACTGACGCAGTTTTTAGCAGAATTGCGATGGTGTTATTTTTGTGCAGAAATAGAAGTTCTCGGATTGACTTGAAAATTTACGGAGAATATTTTTGGAATATATAAAAAATACTGGCGCAATAATTAACCCGAGGGGCTCCACCCAGAGGCCATAAGCCTGGGGGGCGCCCCCCTGGGCGCACCTAGAGGGTTTATGACCCCCCTGGACCTCCTCCGACCTCAACTCCATCTATATATAACCCTATTCGGGGAGAAAAAACCCAGAGATAAGGATTCATCGTGTTTTACGATACGGAGCCGCCGCCACCTCCTGTTCTTCATCGGGAGGGCTGATCTTGAGTCCGTTCGGGGCTCCGAAGAGGGGGATTCGTCGCCATCATCATCACCAATCATCCTCCATCACCAATTTCATGATGCTCATTGCCGTGCATGAGTAATTCCATCGCAGGCTTGTTGGATGGTGATGGGTTGGATGAGATTTATCATGTAATCGAGTTAGTTTTGTTAGGGTTTGATCCCTAGTATCCACCATGTTCTTAGATTGATGTTGCTATGACTTTGTTAAGGTTAATGCTTGCCACTAGGGCTCGAATGCCATGATTTCATGTAGCGACCCGACCCGAATGGATCAAGTCTACTATGCTCCGGTGTCATCCCTGGATCAGTAATGCTGACACCACACAGTACTTCGAAGGATTTATAGCAGAGTGGCAATCACACACTTATTACATCGAAGTCTCAAAGAGAACTTATTACAATAAATATGGCTTAAGGCCATCTAATAACGATAACATCGGAAGGCTTGGGAGATAAATGGGTCCATCAACTCCAACGGCATCACTGAGTATAGAACCACGACCTAAAACACCTTACTCGTCGTCTGAAAAGTCTGCAACATGAAAGTTGCAGCCCGAAAACGAGTCAGCACATGGAATATGCTGGCAAGATAACACATAGAGAGTAATGAACAGCAATGAGCTATACTATATGCAAGTATGGCTGGTGGAAAGCTCTATGTTTACAGTTTTGCGTAAAGCCAGTTTTTCCCTACTGCAAAGGAATAAATTTATTTAACTATCATGGTAGTTGAACATCGAGAATGGTTGACAGCATTCCGATCCCAATTAAGTGAACAATTAAAACCCAACAATATTTAATTAGAAGTAACATGATGAGATTCACACGATATTCAAGTACTAGATACTCAAGTTGTCCATAACCGGGGACACGGCTAATCATGATTAGTTTGTTACACTCTGCAGAGGTTTGCGCACTTTTCCCCACAAGACTCGATCGCCTCCGTTGGATTTCTCGCACTACATGGTGTTTGAGAAACAGATGACCGAGACACAGTCCTTCAGAAGCGCTAGCACCTTACGATCGGGTAGACCGTACCTCCTAATCCCCTACATCTGCTAGTCTACCACTGTAAGAGTTCGCATGACTTAGTCAACTATGCCAGAGCCCATAATGGCTTGTGGCTGCACAGGGAAGTTACTAGCATGAAAGATCTTATGATCCCTTTGAGCCTGGGTGGCGGTCCACAATAAAACAGGCAAGTCCTGATAGAAACCAGGTGCCTCAATCCACCCAGATGTGTGTTTAAGTTGCCACCTTAGATAAACCATTAATTAACAATACTCACATCTGTCATGGATATCACTCACCCAATCCACGTCTACTAGCATAGCATGGCATAATAAGCAAACGTAGAAGTAACTCCCAAAGGTTTCATAATAATACAGGTAATAGGTACTACCTCATCTACTTCCCATCCCACAATTTAATTAGATCCTAATCATGCAATGTGTGAGGATTGATCTACCTTCATCATCACCGTCATCACGCTGTCGTGCTGATGAAACTCTCCCTCGACACTCAGCTGGATCTAGAGTTCGCGGGACGTCACCGAGCTGAACGTGTGCAGGTCGCGGAGGTGTCGTATCTTTGGTGCTAGGATCGGTCGAATCGTGAAGACGTTCGACTACATCAACTGCTTTGTCATAGCACTTCCGCTTACGGTCTATGAGGGTACGTGGACAACACTCTTCCCTCTCGTTTCTATGCATCACCTAGATAGATCTTGTGTGTGCGTAGGATTTTTTTTTAAATTCTTGCGTTCCCCGACACTGCTGGCCCCCTCAATTCGTCTTAGTTGGGTCGTCCCACGCGACGGCCGCCATAGGAGGGAGCCCAAGCTCCGCTTGCTGCACCCACTGTCCATGCCCGCGAGCCTCGACCACACCTTGCCTTACCCCGCGCGTGCGGTCGTCGCGCTCCTGCACACCCCTAGCCGCCCTGCCCGTGCTCGCCTCACCCCACATGCGTGCTCCGCCGCTGCTCACCTGCGCTGCTGCTACTTGCCCGCGTGCATCCGCGACTGTCCCTGTTGCTGCTCTTACCTGATGTTGTGCTGCTACGCTGCTGCTATCGCGGCAGCCCCGCTCGAGCACGCCTGCCTGCGCCCTCACTCCGCCGTGAGCCAGCGTCCGGCCGGCCACACCAGCGCCGTCTGCTCGACCGATCGCCCGTGCTCGCCGCTGCCTCCCGCTCTGCCCCGGGTCTCCTCCCCCGCCGCACTCGTTGCCACACTCTCTGACCGCGCGCTTCAGTGGCCCGCACCGGTTCGGGCATGTGCGTCGCTGGGCCGCGGGCACAGCCGCCTCTGCCGACGGTGGCCTGCTGCTTGATACGTCTCCATTGTATCTACTTTTCCAAACTCTTTTGCCCTTGTTTTGGACTCTAATTTGCATGATATGAATGGAACAAACCTGGACTGACGCAGTTTTTAGCAGAATTGCGATGGTGTTATTTTTGTGCAGAAATAGAAGTTCTCGGATTGACTTGAAAATTTACGGAGAATATTTTTGGAATATATAAAAAATACTGGCACAATAATTAACCCGAGGGGCTCCACCCAGAGGCCACAAGCCTGGGGGGCGCCCCCCTGGGCGCACCTAGAGGGTTTATGGCCCCCCTGGACCTCCTCCGACCTCAATTCCATGTATATATAACCCTATTCAGGGAGAAAAAACCCAGAGATAAGGATTCATCGTGTTTTACGATACGGAGCCGCCGCCACCTCCTGTTCTTCATCGGGAGGGCTGATCTTGAGTCCGTTCGGGGCTCCGAAGAGGGGGATTCGTCGCCATCATCATCACCAATCATCCTCCATCACCAATTTCATGATGCTCATTGCCGTGCATGAGTAATTCCATCGCAGGCTTGTTGGATGGTGATGGGTTGGATGAGATTTATCATGTAATCGAGTTAGTTTTGTTAGGGTTTGATCCCTAGTATCCACCATGTTCTCAGATTGATGTTGCTATGACTTTGTTAAGGTTAATGCTTGCCACTAGGGCTCGAATGCCATGATTTCATGTAGCGACCCGACCCGAATGGATCAAGTCTACTGTGCTCCGGTGTCATCCCTGGATCAGTAATGCTGACACCACATAGTACTTCGAAGGATTTATAGCAGAGTGGCAATCACACACTTATTACATCGAAGTCTCAAAGAGAACTTATTACAATAAATATGGCTTAAGGCCATCTAATAACGATAACAGCGGAAGGCTTGGGAGATAAATGGGTCCATCAACTCCAACGGCATCACTGAGTATAGAACCACGACCTAAAACACCTTACTCGTCGTCTGAAAAGTCTGCAACATGAAAGTTGTAGCCCGAAAACGAGTCAGCACATGGAATATGCTGGCAAGATAACACATAGAGAGTAATGAACAGCAATGAGCTATACTATATGCAAGTATGGCTGGTGGAAAGCTCTTTGTTTACAGTTTTGCGTAAAGCCAGTTTTTCCCTACTGCAAAGGAATAAATTTATTTAACTATCATGGTAGTTGAACATCGAGAATGGTTGACAGCATTGCGATCCCAATTAAGTGAACAATTAAAACCCAACAATATTAATTAGAAGTAACATGATGAGATTCACACGATATTCAAGTACTAGATACTCAAGTTGTCCATAACCGGGGACACGGCTAATCATGATTAGTTTGTTACACTCTGCAGAGGTTTGCGCACTTTTCGCCACAAGACTCGATCGCTTCCGTTGGATTTCTCGCACTACATGGTGTTTGAGAAACGGATGACCGAGACACAGTCCTTCAGAAGCGCTAGCACCTTACGATCGGGTAGACCGTACCTCCTAATCCCCTACATCTGCTAGTCTACCACTGTAAGAGTTCGCACGACTTAGTCAACTATGCCAGAGCCCATAATGGCTTGTGGCTGCACACGGAAGTTACTAGCATGAAAGATCTTATGATCCCTTTGAGCCTGGGTGGCGGTCCAAAATAAAACAGGCAAGTCCTGATAGAAACCAGGTGCCTCAATCCACCCAGATGTCTGTTTAAGTTGCCACCTTAGATAAACCATTAATTAACAATACTCACATCTGTCATGGATATCACTCACCCAATACACGTCTACTAGCATAGCATGGCATAATAAGCAAACGTAGAAGTAACTCCCAAAGGTTTCATAATAATACAGGTAATAGGTACTACCTCATCTACTTCCCATCCCACAATTTAATTAGATCCTAATCATGCAATGTGTGAGGATTGATCTACCTTCATCATCACCGTCATCACGCTGTCGTGCTGATGAAACTCTTCCTCGACACTCAGCTGGATCTAGAGTTCGCGGGACGTCACCGAGCTGAACGTGTGCAGGTCGCGGAGGTGTCGTATCTTTGGTGCTAGGATCGGTCGGATCGTGAACACGTTCGACTACATCAACTGCTTTGTCATAGCACTTCCGCTTACGGTCTACGAGGGTACGTGGACAACACTCTTCCCTCTCGTTTCTATGCATCACCTAGATAGATCTTGTGTGTGCGTAGGATTTTTTTTAAAATTCTTGCCACTAGGGCTCGAATGCCATGATTTCATGTAGCGACCCGACCCGAATGGATCAAGTCTACTGTGCCCCGGTGTCATCCCTGGATCAGTAATGCTGACACCACACAGTACTTCGAAGGATTTATAGCAGAGTGGCAATCACACACTTATTACATCGAAGTCTCAAAGAGAACTTATTACAATAAATATGGCTTAAGGCCATCTAATAACGATAACATCGGGAGGCTTGGGAGATAAATGGGTCCATCAACTCCAACGGCATCACTGAGTATAGAACCACGACCTAAAACACCTTACTCGTCGTCTGAAAAGTCTGCAACATGAAAGTTGCAGCCCGAAAACGAGTCAGCACATGGAATATGCTGGCAAGATAACACATAGAGAGTAATGAACAGCAATGAGCTATACTATATGCAAGTATGGCTGGTGGAAAGCTCTATGTTTACAGTTTTGCGTAAAGCCAGTTTTTCCCTACTGCAAAGGAATAAATTTATTTAACTATCATGGTAGTTGAACATCGAGAATGGTTGACAGCATTCCGATCCCAATTAAGTGAACAATTAAAACCCAACAATATTTAATTAGAAGTAACATGATGAGATTCACACGATATTCAAGTACTAGATACTCAAGTTGTCCATAACCGGGGACACGGCTAATCATGATTAGTTTGTTACACTCTGCAGAGGTTTGCGCACTTTTCCCCACAAGACTCGATCGCCTCCGTTGGATTTCTCGCACTACATGGTGTTTGAGAAACAGATGACCGAGACACAGTCCTTCAGAAGCGCTAGCACCTTACGATCGGGTAGATCGTACCTCCTAATCCCCTACATCTGCTAGTCTACCACTGTAAGAGTTCGCACGACTTAGTCAACTATGCCAGAGCCCATAATGGCTTGTGGCTGCACACGGAAGTTACTAGCATGAAAGATCTTATGATCCCTTTGAGCCTGGGTGGCGGTCCACAATAAAACAGGCAAGTCCTGATAGAAACCAGGTGCCTCAATCCACCCAGATGTGTGTTTAAGTTGCCACCTTAGATAAACCATTAATTAACAATACTCACATCTGTCATGGATATCACTCACCCAATCCACGTCTACTAGCATAGCATGGCATAATAAGCAAACGTAGAAGTAACTCCCAAAGGTTTCATAATAATACAGGTAATAGGTACTACCTCATCTACTTCCCATCCCACAATTTAATTAGATCCTAATCATGCAATGCGTGAGGATTGATCTACCTTCATCATCACCGTCATCACACTGTCGTGCTGATGAAACTCTCCCTCGACACTCAGCTGGATGTAGAGTTCGCGGGACGTCACCGAGCTGAACGTGTGCAGGTCGCGGAGGTGTCGTATCTTTGGTGCTAGGATCGGTCGGATCGGGAAGACGTTCGACTACATCAACTGCTTTGTCATAGCACTTCCGCTTACGGTCTATGAGGGTACGTGGACAACACTCTTCCCTCTCGTTTCTATGCATCACCTAGATAGATCTTGTGTGTGCGTAGGATTTTTTTTTTAAATTCTTGCGTTCCCCGACACTGCTGGCCCCCTCAATTCGTCTTAGTTGGGTCGTCCCACGCGACGGCCGCCATAGGAGGGAGCCCAAGCTCCGCTTGCTGCACCCACTGTCCATGCCCGCGAGCCTCGACCACACCTTGCCTTACCCCGCGCGTGCGGTCGTCGCGCTCCTGCACACCCCTAGCCGCCCTGCCCGTGCTCGCCTCACCCCACATGCGTGCTCCGCCGCTGCTCACCTGCGCTGCTGCTACTTGCCCGCGTGCATCCGCGACTGTCCCTGTTGCTGCTCTTACCTGATGTTGTGCTGCTACGCTGCTGCTATCGCGGCAGCCCCGCTCGAGCACGCCTGCCTGCGCCCTGACTCCGCCGTGAGCCAGCGTCCGGCCGGCCACACCAGCGCCGTCTGCTCGACCGATCGCCCGTGCTCGCCGCTGCCTCCCGCTCTGCCCCGGGTCTCCTCCCCCGCCGCACTCGTTGCCACACTCTCTGACCGTGCGCTTCAGTGGCCCGCACCGGTTCGGGCATGTGCGTCGCTGGGCCGCGGCCACAGCCGCCTCTGCCGACGGTGGCCTGCTGCTTGATACGTCTCCATTGTATCTACTTTTCCAAACTCTTTTGCCCTTGTTTTGGACTCTAATTTGCATGATATGAATGGAACAAACCTGGACTGACGCAGTTTTTAGCAGAATTGCGATGGTGTTATTTTTGTGCAGAAATAGAAGTTCTCGGATTGACTTGAAAATTTACGGAGAATATTTTTGGAATATATAAAAAATACTGGTGCAATAATTAACCCGAGGGGCTCCACCCAGAGGCCACAAGCCTGGGGGGCGCCCCCCTGGGCGCACCTAGAGGGTTTATGGCCCCCCTGGACCTCCTCCGACCTCAACTCCATCTATATATAACCCTATTCGGGGAGAAAAAACCCAGAGATAAGGATTCATCGTGTTTTACGATACGGAGCCGCCGCCACCTCCTGTTCTTCATCGGGAGGGCTGATCTTGAGTCCGTTCGGGGCTCCGAAGAGGGGGATTCGTCGCCATCATCATCACCAATCATCCTCCATCACCAATTTCATGATGCTCATTGCCGTGCATGAGTAATTCCATCGCAGGCTTGTTGGATGGTGATGGGTTGGATGAGATTTATCATGTAATCGAGTTAGTTTTGTTAGGGTTTGATCCCTAGTATCCACGATGTTCTCAGATTGATGTTGCTATGACTTTGTTAAGGTTAATGCTTGCCACTAGGGCTCGAATGCCATGATTTCATGTAGCGACCCGACCCGAATGGATCAAGTCTACTATGCTCCGGTGTCATCCCTGGATCAGTAATGCTGACACCACACAGTACTTCGAAGGATTTATAGCAGAGTGGCAATCACACACTTATTACATCGAAGTCTCAAAGAGAACTTATTACAATAAATATGGCTTAAGGCCATCTAATAACGATAACATCGGAAGGCTTGGGATATAAATGGGTCCATCAACTCCAACGGCATCACTGAGTATAGAACCACGACCTAAAACACCTTACTCGTCGTCTGAAAAGTCTGCAACATGAAAGTTGCAGCCCGAAAACGAGTCAGCACATGGAATATGCTGGCAAGATAACACATAGAGAGTAATGAACAGCAATGAGCTATACTATATGCAAGTATGGCTGGTGGAAAGCTCTATGTTTACAGTTTTGCGTAAAGCCAGTTTTTCCCTACTGCAAAGGAATAAATTTATTTAACTATCATGGTAGTTGAACATCGAGAATGGTTGACAGCATTCCGATCCCAATTAAGTGAACAATTAAAACCCAACAATATTTAATTAGAAGTAACATGATGAGATTCACACGATATTCAAGTACTAGATACTCAAGTTGTCCATAACCGGGGACACGGCTAATCATGATTAGTTTGTTACACTCTGCAGAGGTTTGCGCACTTTTCCCCACAAGACTCGATCGCCTCCGTTGGATTTATCGCACTACATGGTGTTTGAGAAACAGATGACCGAGACACAGTCCTTCAGAAGCGCTAGCACCTTACGATCGGGTAGACCGTACCTCCTAATCCCCTACATCTGCTAGTCTACCACTGTAAGAGTTCACATGACTTAGTCAACTATGCCAGAGCCCATAATGGCTTGTGGCTGCACAGGGAAGTTACTAGCATGAAAGATCTTATGATCCCTTTGAGCCTGGGTGGCGGTCCACAATAAAACAGGCAAGTCCTGATAGAAACCAGGTGCCTCAATCCACCCAGATGTGTGTTTAAGTTGCCACCTTAGATAAACCATTAATTAACAATACTCACATCTGTCATGGATATCACTCACCCAATCCACGTCTACTAGCATAGCATGGCATAATAAGCAAACGTAGAAGTAACTCCCAAAGGTTTCATAATAATACAGGTAATAGGTACTACCTCATCTACTTCCCATCCCACAATTTAATTAGATCCTAATCATGCAATGTGTGAGGATTGATCTACCTTCATCATCACCGTCATCACGCTGTCGTGCTGATGAAACTCTCCCTCGACACTCAGCTGGATCTAGAGTTCGCGGGACGTCACCGAGCTGAACGTGTGCAGGTCGCGGAGGTGTCGTATCTTTGGTGCTAGGATCGGTCGAATCGTGAAGACGTTCGACTACATCAACTGCTTTGTCATAGCACTTCCGCTTACGGTCTATGAGGGTACGTGGACAACACTCTTCCCTCTCGTTTCTATGCATCACCTAGATAGATCTTGTGTGTGCGTAGGATTTTTTTTTAAATTCTTGCGTTCCCCGACACTGCTGGCCCCCTCAATTCGTCTTAGTTGGGTCGTCCCACGCGACGGCCGCCATAGGAGGGAGCCCAAGCTCCGCTTGCTGCACCCACTGTCCATGCCCGCGAGCCTCGACCACACCTTGCCTTACCCCGCGCGTGCGGTCGTCGCGCTCCTGCACACCCCTAGCCGCCCTGCCCGTGCTCGCCTCACCCCACATGCGTGCTCTGCCGCTGCTCACCTGCGCTGCTGCTACTTGCCCGCGTGCATCCGCGACTGTCCCTGTTGCTGCTCTTACCTGATGTTGTGCTGCTACGCTGCTGCTATCGCGGCAGCCCCGCTCGAGCACGCCTGCCTGCGCCCTGACTCCGCCGTGAGCCAGCGTCCGGCCGGCCACACCAGCGCCGTCTGCTCGACCGATCGCCCGTGCTCGCCGCTGCCTCCCGCTCTGCCCCGGGTCTCCTCCCCCGCCGCACTCGTTGCCACACTCTCTGACCGTGCGCTTCAGTGGCCCGCACCGGTTCGGGCATGTGCGTCGCTGGGCCGCGGCCACAGCCGCCTCTGCCGACGGTGGCCTGCTGCTTGATACGTCTCCATTGTATCTACTTTTCCAAACTCTTTTGCCCTTGTTTTGGACTCTAATTTGCATGATATGAATGGAACAAACCTGGACTGACGCAGTTTTTAGCAGAATTGCGATGGTGTTATTTTTGTGCAGAAATAGAAGTTCTCGGATTGACTTGAAAATTTACGGAGAATATTTTTGGAATATATAAAAAATACTGGCGCAATAATTAACCCGAGGGGCTCCACCCAGAGGCCACAAGCCTGGGGGGCGCCCCCCTGGGCGCACCTAGAGGGTTTATGGCCCCCCTGGACCTCCTCCGACCTCAACTCCATCTATATATAACCCTATTCGGGGAGAAAAAACCCAGAGATAAGGATTCATCGTGTTTTACGATACGGAGCCGCCGCCACCTCCTGTTCTTCATCGGGAGGGCTGATCTTGAGTCCGTTCGGGGCTCCGAAGAGGGGGATTCGTCGCCATCATCATCACCAATCATCCTCCATCACCAATTTCATGATGCTCATTGCCGTGCATGAGTAATTCCATTGCAGGCTTGTTGGATGGTGATGGGTTGGATGAGATTTATCATGTAATCGAATTAGTTTTGTTAGGGTTTGATCCCTAGTATCCACTATGTTCTCAGATTGATGTTGCTATGACTTTGTTAAGGTTAATGCTTGCCACTAGGGCTCGAATGCCATGATTTCATGTAGCGACCCGACCTGAATGGATCAAGTCTACTGTGCTCCGGTGTCATCCCTGGATCAGTAATGCTGACACCACACAGTACTTCGAAGGATTTATAGCAGAGTGGCAATCACACACTTATTACATCGAAGTCTCAAAGAGAACTTATTACAATAAATATGGCTTAAGGCCATCTAATAACGATAACAACAGAAGTCTTGGGAGATAAATGGGTCCATCAACTCCAACGGCATCACTGAGTATAGAACCACGACCTAAAACACCTTACTCGTCGTCTGAAAAGTCTGCAACATGAAAGTTGCAGCCCGAAAACGAGTCAGCACATGGAATATGCTGGCAAGATAACACATAGAGAGTAATGAACAACAATGAGCTATACTATATGCAAGTATGGCTGGTGGAAAGCTCTTTGTTTACAGTTTTGCGTAAAGCCAGTTTTTCCCTACTGCAAAGGAATAAATTTATTTAACTATCATGGTAGTTGAACATCGAGAATGGTTGACAGCATTCCGATCCCAATTAAGTGAACAATTAAAACCCAACAATATTAATTAGAAGTAACATGATGAGATTCACACGATATTCAAGTACTAGATACTCAAGTTGTCCATAACCGGGGACACGGCTAATCATGATTAGTTTGTTACACTCTGCAGAGGTTTGCGCACTTTTCCCCACAAGACTCGATCGCCTCCGTTGGATTTCTCGCACTACATGGTGTTTGAGAAACGGATGACGGAGACACAGTCTTTCAGAAGCGCTAGCACCTTACGATCGGGTAGACCGTACCACCTAATCCCCTACATCTGCTAGTCTACCACTGTAAGAGTTCGCACGATTTAGTCAACTATGCCAGAGCCCATAATGGCTTGTGGCTGCACACGGAAGTTACTAGCATGAAAGATCTTATGATCCCTTTGAGCCTGGGTGGCGGTCCAAAATAAAACAGGCAAGTCCTGATAGAAACCAGGTGCCTCAATCCACCCAGATGTCTGTTTAAGTTGCCACCTTAGATAAACCATTAATTAACAATACTCACATCTGTCATGGATATCACTCACCCAATACACGTCTACTAGCATAGCATGGCATAATAAGCAAACGTAGAAGTAACTCCCAAAGGTTTCATAATAATATAGGTAATAGGTACTACCTCATCTACTTCCCATCCCACAATTTAATTAGATCCTAATCATGCAATGTGTGAGGATTGATCTAATGCAATAAAACTGGGTTGTAGAAAAGGTATGATCAAAGTGTTACTTGCCTTGCTGATGATCCGCGAGACCTAGGGTTTCGAAGTAACAGGCGGCGCAATCCGGGTAATCTATCGCAGCCAAAAACAAGCACACAATAAGTACTCATCTAATGCACAGGTAAAACTCGAACAAGAGAACGAACCAGAAAGTTCAACTTAAGAACTCCGGTTGCAAAGAGAGAAAGAACCGAACAAAGCGACGGAAAACAAACGGCGAAAAAAAACAACTCGGTTCTAGCAAGTTGAAACTAGGTCAAATTTTACCGTAGCAAAACTTGTTTAAGTGGATTAGACGGAACGGCAGTTTCGAGACGAAACTCCAGGCGCTTGAATCACCTGATTCCGATAAACTAGCGAGGAGAAAAACTAGAACGAAGATCGGATCTGAGATCACGATCAGAAAATCGCGGAACAAATCCGACGAAAAGAAAAGGACGAACGGTTAAACGAACAGACGTTCGTTAACCGGGAATAACCGGTGATCATGTTCGTTAAGACGAACGGTCCGGCGAACGCTCGCTAAACAACTAAACTGGAAGAAGAACGAAAACCGATCTAGGGTTTCGGAAAAAACCGAAACAAAGAATCGAAAAAGAAAACCGGAAAAGAAAAAGAAAAAGAACCGGAACGGTTTTCTAGAAAAAAACCGAATCGAGGAAAAGAAGAGGTGGCGCGGCTACCTCCGGCGAGGCTCCAGCGAGGGGCTCCGGCGGCGGTAGCGGCGGCGCTAGGCGGCGGCGGCTGGGAGGCGGCGGGGCTGCGTGCGGGCGGTGGCGGCGCAAGGCGCGGGCAGCGGTGGGGCTGCGGCTTGGGGAGGAGAGGGGGGATGCTTGGGTATTTATATAGGTGGGGGGGGGTCTTGCTTGGGGGAGGGGCAAGGGGCAAGGGCGGCGGCCTGAGTCCTTCTAGGACTCGGCTTGGGCGGCGGGGCAGGCTGGCGCGCGGGGCGGCTGGGCCTTGGCCGGCTGGGCCTAGCGGGATTTTTTTTAAATCGGTTACGCGTGCAGAAAAACAAAAGAAAGAAAATCTAAACGAACTCCGAAATTTCTAAAGTAAATTTTCCCCGACTCCTAAAAATGAGTCGAACAAAATGAACTTTTCTCCGGGCCTAAAATGCAATTTTTTTTAAAAACACGCATTTTTCCCTATCCAAATAAAATGCAAATAAACGCCGGAAAACAAAATTTGATCTATTTATTAAATCTTCATTTTTTTCCTAAATTTGGGAAAGTCATATTATTCCCTCTCTCATATTTTTTTATCGGAAAATATTTGAAGATGAAATAATTAAATCAAATGATCCTCTTTTCAAAATTTGAGAAAACTCAAATATGAAAATAACGTAATCTCCAACTCTCTCTGAGGGTCCTTGAGTTGCGTGAAATTTCTAGGATCAACCAAAATGCAAGAAAATATGATATGCATGATGATCTTATGTATAACATTCCAAATTGAAAATTTGGGATGTTACATTTCAGATCTGAACCTATTATGTTTTCATGAATATATTTGTGTTCTTGATGCTATCTTGCAAGTTGTAGACACCTATTACGAATTATGATCCGCATACCCCAAGGTGACAATAATTGGGATTCTTTCCGGTGATTACCGTAGTTTGAGGAGTTCTTGTATTCACTAAGTGTTAATGCTTTGGTCCGGTTCTCTACTAAAAGGAGGCCTTAATATCCCTTAGTTTCCATTAGGACCCCGCTGCCATGGGAGGGTTGGAGAAAAATGTCATGTGAGTTCTTTTCCATAAGCACGTATGACTATATATGGAATACATGCGTACATTACACTACTAGGGAAAAACCTAGCAGTAGCGCGGGGTGCCGTGGTACTGATAAGGCGCTACAACTAAAGGTTAGTAGTAGTGTCGGTCTACACAGACTACTGCTATAACTACTTAGTAGTAGCGAGTTTTTCGTAACACGCTACTGGTAAGTACTAGCGGCGCACCTCTGCGCCCGCGCTACTACTGTTATTGCATATTCTATTTCTTTTTCATTTTATGTCGTATTCATACACCATTATACAAGTTTTCATACAGTAGTAATTTAGAGATTGTTTTTACATCATAATGAGTCATTACATCACTGGGTGAAAGAATCGTGGACTAGTTTCAAGTGGATGGATCCATCCACTTGAAACTAATCCGCGGTTCTTTCACCATTGATATAATAAATCACCATCATCATATCATTAACAACTTATCATCATAATACATCATTGTCATATAACACCTCCTCATGATTATCATTTTCATCAATGAGACATCATATAGCAAGTTGGTCACTAGTCATAATCACAACTCCTCATCCTCCTCATCATCAACTCTAACACATTGTAGCAGATAATAACACATTGTACCTAGGACCTACTCCTCTCTCATAGGACCAACTTCCCTCTCTTAGGTAAAATAGCATAAAACAAGATAGGCCCTGACTCTCCATTATGGAGAATATAGATTATCCTGTCTCCAATTCTTGCGCTTCACACAATGTTGCTTCCAAGTGATGCGTAGGATGACCTGGCCGTAAGCTCATAACATCAAGGCAAACTTTTGGAAACATCAGATGAGGCACACAATCGTTTGGGATTTTCTATTGAAAAACATAGTAATAACTTCGTAGTTAGCAATGTAGTTGAGTTTTAGAAGAATTTGTGCAAAAGATGCACGAATGTCGTAATAGTAAAAAATCTTACCATGACATCTCCATGGATGTATCGTAGTTCCACACGTGCACTAGTGGCACGTACTGACCATAATGTGCAGGAGTTTGATAATAGATATTGTTATTCTCAAGATCATTAATAAATGAGATCAGATGATTTTTCTCCTGATAAGTTAATTCTAAGCCATCGGTGTAGTAGGTTCTGTCTACCATCTTTCGCACATAATTTATTAGAATGAAAATAAGCTATCAATGATAATAAGCTGTCAACTATTTTGAAATAAATAATATAAATTACTTAATAACTATGTTTGAGAAACTCACATAGCGGTAGAATTGGAAGCGTATCAACAAGGACCCAAATGTCCATATTGTCTTTGTTGATGTCAGGATCACCAAGATCCATGGTGACAAGCATACCCTCATGAAAATCATACGTCTTGCAAAGTGCTTCCCAATTCGGGAAACCAAAATGGGTTACGCTCTCAGAATTGTATAGATTTACATCAAAATCCATATCATGATGGGTCCTTAGCTGAATTATCTTTGTTTCCATACTTTCATGATCTTCAAAATCCATCCTCTCCAAGACATAGCGTCTTGCATGGCATAGGATAAGCTAGCCGAATTGTAAACGACAAAATTACATGTTGAAGAAGCAGAAGTCGTGCTTAATTACGAAAAAAACACTTGTCATCGTTGCGTACCGTTTCAACATCGAAGATCTCCTGGAGCTTAATGTTGAAGCGCCGACCTTCTACCAGGTGAGGCCTACCGCACAGACCCTGGTCGTCGCCGTACCGGTCGCACTCTGCCGGGAGACTTTCATCGTCCAACGACGACATGGACGACATTTCCTATGTTCATAATTCAAAGATTAAACTTGTACAATTAAATATATGTAATACAAAAATAAATTAGATTATTATTATTCATCACAGGTTGACTATCGGTCTGTCGAGTGTTTTCTGACATTTGCGACCGTCGGTGATGGTCATTACTCCTCCTTACCCTAGTGCATAACAAAGGTCTAGCACAAGGAGAAGAAGGAGAAACGACCCCCACGACAACAATCGAGATTCTTCGTCCTCTCTCATATATGGTGGACACACTGCCTCACTGATTTTTCGACCGTCAGTGATGGTCGTTATTCCTCCTTTCCCTAGTGCATAACAAAGGTCTAGCACAAGGAGAAGAAGGAAAAACGACCCCCATGACAACAATCCGGATTCTTATTCTCTCATATATGGTGCAGACTTTCTCCCTCACTCATTTGTTGTCTCATGTATGGAGCCTCGACAGACTTAAAGTCAACCCGAAATGTCGTTTAATTATCTTTCTACAAAATCCAGGCCACTCGATACTTCCGACATATTCTAGCACAAGTCATGCCAAAATTCACAGAAAAATCGGGCACGACCTTTGCTAGAAAGGACATATCGAGCGCCTGAAATTTGCCGGAATGGAAATTAATCAACACTCTGGCAAAACATAGGCCACTCGGAGGTGTTCCTGCAAACATGGCCGACCACTTGGGCAAGCACATATTCTATTTGAGCAACACAAGATATACACGTTTATATCTACATCATATGAGCATTCAAACTTGATGGTCATTGCATTTTAGTGGTTGAAAATATGAACAAAAACATTTCAAAATATCTTATAGGACTCATATTGACATGAAGATTTGGCTGGTCTCACCTCGAGGTCGGAGGGGGTCGGTGACGGGGACGACAGCGGGGATGATGGAGGGGCTCCTTGATTTATGCAAAAACAAAATATAAACAAAAACATTATTATCCTCAACTTAGGACTTAGTGAAACCCTATAAGCTATCAACTAATCAAATGCATACGCCTTGCATAGTGCTCTCCGAGTTGTGCATTCAAAATAGGAGTAGTTCTCCAATTTGAGCATTCAATAAGCAAAACTAAATCAGAAAATAAATTAGTATTCAAATTAGGATGCATTCAATAAGCAAAACTAAATCATCTCTTGCGTCCGTACATCGTCAAATATTATCACTACTACACCTTGAATAGTATCATACATATAACATCACTAATACAGCTAAAACCCTAGCGAACAACGGGTATCGGCGCGGGCGGTGGACGCACAAAGAGAAGGAACCATCACAGGATCATAGCTCTAGTGATATCCCTGAAGAACCTGCCAAGTATTGTCGAACCTTCCCTCCAACGCAACCATGTCGCGACGGACATGCTCGTCCTCCTCGCTGACACGGTGACGTAGCACCTCCACGGGGTATGAAAGCCTTCACACCATCACTGGCCCATGCGACCGCCACCAAAGAAGGTTCGGGTCAATGACGGGCTGGCTTCTCACCAAGCTGCCCCCCCCGGAAGGTAGCACCTCCCAGGACCAGCCCGGTGGAGCCCGGCCCCGGACATGGCCCCTCTGATCAAGCAGGCCTCCTCCGTTGAGTCGACGACGAGGATGCGGGATAGGCATCGTCGACGTCGATGCGGAAATAATTGCTTTAACTAAAAAAATAACAACAAATATGACATGTCCACTTCAAAACGAATCAACCTAGAATTATGTTAAATACACCTAAAACACCTAAATTCTATTAAATACACCTAATGAAAAACCTACATTTTGAACATGGTTCGATCATAACTAGGGTTCATACTACATTATTCTAAGATTGAACACCTAAAATACCTAAATTATGTTAACCACACCTAATTAAAAACCTACATTTTGAACATTGTTCGGTCATAACTAGCTAGGGCTCATACTACATTATTCTAAGATTAAACACCTAAGATGATAACCTACTACATTATTCTAAGATTTAACCTACAATTTTCAACTAGCTAGGGTTCAAAATAAACTAGGGAGGATGAGCAAGGAGGGAGGAGGAGTACCTCTCGGTGGAGGACGACCGGCGCGGGGGGGGGGGAGGGGCGACGTGGCAGGAGGGCCAGCGCGGGAGGGCAGCCTACGGGGGAGGAGGCCGGCGCGGGGGAGGGTGGCCGACAGGAGAGGACCGGCGGGGGGGACGGCAGTGGAGGCGAGCGAGAGTGTGAGGGGGAGAGTGAGGACGCGCGCGGGGGGAGGAAAATTGGGGGGATAAGGCACCCATAGCAGTAGCGCGGGGTATGGAAGAGCGCTACTGCTAAGGCCGATAGCAGTAGCGCTGATTGTAGACCAGCGCTACTACTAAACCTAGCCCACCGACAATGGTGTGGCAGTTATAGTAGTAGCGCTTTTTACCCAGGCCGCACTACTGCTACTTATATAGTAGTAGCGTTCTTTTATACAACGCGCTACTGGTAGGTAGCAGTAGCACTTTTTTTAACCAACACTACCGGTAAGCTTATATGTATAAGGTTTTCCCTAGTAGTGTTATATTGATGAATTGAAGCTAGTTTTATGTCACCCTAGGTTATGGCTGCTACATGATGAATATCATCCAACACAATTAGCATTGCTTATCCATTGCCTATGAGCATTTCACACATTGATCTTTGCTAAGTTATTTTCGTTGCTACTGCTGTTACAATCACTACAAAACTGCTACTGTTACTTTTGCCACTATTACCGTTACTTCCATACTACTTTGCTACTAAATACTTTGTTGTAGATATTAAGTCTTTCAGGTGTGGTTGAATTGACAACTCAGTTGCTAATACTCATGAATATTCTTTGGCTCCCCTCGTGTGGAATCAATAACTTTGGGTTGAATATCCACCCTTGAAAACTGTTGCGGTCCCCTATACTTGTGGGTTATCAAGACCTTTTTCTGGTGCTGTTGCCAGGAAGCATAGCTCTATTCTCCGAGTCACTTGGGATTTATATCTGTTGATCACTATGAGGAATTTGAAAGATACCAGAACCATGATTTTTCCCTCTACTAGGGGGGGGGGGGGTAAGGAGCCATCTAGCTCTGCACTTGATTCACCTTCTGTTTTGAGTAAGCTTGCGACACCTACACCTACCAATGATTCTGATATGTCGCATGTTATTGATGATGCTACTTCTGCTATGCATGATTCTTATGATGATACTTCTAATTTGCTTGATAATAATATACCACTGGGTGAATTTCTTATTGAACAACTTGCTAGAGCTAAAACTATTGAGAATGCTGAAGAAGATGATATTTCTGAAACTGATGAAATTATTGAAACTGAACACTTTGAAACACCTGTTCAACCTAGCTATCCTAGATGTGAATTGCCTGTGATGCCCGAGGGTTATGTTATGGATGGAGAGGTAGCTAGGGACTTTCTTGCTTGTAAGGATAGAGATGATCTTAAGAAATTACTATGATAGTGGAAAGAAAAATCCTTGAATGCCAGAATGCAATATGATCCTAAGTTTTCTACTTCACCTATCTTTGTTACTGATAAGGATTATGAATTCTCTGTCAATCCTGAGTTAAACACTTTGGTTGAATCTGATCCTTTCCATGGTTATGAACCTGGAACTGTTGTGGCACATCTTACTAAATTGAATGACATAGCCACCCTATTTGCTCATGAGGAAAAATTCACTATTATTATATTCTTTAGTTGTTTCCTTTCTCATTAAAGGATGATGCTAAGATACGGTTTAATTTTCCTTCTCCTGATTGTGTGCGTAGTCCCCAGGATATGATATATTACTTCTTTGAAAAATATTTCTCTGCTCATAAGAAACAAGCTGCCTTACAGGAAATATTTAACTTTATGCAAATTGAAGAAGAGAGTCTCCCACAAGCTTGGGGGAGGCTTCTCTAATTATTTAATGCTTTGCCTGATCATCCTCTCGAGAAAAATGAAATACTTGATATCTTTTATAATGGACTAACCTATGCTTCTAGGGACACCTAGATAGTTGTGCTGGTTGTGTTATCAGGGAACGAACTTTTGAACAAGCTGAAGTGCTATTGAATAATATATTGAGTAATGATAATGATAGGACTCTTCCCGAACCACCTCCTAAGCCAACTCTGAAGAAGAGAGGTATTCTATTTCTCAATCCTGAAGATTTGCAAGAGGCAAAGAAATCTATGAAAGAAAAAGGTATCAAAGCTGAAGATGTTACTAATTGGCCACCTATTGCAGAAACACCTGGTCTTGATAACCCGACACAGCACTAGTGCAGGATCCTGCTAAAGCGACACTACGATCTGAGACCCTTCGACAAAATTGTATGCGATGCAATAATCGCAAACGGTGGTGTAAAAGAACCATAAAAAAGGTGCAAAACGTTTGCGATGGCGGAGCCATCAAACACGGTTCACATTTTAGTTGCGTGTGTGATGCAGGGCATACGGTTTAGTTCAATGAACTGTTTGCGATGAGGCGGAACAAAAGAAACGGGCAGCCAGATGAAGGCGTGTGCGATATACAACATATGGTTCACTCGGATGAACTGTTTGTGATGAGGAGGAACAATAGAAACGGGCAGCTAGATAAAGGTGTGTGCGATTGAGGGCGTACACTTCAGAAGGATTAACTATTTGCGATTAGGAAACAAAACAGAAACGGGTCAGCCAGATCAAAGTGTCTGCGATTGATGGCATACACTTCACACGGATGAACTGTTTGCGATTAGCCACAACAAACCGAACAATTAGATAGATCAACGTGTGTGCGCTAGACGGGCACACACATTCTAATTAAAATAAGTGTGTGCGATGGTTATAACGAGCGCACATGGTTGTTGGAACAAGACGTGTGCTGACATTGCCTATTGTGGTGCACCCTATGGTGCAAACGCCACATACGCGACCGAGAAGCCATATGTGCCCATGTTACGCCTTCTGGGAATAGAGCCGCACTTATAACCATCAATAAATTTTGAGTCTGCGTCCCGTCACATTCCAAATTGCAAACCTGTTCACACCGATCAAAACCTAAACGACCTCCCACTTAGGAGCGTATTAGTACTCGGTTATAAATACTACTACTCCAAGATGACTGCACATTCCTCCTCAACTCCTCATCCACAGAAACAAACAAGTCATTCATCATCGTTCCCTTGCGTCTGCCATGGCCAGCATGAGTTCTGGGTTGAGATATTGCCACCAGGGAGATGCGAGCATGGAAGCGGAAGCACGAGAGATGTCCCGCCTCGCTGCGAACATAGCCGGCATGTCCCACCGCATGGCCATAGCAGCACGGAGGTCCCACCGCGCCGCTGAAGCAGCACGAAGGTCCCACCGCGCCGTCGATGCAGCAGACTAGTCCAGGCGCGCCGTGGAAGTAGAAGAGATGTCCCGCCATGCCGCAAATGCAGTAGAGATGACCTCCCGCGCCACGACGGCCTGGGAAAATGTCTCGTGGGCAGGCGAGGACTCTTACAGGCACATGCATGCGATCGTCCGTAGCTAGATGGATCAGATCTCCGGCTAGGTGAGGTTGTAGGATGACATGAAAGCCTCTTTTGAACAGGCTACCGGCGTCATTCGGCAACTAAATGAGAGCAATGCGAAGCTCTTGACCGAGACCTGCTGAGGGCTAAGATCGTCGGAAGTGCGGCGCAGCAGGAGGAGACCATTGCCTTGTTGAAGAGGACCGACGTCATCCTCGAGAAACTTATGGACGAGAATGGCATGTTGCGCATCGAGCGCATAAGGCTGGTCGAGGAATCCGTGGATGCTCTCAAGCAGCATCTTGAGAACAATAAATAGCTCATCGCCGCTCGCCGCGGAGACTAGTTCCCACGGCCTGCAGCAACGCATCAAGAAAGTAGAGATCAACGAGCCAGATCGTTGTCTTCCTTCTTCTTTTGCCCTTGTGTATTTCGGGCGTTGCCGCATGTGGCTTTTTTTAATTATGTTCCTAAATATGTAAGACAACTATTATCCACTTTCATCTTCCTTATACTCATCATGCGTGCTATAAGTCGCAGTCGATGTTATATAGGTCCGTCGGATCTTACATCAAGATCCGTGCAAAACTTTCTTTTTAGATTTTCATTTTCTCTCTTAAATCTCAGTCTAGTGAGACATAAGCCACGGCGTAGAACAGGAGCTCGGGCGACATTAATGGAGATGTTGGGAGGGAGGTGCGCGGTGGGTAGAGGTCAAAGGGCTCTCCTCCCGATGAGCACGCGCAGGGGTCTGATAGCACGCCTCCCGTACTCAAATAGCTACCCCGCACGGCACCTCCTATCCAATAAAAAAGGGGACACGTGGCGGCATGTATTGGTAAGTATAACGCTCACAGTTATAATAATACTTGTGTTTCTAATTTGTAACGTGACAACACTTGTTCCAAAATGACTTTGTTGATTGTTAATGTGTGCGCCTTCGCAAATCGGACAGAAAAATTGCAACAACATGTTGGTGCCATGTCATGACACGATGCCAAGTTTCATGATTTTCAGGCGTGTTTTGGATTTATAGGAATTAAAAAACCAAGTTTCTCAATCTTTCTGGCCGAGCCACGACGCCCAGATGTTTGAATTTCATTCCCATTTCTTGCATGGGACCTAGAAATTCACCCAAGGACACACATGTGATTTCGCAACCAACTTTGGTGCACTGGAGCATGTGCTTGCAGTTCAAATTTGAATTATACACATTAAATGCCCAGAAACTCAATTAATGTATAAAAAGGCCAAACGAACCTGGAATAATTCCAAAATTTAGCACAATACTTCTATTTGGGCTAATCTGCCTGTGTAAAAAAATTAAGGCGGGAGAAGGTAGTGTACGTATGTCGTTTCGCACATGGAGGTGACATGTTCCCTCTCGGAACCACGAGCCTTCTTGAGGGAAGCTCCGGTTTGCAAGAAGCTTACACCAAAGCTTGCCCCAATTCGGCCAAACAATTTACCGCAGCTTGTTGGTGTCATGTCATGACACCATGCCAAGTTTCATGATTTTCAGGCGTGTTTTGGATTTATAGGAATTAAAAAACCAAGTGTCTCAATCTTTCCGACTGAGCCACGATTCCCAGATGTTTGGATTTCATTCTCATTTCTTGCATGGGACCTAGAAATTCACCCAAGGACACACATATGATTTTTCAACCAACTTTGGTGCATTGAAGCATGTGCTTGTAGTTCAAATTTGAATTATGCACATTAAATGCCTAGAAACTCAATTAATGTATAAAAAATACCAAAAAAACCCGGAATAATTCCAAAATTTAGCACGACACTTCTATTTGGTCTAATCTGCGTGTGTAGAAAAATTAAGGCAGGAGAAGGCAGTGTACATGTGTCATTTCGCACACATAGGTGACACGTTCCCTCTCGGAAGCACGGGCCTTCTTGAGGGAAGCTCCGGTTTGCAAGGAGCTTACACCAAAGCTTGTCCCAATTCGGCCAAATAATTTACCACAACATGTTAGTGCCATGTCATGACACAATGCCAAGTTTCATGATTTTAAGGCGTGTTTTGGATTTACCGGAATTAAAAAACCAAGTTCCTCAATCTTTCCGGCCGAGCCACGATGCTCAGATGTTTGAATTTCATTCCCATTTCTTGCATGGGACCTAGAAATTCACCCAAGGACACACATGTGATTTTTCAACCAACTTTGGCGCACTGGAGCATGTGCTTGTAGTTCAAATTTGAATTATACACATAAATGCCCAGAAACTCAATTAATGTATAAAAAAGGCCAAACGAACCCAAAATAATTCCAAAATTTAGCACAATACTTCTATTTGGTCTAATCTGCCTGTGTGAAAAAATTAAGGAGGGAGAAGGCAGTGTACGTATGTCATTTCGCACACGAAGGTGACACGTTCCCTCTCGGAACCACGAGCCTTCTTGAGGGAAGCTCTGGTTTGCAAGAATCTTACACCAAAGCTTGTCCTAAGTCGGCCAAAAAAATTACCGTAGCATGTTGGTGCCATGTCATGACACCATGCCAAGTTTCATGATTTTAAGGCGTGTTTTGGATTTACCGGAATTAAAAAACCAAGTTCCTCAATCTTTCCGGCCAAACCACGACGCCCAGATGTTTAAATTTCATTCCCATTTCTTGCATGGGACCTAGAAATTCAGCCAATGACACACATGTGATTTTTCAACCAACTTTGATACACTGGAGCATGTGCTTGTAGTTCAAATTTGAATTATGCACATTAAATGACCAGAAACTCAATTAATGTATAAAAAAGGCCAAACCAACCCAGAATAATTCAAAATTTTAGCACGATACTTCTATTTGGTCTAATCTGCCCGTGTAAAAAAATTAAGGCGGGAGAAGGTAGTGTACGTATGTCATTTCGCACGCGGAGGTGACACGTTCCCTCTTGGAACCACGAGCCTTCTTGAGGGAAGCTCCGGTTTGCAAGAAGCTTACATCAAAGCTTCTCCCAATTCGGCCAAAAAATTTACCGCAACATGTTGGTGCAATGTCATGACACAATGCCAAGTTTCATGATTTTCACGCGTGTTTTGGATTTATAGGAATTAAAAAACCAAGTTTCTCAATCTTTCCGGCCGAGCCACGATGCCCAGATGTTTGAATTTCATTCCCATTTCTTGCATGGGACCTAGAAATTTACCCAAGGACACACATGTGATTTTTCAACCAACTTTGGTGCACTGGAGCATGTGCTTGTAGTTCAAATTTGAATAATGCACATTAAATGCCCAGAAACTCAATTAATGCATAAAAATGCCAAATGAACCCGGAATAATTCCAAATTTAAACACGACACTCATGTACTAGTTGCATGTTCACTGTACGTAAATGTTCTAGCAATTGAAACACCATCCTTTCCCTCCGTAACACCCTTTTGTCTTTCAAAACATAATGAAAAAATCAGGTATACCACAAACCAAATTTAAACACAACACTCATGCACTAGTTGCATGTTCACTGTACAAAAATGTTCTAGCAATTGAAGCACCATCCTTTCCCTAAGTAACACCATTTTGTCTTTCAAAACATAATGAAAAAGTTAGGTATACCACAAACAATTTACTAGAAAGAATCGTGTGGGATGCAATATAAAATATCTTGGCGCACCGCCTTGTCTGGCTTATGTAGGAAGCTTCATCGTCTAAAGTCCACCGCCCTCGCTTGAACCACACTTGCGCGCCAGTTTCTCGCGGCACCGAGCGATTTTTTTGCCACCTCGGAAATATCTATGTCCCGGCCCCCTCCCTCCCACCAAAAGCCATATTTCCACTATTCCTCCTTGCTTTCCAAGTTCAAACCTTCACTGCTGCTTACTGTCAGCTCAGGCTCCTCGCCAGAGACCCTTCTTCTTGCAGCGCCGCCTCCTCGTCGGCTACCCTTCTTGCAGCACTGCCTCCTCGCCGATGACCCTTCTTCTTGCTACGCAGACTCCTCGCCGCCGACCCTTCTTCTTGTTGTGCGGCCTCGTCGATATGGTCAGGTAATCCACACCCCACCCACACCATCCTCCTTCTTTCCCATCCCACATGCCCCGACCGACGATGCTACACCTTCCGCCAAAATCACTGTCCCCCTCCTCCAATTAAGCGCCGCCCACAACCATTTTGCACGCAGCATAATGTGGAGCTGAGTAGCATGCGGCCGCACACGCGCACAAGGTCGCTATGGCTGCCATGCGTGCCAACCGCCAGATGTTGGAGGAGCACCTCGTCTTCGAGGCCACCGTGGACACCGCCACGCGGTTTTCTACTTTAAAATACAGTTCGTGCTATTTTCTCGAGGCCACCACCAGTGCGTTCTAGTGATTTGTCCTCTATAATGTTAATATGCAATCTGATGTTCAGTTAACAGTTTGGTCCTCTGAAATGTATTGTTCAGTTCACACTTTGGTCCAACAATTGCTACATTTCGTAGTACTGTTCTCAAGCATTCTTTGTTTTGTTAATTGTCGTATCTTCTAGTACATGTTTCTATTCTGCAATGTCGTGCTCAGTTAACTATTTTTGTTCATTTGGTTTGTTGTTCATTTAACTATTTGGTTCAGTTCTGTAATTTGATTTTCATTTGCTCTGGGTACAATGTTGTATTGTTATGCATGTGACACCAATCAAATTTGGCTGTACTCAATACGTATTCTACTGATAGTATGGAAACTCTCAGTTAATCTGATCAAGATCTTCCTTATGTGTGTTGCAGGGAAATAATGGGAGACACTGCGGTTTACCATCGATGTTTGTTCAAGCATGGTCCTTTGGCTAATAGCACATTATTGTGCAGTTGTAGGAATCATTCTAATATTTAGGTTTCTTACAATTTGGTATTGTACATGTAAATCCTACTGTCAGAGGCTTAGACCCACTGTTCGACCCATTTTGCATATGGGGAAATGAGATGTCCATGAATTCCAGTCAAGTCAAGAAACTCAGAAAGATTGTTAGGATGAAGAAACATGCGACGAATAATAGCAAGATCTTTGTTTGCACAATGAACAAGACATTAGTCAACTATAGGATGGTACTAACTCTTTTACCTTGTTTTTACCCCTTGCGCCATTTCAAAATTTAGAACATCGATTTATGCATATCTTTGTTTTTAGTATTTCTCAAAGCAGTTCACTGATGATTACCTCTCAAACCACCTGCATAGTCAAGAGGCGAGGAAGGTATTCATTCAACACCCATGGTACAATATTGAAGTCTTACTGAAGAGGACGAAGGTTGGGCGGGCAATTATCCATAGCCACTGGCCTAAAGTTGCAAGGACATTCAACATCACCGAAGGCTCAATATTTGCCTTCCGCTTCTACAGTTTCCCAGATGAGATTCATCTGTCTATTTACCCTGTATGATGCTACTTTCCAAACGTTTATGATGCTGCATGTGAAACTTGGTGCTGTTGTGTAATTGTGTAACTGAGTGCCAAAGCTATCTGATGTAATTCTATTATGAAATCCTGGTTGCTGTTATACGGATATGAAATATCTGGTGTGTTTTATAAGAAATATAAATTTGATTAGTACATGGGTTATCAATAATAGGCTAATTACCCTGTTTATCTGGGTTTTCTATTGCAGACAGTTACTCACACAACACCGTGGGCGATGAACTCAAAAACCCGCACGGTTTCGAGAAAGTAGGCGTGTTCGATCAACTAGCAATCACACACGGCTTCCGGCAGTGAACTGTTTGCGTTGGGCCATCTTGCACAAATGTTTCCACACAAAGAACTTTGTGTGATATACATACAAACGGAAATGATTTTCTAGGATTCACCGTGTGGGATGTACATACGAACAGAAACAATTGGGTTTCGATGCCCCGCCAGATCGCACACGAGCTTATTTTGTGTGCCAGGAGGGCCTATCCCCAACGGTTTCTGGGTCGTGTGGGAAGGAGCCCCCTATGGCCCACACTCACTTGCCGACGGTTTGTAACATCCCAATTTTCAATTTGGATGTTAATCATTAGGTCATATATGCATCCATGCTCTTTGCATTTTTATTTGGTTTTATTTGAATAGTTTGATCCTAGAGGCCTAAAGCAACTCAAGGACCATTTGAGAGAGTTGGAGGTTTTCATAAAATTCCATTTTTGAATTTTCAAAATTGGTGAATTGGATCAAAGTGATTTTTTATTTGAAATTATTTTTTCGATTATTTTGAAAATAAATAAAGTAATGGGTGAAGATAATACGACTTCTTCAAAACAAAGGAAATAATGGAAATTTAATTTTAAATAAAAATATTTGTTTTTATTGAATTTTATTTGAGATTTTTATTTGAGTAAATTAGGGAAAAATTGCATTTTAGCCCAGAAAAATGTTCATATTGTCCTAAATATTAGTAGATGACCGTGAAAATTGTTTTTGGAAATTTAGGATTTTTATTTATTTTATTTGGAATTTTTTTGTTCGGGCAAAATTATTTTAAAAAAACTTTTCGGACTGACTGGGCTGAAACCCAGCCGGCCCACGCGACCACCGCCGCCCTCTTCGCGCGGAAGTCTGCCCCGCCGCCACCAGCAGAGTCCAAGCCGAACTGCACCTCCGCGCCGTGCCCCCTCCTCCAAGTCGCCTCGCCCCCTCCCACGGCCTTTAAAAGCCCATCCGCCCCCTCTCTCCTCGGCCGCCGCCGCCCACGCCTCTCGCCGCAGCCGCCTCCCGCCGCTGCCGCTTTGCACCGCCGCCACCGCTCGCAGCCGCCCGCGCCACTCGCTACCGCCACCGCCGCGCCACTCGCCACCGCGTCGCTCGCCGCCCCACCCCGTGCCAGTCCGCTGCCCGAGCCGCTCCCACGGACGCCGGTGAACGCCGCCGCCACTGTCGGTTTTCCACAACGAACCGGTATAAACTGATTTATCCCGCCCGTTTTTTCCAGTTTCGCGTAATAGATCAGTTTTTTTGGGTTCGCTAATTAGCAAATGTTCTTCCGATTCTCTCTGTTAGCGAACATATTCATTCGCTAGATTCTGTTAACGAACGTTCTTTCGTTAGGTTTTTCTTTTTAGTTTTATTTTCGACCAAGGACCTATCCATAATTACTTTTATCGCAGATTAGTCCCTGATCTTCATACCTTCGCTACTTTTTTCTCGTTTGTCCAAATCCAGTGAAACCAATGCCAAAACCTTCGTCTTGTTCCCCTCTGTCCAGATAATCAAATTGAACATGATTTTTAAAATTTGGTTTCATGAAGATTTGAGTTTGAACATCTTTTGATCATAGTTTGAGTTTCATAGCTCCGATTCGATTGATTCTTTTTGCAAATCGAAGCTCTTCGCTTGAACTTTCAGTTTAGATATTTTCTCTTGGTTTTACCTTTCCATCTTATTCCTAAGTTCTTATGTATGCTATTGTTTGATCACGATAGAATTTCCAGAGTGCCAGGCTTGCTACTTCGAATCTCTAGGGTTTTCCGATCGTCAGCAAGGCAAGTAACACTTTGATCATATCCATTTATTACCCGGTTTTTATGCATTAGTTTCAGCCCTCAAACATTGCATGAGTAGGATTGATAACATGTGGGTATTGGGAAGTAGTTGATAAGGTAGGAACCTATTGCCTTTTATTCAAACCTTGGCTATTACTACGTTATAATTATACTGCTATGATATGCTCGTAGACGTGGTTTGGTTTTGAGAGAATTCATGAAAGATGTGAGAGTTATTGTTAACTAAGGTTTAACTTAAGGTGGCTACTTTAATACACATCTGGGTGGATTGGTTGTGGGCACCTGGGGAATCCAGTGTTGTCCTAGGAGATCCCGGGGTACCCGTGTGATCATCCTATGGTTTGCCACCCAGGCTCAAAGGGACATAAGGTTATTCATGCTAGAAACTTTTGTGTGCATCCACAAGTCAATATGGGCTCTAGCATAGTTGAGTAAGTGGTGGGAATCCTTTCCATGATGGGCTAGCAGATGTAGGGGATTGTAGGTGTACAAGCCTATCTATCGGTTAATGGGACCTCCTCGAAAAGAATGTGTCTCGGTCATCCGTTTCTCAAACATCATGCAGTGCGAGAAATACAACGAAGGAGATAGAGTCTTGTGGGGAAAAGTGCCCAAACCTCTACAGAGTGTACAAACTAATCATGGTTGGCCGTGTCCCCAGTTATGGACATCTTGAGTATCCGGTACTTGAATTATTATGTTGATCTCATCACTTTGCTTAATTAATTTGTCGGGTTATAATTTCTAATTTTGGGATTGAGTTGGGGTTACCTTCTCAATGTTTTCTAAAAACTTTGTAGTTAAATAAAATTTA
The DNA here is from genome assembly GCF_056163025.1 of Triticum urartu. Taxonomy (NCBI): domain Eukaryota; kingdom Viridiplantae; phylum Streptophyta; class Magnoliopsida; order Poales; family Poaceae; genus Triticum; species Triticum urartu. The sequence continues at coordinate 325,101,905 of NC_141875.1, read as the reverse complement.
TTCCTTTGTTGTAGGAAAAAAATAGCTTTATGCAAATGATAACCGTAGAGCCTCCACCAGCAATATATGCATGTAGTGATAGATGTTATTTGTTCATTGCTCTATAGTGTTATCTTGCCAGCATATTCCATGTGCTGACCTACACAGGCTGCAACATATTATGTTGCAGAATTTTCAGACGAGGAGTAAGGTGTGCTAGGTCGTTGTCGTGCACTTAGTTTTGCCGTGGAGTTGGATGGACTCATTTACCCTCGAAGCTTCCACAATTATCTTATTTAGATGACCTTCAGCCATATTATTGTAATAAGCTCTCTTTTGAGACACTCGATGTAATAAGTGTGTGATTGAACTCTGCAATAAATCCTCGAGTACTGTGTGTGTCAGCAATACCGATCCAAGGATGACACTTAAGCACAGAGACTTGGCCGTTTGAGGTCTGGTCGCAACAAGATGGTATCATAGCACACGCTGACTATAAGACGCGACCACTAGGACAAGCCACAGGATACTCTTCTCTACTCATTTCCGACTCTTCTCCATTTTTTACCCTATAGATGGCGGACCCAAGGAACAAGTTCACTCAACCGGATGATGTCACACCTTTTGGACAACACTTGAAGGAAGTCACTAGTACCTGAGCATCGGAATACCAAGCTTCACCGGGACCTACACTGCCAATTTACCAGAAGAGGAGCGTTGGATGATTCGAGTTCATATTCCAGGAAGGACGTTCACGCCAGTTACCGAGCCCATCGAGTTTTCCTTTGATGCACCAACCTAGAGTCTAGGAAAGAGCATGGCCGCTCACATCGCCATTGGACGCATCGACGAGGTATACAACAAGGATCTTAAGGACACCATCTACCAGATATGTGGACGCCGAGATGAGCAATGGGAGATGATTTGCACCAGGAAGGACAGATCTATTGCATCCTACATCCGGAAGTTGAATCAACATATTCATCATCAGGAGAACCAGATGTGCACCAACATGATAGACATGAAGAAGGTGATGACCAGGAACATGAAGAAGAAATTGCAGTACTACTGGAGAAGAATGAAGACCTGAAGAAGAAGCTAGGAGTATTCATGGGAGATCCCGAACCTGAAAATGACATCCGTTCTGAAGACTACATCATACTCGACGACACCGACTCCGACCCCGACAGCGATGATGACTATGAAGATGAAGCTGGAGCAGATATCATGGAGTCATCCACCGATCAAAATTTCTAGTCGACCACGATATTATCAGTAGTATTCTCCCATGTATATAGTAATAGTCCGAGCATTTTGTAATGGTAGCTTAGATCGATTGTATGATCTTGTTTGAATTGAGTGGTGTGAAATGAATGTGTTTGTCTCATGTGCATATGTGTAGTGAATTTATCTTTAGACCTGACTCTATTCTGTTCTCACCCCTCTAAACCTATCAGATGCCTCCAAGACGTGACCACGAATTTTTTTCCCACCGGAGCTCACTCAGTTGATCCAACAGCAGAATGCCTTGATGCAGTTGCTAGTCCAGAACCAAGGCAACAACAACAACAACAACAACCCACCGCCACCACCACTAGTTGACAACTTAGCCCGTTTTCTAAGGTTGAATCCGCCGGTGTTCTCTAGTAGCACCGAGCTGATTGTTGCTGATGACTGGTTCCGCAGGATTGGAAGGGAGCTGACCACTGCAGGTTGCACAAATGTTGAGAAGGTGCGCTTTGCCGCAGATCAACTGGATGGACCCACAGCCTCATGGTGGGAGAACTACACTGCCACTTTCCCCGTGGCCAATGTCACTTGGGATCAATATCAGCAAGCATTCCACACTGCACATGTCTCAGCTGGAGCTATGAGTATGAAGAAGCGTGAGTTTCGCAACTTACGCCAGGGAAATCATACTGTGGCACAGTACATGGATGAGTTTAGTAAGTTAGCTCGCTACGCCCCAGATGATGTGGCCACAGATGTCACAAAGCAGGAGAAGTTTACGGAAGGACTGAATGATGAGCTGAGTGTGCAGTTGATGGTGGCAACATTGCCTAACTACCAGAAGTTGGTAGATAGGGCTCTTATGATTGAAGGCAAGCAGCAGCAGATAGAGAACCGCAAGCGGAAGTATGGACAAGGGAAGTACAACTCTGGAGCTCAGCAGAAGCCTCATTTTACCCCGAACTCGGGGGGACATACCCATGATAACCATGGAGGCCATACCCACAATGGAGGGAGTTTACATAACCATAGTGGCCCTAAGAATGGAAATGGGAATGGAGGAAACAACAGCCGGAACTGTCCCAACCCAGCAACACCCGCCAAGAAGGATTTGAGTCACGTCACCTGTTACAAGTGTGGGAAGACTAGACACTACGCCAATGATTGCTCTGAGTTGAAGAATGGTAACAGAAATGGAAGTTTTGGGAAGAATCCCAACCCTTTCCCCAGAGGACAGGTGAACCACGTTAACATGGAGGAAGTTGAAGAGCAGTCGGATGCAGTTATCGGTAAGTTTTTGATTAAGTCATTTACCGCTATTGTTCTTTTTGACACTAGTGCATCGCATTCATACATATCGAGGGGATTTGTGGATAAGTTTAAGTTGCCCACCGTAGCCCTTAAGACACCTATGTTAGTAAGGTCACCTGGCGCGGAGTATATGGCAAGAAGAGGATGTTTTCAGATGCCATTGACCATAGGTAGGCATGTTTTTCCCTCAGACCTAATAATTTTGGAGTCACAAGGATTGGATGTGATACTAGGCATGGATTTGCTATCGATGTATGGAGGAAATACCCATTGTGCTAGTAAGTCAATTCTCCTCACCAGCCCAGAGGGAAAAAGGATCAAGTATGTGTCTAGGCATGCACCAAGGAGGACTCAAGTAAATTCACTCTCAGGAGTCGTTCAGGAAGAAGTGCCTGTTGTGAAGGATTATCCCGATGTGTTCCCAGAGGAATTGCCAGGTATGCCACCAGATCGAGATATAGAATTTTTGATAGAGCTATTACCAGGCACCGGACCAATATCGAAGAGACCGTATCGGATGCCCTCAAATGATCCGGAGGAAATTAAGAAGCAGATTAAGGAGTTATTGGAGAAAGGTTATATTCAACCAAGTTCATCACCGTGTGGAGCCCCAATGCTCTTAGTTGAGAAGAAGGATGGATCTTTGAGAATGGTTGTTGATTATAGTGCATTTCATGAAGTGACGATCAAGAACAAGTACCCAGTACCGATGATCAATGATTTGTTCGACCAGCTGTAGGGAGCTAAAGTATTCTCCAAGATCGATCTTCGATCAGGATACAACTAGCTGAAGATTCGAGAACAAGATATACCCAACAAGTACCTAGTACCGATGATCAATGATTTGTTTGACCAGCTGTAGGGAGCTAAAGTATTCTCCAAGATCGATCTTCGATCAGGATACAACTAGCTGAAGATTCGAGAACAGGATATACCCAAGACAAATTTTACCACAAGGTATGGGTTATATGAGTACACGGTCATGTCTTTTGGATTGACTAATGCCCCTGCCTATTTTATGAGTACGATGAATAAGGTGTTCATGGAGTTCTTGTATAAGTTTGTTGTGGTGTTCATTGATGATATATTGGTGTACTCAAAGAATGAAAAAGAACACAAGGAACATTTGCGCTTAGTTCTCGAGAAGCTCAAGGAACATCAACTACACGCCAAGTTTAGCAAATGTGAGTTTTGGTTGATGGAAGTCAGTTTCCTTGGACATGGTATATCAGGAGAAGGTATAGCAATAGACCCTACCAAGGTTCAGTCTGTCACCGAGTGGTTGGCACCCACCTCAGTTGGAGAGATACGCAGTTTTCTTGGACTCGCAGGATATTACTGGAGATTCATTGAGAATTTTTCCAAGATTGCGAAGCCCATGACAGAGCTGTTGAAGAAGGACACCAAGTTCAAATGGACCAAAGAATGTGAGGCTAGTTTTCAGGAGTTGAAGAAACGTTTAGTTACAGCCCCAGTGCTAATTCTTCCGGATATACGCAAGGATTTCCAAGTTTATTGTGACGCTTCTCGCCTGGGACTTGGAGGTGTACTTATGCAAGACGAAAGAGTTGCTTCATATGCCTCACGACAGCTTCGACCTCATGAGTTGAATTATGCTACACACGATTTGGAGTTAGCAGCCGTAGTGCATGCGCTCAAGACCTGAAGACATTTTTTTATTGGAAACTGTTGTGATGTACACATGGATCATAAGAGTTTGAAGTAAATTTTCACGTGGAAGGAGTTGAATCTCAGGCAAAGGAGATGGTTGGAGCTCATAAAGGATTATGATATGAAGTTACACTTTCATCCAGGAAAGGCCAATGTTGTAGCAGACGCTTTAGGCTACAAGAGTTATGTAAATACTCTAGTAACCGGAGGTTTACCACAAGAGTTAACAGACGATCTCAGAGAACTACGGATGGAGATAGTTCCGAGAGGTTTTATTGCATCTTTGGAAGTTCAGTCCACATTATTGGGAAAGATTCGAGAAGCCCAAAAGACTGATAAGGAGATTGCTGAGATAAAGGAAAAGATGAGTAAGGGAAAAGCCAAAGGGTTTCGTGAGGATGAGCATGAAACTTTATGGTTTGAGGATCATATTTATGTGCCCAATGATGCGGAGATCAGGAAGTTAATACTCCAGGAGGCTCACGACTCGCCATACTCGATTCACCTCGGAAGCACTAAGATGTATTTGGATTTGAAGGAACGTTTCTGGTGGACAGGTATGAAGAAGGATATTGCCATGTATGTAGCAGTATGTGATGTATGTTAGAGAGTTAAGGTAGAACACCAGAAGCCAGTAGTATTACTTCAGCCTATACCGATACCCAATGGAAGTGGGATAAGCTTGGAATGGACTTCATCACCGGATTACCCAGGACACGATCGGGTTACGATTCCATCTGGATAGTAGTTGATCGCTTGACCAAAGTGGCTCACTTTATCCCCGTGAAAACCACCTATACAAGCGCGAAGTTGGCCAAGATATATATGACCAGGATCGTATGTCTGCATGGAGTTCCGAGGACCATCGTATCAGATAGAGGAACCCGGTTTACCATGAAGTTTTGGAATCAGTTACACCAGACTTTGGGTATCAGGCTAGAGTTCAGTACAGCCTTTCAGCCGCAGATAGATGGACAGACTGAGAGAGTCAATCAGATTCTGGGGGACATGTTGAGAGCTTGTGCACTAGATTATGCATCTAGTTGGGATGATGATTTGCCTTATGAAGAGTTCTCATATAACAACAATTACCAGGCTAGTTTGAAGATGGCCCCTTTCGAAGCCTTGTATGGAAGGAGGTGCAGGACACCATTGATGTGGGATGAAGTTGGAGACCGTCAGTTGTTTGGACCAGATTTAATCAAGGAGTCTAAAGAGAAGGTTAAGTTGATTCGAAATAGACTGAAGGTAGCTCAGTCCAGGCAGAAGAGTTATGCTGACACTAAATGCAAGGAGGTAGTCTATGAAGTCGGAGACAGAGCATATCTCTGTGTGTCACCACTGCGAGGAGTTAAACGATTTGGAGTCAAAGGAAAGTTAGCCCCAAGATTTGTAGGACCATATCGAGTTTTGGAACGTATGGGAGAAATGGCCTACAAGCTGGAGTTACCCGAAGGATTGTCAAGAGTTCATGATGTGTTTCACGTTTCCCAGTTGAAGAAGTGCCATGCAGAGATGGCCGATATCCCTTTAAGAGATATAGTGCCCCTAGAAGCAATACAGTTGGAGAGTGACCTAACCTACAAGGAGAAACCCGTCAAGATTCTTGAGTTTGCCAGCCGAGTTACACGCAACAAGGTCATCAAGTTTTGCAAAGTTCAGTGGAGCCACCATATCAAGGAAGAAGCCACCTGGGAGCGAGAAGAAGACCTACAGAAAGACCACCCACACCTATTCTCTAGCCAACCCGAATCTTGAGGGCGATATTCATCTTAAGGGGGGTAGGTTTGTAACATCCCAATTTTCAATTTGTATGTTAATCATTAGGTCATCATATGCATCCATGATCTTTGCATTTTTATTTGTTTTTATTTGAACAGTTTGATCCTAGAGGCCTTAAGCAACTCAAGGACCATTTGAGAGAGTTGGAGGTTTTCATAAAATTCCATTTTTGAATTTTCAAAATTGGTAAATTGGATTAAAGTGATTTTTTATTTGAAATTATTTTTCCGATTATTTCGAAAATAAATAAAATAATGAGAGAAAATAATATGACTTCTTCAACACGGAGGAAATAATTGAAATTTAATTTTAAATAAAAATATTTGTTTTTATTGAATTTTATTTGAGATTCTTATTCGAGTAAACTAGGGAAAAATGCATTATTAAAAATTGCATTTTAGCCCAAAAAAATGTTCATGCTGTTCTAAATATTAGTAGAGGACCGTGAAAATTGTTTTTGGAATTTTAGGATTTTTATTTATTTTATTTGGAATTTTTTCGTTCGGGCGAAATTATTTAAAAAAAAAACTTTTCGGACCAATTGGGTCAAAGCCCAGCCGGCCCACGCGACCGCCGCCGCCATACCCGCGCGGGAGTCCGCCCCGCCGGCAGCGGCAAAGTAGGGGCCGGACTCCGCCTCTGCACCGTGCCCTCTCCTCCAAGCTGCCTTGCCCTCCCCCGGCCTCTAAAAGCCCAGCCGCCCCTCTCTTCTCAACCACCGCTGGCCGCGCCTCCCGCTGCAACCGCCTCCCACCGCTACCGCTTTGTGCCTCCGCCTCCGCCGCCGCAAGCGCCGCTACCGCTGCGCCACTCGCGGCCCCACCCCACGCCACTCCGCCGCCCGAGCCGCTCCCGCCATCGCTGGTGAACGCCGCCGCCGCCGTCAGTTTTTCCACACCGAGCCGGTATAAACCGATTTATCCCGCCCGTTTTTTCCCAGTTTCACGTAATAGATCATTTTTTTGGGTTCGCTAATTAGCAAACATTCACCCGATTCTCTCTATTAGCGAACGTATTCATTCGCTAGATTCTGTAAACGAACGTTTGTTAGGTTTTTCTTTTTAGTTTTATTTTCAGCCAGGGACCTATTCGTAATTACTTTTAGCGCAGATTAGTCCCTGATCTTCATACCTTCGCCACTTTTTGCTCGTTTGTCCAAATCCAGTGAAACCAATGCCAAAACCTTTGTCTTGTTCCCCTCTGTCCAGATAATCAACTTGCACATGATTTTGAAAATTTAAAATTTGGTTTCAAGAAAATTTGAATTTGAACATCTTTTGATCGTAGTTTGAGTTTTGTAGCTCCGATTCGATTGATTCTTTATGCAAATCGAAGCTCTTCGCTTGAACATTTAGTTTAGATCTTTTCTCATAGTTTTACCTTTGCATCTTATGCCTGAGTGATTATGTATGCTATTGTTTGTTCATGATAGAACTTCAGGAGTGTGAGGCTTGCTACTGTGAATCTCTAGGGTTTTCGGATTGGCACCAAGGACGTAGCGCTTTGATCATATCCCTTTATTACCCAGTTTTTATGTATTAGTTTCAGCCCTATAACATGTGGGTATTCGGAAGTAGTTGATAAGGTAGGAACCTATTTCCTTTTATTCAAACCTTGGTTGTTACTACGTTATGCTTATACTGCTATGCTATGCTCGTAGACATGGTTTGGTTTTGAGAGAATTCATGAAAGATGTGAGAGTTACTGTTAACTAAGGTTTAACTTAAGGTGGCTACTTTAATACACATCTGGGTGGATTGGTTTTGGGCACCTGGGGAATCTAGTGTTGTCCTAGGAGATCCCTATGGTTCGCCACCCAGGCTCAAAGGGATCATAAGGTTATTCATGCTAGAAACTTTTGTGTGTAGCCACAAGTCATTATGGGCTCTAGCATAGTTGAGTAAGTGGTGGGAATCCTTTCCATGATGGGCTAGCAGATGTAGGGGATTGTTGGTGTACCGGTGTATCTATCGGTTAAGGGGACCTCCTCGAAAAGACTGTGTCTCGGTCATCCGTTTCTTAAACATCATGCAGTGCGAGAAATACAATGAAGGAGATCGAGTCTTGTGGGGAAAAGTGCCCAAACCTCTGCAGAGTGTACAAACTAATCATGGTTGTCCGTGTCCTCATTTATGGACATCTTGAGTATCTGGTACTTGAATTATTATGTTGATCTCATCACTTTGCTTAATTAATTTGTCGGGCTATAACTTTTAATTTTGGGATTGAGTTGGGGTTACCTTCTCAATGTTTTCAACAAACTTTGTAGTTAAATAAAATATATTCCTTTGTTGTAAGGAAAAAATAGCTTTATGCAAATGAAAACCATAGAGCCTCCACCAGCCATATATGCATGTAGTGATAGCTGTTATTTGTTCATTGCTCTATAGTGTTATCTTGCTAGCATATTACATGTGCTGACCTACACGGGCTGCAACGTATTATGTTACCGAATTTTCAGACGGGGAGTAAGGTGCGCTAGGTCGTTGTCGTGCACTTAGTTTTGCCGTGGAGTTGGATGAACTCATTTACCCTCGAAGATTCCACATTTATCTTATTTAGATGGCCTTCAGCCATATTATTGTAATAAGCTCTCTTTTGAGACACTTGATGTAATAAGTGTGTGATTGAACTCTATAATAAATCCTCGAGTACTGTGTGTCAGCAATACCGATCCAGGGATGACACTTAAGCACAGAGGCTTGGCCATTTGAGGTCAGGTCACTACACGGTTCCAAATGCCGTCGCGAATAGGGGTTAAAAACCGTTTGTATAGCACGTCGCTGTACGAGTGCAGGTAGTAGAGGTAAATTCTCTCTATAGACTTGATGAAGGTTATATTCCTCATAATACGTCTGCTAGTCAATGCTTGGATGAATTTGATAACTTTATTGTTAAACAAGAAAACTTCAATGCATATGTTAGTAGACAACTGAAGCGTAATGCTTGTATGCTTAGACGATTATATGTGTAGAACTGGTAATGATCTCAAGATTGTTAGTAAACGTGCTTCCATGGTAAGAACTCAAGTAGAACAAGTTCTCAATGCACAAAATGATTTGCTCAATAAAATGAATAATAAGAACAATGATAATGTTGTTAGAGTTATGACTAGAGGTGGTAAAATGACTCTGGAACCTTTGTACCTTGAAGGCCATCCAAAGAGAGTAGAATAAGACTCTTAGAGAATTAATGCTAATGCACCTAGTTCTTCTAAAAATAAAAATAATAATGAACGGACTTTGCATGCTTCTAGTGAACCTATTGTAGACACACCCGAGAATCCAAATGATATTTCTATTTTTGATACTGAAACACAATCTGGTGATGAACATGAACCTAGTGATAATGCTAATGATGATGTTCATGTTGATGCTCAACCTAGTAATGGTAATGATGTGGAGATAGAACCTGCTGTTGATCTTGATTACTCACAACCTAAGAGCAAAAGATATGATAAAAGATACTTCATTGCTAGGAAACATGGTAAAGAAAGAGAACCATGGGTTCAGAAACCCATGCCCTTTCCTCCTAAACCATCCCAGAAAAATGATGATGAGGATTTTGAGAGCTTTGTTGAAATGCTTAGACATGTATTTTTGCGCGTGTTTTTGACTGATATTTTGAAAATGTCTCCTTATGCTAAGTATATGAAAGATATTGTTACAAATAAAAGAAAGATACTGGAAGCTGAAATTTCCACTATGCTTGCTAATTACACTTTTAAGGGTGGAATACCAAAGAAACTAGGAGATCTAGGAATACCAACTATACCATGGTCCATCAAAAGAAACTATGTTAAAACTTCTTTATGTGATTTGGGAGCCCGTGTTAGTGTTATGCCCTTCTCTTTATATCGTAGACTTGATTTGAATAAGTTGACACCAACTGAAATCTCTTTGCAAATGGCCGATAAATCAATCGCTATACCCATCGATATTTGTGAGGATGTACCTGTTTTAGCTGCAAATGTTACCATTTTAACAGACTTCGTTATTCTAGATATCCCCGAGGACGACAGTATGTTGATCATCCTTGGTAGACCCTTTTTGAACACTGCAGGGGGTGTTATTGATTGCAACAAGGGCAATGTCACTTCTCATGTTAATGGTAATGAGCATACGGTACACTTTCGAAGAAACAACATCAATTCTATTGGAAAAATTTCAACTATTGCTATTGGAGGTTTTGAATTCCCTTTCCCTACTGTCAAAAGGAAATATGATATTCTTATTGTTGGGGACATGCATATCCCCGTTGAGGTAACCTAGTGTTATACGAAGATTCTCCGCTTTCATGTCATTCGGAAGAAGTTTGTTAATAAGACTTGATCAATCTTATTAATGGATTCCTTTTGATGGGCATGCGATGGATGAATTTAGTAAACACAACTTTCTGTAGCCACTTCCTACTTTCTGTTATTTAGAATAAATAAAGCAAACATACTATTATTTTTCTGTTTTCTGAATTATCCATGCAATAAAAAAATGACCCGAAAATAAAACTTCTCCAAATGCCCTGAAATTTAGTATGTTTTCATAGATTATTTAAGAATTTTTGGCACTGAAAACACCTCAGGGAGGTGTACCAATGGGCCACAGCCCCAAAGGGCGCACTCACCTTCCTGGGTGCGCCTACATGGCTTGTGGGTCCCATGTGGACCCCCCTCACTTATTCCAGCACCCATCCACTTCGTCTTCCTTCAGAAAAAATCCCACCATTGCTCAAACTTGTGTTCTTGCTCATTTTGCTACCATTTTCAATCTCCTTGCTCGGAACTCCGTTTCCGAAACTGTTTCAGGTATTTTGTTCATCGGCACATGACTCCTCCAATGGTCCAAATAGTTTTTGTTCTAGTGCTTTATATATTGCAAAATTTTACTGCTGTGGTGACCTTGTTCTTGAGCTTGCATGTCAAATTTATATGGTCCAAAGTAGTTTTTTGCATAATATAGCCTCTGGACACTTGTGGGAATAGTTGCTATCAATCTTATTGAGTTTAGTTTACTTTTATTTCGAGTCACTAAAAATTTCAGAAATTTTCAGAGAAAAGAAAAACCATGAGGAGGTGGTTAAGGGGTTCCTCAAGCCGGAGTTCAGAGACAAATGAGAATGAGGAGAAGAGGAAGCCCAAGTAGAACCTTCCTCGCGCTGCGGAGGTTTGGTCGTGTGAGTGGCCAAGTGATACATTCTTGGGAGAGGCTGGAATTTATGACGATTTCTATTATTTGGCGGAGAACGCTGGCCTCACCGCCTTCCTCCAAGTTAAGTACGACCAGTATCTCCTTCTCACTAATACCTTCATGCAAAACTTTCATTTTTATCCTAGGAAATCACCACCCATGGTAGAGTTTCATTTATATGATGAGCCTAAGGAGATGTCACGTCATGATTTTTGTGATGTTTGCAAATTACCTTCTGAGGGTAGCATTAGTGAACCACATCCTAGAGACGCGTAGGACTTTATTGCTAAAACTAATGTGGGGGAAGAGAGAGGGGTGTCGGAAGCGAGAGTGGGTAGCTTACATTTTCCTGTTTTACGCTACTATTCATTTTTTGCTGGGAGATGTTTGATTGGTCGTGGGGAGAGTGGAGGCCTTAGTGCCCCTGACCCTGCTATTTTGCGCCATGATTTATATTGTGATAGAACTTTTAGTTTGGGCGCCATTGTTGCTCGACGGTTAAACACAAACCGCTCGAAGGGTCCTATTTTTGGAGGTGCCTATGCCTCCCGCCTTGCTAAACATTTTGAGATACCCATTAGGCATGATGAGGAGGAAGAGATGTTGTTACCCACTAAGTATTTAAACTATGCTAGTATGGTAGCACATGATTTTATTAAGAAAGACGATGCCAAATGACTCCTCTACAACCTAGTATTTAGTAAGGGTACTTGTGAGACTATTGCTCTGCCTGCACCTTCTTTGTTCGATATTTATTTCGGCTGGTACCCTATTATGACCGAGGACATCTACAGATTTTGGGGTCTTTCACAACCCCCAGTACCTAAGCCAGCACCAGTTCCTGATCTGTATCAGGGGCCTATTTATCGGTGGAAGCCACATGAGCTCGCCAACCAATGGAACCCTCAGGACCCTCCGGAGTATTGAGGAGAGGGTTATTTTGAGCCTTGGCCATAGACCAACTTAGGCCAAAAGCCTAAGCTTGAGGGACTATGTATTTCTCACCGACATTACATCCATGTTCACACACTCATTTCAGTTGTCGGTGTTCACACTTCTACATTGTATTATCCATGCTAGTTTATTTTTCTTGTTTTCTTCTTGTGTGTTTGAAAAACTTTTAGAAAACAAAAAAATAGTTCTTGTTTCTTTTTAGCTTTTGTTTCTAGTTTAATTGGTAGTAGTATTAAAAGAAATCCCAAAGATTTCTCGTTCTTCTTTTACTTGTTGGGAGCTTTCCCGTGTAAATAGTTTTTATCGTTTTCATTTTTGCTTCCTTCAGAAAAACAAAAACTCCAAATAATATTTCAGTGTGTTTCTTTGAAATTCTTTTTCCTTTCTTGGGTCATAAGGAGAAGACCACGATGAAAATGTTGAGTGGCTCTCATATGCATTATGTTGATCTAACAAAGAGCCCATATTACCTTGTCTTCTCCTTTGAATAAATGTTTGCAGATTCCAGCTTAGTCCAATGCGCGTGCACTCTTATAATTATTCACACAGTTCGGTCGTGCGAGTGAAAGGCAATAATGACGATATATGATGAAAATATTGGGATGGAGAAAAGTTGGTACGAACTCAACCTATTTTGTTTTTATAAATATGATTAGCTCATCCTTCTTGATTCAGCCCATTATGAATGAAACATGTTTGCAATGACAATTAGAGATCATAATAACTCATGCCATGCTTAATTAGCTAGGAGTTGATAATGGTTTACGTTGTGTGCCAACATGCTTTTAAAATGGTTATGATGTAATATGATAGGATGGTATGCTCCTTTGAATGATTTAAGTGGCTTGACTTGACACATGTTCCCTCATGTAGTTGAATCAAAATCAACATAGCCTCCATGATATTTATGTTCATGGTGATTTATATCCTACTCATACTTGCACTCAATGCTGATTAATCTCAATGCATGTTTATGACCATTATCGCTCTCTAGTTGGTCGCTCCTCAATCTTCTGCTAGCGTTCACTTGTACTAAGTAGGAATACTGCTTGTGCATCCACTTCCATAAACCCAAAGTTGTTCCATATGAGTCCACAATACCTACCTATATGCGGTATTTACTTGCTGTTCTAAAGTAAATTTGCACGTGCCAAACTCTAAACCTTCAAATAATAATCTGTTTTGTATGCCTGAACCGCTCATGTAGTGACTGGAGGCTGTTAGTATCTTCCATGCTAGGTGGGTTATTCTCACGATGAGTGTTTATTCACTCGTCATTCACAAGAAAATGGCTAGTATTCGGGATGCCCAGTTCCATGCTCAAAATCAAATCAAATGTAGTCATAAAACAGAACTCCCCTAGGGCTGTTGTTGGTATGGACGGTACCGGTGGATGGGGCTAGCCATGGAGTGTGATTGTTAGTGGAGGGGGAGTAAAAACTTTACCATTCTGTTTGGGAACTGCTTATAATGTATCTAGTATGGAAGATAACGAGATCTCTTGGTTGTTATGTTAACAATTAAAGCATACCGCTCAAAATTATATTCATCTCTGTTTTAAAAGCTCCAAGCTCTGGCACCTCCGCGAATCCCTACTTCCCTCTGCGAAGGGCCTATCTATTTACTTTTATTGTTGAGTCATCATCCTCTTATAAAAAGCACCATCTAGAGAGCACCACTGTCATTTGTATGCTTTTTTTAATTTATGTTGAGTATGAGTGTGACTAGATCTCTTTTGCCATGATGTAACGTCTAGTTAGTCCTTGATCTTTAGGGGTGCTCTGCATTTATGTTTTGTGGTCTCAGAAAGGGCTAGGGAGATACCATTTTGTCATATCATATCATGATTGTTTTGAAAAACTGTTGTCATCCAATATTTATTATTATTGCTCGCTAGTTGATTATGCTATTGATATGGGTAAATGTGAGACCTTAATGTTATTGTGAATATTGTTAGTTCATAATCCTTGCTGAAAACCAGAATATTGGCTAGACATATTTGCAAAAAGAAGATCAAGCAGAGTTTGTAAAAGTTTTTCTTTGTCACTTTCAGTTTATCAACAAAATTGCTTGAGGACAAGCAATGGGTTAAGCTTTGGGGAGTTGATACGTCTCCATCGTGTCTACTGTTCCAAACTCGTTTTCCCTTGTTTTGGACTCTAATTTGCATGATTTGAATGAAACTAACCCGGACTGACGCTGTTTTTAGCACAATTGCTATGATGTTATTTTTGTGTAGAAATAAAAGTTCTCGCATTGACCTGAAAATTTATAGAGAATATGTTTGGAATATATAAAAACTACTGGCGCACGAATTAACTAGAGGAGGTCCACCTTGAGGCCACAAGCCTAGAGGGGCTCCTTGATGAGGACATCAATACCATTGTTACACCCACAACCCCTGCTACTATAAATATTGGGCCAATTACTAGAGCTCGTGCACGCCAATTAAATTACCAGCTACTTTCATTTCTTGGTAATGATTCTAATGTTCATGAAAATATGATGCTGCCTAAATTGGATACATTTGTTTTGCTTACAAATGAAGGGCCTAGCTTGGAGAAGAATGAACAATGGAGCAAGAACCAGCATGGAGATGACGGCATGCGCAAGGGAAACACGAACGGTGTTTCAAGTGATGATTTCAGGACTTTGAAGCCACCGTAATGAGTGCATGAAATGTTGGACGAAATATACAAGATGCCACTTCACAAATTTAGTCCAGAGACTATTATAGGTGCTGTGTCACCTTATTATTGGGCCAGGCCCATGTAATTTCGAAATACATAAGTATATGTTGTTTTTAGAGTCCGTATGTGTGGGGAAACAAGAGATAGGGTTAGTTTCGGACCACTCCTCTAGTGGCCACGAAATTCCCCCTCTTCCTCCATATATACAGCCCTTAGGGCGTCGTTTAGACTTTGGGTTTTGTTTAGATTAAAAGTTCGCCATAGCTGCAACTTTGCATACTTCGTTTGTGTTCAACGACCAGACCAAGGCGTCACAGAACCCCACCTTGATCAATAAAGCTTCCATCTTATATTCGCAATATCCAGATTGCAATCTTAGTTTCTTGCTTGTTCTTTGTTTGCTTGCAGGAAATAGAACTTCGTGGTCAGGTTGATCGTGCTCCAGCATGGTCAATAACCTCTCGGAGTTGGTTTAGCGATTGCTAAGGCGCGACGTCCTCGCACGTTCGTAGTCGGATCGTGAAAGTCTACTCCTCTGAAACGATAATCACCATCTCATTGAAAGATGGGACACCTTTACCTCTATCAAGTGGTATCAGATTTCCAGGTTGCTTGGTGAGATTTTATAGTTTTTCATAGTTTAGATCGAGTCTGTTCTTCATACCTACAGTCCACGAAAAATCCAAAAAAATTTAGGGTTAGTTCATCATATCCAAACCAATCTGAGCCATTGCATAATCTTTTCTGTATTTGGTTTTTTGAATTTGCGGTTGCATCGTCGTGCAAGTTGCTGGTCTTAGCGTCTAGTTCTTTAGAGTTTCGAGTTCTGTTCACAAGTTGGCATGCCGCTGCCGCACCATCATCATCGCCCCTGCCATATACCACCACCGCTTATCCGCTATTTCTCTGAGTCCATATACCATCACCGCTCTGAGTCCATATACCACCACCGCTCTGAGTCCATATACCACTGATACGTCTCCAACGTATCTATAATTTTTGATTGTTCAATGCTATATTATATCCTGTTTTGGACATTATTGGGCTTTATTATACACTTTTATATTATTTTTGGGACTAACCTATTAACCGGAGGCCCAACCCAGAATTGCAGTTTTTTTTCCTATTTTAGGGTTTCGCAGAAAAAGAATATCAAACGAAGTCCAAACGGAATGAAACCTTCAGGAACGTGATTTTTGAAATGAACATGATCCAGAGGACTTGGACCCTACGTCAAGCAATCAACGAGGAAGGCACGAGGTAGGGGGTGCGCCTACCCCCCCCCCCTGCAGGCTCGCCCTCCACCCTCATGGGGCCCATGTTGCTCCACCGACGTACTCCTTCCTCCTATATATACCTACGTACCCCCAAACTACCAGATACGGAGCCAAAACCCTAATTCCACCACCGTAACTTTCTATATCCACGAGATCCCATCTTGGGGCCTTTTCCAGAGCTCCGCCGGAGGGGGTATCTATCATGGAGGGCTTCTACATCAACACCATAGCCTCTCCGATGAAGTGTGAATAGTTTACTTCAGACCTACGGGTCCATAGTTATTAGCTAGATGGCTTCGTCTCTCTTTTTGGATCTCAATACAAAGTTCTCCCCCTCTCTTGTGGAGATCTATTCAATGTAATCTTCTTTTGCGGTGTCTTTGTTGAGATCGATGAATTGTGGGTTTATAATCAAGTTTATCTATGAACAATATTTGAATCTTCTCTGAATTCTTTTATGTATGATTGGTTATTTTTGCAAGTCTCTTCGAATTATCAGTTTGGTTTGGCCTACTAGATTGATCTTTCTTGCAATGGGAGAAGTGCTTAGCTTTGGGTTCAATCTTGTGGTGTCCTTTCCCAGTGACAGTAGGGGCAGCAAGGCATGTATTGTATTGTTGCCATCGAGGATAACAAGATGGGGTTTATATCATATTGCATGAGTTTATCCCTCTACATCATGTCATCTTGCTTAAAGCGTTACTATGTTCTCCTGAACTTAATACTCTAGATGCATGCTGGATAGCGGTCGATGTGTGGAGTAATAGTAGTAGATGCAGGCAGGAGTCAGTCTACTTGTTTTGGACGTGATTCTATATACATGATCATACCTAGATATTCTCATAACTATGCTCAATTCTGTCAATTGCTCAACAATAATTTGTTCACCCACCGTAATACTTATGCTCTCGAGAGAAGCCTCTAGTGAAACCTATGGCCCCAGGGTCTATTTTCCATCATATTAATCTTCCAATACTTAGTTATTTCCTTTTCCATTTATTTTACTTGCATCTTTATTTCTCTTTATCATAAAAATACCAAAAATATTATCTTATCATATCTATCAGATCTCACTCTCATAGGTGACCGTGAAGGGATTGACAACCCCTTTATCACGTTGGTTGTGAGGAGTTTATTTGTTTATGTAGGTGCGAGGGACTCGTGCGTGGCCTCCTACTGGATTGATACCTTGGTTCTCAAAAACTGAGGGAAATACTTACGCTGCTCTACTGCATTACCCTTTCCTCTTCAAGGGAAAACCAACGCAGTGCTCAAGAGGTAGCAAGAAGGATTTCTGGCGCCGTTGCCGGGGAGTCTACGCAAAAGTCAACATACCAAGTACCCATCACAAACCCTTATCTCCCGCATTACATTATTTGCCATCTGCCTCTCGTTTTCCTCTCCGCCACTTCACCCTTGCCATTTTATTCGCCCTCTCTCTCTCCATCCTCCCTCTCTTTATCTATTCACCTCTTTTTGCTCGTTTCTTGTTTGCTTGTGTGTCGGATTGCTTGCTTGTCACGATGTCTCAAGATAATACCAAATTGTGTGACTTTACCAATACCAACAACAATGATTTTATTAGCACTCCGATTGCTCCTCTTACCGATGCTGAATCTTGTGAAATTAATGCTGCTTTGCTGAATCTTGTCATGAAGGATCCGTTTTCCGGCCTTCCTAGTGAAGATTCCGCGACCCATCTAAACAACTTCGTTGATTTGGGTGATATGCAAAAGATGAAAGATGTGGACAATGATATTGTTAAATTGAAGCTATTTCCTTTTTCGCTTAGAGATCGTGCTAAAGCTTGGCTTTCGTCTTTGCCTAAAAATAGTATTGATTCATGGAATAACTGCAAAGATGCTTTTATCTCTAAGTATTTCCCTCCCGCTAAGATCATCTCTCTTAGAAACGATATTATGAATTTTAAGCAACTTGATCATGAACATGTTGGACAAGCTTGGGAGAGGATAAAATTAATGATACGTAATTGCCGTACGCAGGGTTTGAATTTGTGGATGATTATGCAATTTTTTATGCCGGATTGAATTTTGCTTCTAGAAACCTTTTAGATTCGGCCGCGGGAGGCACTTTTATGGAAATCACTTTAGGAGAAGCTACTGAACTCCTAGATAATATTATGGTTAATTATTCTCAATGGCACACTGAAAGATCTAGTAATAAGAAAGTGCATGCGATAGAAGAAATTAATGTTTTGAGTGGTAAGATGGATGAACTTATGAAATTATTTGCTAATAAAAGTGTTTCTTCTGATCCTAATGACATGCCTTTGTATACTTTGATTGAGAATAATAATGAATCTTTGGATGTGAATTTTGTTGGTAGGAATAATTTTGGTAACAATGCGTATAGAGGAAACTTTAATCCTAGGCCGTATCCTAGTAATTCCTCTAATAATTATGGTAATTCCTACAACAATTCTTATGGAAATTTTAATAAGATACCCTCTAATTTTGAATCTAATATTAAAGAATTTATTACCTCGCAAAAGAATTTCAATGCTTTGATTGAAGAAAAATTGCTTAAGATTGATGAGTTGGCTAGGAACGTTGATAGAATTTCTCTTGATGTTGACTCTTTGAAACTTAGATATATTCCTCCTAAGCATGATATCAATGAGTCTCTCAAAGCCATGAGAATTTCCATTGATGAGTGCAAAGAAAGAACCGCTAGGATGCGTGCTAAGAAAGATTGCTTTATAAAAGCGTGTTCTTCTAGTTCCCATGATAATAAATATGAAGATCTAAAAGTTATTGATGTGTCCCCTATTAAATCTTTGTTTTGTAATATGAATCTTGATAATGATGGGACTGAATATGATCCACCTTTACCTAGGAGGCGTTCCAACAATTTGGAGTCTTTAGATCTTGATGCTAAAATTGTTAAAAGTGGGATTGAAGAAGTCAAAACTTTAAATATTAATGAACCCACTATTTTGGATTTCAAGGAATTTAATTATGATAATTTCTCTTTTATAGATTGTATTTCCTTGTTGCAATCCATGCTAAATTCTCCTCATGCTTATAGTCAAAATAAAGCCTTTACCAAACATATCATTGATGCTTTGATGCAATCTTGTGAAGAAAAAACTTGAGTTCGAAGTTTCTATCCCTAGAAAACTTTATGATGAGTGGGAACCTACTATTAAAATTAAGATTAATGATCATGAATGCTATGCTTTGTGTGATTTGGGTGCTAGTGTTTCCACGATTCCAAAGACTTTTGTGTGATTTGCTACATTTCCGTGATTCTGATGATTGCTCTTTAAACTTGCACCTTGCGGATTCCACTATTAAGAAACCTATGGGAAGAATTAATGATGTTCTTATTGTTGCAAATAGGAATTATGTTCCCATGGATTTTATTGTTCTTGACATAGATTGCAATCCTTCTTGTCCTATTATTCTAGGTAGACCTTTCCTTAGAACGATTGGTGCAATTATTGATATGAAGGAAGGGAATATTAGATTCCAATTTCCGTTAAGGAAAGGCATGGAACACTTCCCTATAAAGAAAATTAAATTACCTTATGAATCTATTATGAGAGCCACTTATGGATTGCCTTCCAAAGATGGCAATACCTAGATCTATCTTCGCTTTTATGCCTAGCTAGGGGCGTTAAACGATAGCGCTTGTTGGGAGGCAATCCAATTTTATTTTTATTCCTTGCTTTTTGATCCAGTTTAGTGATAAATAATTTATCTAGCCTCTATTTTTGTGTTTAATTAGTGTTTGTGCCAAGTAGAACCGTTGGGAAGACTTGGGGAAAGTCTTTTTAATCTTGCTGTAAAAAACAGAAACTTTAGCGCTCACGAGAACTGCTGCCATTTTTATTTGGAAGTGATATTTAGTTATTTTTTCAGATGATTAATAGATAAATTCCTCACGTCCAGCAATTCATTTTAGAATTTTTGGGGTTCCAGATCTTGCGTTAGCTACAGATTACTACAGACTATTCTGTTTTTGACAGATTCTGTTTTTCATGTGTTGTTTGCTTATTTTGATGAATCAATGGCTAGTAAAATAGTTTATAAACCATAGAGAAGTTGGAATAAAGTAGGTTTAATACCAATATAAATAAAGAATGAGTTCATTACAGTACCTTGAAGTGGTGTTTTGTTATCTTTCGCTAACGGAGCTCACGAGATTTTCTACTTTAAGTTTTATGTTGTGAAGTTTTCAAGTTTTGGGTAAAGATTTGATGGATTATGGAACAAGGAGTGGCAAGAGCCTAAGCTTGGGGATGCCCATGGCACCCCCAAGATAATCTAAGGACACCTAAAAGCCAAAGCTTGGGGATGTCCCGGAAGGCATCCCCTCTTTCGTCTACTTCTATCGGTAACTTTACTTGGAGCTATATTTTTATTTACCACATGATATGTGTTTTGCTTGGAGCGTCTTGTATTATTTGAGTCTTTATTTGTTAGTTTTCCACAATCATCATTTCTGCGCACACCTTTTCGAGAGAGACACTCATGATTCGGAAATTGTTAGAATACTCTATGTGCTTCACTTATATCTTTTGAGTTATATAGTTTTTTTCTCCAGTGCTTCACTTATTTCTTTTAGAGCATGTTGGTAGATTTGTTTTATAGAAACTTTTGTTCTCTCATGCTTCACTTAGATTATTTTTAGAGTCCTACAAAACAGCATGGTAATTTGCTTTAATTATGTTAGGCATTCAAGATTAATAATAAAATTTTCTTATGAGTGTGTTGAATACTATGAGAAGTTTGAAACTTGATAATTGTTTTGCGATATGGAGATGGTGATACTAGAGTCGTTCTAGTTGAGTAGTTGTGAATTTGAGAAATGCTTGTGTTGAAGTTTGTGATTCCCGTAGCATGCACTATGGTGAACCGTTATGTTAAGAAGTCGGAGCATGATGTATTTATTAATTGTCCTCCTTATGAGTGGCGGTCGGGTACGAGCGATGGTCTTTTCCTACCAATCTATCCCCCTAGGAGCATGCATGTAATACTTTGCTTCGATAACTAATAGATTTTTGCAATAAGTATGTGAGTTCTTTATGACTAATGTTGCGTCCATGGATTATACGCACTCTCACCCTTCCACCATTGCTAGCCTCTCTAATACCGCGCACCTTTCGCCGGTATCATAAACCCACCATATACCTTCCTCAAAACAGCCACCATACCTACCTATCATGGCATTTCCATAGCCATTCCGAGATATATTGCCATGCAACTTTCCACCGTTTTGTTTACTATGACATGCTCCATCATTGTCGTATTGCTTCGCATGATCATGTAGTTGATATTTTAGTTGTGGCAAAGCCACCGTTCATAATTCTTTCATATAAGTCACTCATGCATCATTGCTATCCCAGTACACCGCCAGAGGCATTCATATAGAGTCATATTTTTTCTAGTATCAAGTTGTCATCATTGAGTTGTAAATAAATAGAAGGGTGATGATCATCATTCATAGAGTATTGTCCCAATAAAAAAAGAAAGAGAAAGGCCAAAAAAAGAAGGCCCAAAAAAGGGGGCAATACTACTATCCTTTTTTCCACACTTGTGCTTCAAAGTAGCACCATGATCTTCATGATAGAGAGTCTTTTATGCTATCACTTTCATATACTATTGGGAATTTTTCATTATAGAACTTGGCTTGTATATTCCAAGGATGGGCTTCCTCAAATACCCTAGGTCTTCGTGAGCAAGCAAGTTGGATGCACACCCACTTAGTTTATTTTTGTTGAGCTTTCATACATTTATAGCTCTAGTGCATCCGTTGCATGGCAATCCCTACTCACTCACATTGATATCTATTGATGGGCATCTCCATAGCCCGTTGATACGCCTAGTTGATGTGAGACCATCTTCACCCTTTTTGTCCATGGCTCACGCTCATGTATTGCGTGAAGATTGAAAAAGTTTGATAACACCAAAAGTATGAAACAATTGCTTGGCTTGTCATCGGGGTTGTGCATGATTTGAATACTCGGTGTGGTGAAGATGGAGCATAGCCAGACTATATGATTTTGTAGGGATAACTTTCTTCGGCCATGTTTGCAAAGTTCAGTGGATCCACCATATTGAGGACGAAGCCACGTGGGAACGAGAGGATGATCTTCGCAAAGACCACCCACACCTATTTTCTAGCCAACCCGAATCTCGAGGGCGAGATTCATCTTAAGGGGGGTAGGTTTGTAACATCCCAAATTTTCAATTTGGAATGTTATACATAGATCATTCTTGCATATCATATTTTATTGCATTTCGTCTTGCGATCCTCGAAATCCTAAGAAACTCAAGGACCCTCGGAGAGAGTTGGGGATTTCCCCGGTTTTCAAATTTGATTTTATCGAATTTTGAAACGAGGATTTTGGTTTTAATTATTTTTCTCTCCGAAAATATTTCATATTAAAATATATGAGAGGAGATAATATGACTTCTCCGAAATAAATGAAATATTGGAGGAAAAATATTAAAATCAATATTTGTTTTTATTTCGATTTTATTGCAATTTTGTTTGCATTAGAAAAATTGCACGTTTTCAAAATTGCATTTTAGGGCCAAGAAAATGTTCATCTCGTTCTAAATATTTCATTTAGACGGTGAAAATTTGTTTTGGCATTTTTAGATTTTTATTTTATTTTCTAGGATTTTTCTTAGTTTCGGCGGAATTATTTAAAAAAAGTTTCCGGACCAAGCTGGGCCGAAGCCCAGCCGGCCCGTTCCGCCGCCGTCTCCCTCGCGCGCGCCGTCGTGCGCAGCACGGACACCGAGAGGAGTCCGAGCCGGACTCCTCCCCGGGCTCCCCCTCGCCCAAGCCACGCCGCCCCTCGCCCCCTTTAAATGCCGCCGCCACCACCCCGCCTCGCCACCACCACCGCTGCCAGCCCCGCCGCTCGCAGCCCGCGCCGCCGCCTGCCATCGCTCGCGTCGTCGCCTGCCGCAGCCCGCGTCACCGCCTGCCTTCGCCCGCGCCGCCGCCTGAGCCCCGCCGCCCGCCAGCCCCGCCGGAGCCGCACCCCGCCGGATCCGACGAGGTAGTGCGCCGTCGCCGTCTATTTTTTTTAGAAAATTGATTTGGTTTTTTTAGAAACCCTAACTCATTTTTTTGGTTCGTCGGTTTGTTTTTCGGTTTTTCTTTTTAGCGAACGTTCGCTTTAACGAATGGTTTTCGCTCGTTAGTTATAGATAACGAACGCTCGTTCGTTAGGCTGTTCGTCAGTTTTCTTTTATCGGATTTTTCCGCGGTTATTTTTGATCGCGATTTTTGATCCGATTTTCGTTCTAGTTTATCTTTTCGCTCGTTATTTGGAATCAGGCGATTCAAGCGCCTAGATCTTCGTTTGGAGACCCTCTTTCCACTTAACCAACTTGCACAAGTTTTTGCTACTGTAAAGTTTGACCTAGGTCCAGATTAGTGAACGGATCTTGTTTCTTTCGCCGTTTGAGTTTCGTTGCTCCGTTTGATTTGATTCTTTTTGCATACCGGAGTTCTTAAGTTGAATTTTCTGGTTAGATCTTCTTATTTGAGTTTTACTCGTGCTTCTTAGCTTGATTGCTTATGAATGCTATTGTTTGTTTGCGATAGAATTCCTGGAGTGCGAAGCGTGTTATTTGGAGTCTCTAGGTTACGCGGATCATCAGCAAGACAAGTAACACTTTGATCATACCCCTTTATCACCCAGTTTTTATGCATTAGTTCCAATCCTCAAACATTGCATGGTTAGGATGTCATTAACATGTGGGTTGGGAAGTAGTTGATGAGGTAGAACCTATTACCCTGTTACATTCAAACCCTTGGGAATTACTCTTACGAATTGCTTATATTGCTATGCTATGCTCGTAGACGAGGTTTGGGAGAGTGAAATCCATGACAGATGTCAGATTGTTAATTAATGGTTCGACTTAAGGTGGCAACTTAAATACACATCTGGGTGGATTGAGGCACCTGGAGTACCTAGTGTTGCCTGTATTTTTTTGGAAATCTCGGAGTACCCGTGTGATCTTCCTATGGACCGCCACCTAGGCTCAAAGGGAACTGAGATTATTCATGCTAGAAAATTTCGTGTGCAGCCACAAGCTAATATGGGCTCTAGCATAGTTGAGTAAGTTACGTGAAGCTCTTGAAGAGGTGGATCAGCAGGTAGTGGGTTGTAGGTTTGGTATGGTCTGCCCAGAGTAGAGAGTTAATGTTTCTGAAAGACTGTGTCTCGGTCATCCATTTCTCAAACACCATGTAGTGCGAGAAATCCAACGGAGGCGATCGAGTCTTGTGGGGAAAAGTGCGCAAACGTCTGCAGAGTGTACAAACTAATCATGGTTAGCCGTGTCCCCGGTTATGGACAATCTTGAGTATCTAGTACTTGGAGTATATTAAGTATCTCATCACTCTAAATTAATATTGTTGGGTTGTTAATTACTTTAATTGGGATTGAGTTGGAGGAACCTTCTCAATGATGTTTCAACTACCATGATAGTTAAATTAAAATCTATTCCTTTGTTGTAGGGAAAAATTAGCTTTTCGCAAAAACTGTAACCATAGAGCTTTCCACCAGCCAAATATGCTTGTAGTGATAGCATTATTCTGTTCTTGCTCTACTGTGTTACTTTGCTAGCATATTCCATGTGCTGACCCGTTTTCGGGCTGCAACGTATTATGTTGCAGACTTTTCAGACGAGGAGTAAGGTTCGTTAGGTCATTGCCGTGCAGCTCAGCTATGCCATTGGAGTTTATGGACTCACTTTCTCTTCCAAGCCTTCCGCTGTTATCGTATTATATGGCCTTAAGCCATATTTATTGTAATAAGTTCTCTTTGGAGATATTCGATGTAAGAAGTGTGTGATTGCTGCTCTGTTATAAATCCTCGAGTACTGTGTGTGTCAGCATTACCGATCCAAGGATGACAATGAAGCACAGAGACTTGACCGTTTGAGGTCGGGTCACTACAAGATGGTATCTGAGCACACGCTGAGTGTAGGACACGACCACTAAGCTAAAACCATAGATCACTATTCTCTTCTCATTTCTGACTCCTCTCCATTTTCTACTCTTTAGGATGGCGGACGCAAGGAACAATTTTGCACAACCGGATGAAGAAGCACCTTTTGGACGACACTTGAAGGAAGTCGCTAGGTACCTGAATATAGGAATACCAAGCTTCACCGGGACCTAGAACGCCACCTTACCAGAAGAGGAGCGATGGGTGATTCAAGTTCAAGTTCCAGGAAGAACCTTCACGCCAGTCACTAAACCCATAGAGTTTTCCTTTGATGCACCAACCTGGAGTCTAGGAAAGAGTATGGCAGCTCACATCCCCATGGGAAACATTGGAGAAGTTTATCATAAGGAGCTTAAGGATACTATCTACCAGATCTGTGGGCGCCGAGATGAGAAATGGGAGATGATCAGCACCAGGAAGGATAGATCAATTGCAGCTTTCATCCAGGAACTAAACCAACACATTCGACGCCAGGAGAACCAGATGTGCGCAAGCATGATAGATCTGAAGAGGGCAATGACTAGGATCGCAGAACTGGAGGAAGAACTCAAGGCTACACATGAAGATTATTAGGAGGAAATCATCGTACTAGTGGAGAAGAATGACGACCTGATTAAGAAGATCGGAATATTCATGGGAGACCCCACACCAGTAGAAGAAGACGAAGAACCCAAGGAGATTCGCCCGGAGGACTACATCATCATCGACGACACCGACTCTGACCTTAGCGATGATGACTTTGAAGACGAAGCTGGAGCAGATATCATGGAGTCTGCAACCGAGGAATATTTTTAGTAGACCACCACATCAGTAGTAGTATTCCACCATGTAAATAGTATAGTCCGAGCACTTTTACGATAGTTAGACCGATTGTATGCCTTGCTTGATTGATTGAGTGAAATGTTTGTGTTTGTCTCATGTGCATATGGGTAGTGTTGTCTCATTAGACCTCAATCTATTCTAATCTCTCCCCTCTAAACCCATCAGATGCCTCCGAGACGTAACCCTGGATTTACCTTCCCACCGGAGCTCACTCAGTTGATCCAGCAACAGAATACCCTGATGTAGTTGTTAGTTCAGAACCAAGGCAACAACAACAACAACAATCCACCACCACCACCACCAATTGACAACTTAGCCCGTTTTCTGAGGTTACAGCCGCCGGTGTTTTCCAGTAGCATCGAGCCTATAGTAGCAGATGATTGGCTCCGCAGGATTGGAAGGGAGTTAACCACTGCAGGATGTACTGATGCTAAGAAGGTGCGTTTTGCTGCACATCAGTTGGATGGACCAGCAGCCTCATGGTGGGAGAATTACACTGTCACCTACCCTATAGCCACGGTGACAAGGAACCAGTTTCAGCAAGCATTCCGTACAGCCCATGTCTCAACTAGAGTCATGAATTTGAAGAAGCGTGAGTTTCGCAACCTACGCCAGGGGAACCGTACTGTGGCTCAGTACGCGGATGAGTTTCGCAACTTATCTTGCTATGCCCCTGATGATGTGGCCACAGATGCCGCAAACTAGGAGAAGTTCACGGAAGGGCTGAATGATGAGATGAGTATGCAGTTTATGGTGGCAACATTCACCAACTACCAGGAGTTGGTAGATAAGGCTCTTATGATTGAAGGGAAGCAGCAGCAGATTGAGAGCCGTAAGAGGAAGTATGGACAAGGGAGGTATAACTCAGGAGCTCAGGAGAAGCCTCGTTTAACCCCGAACTTGGGAGGACTTGTTCATAACCATGGAGGCCACACCCATAATGGAGGAAGTAACCATAATCATACTGGCCCTAGGAATGGGAATGGGAATGGAGCAAGCAACAATCAGAACTGCCCCAATCCAGCCACACCCACCAAGAGAGACCTAAGCCACGTTACTTGTTTCAAGTGCGGGAAGACCGGACACTATGCCACGGAGTGCCCTGAAGGGAAGAATGGAAACGAAAATGGGAGCGCTGGGAAGAAGCCCAATCCATTCAACAAAGGACATGTGAACCACGTTAATGTGGAGGAGGTTGAAGAGCAGCCAGACGCGGTTATAGGTAAGTTTTCGGTTAAGTCATTTACCGCTCTTGTTCTTTTTGATACTGGTGCGTCGCATTCATACATATCAAGGGAATTCGTGGATAAGTTTAAACTACCGACCCAAACCCTTAGGACTCCTCTGTTAGTAAGCTCACCTGGAGCAGA
The DNA here is from genome assembly GCF_056163025.1 of Triticum urartu. Lineage (NCBI taxonomy): Eukaryota > Viridiplantae > Streptophyta > Magnoliopsida > Poales > Poaceae > Triticum > Triticum urartu. The sequence goes on along the minus strand of NC_141875.1, from coordinate 325,074,635 downwards.
GTATATGGCTAGTCGATGGTGTGACCAGATACCCTTGACCATTGGCAACCATGTTTTTCAGCCCGACCTAATTATCTTGGAGTCACAAGGATTGGATGTGATATTAGGAATGGACTGGATGTCAAAGTATGGAGGAAGCATTGACTGTGTTAGTAAGTCAATTTGTCTCACCACCCCGGAGGGAAAAAGGATCAAGTATGTATCCGGGCATGCGCCAAGAAGTAGCCAAGTAAATACCCTCATGAGAGTTGTTTAGGAAGAAGTGCATGTAGTAAATGATTACCCGGATGTTTTCCCAGAGGAGTTACCAGGCATGCCACCGGACCAAGATATTGAGTTTTTGATAGAGCTATTGCCAAGCACAGGGCCAATATCCAAGAGACCCTATAGGATGCCCGCGAATGATCTGGAGGAGACCAAGAAACAGATCAAGGAGTTATTGGAGAAAGGTTATATTTGACGGAGTTCATCACCATGGGGAGCCCCAGTGCTTTTGGTTGAGAAGAAGGATAAATCTCTAAGAATGGTTGTTGATTATCGAGCCTTCAATGAAGTGACGATTACGAACAAGTACCCATTGCCGATGATCAATGATCTGTTTGACCAGCTGCAAGGAGCAAAGGTGTTTTCGAAGATCGATTTGCGATTAGGATATCATCAGTTGAAGATACGAGAAAAGGATATACCAAAGACAGCCTTCACCACACGGTACGGGCTATACGAATATACGGTCATGTCATTTGGACTGACTAACGCCCCTGCCTATTTCATGAGCATGATGAACAAAGTATTCATGGAATATCTGGATAAGTTTGTTCTGGTGTTCATTGATGATATAATGGTATATTCGAAGAACGAAGAGGAACACAAGGAGCATTTGCGTTTAGTTCTCGAGAAACTCAGGGAACATCAGTTGTATGCCAAGTTCAGCAAATGCGAGTTTTGGTTGAAGGAAGTCAGATTCCTTGGACATGTTATATCGGGAGAAGGTATAACAGTAGATCCCACCAAGATCCAGTCAGTCACTGAATGGTTGGCACCCACTTCAGTTAGTGAGATTCGCAGTTTTCTTAGACTCACAGGATACTACCGTAGATTCATTGAGAATTTTTCCAAGATCGCGAAGCCCGTGATAGAATTATTGAAGAAGGATATCAAGTTTAAATGGACGGAAGATTGTGAGGCAAGTTTCCAGGAGCTGAAGAAACGTTTGACTATAGCCCCAGTGCTGACACTGCCAGATATACGTAAGGATTTTCAAGTGTATTGCGACACCTCTCGCTTAGGACTTGGAAGTGTGCTTATGCAGGACGGAAGAGTTGTTTCATATGCCTCACAACAACTAAAACCAAACGAGTTAAATTATGCCACGCATGATTTGGAACTAGCAGCCGTAGTGCATGCATTAAAGACTTGGAGACATTACCTTATTGGAAACCATTGTGATGTGTACATGGATCATAAGAGTTTGAAGTACATTTTCACCCAGAAGGAACTGAACCTTAGGCAGAGAAGATGGTTGGAGCTTATAAAGGATTATGACATGAAGCTTCATTATCATCCAGGCAAGGCCAATGTCGTAGCCGATGCTTTGAGCCGGAAGAGCTATGCTAATACCCTAATAAGCACGGGATTGCCGAAGGAGTTAGCAGAGGATCTCTGGGAACTTCGATTGGAGATTATTCCTAGAGCTTTTGTTCCAACAATGGAGGTGCAGTCTACATTGTTGGGAAAAATTCGAGAAGCTCAGAAGGATGACAAAGAGATTGCCGAGATAAAGGAGAAAATGAGCGAAGGAAAGGCCAAAGGTTTTTGTGAGGATGAGCACGACACCCTGTGGTTTGAGGACCGTGTTTATGTGCCCAATAACACAGAGATCAGGAAGTTAATACTTCAGGAGGCTCATGACTCACCATACTCGATATACCCCGGAAACACCAAGATGTATTTGGATTTGAAGGAATGTTTCTGGTGGACAGGAATGAAGAAGGATATCGCCGAGTATGTGGCCGTATGTGATGTATGTCAGAGAGTGAAGGTAGAGCATCAAAAGCCAGCAGGATTGTTATAGCCTATGCGATACCTGAATGGAAGTGGGATAAACTTGGCATGGATTTTATCACCGGATTTCCCAGGACCAAATTAGGATATGATTCTATATAGGTAGTAGTTGACCGTTTGACCAAAGTGGCACACTTTATCCCAGTGAAAACAACTTATCCTAGTGCCAAGTTGGCCAAGATATATATGACCAGGATCGTATGTCTGCATGGAGTTCCTAGGACCATCGTATTAGATAGAGGAACACAGTTTACTTCAAAGTTTCGGCATCAGCCGCACCAGACTTTGGGAACGAGATTGGAGTTCAGTACAGCATTTCAACCGCAGACGGATGGACAGACCGAGAGAGTCAACCAGATTCTGGAGGACATGTTGAGAGCCTGTGCGCTAGATTATGGGTCTAGATGGGATGACAATTTGCCTTACGCAAAGTTCTCATACAACAATAGTTACCAAGACAGTTTGAAAATGGCACCGTTTGAAGCCCTGTACGGCAGAAGGTGCAGAACACCGTTGATGTGGGATGAAGTTGGGGACCGACAGTTGTTTGGACCAGACTTGATCAAAGAGTCTGAGGAGAAGGTTAAACTGATTCAGGATAGACTAAAGATAGCTCAGTCCAGACATAAGAGTTATGCAGATTCGAAACGCAAGGGAGTAACCTATGAAATTGGAGATAGAGCATATCTGCGAGTATCACCTTTGCGAGGAGTGAAACATTTTGGAGTTAAGGGAAAGTTAGCCCCGAGATTTGTAGGACCGTATCGTCTTTTGGAACGGATGGGAGAAGTTGCCTACAAGTTGGAGTTACCTGAAGGACTGTCAGGAGTTCAGAATGTGTTTTACGTTTCCCAATTGAAGAAGTGCCATGCTGAGATGGCCGACATACCGCTAAGAGATACCGTACCCTTGGAGGCAATTCAGTTGGACAATGACTTGACTTATGAGGAGAAGCCAGTCAAGATTCTGGAGTTTGCCAGTCGAGTCACCCACAGCAAGGTTATTAAGTTTTGCAAAGTTCAGTGGATCCACCATATTGAGGACGAAGCCACGTGGGAACGAGAGGATGATCTTCGCAAAGACCACCCACACCTATTTTCTAGCCAACCCGAATCTCGAGGGCGAGATTCATCTTAAGGGGGGTAGGTTTGTAACATCCCAAATTTTCAATTTGGAATGTTATACATAGATCATTCTTGCATATCATATTTTATTGCATTTCATCTCGCGATCCTCGAAATCCTAAGCAACTCAAGGACCATCGGAGAGAGTTGAGGATTTCCCCGGTTTTCAAATTTGATTTTATCAAATTTTGAAACGAGGATTTTGGTTTTAATTATTTTTCTCTCCGAAAATATTTCATATTAAAATATATGAGAGGAGATAATATGACTTCTCCAAAATAAATGAAATATTGGAGGAAAAATATTAAAATCAATATTTGTTTTTATTTGGATTTTATTGCAATTTTGTTTGCATTAGAAAAATTGCACGTTTTCAAAATTGCATTTTAGGGCCAAGAAAATGTTCATCTCGTTCTAAATATTTCATTTAGACGGTGAAAATTTGTTTTGGCATTTTTAGATTTTTATTTTATTTTCTAGGATTTTACTTAGTTTCGGCGGAATTATTTTAAAGAAAAGTTTCCGGACCAAGCTGGGCCGAAGCCCAGCCGGCCCGTTCCGCCGCCGTCTCCCTCGCGCGCGCTGCCGTGCGTAGCACGGATGCCGAGGGGAGTCTGAGCCGGACTCCTCCCCGGGCGCCCCCTTTAAATGCCGCCGCCACCCCACCTCACCACCACCACCACTGCCAGCCCCGCCGCCCGCAGCCCACGCCGCCGCCTGCCGTCGCCCGCGCCGCCGTCGAGCCACCTCGCCGCCGCCTAAGCCCCGCCACCCGCCAGCCCCGCTGGAGGCACACCCCGCCTGATCCGACGAGGTAGCGCTCTGTCGCCATTGGTTTTTTTAGAAAACCGATTTGGTTCTTTTAGAAACCCTAACTCGGTGTTTTTCGGTTCGCCGTTTTTTTTCCGGGTTTTCTTTTTAGAGGACGTCTGTTCGGACGTTCGTTTTAACGAACGGTTTTCGCTCTTTAGTTACAGACAACGAACGCTCGTTCGTTAGCCTGTTCGTCAGTTTTCTTTTATCGAATTTTTCCGCGGTTATTTCTGATCGCGATTTCTGATCCGATTTTCATTCTAGTTTATCTTTTCGCTCGTTAGTCGGAATTAGGCGATTTAAGTGCCTAGATCTTCGTCTCAAGACCCTCTTTCCGCTTAACCAACTTGCACAAGTTTTTGCTACTGTAAAATTTGACCTAGGTCTAGATTAGTAAATGGATCTTGTTTCTTTCGCCGTTTGAGTTTCGTTGCTCCGTTTGATTTGATTCCTTTTGCAAACCGGAGTTCTTAAGTTGAACTTTCTGTTTAGATCTTCTTATTTGAGTTTTACCCGTGCTTCTTAGCTTGATTGCTTATGAATGCTATTGTTTGTTTGCGATAGAATTCCTGGAGTGCGAAGCGTGTTATTTGGAGTCTCTAGGTTACGCGGATCATCAGCAAGACAAGTAACACTTTGATCATACCCCTTTATCACCCAGTTTTTATGCATTAGTTCCAATCCTCAAACATTGCATGGTTAGGATGTCATTAACATGTGGGTTGGGAAGTAGTTGATGAGGTAGAACCTATTACCCTGTTACATTCAAACCCTTGGGAATTACTCTTACGAATTGCTTATATTGCTATGCTATGCTCGTAGACGAGGTTTGGGAGAGTGAAATCCATGACAGATGTCAGATTGTTAATTAATGGTTCGACTTAAGGTGGCAACTTAAATACACATCTGGGTGGATTGAGGCACCTGGAGTACCCAGTGTTGCCTGTATTTTTTTGGAAATCTCGGAGTACCCGTGTGATCTTCCTATGGACCGCCACCTAGGCTCAAAGGGAACTGAGATTATTCATGCTAGAAAATTTCGTGTGCAGCCACAAGCTAATATGGGCTCTAGCATAGTTGAGTAAGTTACGTGAAGCTCTTGAAGAGGTGGATCAGCAGGTAGTGGGTTGTAGGTTTGGTATGGTCTGCCCAGAGTAGAGAGTTAATGTTTCTGAAAGACTGTGTCTCGGTCATCCATTTCTCAAACACCATGTAGTGCGAGAAATCCAACGGAGGCGATCGAGTCTTGTGGGGAAAAGTGCGCAAACGTCTGCAGAGTGTACAAACTAATCATGGTTAGCCGTGTCCCCGGTTATGGACAATCTTGAGTATCTAGTACTTGGAGTATATTAAGTATCTCATCACTCTAAATTAATATTGTTGGGTTGTTAATTACTTTAATTGGGATTGAGTTGGAGGAACCTTCTCAATGATGTTTCAACTACCATGATAGTTAAATTAAAATCTATTCCTTTGTTGTAGGGAAAAATTAGCTTTTCGCAAAAACTGTAACCATAGAGCTTTCCACCAGCCAAATATGCATGTAGTGATAGCATTATTCTGTTCTTGCTCTACCGTGTTACTTTGCCAGCATATTCCATGTGCTGACCCTTTTCGGGCTGCAACGTATTATGTTGCAGACTTTTCAGACGAGGAGTAAGGTTCGTTAGGTCGTTGCCGTGCAGCTCAGCTATGCCGTTGGAGTTGATGGACTCACTTTATCTTCCAAGCCTTCCGTTGTTATTGTATTAGATGGCCTTAAGCCATATTTATTGTAATAAGTTATCTTTGGAGATATTCAGTGTAATAAGTGTGTGATTGCTACTCTGTTATAAATCCTCGAGTACTGTGTGTGTCAGCATTACCGATCGAGGGATGACATTGAAGCACAGAGACTTGATCGTTTGAGATCAGGTTGCTACAATGTTATTTTGAAGAGACATAATTGCTTAGTTAGTATGCTTGAAGTAAGAATTACATTGAAATTATGCCAAGTAGCATTCCACATCAAAAATTCTGTTTTTATCATTTACCTACTCGAGGACGAGCAGGAATTAAGCTTGGGGATGCTTGATACGTCTCCAACATATCTATAATTTTTGATTGTTCCATGCTATATTATATCCTGTTTTGGACATTATTGGGCTTTATTAAACACTTTTATATTATTTTTGGGACTAACCTATTAACTGGAGGCCCAGCCCATAATTGCTGTTTTTTGCCTATTTTAGGGTTTCGCAGAAAAAGAATATCAAACGGAGTCCAAACGGAATGAAACCTTTGGGAACGTGATTTTTGGAATGAACATGATCCAGAGGACTTGGACCCTACGTCAAGCAATCAACGAGGAAGGCATGAGGTAGGGGGCGCACCTACCCCCCAGGCACGCCCTCCACCCTCGTGGGGCCCATGTTGCTCCACCGACGTACTCCTTCCTCCTATATATACCTACGTACCCCCAAACTACCAGATACAGAGCCAAAACCCTAATTCCACCGCCATAACTTTCTGTATCCACGAGATCCCATCTTGGGGCCTTTTCCGGAGCTCCACCAGAGGGGGTATAGATCACAGAGGGCTTCCACATCAACACCATAGCCTCTCCGATGAAGTGTGAGTAGTTTACTTTAGACCTACGGGTCCATAGTTATTAGCTAGATGGCCTTTTCTCTCTTTTTGGATCTCAATACAAAGTTCTCCCCCTCTCTTGTGGAGATCTATTCGATGTGATCTTCTTTTGCGGTGTGTTTGTTGAGATCGATGAATTGTGGGTTGATGATCAAATTTATCTATGAACAATATTCGAATCTTCTCTGAATTCTTTTATGCATGATTGGTTATCTTTGCAAGTCTCTTCGAATTATCAGTTTGGTTTGGCCTACTAGATTGATCTTTCTTGTAATGGGAGAAGTGCTTAGCTTTGGGTTCAATCTTACGGTGTCCTTTCCCAGTGACAGTAGGGGCAGCAAGGCATGTATTGTATTTTTGCCATCGAGGATAACAAGATGGGGTTTATATCATATTGCATGAGTTTATCCCTCTACATCATGTCATCTTGCTTAAAGCATTACTGTGTTCTCCTGAACTTAATACTCTAGATGCATGCTGGATAGCGGTCAATGTGTGGAGTAATAGTAGTAGATGCAGGCATGAGTCGGTCTACTTGTTTTGGACGTGATGCCTATATACATGATCATGCCTAGATATTCTCATAACTATGCTCAATTCTGTCAATTGCTCAACAGTAATTTGTTCACCCACCGTATATTTATGCTCCCGAGAGAAGCCTCTAGTGAAACCTATGGCCCCCGGGTCTATTTTCCATCATATTAATATTCCAATACTTAGTTATTTCCTTTGCCATTTATTTTACTCGCATATTTTTTTTCTCTTTATCGTAAAAATACCAAAAATACTATCTTATCATATCTATCAGATCTCACTCTATTAGGTGACCGTGAAGGGATTGACAACCCCTTTATCGCGTTGGTTGCGAGGAGTTTATTTGTTTGTGTAGGTGCGAGGGACTCATGCGTGGCCTCCTACTGGATTGATACCTTGGTTCTCAAAAACTGAGGGAAATACTTACGCTGCTCTACTGCATCACCCTTTCCTCTTCAAGGGAAAACCAACGCAGTGCTCAAGAGGTAGCAACCACCACCAGTCCGAGTCCATATACCACCACCGATCCGAGTCCATATACCACCACCAATCCGAGTCCACATATACCATCGCCTTATACCATCACCAGTCTGAGTTCCACCAGATTGATCTCCGCCACCGGTACTAATTCGAGTCCAGTATTTGTTCCTTTATTTCCAGGTACCAGATCACGCGATACTAAGAGTCATGAACAGGTCGGATTCCCCAACCTTCGTGCCACCCGTAGAAGAAAACTAGTTCCAGTTTAAAAAAAAACTAAGTCTGGAAAATTCTGGCTAGGCAGTTTTAGACCATTTGTAGACTTTTTCAAAAAAAATAATTGTTATGGAGCAAAAAAAAGAGGAAAAAAGTGCAAAAAGGTGAAAAAAATAAAAAAATATCAGAGTGTGCTCCTCCCTTGTTTACGTGTAGCGCCGTGATTTTGTTAGTGTTGTAGGTTCGCGTCTCTAGCACGGTCTAGCATAGGACCAGCACAATATCGTCGTTGAGCGTTTATTCAACTTTGCATATCTGAATTGATTATTGCTGACCCTTTTTGCTACCATATTATAAGCCTTCCCATCTCCACATACATCTACGTTGTGCGTTTGACTCTCCCTGGTAATCGCTCTATCCAAGCTTTGAGAGTTTTGACTACAATGGTTGCCGATCACCACCTGCTGCTGGGTAAGCAATGGTAAGAATTTGAGATTTGCTTGATAGATTTGTGACCTTCCACCACACCAATGCCACTTCCTAGTAGTCTGTAGGATCGTATTCTTGTGTGTTTCTCTTGCTGCTAACCATGGCAGGATCACAAGCCGACGAGACTGGCTGGGAGAACATGATGAACAAAGAGTTACATAATAAGTTTCAGCAAATGATGAGTGGACAGGTGGAGGATGTGCTAAAAGGATTTGAAGAGGCCATGGAGAAGATAGAAGGCATTGAGAAGGCGTTCGAAACAAAGCTTGATAACAAGTTTAATGAATTGCTCACGTGTCTTCCACAACCGTCGCCCGCTGCACCTGTCACACCTCTACAGCAACAACAACACTGCCTTCCAAATCAAGTGAGACGAGCACTGCACGTTCCGCTTGAGCCTGGTCAAAATTCTGGTGCCGCTGTACCTACTGTTGATGCTTCCGTAGCTCCTGCTGCTACTGCAGAGGTGGAGGACCATTCAGAGGATGAGGTTGATCAAAATCATAACTATGTGCAACCACCATCACCACCGGCACCAGGTCATCCTCATGCATATCATCGCAACGGTAGGGCTGCACCACCACCTGAGGTATGAGATCATGACCATCTTCCTAAACTAAAATTGAATATTCTACCATTTGAGGGTAGATATGTTCCTAATATATATCTTACTTGGGAGTTAGAAACTAAACAACGTTTTACATATTTACAATATCCCGAGGAGAGACGTGTTCGTGCTACTGTTTGTGCTTTCACTAGTTTTGCATGTGTTTGGTGGTCTGAACATTGTAGATTATATCCTATTCCAGCTACTTGGGCTGCTTTCAAAACTGATATGCATACTCGTCAGGTTCCACCATATTATCAACGTGGATTACTTAAAAAATTGCAGCGCTTAAGACAAGGAAAAAATTCTGTAGAAGAATATTATCAGGAATTACAAACTGGAATGATTAGATGTGGTATTGTTGAGGATAATGAAGCTATGCTTGCACGTTTTATGGGTGGATTAAATAAAGAGATTCAGAAAATTCTAGAGTACAAGGAGTATAATAATATCACTCGTTTATTCCATCTTGCTTGCAAAGTTGAACGTGAACTGCAGGATCGACATGCATTATCGCGAACTAACTTTTCTGCAGGTCGACCTTCATCATGGACACCGCATGCACACTCTACTCCCACATGTCCTACTGCAGCACCACTGATTTTAGCCGCCATTTCCAATCGAGATACAAGAAAACATGCACCACCACCACCATCTGCCAGGAGTACACCTTTCGGTTCTGCACAGAGCTCTTCTTCATCCATGGCCTCAACAGGGCAACCACATGATATTATTTGTTGTTGTTGCAAGGGTGGAGGTCATTATGTGAGAGAATGCCCAGCTAAGCGTGTGATGATTGCTACTGAGGATGGTGGGTATGAGTCCGCTTGTGACTATGATGAGGAGACTTTGGCTCTTATTACAAGTGAAGAACACGGTGGAGATGATTCTGATCATGGGACGCAATACATGACTCCTGAAGACGTTGATAGGTATGCATGTTTAGTTGCCCAACGTGTTTTGAGTGTGCATGTCACACAAGCTGAGAAAAATCAGAGGCATAACTTGTTCCATACAAAGGGAGTTGTGAAGGAACGTTCTGTTCGCGTCATCATAGATGGAGGAAGCTGCAACAACTTGGCTAGCATGGAGATGGTGGAGAAGCTATCTCTCACCACAAGACCACATCCACATCCTTACTACATCCAATGGTTCAACAACAGCGGCAAGATTAAGGTAACACGTACTGTTCGTGTGCATTTTAGTATCTCTACATATGCTGATTATGTTGATTGTGATGTGGTACCTATGCAAGCATGTTCCTTATTACTTGGTAGACCATGGGAATTTGATAAAAATTCTGTACACCATGGTAGAAACAATCAGTATACACTTGTTCATAAGGATAAAAATATTACTTTGATTCCTATGACTCCTGATTCCAGATTGAAAGATGATATTAATAGAGCTAATAAAGCAAAATAGGAGAAAAAAGAGTGAAAATCAGATTGTGGCAAAAGAATTTGAGCAACAAATGAAGCCTAATAATAAACCATCTAGTGTTGCTTTTGAAATTAAATTGAAAAGTGCATGTTTAATTGCCACCAAATCTGATATTGATGATCTAGATTTCAGCAAATCTGTTTACTATGCTTTTGTGTGCAAAGAGGCATTATTTTCTTTCGAGGATGTACCTTCCTCTTTGCGTCCTCCTGTCACTAATATTTTGCAGGAGTTCGCTGACGTCTTTCCACAAGACGTGCCACCGGGATTACCACCTATTCAAGGGATGGAGTATCAGATGGACTTAATTCCCGGTGCTTCCCTGCCAAACTGTGCGCCATACTGTACCAATCTAGAGGAGACGAAGGAGCTGCTCGACAAAGGTTATGTATGCGGATCTCTTAGTCCTTGTGATGTTCCTATTATACTAGTGCCAAAAGGGATGGTACATCGCGTATGTGTGTTGATTGTAGAGGCATTAATAATATTACTATTCGTTATCGTCATCCTATTCCTAGGCTACATGACATGCTTGATGAATTGAGTGGCTCTACAATATTCTCCAAAGTTGATTTGCGTAGTGGATACCATCAAATTCGTATGAAATTAGGAGATGAATGGAAAACAACATTTAAAACTAAGTTTGGATTATATGAGTGGTTAGTCATGCCTTTTTGGTTAACTAATGCACCTAGTACTTTCATTAGATTAATGAACGAAGTTTTACGTGCTTTCATTGGATGATTTGTGGTAGCCTATTTTGATGATATACTGATTTATAGCAGATCTTTGCAGGAACATTTGGAACATTTATGTGTTGTTTTTATTGCTCTACGTGACGCATGTTTGTTTGGTAACCTTGGGAAGTGAACCTTTTGCACCGACCGTCTTTTCTTGGCTATGTTGTTACTCCACAGAGAATTGAAGTTGATACAGCCAAGATTGAAGCTATTGAGAGTTGGCCGCATCCCAAAATGGTCACACAAGTGAGGAGTTTTCTTGGCCTCGCTGGATTCTATTGGCGTTTTGTGAGAGATTTCAGCACCATTGCTGCACCTCTCAATGAGGTTACAAAGAAGGATGTGCCTTTTGTTTGGGGTACCGCACATGAAGAAGCCTTCACGGTATTGAAAGATGAGTTGACACATGCTCCTTTGCTCCAACTTCCTGATTTTAATAAGACTTTTGAGCTTGAATGTGATGCTAGTGGAATTGGATTAGGAGGTGTGTTATTACAAGATGGCAAACCTGTTGCATACTTTTCTGAAAAATTGAATGGGCCTAGTCTGAATTATTCTATTTATGAAATTATATGCTCTTGTTCGTACTTTAGAAACATGGCAACATTATTTATGGCCCAAAGAATTTGTTATACATTCTGATCATAAATCTTTGAAACGTATTAAAAGTCAAGCAAAACTGAATCATAGACATGCTAAATGGGTTGAATTTATTGAGACTTTCCCTTATGTCATTAAACACAAGAAGGGTAAAGAAAATGTTATTGCTGATGCATTTGTCTCGTTGCTATACTATGCTTTCACAACTTGACTTCAAAATATTTGGTTTGGAGACCATCAAAGATCAATATGTGCATGATGCTGATTTTAAAGATGTAATGGAGAATTGTAAAGAAGGAAGAACGTGGAACAAGTTTGTCGTTAATGATGGATTTGTGTTCCGTGCTAACAGGCTATGCATTCCAACTAGCTCCGTTCGTCTTTCGTTGTTGCAGGAAGTGCATGGAGGAGGATTAATGGGAAACTTTGGCGTGAAGAAGATGGAGGACGTACTTGGTACACATTTCTTTTGGCCAAAGATGAGACGTGATGTTGAGTGTTTTGTTGCTCGCTGCACTACATGTCAAAAAGCTAAGTCACGACTCCATCCTCATGGTTTATATATGCCTTTGCCTATACCTAGTGTTCCTTGGGAGGATATATATATATATGGACTTTTTTATGTTTACCTCGAACAAAGAAGGGGAGGGATAGCATATTTGTTGTCGTTGATAGATTCTAAAAAATGTCACACTTTATACCATGTCATAAAAGCGATGATGCTGATTTGTCCTTTCGTGAAATTATTCGCTTGCATGGTTTGCCAAATACTATTGTTTCAGATCATGATACTAAATTTCATAGCCACTTTTGGAGATGTTTATGGGCTAAGTTGGGGACTAAACTGCTTTTTAGTACTACTTGTCACCCCAAACTGATGGACAAACTAAAGTAGTCAATAGAACATTGTCTACTATGCTTAGCGATGTTCTGAAGAATAATAAGAAAATGTGGGAAGAATGCTTGCCTCATATTGAATTTGCTTATAATCATTCATTGCATTCTACTACTAAAATGTGCCCTTTTGAAATTGTGTATGGTTTCCTACCTCGTGCACCTATTGATTTGTTGCCTCTTCCATCTTCAAAGAAGGTTAATTTTGACGCTAAACAACATGCTGAATTGATCTTAAAAATGCATGAGTTAAGTAAGGAAAACATTGAGCATATGAATGCTAAATATAAACTTGCTGGAGACAAAGGTAGAACATGTGTTGTCTTTGCACCTGGAGATCTTGTTTGGTTACATTTGCATAAGGATAGGTTTCCAGATTTACGCAAATCAAAGCTAATGCCATGTGCTGATGGTCCTTTTAAGGTGTTAGAGAAAATAAATGATAATGCATATAAACTTGAGCTGCCTGCAGATTTTGGGGTTAGTCCCACTTTTAACATTGCAGATTTTAAGCCTTATTTGGGTGAGGAAGATGAGCCTCCGTCGAGGACGACTTCATTTCAAGAAGGGGAGGAAGATGAGGACATCAATACCATTGTTACACGCACAACCCCTGCTACTATACATACTGGACCAGTTACAAGAGCTCGTGCACGCCAATTAAATTACCAGGTACTTTCATTTCTTGGTAATGATTCTAATGTTCATGAGAATATGATGCTGCCTAAATTGGATACATTTGTTTTTCTTATAAATGAAGGGCCTAGCTTGGAGAAGGATGAACATTGGAGCAAGGACAAGCATGGAGATGACGACATGCGCAAGGGAAACAAGAAAGGAGTTTCAAGTGATGATTTCAGCACTTTGAAGCCACCGTAATGAGTGCATGAAGTCTTGGACGAAATATACAAGATGCCACTTCACGAATTTCGTGCGGAGACTATTATGGGCGCTGTGTCACCTTATTATTGGGCCAGACCCATGTAATTTCGAAATACATAAGTATAGGTTGATAGGGTTGGTTTCGGACCCCTCCTCCAAGGGCCACGAAATTCACCCCCTCTTCCTCCATATTTACAACCCTTAGGGCGTCGTTTAGACTTTGGGTTATGTTTAGATTAAAAGTTCTCCATAGCTGCAACTTTTCTTAGTTCATTCGTGTTCAACAACCAGACCGAGGTGTCATAGAACCCTGCCTTGATCAATAAAGCTTCCATCTTATATTCGCTATATCCAGATTGCAATCTTAGTTTCTTTCTTGTTCTTCGTTTGCTTGCAGGAAATAGACCTTCATGGTGAGGTTGATCATGCTCTGGCGTGGTCAATAACCTCACGGAGTTGGTTTAGCAATTGCTAAGGCGCTCTGTCCTCGCACGTTCGTAGTCAGATCGTGAAAGTCTACTCCTCCAAAACGATAATCACCATCTCATCGAAAGACGGGACACCTTTGACTCTATCACGCCTAGAGGGCTGGTGGGCCCCCTAGACCTCCTCCAACCTCAACTCCAACTCTATATAACCCTATTCAGGGAGAAAGAAAATCAAAGAGAAGGATTCATCACATTTTACGATACGGAGCCGCCACCACCTCCTGTTCTTCATCGGAAGGGCTGATCCGGAGTCTGTTCAGGGCTCCGGAGAGGGGTTCATCGCCATCATCATCACCAACCTTCATCCATCACCAATTTCATGATGCTCACCACCATGCGTGAGTAATTCTGTCGTAGGCTTGCTGGACGTTGATGGGTTGGATGAGATTTATCATGTAATCGAGTTAGTTTTGTTAGGGTTTAATTCTTAGTATCCACTATGTTCTGAGATTGCTGTTGCTATGACTTTCCTATGCTTAATGCTTGCCACTAGGGCATGAGTGCCATGATTTCAGATCTGAACCTATTATGTTTTCATGAATATATTTGTGTTCTTGATCCTATCTTGCAAGTTGTAGACACGTATTATGAGTTATGATCCGCATACCCCAAGGTGACAATAATTGGGATTCTTTCCGATGATTACCGTAGTTTGAGGAGTTCATTATTCACTAAGTGCCAATGCTTTGGTTCGGTTCTCTATTAAAAGGAGGCCTTAATATCCCTTAGTTTCCATTAGCACCCCGCTACCACAACAGGGTAGGACAAAAGATGTCATGCAAGTTCTTTTCCATAAGCATGTATGACTATATACAGAATACATGCCTACATTAATTGATGAATTGGTGCTAGTTCTGTGTCACCCAAGGTTATGACTTCTAGATGATGAATATCATCCAACACAATTATCATTGCCGATCCATTGCCTATGAGCTTTTCTCATATTGATCTTTGCTAAGTTACTTTCAGTACTACTACTGTTACAATCACTACAAAACTGTTATTGTTACTTTTGCCACTATTACCGTCACTTCCATACTACTTTGCTACTAAATACTTTCTGCAGATATTAAGTCTTTCAGGTGTGGTTGAATTGACAACTCAGCTGCTAATACTTGTGAATATTATTTGGCTCCCCTTGTGTCGAATCAATAAATTTGGGTTGAATACTCTACCCTCAAAAACAGTTGCGATCCCCTATACTTGTGGGTTATCACTGCCCCCCCTCGTGTTGTGCACGCTCGCCATTGCCGCTGACGCCCTATGCAGCCGTGCATGCCCAGTCACACTGGTCGCTACCTGGGCCACTGCCAAGCGGGCCCGCCCCTTTTAATTAGTTACTAACAGCCCCTCTGGTTCACTGACAATGGGGCCCGCCCGTTAATTAAACTAGTTAACATTTCTATTTAGGTTTAATAATAAACCCTACTGGCCCACGTGTCAGCTTTGACCGCTGCACCGTCAGCATTGACTGGGCCCAGCAGTCAGTGACTGTGGCTGGCTCATTCTGGGTATAAAGGAATCATCACTATCTAAATTCGAATAAAAATTAAAACAATTTCTGAATATTAATAAAACTTTGAAAATTAATAGAAATTAAACCGTAGCTCAAATGAAAATAATTTATATATCAAAGTTGCTCAGAAAAATATAACGAATTCGAATATGCTACCCACATAACTGTCACATGCCTCCAACACAACAAATGTCGAACCTTCCCCTCCGGTTCATTTGTCCCATAAATGCCTAAAGCTGGGAAAACATCCCCAGATATTTTTCCACTCTGTCTGTAATGCGTGGCACTACATTAGCCCCCCTAGCACACCATATTTCTATGTCATGCATTGTGATGCATTTGTTTGCTTTATATTTATTGTTTCCCCCCCTCTTATTCTCCGGTATACCCCTAGACGCTGACGCCACATAGTAGAACTCCGCTCCTAGGTAAGCAAAACCCCCTTGATCATTCCTATATCACCCATTCCTTCTCTCTCATGCTTGCATTAGATTTTGCTATTGTTGTTTGATAACTCCTATTCTGATGCATTGCCTGCTTTTGTAACCTGCTATTGTTACTTTACTTGTTATCCTATAAGCTTAGTATAGGTTGGTTAGTGATCCATCAGTGACCCCTCACCCTTGTCCATGTTGCCCCGTTGTATTACGAGAAGACTCGATCAACGTGATTGATGTGCAGAGACCGACACATCATTGCACACTCCCCTTAGTTTTACGACTCTGTAGAGGTACTATCGAGTGTCGAGGGGGATACCTCATAACACACTCCTGGTGATATGTCTGTAGTGCAGCTAATCTGTCATGGATTACGAAGGGTGATTCCTTCCTCACCACCCCTGATGACGATTGTGTTGTACAACACCTCAAGTGTGAACCCTTCGAGGGTGATTCCTCCAAGTTCACCTTGACAGTTACATCGAGTGGGAATCCATCAAGGGTGATTCCTCATATTTCCCCCTTGATGTTATAAACACATGGTTACTTTGACCTTACCTCAGAACCATGTTGAAGTCGGGTCGGCCTCGAGAGGTACCCGTGAGAGTTACTGAAGTCGGGTCGGTCCCGAGGTGTAGCCGCGAGAGTTACTGGAGTCAGATTAGCCCTGAGGGTACCCACAAGATAATTACGACGCACGACCAGGCATTCTTGGCCCTTGCCATAAGTCCATAAGACGGGGCGACAGTACCACAGATCATAGATCATTGATCATCTCCGCGCGCTCCCAAGACATTAACAGGTTTGGATATATGATCTGGGTAGGCCTCTGGCCTTTTCACACTAACTACCACGCGGGAATACATATGGGCACTCGGTGTCGTACGATTCTTCCGAAAGCTCTCAAACGTCAGCAATTTAGCGGTGTGCGCTCGGTTGGACGGTGACCACCTGTACTTTTTTAGGGGATGGGTCTGCTCCAAGCCGCGTTCACAATGTGCATGATTGCTTTGCCTTTGTTGCTCATCCAAGAAGCAATGTTTAAGGAATCTCTGCCAAAAAATACTTGCCAGTGTTCAACTTTCTTCTCCTTTTGGCTTGCGTTGATGGAGTGACTGATGGTTGATTCAAATGGAGTACAAACTTCCCCAGTTCCACAAATAACTTTTAGTTTTAGGCAACACATTTTGACACGTGATCAGCAATGTTGTTCTCTGCAGGAGCATATGCTCTGTTTGCGACCTATCAAAGTGTTCCTCAAATTTCCTCACTTCTTCCACATATGCTTCCATCAGCGGGCTTTGATAATCTTTGTTCACTTGTTTCACAACTAGTTGTGAATCTTCGCGAACGATCAACTTTCTGATTCCCATCTCCACCACAATTCTGAGGCCGGCAAGGAGCCCTTCATACTCTGCGGTGTTGTTGGTTGATTTCTCCTTGGGAAAGTGCATTTGATTCACATACTTGAGGTATTCTCCGATGGGTGCGACTAGCAGCACTCCAGCATCGGCGCCTTGCAGCGAGAAGGCACTGTCAAAGTACATGATCCATTCTTTCTCGGTTTCTTTGCCGGGGAGAGTTAATTCCCGAATCTCTTCATCTTGCATTGGTGTCCGTTCTGCAATGAATTCTACCAAGGTTCTGCTCTGGATACTCGAAGTTCTCTCAAACTTGAGTGCAAAACTTGATAATTCCAATTCCCACTCCACTATCCCGCGAGTTGCCTCTGGATTCCTCGGAATACGCTACAACGGGAAGCGAGTGACGACGGTGATCTCATCTGCTTGGAAGTAGTGGCACAGCTTTCTTGAGGCCATAAGGAGACCAAAAAGCATACTCGCCCACCAGAATGCCTTGATCTAGCCCCCTGCAAAAGGGAACTAACAAAGTATACTGGCCACTACGCCACCTTCTTCTTTTCCATTATCTGCTGATCAACTTCTTTTGCTTGCACTATCCTTGGCTTGCCGGTATCAGATCCTGCCTTGGCACTGGATGGGCTTGCCTCCACCATTTCTTCATTTTCAACTCCTCTCTATGCAACTAGTGCGACACTGACCACCTAAGTCGTTGCCGCTAAATACAGCACAACTGCTCCTTTGGCTGGGGCTCCTGGCGGTGTACTAGAGTAGGGGTACCCTAGTATCCCGAACTTGTGCACGGGCAGTCGCAGCACCCCGCGACAAGGCTTGCCGGGTGACCGCCAAGGTCCTCCGTGGTTCCTTTGGAACCATTCAAGAACAAAGTATCCAAGTCAAGACCCCGGCAAGAGGAGCTTGCCGGGAAGGCCACCCAAGGCACCTTAAGACCCCGGCAAGAGGAGCTTGCCGGGAAGGCCGCCCAAGGCGTCTCAAGGAACTTGCCGCGACGCGCCACGCGTCCCGGCAAGGCTCGGTGAGCGACAAGCTCCCGGACGCAACAAGACAACGACCGCGGCAAGGCGCTTGCCGCGGCAAGCTACCACTCCGTGCCCGCGCTCTAGCACATCCACCAACGTGTCGCTCTGGGACCCTTCCAGGCGTACGTGGCGGGAGGCTGTGCAGCCAGGGGTGCGCAGTGGCAAGCGGCGCTGACAAGATCGCCATCGTGGCGAGCGGTGGCGTCCCTGACGGTCCCTTTTACACTGTTTAGGCGACGCAGACGGGCATTTAAGGCCCTTGTCCCCTGCCGTCAGGGTTAGGTATGATACACTGTAGCAGGTAGCTGTACCTACTGCAGCACCTTTCCATTTCTACCCTTTACCTCCGTTGCCACCTGTTGGTGACCCCTTGAGCATATAAAAGGAGGCCCGTGTGCAACGTAGAGGGGGGTTCAAACACTCACGCTCGGTCTCGTTAGCTGCTGAAGTGTACTGTAGCACTTCGCGCTCCCGAGCAAGAAATCAATACAAACCACAAAGCAGGAGTAGGGTTTTACGCATCCGTGCGGCCCGAACCTGGGTAAATCGCTCGCGTGTATCGCCTCGATTTGCTCTTTGTGCGATCTCCGCCCCCGCCAAACCGAAAGGGACTCGGTCCGCCGGTCCCATAGGTGTTCGTGGATCAGTACCCCGACATCTTTGGCGCGCCAGGTAGGGGGCGTCGAGGTTGTGTGAACCAGATCCAGCGTACACGCGAGCTAGATCTTCATCTCTTCATCAACATGCCGCCGAAGAAGAAGGCTTCGGAGGCGGCCGCTCCGTCCGCGCCGAACCCACCACCGCCGGAGCAAACGGCTGGTGGGGTAGACGCCGGCGGAAGAACGGGCGTCGGCGGTGCAGTCGGCTCCGACAACGACCGGGCGCACTCCAAGACCTCAGCATTCGTACATGCACCGCGCCCATCCCAGGAGGCGCAGGACCGGTAGCGTCATGGTATTCACGGTACCATGCCTTTGCTGGACCAAGATCGAGCTGGTGGATCACGGGGCGCTCAAGACCAGCATGCACGCCAACATGCTGGAACGAGCGGGGCACGGTCGCCTGGACAGGATGCTGCTCCTTCTAACATAGTTAGAAGTCCGAGCATATCCCGCTCCTCGCACCGTTTGACACCACCACCCGCCACTGCAGCAGAAGCTTTGGCGCGAGCTCAACTGCTCCTAGATTACCCTCCAATGGCGGACAAGATCGACGATTGGAGGGCCACCATCCAGAGTCTCATCGGCTTCGCCAACGGCGACACTCAGCGGCAGCCAAGCACGTCGCAGCCGCGGCAAGTCAGCCAGGCACGAGCCGGTGGCGACAAGACCGGTGGGGGTGCAACCACTGTGCACTCTCCGCCCCGAAGGCCAAGATCACCGACTCGCCGGATCCACCTCGACAGCGACTCCACCACGTCATCAGATCCGCGAGCTCGTCGCGATCAGCACCAAGTTCTTCAAGAACGGCAGCAAGAGGACGCTCGTACTCGCATCGAGCGCCGAAGAGAAGCGCGGCGTCGATCAGACCAGCGCGCTGGGCCCTCTGTCGACATGCATGCGCCAGCGGAACCAGGCGACTTGCCGTATGCAGTAGGTTGTCCTGCGTTCACTCGCGAGCTGTGGCAAGTCCAGTGGCCCAACATGAAGAATTTCAAGCCAGATGTACCAGAGAAGTACGACGGCAAGTCGCATCCATCGGAGTTCCTCAGCATCTACACCATCGCGGTGCATGCTGCCGGGGGACGGGACGACAAGATCCTTGCCAACTACTTCCCGCTGGTGCTCAAACCCAACGTCAGGTCCTAGCTCATGCACATGCCGGACAACTCCATATCCTCCTGGGCAGACCTGTGCCATCAGTTTGTCAGCGCCTTTACAGGCGGCCACAAACCTCATGGCCAAGAGAGTGACCTTCACCTACTCGCCCAGAAGGAAGGAGAGCCCCTGCGCAAATACATCCAGAGATTCAGCCGTGTACAGCGCACCATCCCAGATGTCCACCCTGCCGCGGTCATCAGCGCGTTCCATCAGAACGTGCGTAACCGCAGGATGCGGGAGGAGATGGCGATGTGCAAGATCAGAGACGTCAGTGAGCTATATGCCCTGGCCGACAAGTGTGCACGTGCTGAGGAAGGGAGGAGACTCCCCGGAGAGAACACAGGAGCAGGAGGATCTGACAGCGAGGATGCTGCCCCGGCAAAGAAAAACCGGCGGCGGAACCGGAAGAAGAAAGGCAAAGATGTGCTAGTCGTTGAGCAGTCCGGCAACGAAGGTGGCGCCAAGAAAGCCAAAGTTGGTAGCTCCGGCAAGGAGATTGCCGCATGCACCAACTGCCAGGCCGTGGCGGTCGCCGACAAGCAGGACGGCACCGACAAGCAATACTGCAAGATTCACCGCACCAAGGGCCATGACCTCCAGAGCTGCAAGAAGGTTGAGCAACTTGTCCAGCAACAAAAGGCTGAGTACGAGCGACGCGACAAGGAGAGGGCCCAAGGAGGCGCTGGAGAATCCGGCAAGAAGCGCGTCGGCCGGGGAGGACGCCGCGGCAAGGCCAAGCAGCGGCAAGGAGACAGACCTCCACGCGGCCGCGACAAGGATGAAGACGACGACACCGACGAAGACATGGATGATGTTGAGACCAGTGAGCAGGAGTTCCAGAAAGCCACAGAGGTCTTGTGCGTTGACGGCGGTGCTTCTCTACATACTTCGCACCGACAACTCAAACAGTGGGCGCGGGAAGTCAATGCGGCAGAACCACCCGTCGAATCACGCAAGCTTTTGAAATGGTCCAGCACGCCTATCATCTTTGATATTGAGGACCACCCTGATCGCACAACTGCGGTCGGGTGCTTGCCGATGTTGGTTTCACCAACTATCCGCAACCTCAAGGTCACTAAGATGTTAGTTGACGGCGGGGCCGGCTTGAACCTGATCTCCTCCGCTGTACTCCAGAAACTCCAGATCCCTGACAGTGAGCTCGAAGAGACCGGCACATTCCAAGGAAACAACCCGGGAAGGAGCAAGCCGAAGGGGAAGGTCACGCTGCCGGTAACATTTGGCAGCGAGCTGAACTTCAGGACTGAGAGGGTCACTTTTGACGTTGCCGATATTCCATTGCCTTACAATGGGATACTTGGCCGTCCAGCACTCGCCAAGTTCATGGCAGCCTCTCACTACGCATACAACATGCTGAAGATGCCAGGCCCGATAAGCGTCATCTCTGTCCCCGGCGACAAGAAGGATGCTCTTATCTGCGCCGACAAGATCTACCGGGAAGCGGCAGCCGCAGCAGAACGCAAGTCACTTGCCGCTGAAGCTCCCGGGGGGAAGAAGACCAAATCCGGCAAGAGTTCTGATGCCCACTCCGGCAAGCGCACCTCTTCGGAGTGCTGCGCTGCCGTCGAGGACGCACCATCGAGCTCCACCGGCAAGTGTAAGAAGGCAATGGCAGCTCCGCCAGAGACGAAGAAGGTGTCCGCCAAGGAGGACGGCACTGGTGGTACCTTCACCATTAGTGCCGCTCTCGACCCTAAATAGGAAAGCGCGCTCATTGCTTTCCTGCGGGCGAACGTCGACGTGTTTGCGTGGCAACCGTCTGACATCCCCGGTGTTCCCAGGAAAGTAATTGAGCACCACCTTGCCGTTTGTCCTCATGCGCGGCCCGTCAAGCAGAAAATCAGGAAGCAAGTAGTGGAGCGCCAAGAGTTCATTGCTGAAGAGATCAAGAAGTTGGAAGCAGCAGGCCTTGTCAGAGGAGTGCTCCATCCCACGTGGTTGGCCAATCCTGTAGTCGTGCGCAAGGCGAACGGGAAATGGAGACTTTGTATCGATTTTACCGATGTTAACAAAGCTTGTCCCAAAGACCCATTTCCTTTGCCGCGCATGGACCAGATTGTTGACTCCACAGCTGGATGTGATTTGCTTTCATTTCTTGACGCATACTCAGGATACCATCAGATCTTCATGGCAGAAGAAGATGAGGAGAAGACCGCATTTATTACTCCATGTGGCATGTACTATTTCGTACGGATGCCTTTCGGATTAAAGAATGTTGGTTCAACATTTGCAAGAGTAGTCCATGTCGCTCTTGAGCCACAAATACACAGAAATGTGGAAGCCTACACGGATGACATAGTGGTCAAGAGCAAGAACAAAGCAACCCTGATCCAAGATTTAGACGAGACCTTTGCAAATCTGCGCAAGATCAGCCTCAAACTTAACCCCGAGAAGTGTGTGTTTGGAGTCCCCTCCGGCAAGCTTCTCGGATTCTTCATATCTCAGCGGGGAATTGAAGCCAATCCCGACAAGATCAAGGCCATTGAGCAGATTGAAGCACCAAAGCGCGTCAAGGATGTACAAAGACTTGCCGGTTGTGTGGCTGCTCTCAGCAGGTTTATCTCTAGGTCTGCTGAGTGCGCCCTGCCGTTTTTCAAATTATTGAAAAAGGCAGGTCCAATGAAATGGACTCCGGAAGCGGAGGCTGCGCTGCAAGACTTGAAGAGATACCTGTCCTCCCCTCCAATACTTGTCGCACCTAAGCCACAAGAGAAGTTGCTGCTGTATATTGCGGCAACCAATCAAGTGGTTAGTGCTACGTTAGCGGCGGAAAGGGAGGCAGATGATGAGCCGGCAACCACGGCAAGCACATCCAGCGACAAGCAAGGTACTTCCCCGGCAAGCTCTGGTCCCGACAAAGATGGATCTGCGCAGATGCACGAGGAGACACAGAAGAAAATGGTGCAGCGCCCAGTTTACTTTGTCAGTTCCCTTCTGCAGGGGGCTAGGTCAAGGTACTCTGGCGTGCAGAAATTGCTTTTCGGCCTTCTCATGGCCTCGAGAAAGCTGCGCCATTACTTCCAAGCACATGAGATCACAGTTGTCACTCGCTTTCCGCTGAAGAGGATACTGCAGAATCCAGAAGCAACAGGCAGGATTGTTGAGTGGGCACTGGAACTGTCAAGCTTTGGCCTCAAGTTTGAGAGTACTTCAACTATCCAAAGCAGAGCATTGGCAGAATTCATAGCAGAGTGGACGCCAACACCAGATGAAGAAATTCCAGAAACGAGCATCCCCGACAAGGAAGCAAGCAAAGAGTCGCTGATGTACTTTGATGGTGCCTTTTCGCTGCAAGGCGCCGGCGCTGGCGTGCTGCTTGTCGCACCCACCGGAGAGCATCTCAAGTACGTAGTCCAGATGCACTTTCCCAAGGAGCAAGCAATGAACAATACTACAGAGTATGAAGGCTTGCTTGCCGGTCTAAGGATCGCGGCAGACCTTGGGATCAAGAAGCTCATTGTCAGGGGTGACTCACAGCTTGTCGTCCGCCAAGTGAACAAGAGCTATCAGAGTCCGTTGATGGAAGCCTACGTCGATGAAGTGAGAAAGCTAGAAGAGCACTTTGACGGCCTACAGATGGAGCATGTTCCAAGAGCTCAGAACGCTATTGCTGATGGCCTGTCAAAGTGCGCCGCACTTAAGTTACCTGTGGAACCAGGAATCTTTGTGCTCAAGCTGACTCAACCGTCTGTAATACCATCAACTGGACAGAGCAAAAAGAGGAAGTTGATTTCTGGTGACTATTTTCCGGCAGAGCTTCCCGAAGCCGCCACGAAGAAGGTCCCCAAGATCAACACCAAGAATGCTGAGGAGCAGTCTGCTCTGGCAAGCCCTAGGGTTTGTTATGTTGAAGCAGAAGCTCCCGATAAGTTTTGCTCCGGCAAGCTTGTCGGGGAACGTCAAGCTCCGGCAGAGACGCAGCTTCTCGCCGTAGGAGAGGATGTTCCCGCAGCAGCTGAGACCAACACCAAGAGCGCTAAGGAGTAGCGTGCTCCGGCAAGCCCTAGGGTTTGTTCCGTTGAAGCACAAACTCCCGACAAGTTTTGCTCCGGCAAGCTTGTCGGGGAACGTCAAGCTCCGGCAGACCCGCAGGTTCTTGCCGTAGAAGCGGATGTTCCCGCAGCAGAAAATATGCCTTTAGTCCTTGTTGTCGAGCCACAAGCTCCAGCATGGGCACAGCAGATTGTCCGTTTCCTTCAGACAGGAGAACTTCCCGAAGAGCAAGAAGAAGCGGAAAGAGTAGCCCGGCAGTCAAGTATGTACCAGTTTGTCGACAAGACACTGTACAGAAGAAGACTCAACGGTGTGAAATTGAAGTGTATTCCCCGGGAAGATGGACAAAAGCTGTTGGCAGAGATACATGGAGGCATATGTGGTCACCACATTGGCGCGATAGCACTTGTCGGCAAAGCGTTCCGGCAAGGATTCTTTTGGCCGATAGCCCTCCAGGATGCAACTGCACAAGTAACCAAGTGTGAAGCGTGCCAGTTCCATTCCAAGTAGATACACCAGCCAGCTCAAGCTCTCCAGACAATCCCTTTATCCTGGCCATTTTCGGTCTGGGGGCTCGACATCCTCGGCCCCTTTCCCCGAGCAGTCTGGGGCTTTGAGTACTTGTACGTTGCAATCGACAAGTTCACAAAGTGGCCGGAAGTGGAACCAGTGAGGAAGGTGACAGCACAGTCAGTAGTCAAGTTCTTCAGGTCGATTGTTTGCCGCTTCGGGATCCCTAACAGGATCATCATCGACAACGGCACGCAATTCACGAGCCGCACCTTCATGCAGTACGTCCAAGATCTTGGCGCCAAGGTCTGCTTCGCTTCTGTTGCTCACCTGAGAAGCAACGGTCAAGCGGAGAGGGCAAATGCTGAAGTGCTGCGAGCGCTCAAGACCAGGACTTTCGATAGGCTGCACAAGTGCGGAAGAAACTGGATTGAGGAGCTGCCGGTGGCTCTTTGGTCGATCAGGACGACGCCAAATCGAGACACTGGACAGACACCTTTCGCTCTAGTCTATGGAGCAGAGGCAGTTATCCCCACGGAACTCGTATACGGGTCACCTCGAGTGCTCGCTTATGATGAGCTCGAGCAAGAGCAGCTGCGACAAGATGACGCGCTGCTCCCTGAGGAAGATCGTCTTCAGGCCGCTGTGCGAGCTGCTCGCTACCAGCAAGCTTTGCGCCGCTACCATAGCCGCAAAGTTAACGCCAGAAGTCTCGAGGAAGGCGACCTTGTTCTTCGGCTTGTTCAGTCCGCCAAGAATTCCAAC
Organism: Triticum urartu; assembly: GCF_056163025.1. Lineage (NCBI taxonomy): Eukaryota > Viridiplantae > Streptophyta > Magnoliopsida > Poales > Poaceae > Triticum > Triticum urartu. Next base: position 325,049,176 of record NC_141875.1, on the reverse strand, counting down.
AAGTTGACGCCGAAGTGGGAAGGCCCTTACCGGGTGAAACGAGTCACTAGGCCTGGCGCTGTCCGCCTTGAGACCGAAGATGGCGTTCCGGTGAGCAACTCCTGGAACATAGAGCATCTTCGTAAGTTTTACCCGTAAGGCGCGGTTGCCGGAACCCGTTCCGGCAACCACCTTTTGTACAAGTCTTGCCGCTGTTGCATGTAATCCTTTGTACAAAGCCGGGCGCAGACCCCGTGCATAAGTAAAGCTCATGTGCCCCGCACATTTTGTCAATTTCATGCATTTTATTTTTTGCATATGTGATCTGACACTTTGTGTAGCACCTACTCCTCGGTAAGCAATAACGAGCCGTAAGGCTCCATATCTTTATTTTCTCCTCTTTCTTTTTTCTCAAGAAAAGGAAGGTTCCCTCGCCCACAACTTTGCCGGGGGGGAAAGGAGGAGATAATGGTATGGACCAGACGTCGTTCAAGAAAGTTTCGCCTTTCCGGGAAGCAAACAACAGAAAAGCTAAGTTGCCAAAGTTTGAGCAATCAGATTTTTTAAATTTTAAGTTATCTCCCTTGAACGACCGTACTTTGTATGGAAAACCTGTGCGCGGAGGAACCAACTCGTAGCTAGTTGCGCCCTTACTTTGTTTCGAGTCCGCTCAACAAATTAAGTGAGCTGCGACGCACCCTTACTTTGTTTCGAGTCCGCTCAACAAATTAAGTGAGCTGCGACGCGCCCTTACTTTGTTTTGAGTCCGCTCAACAACTTAAGTGAGCTGCGACTAGTTGCGACAAGGTTTCTTGTCGGCAGCGGCACCGCCAGCAGGCTGCTGATGTCCCGCACTCAGCGCTCGCGGCAAAGGTGCCCGCGCCGACAAGTTCCCTAAAAAGCGTAGGGCAGAAACATACAAAGCAAAGCATCAAGTAAAGGAGATAACATTGCAATTAGTAACCAGAATAAAGTTATATTACAAAGATAGCTTGCCGCAGCTCTAACAGATTGTTTTCATAACATAATAAACAGCGACAAGGAAAGAAGAAATGAGCGGCCTAATCTACGCAATCGCCTTCGACCCTCTTGATCCCGCTCACCTTGTCCACAATGGGTGCGACAAGGGCCTTGAGCTCCTCCAGATCAGCTTCCGGAGGCAAGGTCCTGAGGACGTTGGTGAGGCGGAGGCCTGGATTGCGGAAGGCCACCTTCATCAACACTTTATGAAGAGCTCCCGCGCAGATCTTGCGTGACTCGTCGGCCAGCTGCTTGGGGATCCTTTCCCGGAGCCGCTGAAGGGTCGTCGCCACGCCCTTGAAGAACAGGACGAGCTTGGCGCTGGGTTGGAGGTTGTCGTCAGAGGGATACCCGAGATCCTCCATCCCCAGCTGCGCCAGCTCCTTGTCGATGTCTGTGGCGGTATTCACAAGACTCTCCGTCCAGTGCGTCACAGTCTCCCTGAAAGTGTTCTGGGCGGCGGCAGCGCTCTCCAGCAGCGCCTTGTCAGCCTTGATTTCCTCCTTCAAGGCCGCTTCCCGCTCCTTGGCGCTGTCCAGAGTCTTGGTCAAAGTGGTTAGCTTCAACTCAAGATCCACGTTGAAGACCTTGGCGGCGCTGAGCTCTTTGCCCTTCTCGGCAAGATCGGCCTCCAGCCGCGCCACCGTCGTCTTCAACTCCTCCTTGGCAGCCTCGGCAGCGGCAGCGGCGTCCTTCGCTTGTTTGAGGGCTCCGCCGAGTTTTTCCTCGCGCGCGGCAAGCTCCTCCCCGTGGGCGTCGAGGTTGACCTTCCGCTGCGCCAGCTCGCCCTCCTGCGCGGATAGCTTCACAGCGGCAAGCCGCTGTTGCTCTTCGACTTCGGCCTTCTCGAGGAGGAAGGCCTTCTGCGCTTCAGCGAGCTGCTCCCGCTCCTCCGCCAGGGATCGGAGGGCTTCCCGATGGAAACCCTCGAGCTCTTCTGCACGCTTCTCAATGTCTGCTCCCGCCTTCGCGACTAGTGCCTCGCGAGACTCCAGCTTGGCTTGCCGCGCGCGGTAGAGTGACAGCAACTTCCACAGCAGCCGCTCCTCTTCAAACTCGTTGCTGCTGCTGCTTGGCGCGTCAACCACCGTCAACCCCGCGGAGGCAAGTACTTCTCCGTCGAAGATCTCCCCCTCGACCGGCACCCTGGAGCTTGACGCCCAGGGGAGGTTGATGAAGACGCCTTCGCCAGCCTTCAAGTAGACGCCCGGCTGGGGCCCCTCGGAGCTTGGCGCTGCAGCTTCAGCGGACGGGTCGGTGGTCGGTGTAGCGCCTGGCGCTCCTGCGGCCTCAGGGCCGTCAGTGCGATCACCAGACCCTTCGCCAGTTGCTGCGGCGGCAGCCTTGGCGGCATCTGCGCCAGCGGCATCACCAGCGCCGGCTACGTCTTCGGCGGCGACCTCGGTCTCCATCCGCTCCGCAGCAGATGGGTCTGACAGTCGGCAAGGGGAGAAGAGTCAAGCGAAATCCAGCAAAAACCCAAGAAGATCAAAAGAAGAAGAACCCAAGGGAAGTTTTGAAGCAAGAGGAGTACCTGCACCAGGTTTTGCAGTCGTGGTCTCCGCTGTCGGGGGGCCGCTGGTGCTGTCCCTCGCCGGAGAACCCTCCCTTGCCGGAGACTTCTCCCTTACCAGGAAGCCCTCCTTTGTCGGAGAATTCTCCCTTGTCGAGGGATTCTCCCTTGGCTCCTGGTGGGGCTGCTCGGCTCCTACACAAGTCAATAAGCAGATATCAGCAAAGACAAGTACCCATGCGCGCCTCACAGCGGAAAGTAAATCATACACTTACGCTGGGGGCTGCCCTGGAGAAAAGTCGCCGGGTCCGGCAAGGTTGTCTCGGGCGCGCCACCTGCTGTCGCAGTAGGCTCGTCCTCGATGTCGATCACCGAGACCTTAGCTCTCTTTGCCGCCCTCTGGGCCAGAGACCTGAAGAGGAACAAGTTCAGAGAAAAGCAAGTGAGAAACAAGACAAACAGCAAGAACTGAAGGACTACAAGTACAGCAAGAGAAGCTTACTCTTCTTCTTCTTCCTCGTCGGAGCTGAACGCGGAGAAGTCGAAGTCCGGCGCGCGCCCGGCGCGAGGAGGCGGAGGGGTAGCTTCCCTTGGCCGCTTGCCGGGAGCAGTGGTGGTGGTCTGAGACGATCCCGCTCCGGCTATCGGCGCGGCGTGAGCAGCGGCAGGAACTGAAGCGGTGGTCCGGCTAGACTCCGCTCCAGTTGCCGTCGCAGCATGAGGCGCTCCCGCGGCAACGGTGTTTGCCGCGGTGGAGCGCGTCACGCGGCGCGGCGACTGTTGACCCGCTTGCCGCTCCGCTGCATCACCAGCCTTGCAGAGACGCCTTCTTGGTGGGGATGGAGGCTCTGCTGGTGGTGGGCTGTCTGAAGACGAGGTGGAAGAGGAGTTGATTTCCAACGAGCCGCTCGTGTCCTTGGCGGGCTCGCTCGGCTCGGCGCCACGCCCGGCAAGCTCCTTCTTGCCGGCGGGCTCCCCTCGCTCGGCACGGCTTGTCGCCTCTGCTGCATCTGCCTCCTCCACAGTAAACCCAAATTCGCCCGCGGCTGCGGCTGCCGCTGCCTCTTCCAGCCTAGTGGCAATGAGCGCCATCTCCGCATCCGTGGTGTCGCGGGTGAGGCCATCCTTCTTGGAGGAGCGGATTGGCACTTCCACCAAGTCATCGAAGAACTGCTGCATGACGTCGTCTGCAGGCTCCTGCCAAGTCGGCACAATCCCATGCGAGTCGCACTCCGGCATCATTGCACGGATGCGGTCGAGCGAGGAATTGTTGCACAGCGGAACAACGCCCCCCGGCAACCTGAAAACCTCGGGATGTTGGGGGTCATACTTGAAGAGCTCCTGAAGCATCGCGTTGAGCTCCAGGACTGTGAAGTTGTAATTGAGGCCCGGCCGCAGCCTCATGATGTCTGCCACGTTCTTGAACTCCCAAGTGGGCCTCCCCCGCTCCTGCAGGGGGGTGATGCGGCGGCGAAGGAAGTCTGCGCCAACGGCGCCAACAGTAAGCCCGGCAAGCCTGAGACGCAGGATCCTGGTGACGGCAATCTTCAGCCTGTCGTCTTCCGGGGCCACGTCACTCCAATCGCTGCCGCGTGCTATTGGGGTTTGGCGCCGGGTGGTGAATGGCTGCGGGTTCTCCTCGTCAATCCAGCACCAATCTGCCCTCCACCCCTCCCACTTGCCGCGGAATTCTCCCTCCAGATACGTTTCCTTCTTGCCAGCCCTCGAGATCCAGGCGATTCCGCCGGATAAAGATTCTCCTCTTTCTACTCGGGGTATGAAGAAGTGGCGGAAGAGGGCTACGTTGGGAAGGACTCCGACAAAGTTTTTGCAGAGATGTGCGAAAACTGCCATGGTCAGAACGGCATTGGGGGTGAAGTCAAGGAGGTGGAATCCGTAGGTATTCATGATGTTGCAGAAGAATTCAGAGAAGGGCGGGCAGAGCCCGCAATAGAAGAACAGAGCAAAGAAGGGGTATCCATTCGGAGCCTTCTTCCAAGCGGCGGCGGGGAGTACCTTTGTGCGCGGATGCGCGCGCGTCTCCGCCGACCAGAAGAGGTAGTAGTTCTCCCTCAGCTCCTTCGCGCCAAGCCTGGGGGGGAAGACCGCCCGCTCCTTTCGTAGCGCCGCCAGCCGCTGCGCCTCGGTCGTCTTCACAGCCTTCCCCTTGTCGGCTTTTGGAGCCATGGCGGAAGCAGTGGAGGAGGTCGACGGCGTTGGTGGTGCTGGTGGCGATGTGGGGGCGGAGCGCTGCTCTCTCTCTCTCAGCTTTGGGAACGCGAGGGAGCGGTGGAGATTTCTGAGATTGGAACGGCAACGGGCAAGTGGGAGAACTACCCCTGTTTCCCCTGCTTATAAAGATGGAGGGGGCGGACGTTCCGCATTTCTGAATAAAGAAACCACCCACGATGTCTCCCACGACACCGCATTCGACGCGTGCCATTCGGGGAGGGCGCGGTGGATGCGGAGGGAGATACGGCGTAACCTAGGCCGCGCGTGCCCGTGCCCTATTTTGGGCCTGGCCCAACAGCGCTCGGCATCGTGTATGGCCCAGGCCCGGGGGCTCCTGTCGGTGTACTAGAGTAGGGGTACCCTAGTATCCTGAACTTGTGCACGGGCAGTGCAGCACCCCGCGGCAAGGCTTGCCGGGTGACCGCCAAGGTCCTCCGTGGTTCCTTTGGAACCATTCAAGAACAAAGTATCCAAGTCAAGACCCCGGCAAGAGGAGCTTGCCGGGATGGCCAACCAAGGCACCTTAAGACCCCGACAAGAGGAGCTTGCCGGGAAGGCCGCCCAAGGCGTCTCAAGGAACTTGCGACGCGCCACGCGTCCCGGCAAGGCCCGGTGAGCGACAAGCTCCCGGACGCGACAAGACAACGACCGCGGCAAGGCGCTTGCCGCGGCAAGCTACCACTCCGTGCCCGCGCTCTAGCACATCCACCAACGTGTCGCTCTGGGACCCTTCCAGGCGTACGTGGCGGGAGGCTGTGCAGCCAGGGGTGCGCGGTGGCAAGCGGCGCTGACAAGATCGCCATCGTGGCGAGCGGTGGCGTCCCTGACGGTCCCTTTTACACTGTTTAGGCGACGCAGACGGGCATTAAAGGCCCTTGTCCCCTGCCGTCAGGGTTAGGTATGATACACTGTAGCAGGTAGCTGTACCTACTGCAGCACCTTTCCATTTCTACCCTTTACATCCGTTGCCACCTGTTGGTGACCCCTTGAGCATATAAAAGGAGGCCCGTGTGCAACGTAGAGGGGGGTTCGAACACTCGCGCTCGGTCTCGTTAGCTGCTGAAGTGTACTGTAGCACTTCGCGCTCCCGAGCAAGAAATCAATACAAACCACAAAGCAGGAGTAGGGTTTTACGCATCCGTGCGGCCCGAACCTGGGTAAATCGCTCGCGTGTATCGCCTCGATTTGCTCTTTGCGCAATCTCCGCCCCCGCTGAACCGAAAGGGACTCGGTCCGCCGGTCCCATAGGTGTTCGTGGATCAGTACCCCGACAGCGTGACTAACGTTGGCACAGAGGATAGGTACTTTTTTAGATCTTGCAGCGCAACCTCCCCCTCCAGGCTCCATTTTACGGGACCTGCCTTCTTCAGTATCTTGAAAAAAGGCAGAGCGTGCTTAGCAGATCTTGAAATGAACCTACTTAAAGCAACAACACAGCTAGCAAGACACCGCACATCCTTGACAGTTCTGGGTTCCTGGATTTGCTCGATAGCCTTGATCTTGTGAGGGTTTGCTTTCTATTCCATGTTGAGATACAAAGAATCTAAGAAGTTTGCTGGATAGAATGCCAAACACACACTTGTCAGGGTTGAGCTTCATATTGACTCTGCATAAGTTTGCAAAAGTTTCTTCCAAGTCTTGGCTGAGGGTTGATTTGTCCTTGGTCTTGACCACTATATCATACATATAAGCTTCTATATTTTTATGCAACTGCAGTTCAAACTAATCTGGACTACTGTTGCAAACGCTGAACCAACGCTCTTTAGTCTGTAAGGCGTACGCACAAAGTAGTACGTGCCACATGGAGGGATGAATGCAGTTTTCTACTCATCTTCCTTGTCCATGAATATCTGATGGTACCCAGAATATGCATCAAGGAATGAAACTCACATCCAACAGTAGAGTCAACAATTTGATCAATACTTGGCAAGAGGAAAGGATCCTTTGGACATGCTTTATTGAGATCAGTGTACTTAATACAAAGTCTCAACTTCCCATTTGCTTTGTGCACTATGACCGGATTCACCAATCAAGTTGGATGTAGTACTCCTCTAACCGGACCTGCTGTCAAGTTTCTTGATTTCTTCCGCGATAAATTGTTGTTGTTCCAAAGCTTGCTTTCTAACCTTCTACTTTTGATGGGCCAAGTGTGAGGACATACAACAAGGTGGTGCTCAAATACCTCCCTGGGAACGTCGGGGATGTCAGATGGTTGCCATGCAAACACATCTACATTCACCCACACGAAGGCAATGAGTGCACTTTCCTATTTACTGTGAGGAGTGGCACTAACGATGAAAGTACTGCCAGTGTTGTCCTCCTTTGCTGGCACCTTCTTCTTCGCAGGTGGAGTGACTTTGGATTTCTTGTCGACAGAGCTCTCCGGCAAGTCTTCAACGGGCGCGCAACACTCCGAGGAGGCGCGCTTCCCGGAATTCTCACTAGATGTCTTGTCGGGCTTCTTGCTTTTCTTTTCATTCGCGGGAGTTGTGGCCTTGATGACCTCTACTGCTACTGCATCTTTGTAAAGTTTGTCAACACATATGACTGCACCCTTCTTGTCAGAGTTGATGGAAATGACACCCATTGACCCAGGCATTTTCCATATGTTGTAGGCATAATGTGTGACGCCCCGAGACCGATGCGCCAGGTGTCTTCAAGTTATTCGTTGTTGTTGCCTTGTCTTTTGCCTGCGTGTCACATCTTTCCATGTCATCATCCGCATTGCATCATCATGTTTTCAAAACTTGCATCTGTCCCGGTCTTCCAGTTCCTTACGTTGTCCGTTCTGAGCCCAGACACACTTGCACGCGCCCGCGGCACGTCCGAAATATTATTTTATTAGTGGCTGAAAAATGTTCTCGGAATGGGATGAAAGTTGGCGTGCGGTGTTGTTTTGTTGTCAGTAGGCCACCTACCAAGTTTCATCACGTTCGGAGTCCGTTTGACGCCCCAACGGATAACTATAGCGGCAGTATAGCCGGTCTTTTCGTCGGACGTTTTCGGCCTCCGAAAACAGTCGCGGGGCCTCCCTCTCTTATCTTCTCTCAGCTCGAGACCGTCTACACAGCCCACTACCTACCGCCAAGTCCAACCTAACCTCTCTCGTCAGCCCGCGGCCCTCCTCGCGCGCACGTCCGATAGTTGTCCCGAACCCGACTCTGACTGTCGCTACCGTTCTGTCCGGATCATCCCCAAACGTCTATAAAAACATCCCCGTTTTATTATTCGGGCTACCTAACCTATTTATTTACGAACGCCCGATTGTAATCGGACGGACGGGATTAGTCCCTACCCATTCCCCTACCTATATAATCAGACCGAACCCTAATTTCTAGGGAGCTGTCCCTTCCATCCTCCTGCCGCCGCCACCTAAATACTCTCTCTTGGGATCCATCCCCAATTCTTTTGTCCCATCGATCCATCCAGCTAGTGCACCCCTCCTGTTCCTCGATCCCCAAACCCCGCGCCTCCTAGAGCTACCTCTTCCGCCGGCGTTTGGAACCACCACTGCCAAGCCCCACCATCCCCGCTGACGTCCAAGACCAGCAAGCCAGCACCTCCAACATCGCCGGCGACTGCGCCACCAGGGCCCCGCGGCCTCAAGACCACGCGCTGAGGACCCCCCTACCGCGCCTCTACTCACCGGAGAATGGCTCCCTCGCGCGCCCGAGCTCCTCCCTCCAACCAGAACGAGCGCCACCGCCGCCGTTTGGAGCGCCGCCGTGCTGGAGATGAGTGCCTCGCGCTCTGCTCTCCTTCCTCCCTTCCTCTACTTTCCCTCGTTCCTCACTTTTCTTCCTCTGCTTGCTACAGATGGAGCCATGGCGCTGCCCCAAGCTTTTCCCTGACGCCATGATTGCCCACCACCGGGTCGTCGCTGCCTCCCCGCTGCATCCTCGTAGGAGCCTCCATGGACGCCTAGCCGCCGGTCTCCTTCGCGACCCTGCGCCCTTGCCGAAGCCCGCGACCAGTCCCTCGCAAGCCGTCGCCCGGATCAGGCCGTCCCCGCATCGTCCCTGTTGCCAAGTTCGTCGCCTGCAATGGCGCAGCCGCCCCGTTTTCCTTTCTTCACTGGAGTCTTCGCCGCAAGACCCCTCCCCGAGGAGCGCCGCCGCCCTGCTTCCCGTTTTCCTCTCGCGTCAAGACCGCCGTCAGTCGCTGCCGTTGCCTCTGCTTCGCGTCCGCTGCCTCCTCTGTATCGCCGGGCCTCGTCCGCTCGCACCTTCTGCTTCGAATGAGAAGTCCAGCGCCGCGTCCTCGTTGACTTGTCCCAGCGCCAGCGTGGACGAGTGCCGCACCCCGCGCGAGCCATCCTCTGCTTCGCCTACGCCGCGGGCCGCCAGATCCGCCGGCCGAGCCAAGGCCCGATGTGAGCAATCCTTGCAGCCCCTCCTCTCTGTTGGCCCAGTTTGTGAAGATTCGGCCCGATGTGTTTTTTTTCCTGCTACGAATTTATTCTTTACCCAGAGTTTACCTGTTTTACAGAAAAACCCTCAACATTCATGCATTTAATAACTAATTAACTGTGCATCGGATTAAAACAAACTTAATATGAAAAATGCCTAGAATTTCATCTAGTTTCATATTATGCCATTTTCATCCATGTTTAACATGTTTAAAATGTTGTTTGATTAATTCTTGCTCTATGCCATGCAAAAATGCTTTATTTCATAACTAATCAACCGTAGCTCGGTTTTGAATAATCTTTATATGTAAATGGGGTAGAAAAATGCCTAGTTTAACATGGTGGCATCACTTTGCATGTTTAACAACTCTAAAATATGGTTTAGGGCAGAACAGTACCAAATCCATTAATATGCACATGATGATTTTCCAGACTTGTTGCTTGTTGTTCCGGCCTCATTTAAACTTGCCTAGATAGGTAGTTTTACTTTGCTTCACCCCTTGCCATGTTAATCGACATTTAATATTGTTGAGTACCTAAACAAGAGAGAACTAAATACGTCATGTGGTGTTTTTTGCATATTGATCTCCACTTAATTTGTAGTGTTGTTTGTTGCACTTTGCCATGTCATGCTTCATTAAACCGGACATGCATCATACTTGATTGTGCATCATGCCATGATTATGTGATGGTTGTTTACTATGTTGTTTGCTCCTTTGCGGTGTTGCTTCTTCGGGTTGGTTCCAATAACGTCCTGTTTGTGAGGATTCGTTCGACTACGTCCATTTGTCTTCTTCATCGACTCGTTCTTCTTCCTTGCGGGATCTCAGGCAAGATGACCATACCCTCGAAATCACTTCTATCTTTGCTTGCTAGTTGCTCGCTCTCTTGCTATGCCTATGCCGCGATACCTACCACTTGCTATATCATGCCTCCCATATTGCCATGTCAAGCCTCTAACCCACCTTGTCCTAGCAAACCGTTGTTTGGCTATGTTACCGCTTTGCTCAGCCCCTCTTATAGCGTTGCTAGTTGCAGGTGAAGATGGAGTTTGTTCCATGTTGGAACATGGATTTGTTGGGATATCACAATATCTGTTATTTTAATTAATGCATATATATACTTGGTAAAGGGTGGAAGGCTCGGCCTTATGCCTGGTGTTTTGTTCCACTCTTGCCGCCCTAGTTTCCGTCATACCGGTGTTATGTTCCTTGATTTTGCGTTCCTTACACGGTTGGGTTATAATGGGAACCCCTTGATAGTTCGCCTTGAATAAAACTCCTCCAGCAAGGCCCAACATTGCTTTTACCATTTGCCACCCAGCCTTTTCTTTTTCCTTGGGTTTCCAGAGCCCGAGGGTCATCTTTATTTAAATCCCCCCGGGACAATGCTCCTCTGAGTGTTGGTCCAACCAGTCAGCCGCCGGTGGCCACCAGGGGCATCTCTGGTCTGGCCTACCAAAAACTAGGACAATCCGGTGTGCCCTGAGAACAAGATATGTGCAGCTCCTATCGGGATTTGACGGCACATTCGGGTGGCTTTGCTGGTCTTGTTTTACCATTGTCGAAATGTCTTGTAACCGGGATTCCGAGCCTGATCGGGTCTTCCTGGGAGAAGGAATATCCTTCGTTGACCGTGAGAGCTTGTGATGGGCTAAGTTGGGACACCCCTGCAGGGATTTGAACTTTTGAAAGCCATGCCCGCGGTTATGGGTAGATGGGAATTTGTTAATGTCCGGTTGTAGAAAACCTGAAACTTATCTTAATTAAAATGCATCAACTGCGTGTGTAGCCGTGATGGTCTCTTATCGGCGGGGTCCGGGAAGTGAACACGGTGTTGGAGTTATGCTTGACGTAGGTTGTTCTAGGATCACTTCTTGATCATAGTTTCTCGACCATGCCTTTGCCTTCTCTTCTCGCTCTATTTTGCGTATGTTAGCCACCATATATGCTAGTGCTTGCTGCAGCTCCACCTAATACCTTTTCCCTACCTATAAGCTTAAATAGTCTTGATTGCGAGGGTGTGAGATTGCTGAGTCCCCGTGACACACAGTTTACTTCCAAAACCAGATTGCAGGTGCCGATGATAACGTGCAGGTGACGCACCTAGCTCAAGGAGGACTTCGATGAAGATCTCGTTCTTTGTGTTGTTTCGTTTTCCAGTTGATCAGTAGTGGAGCCCAGTTGGGGCGATCGGGGATATGTAGCATCAGGGGTAGTCTTCTTTTATTTTGGTTCCGTAGTCGGACCTTGATTGTATCTGGATGTTGTAATGCTTTATTCATGTATTGTGTGAAGTGGCGATTGTAAGCCAACTCTGTATCTCTTTCCTTATTCAGTACATGGGATGTGTAAAGATTACCCCTCTTGCGACATTGCTTACAATGCGGTTATGCCTCTAAGTCGTGCTTTGACACGTGGAGATATAGCCGCATCGTGGGCGTTACATAATGAGACGCTGCCATAAACTTAGCTAATGCCGGGTGACTATGAACACATCATCCATAGGGAGGCATGGTTTTTGTAGAGGCCCACTGTGATCGGATCCTCCTCCGGCATAGTACTAGAACAAGTCTCGAGATGGGATCTCACAAGGACAGAAACTTGCGGTGGCGGAAAAGTTTCTTTCGTGTTCCCTCTGGTCTACAGGGAAAATTTAGGAATTTCTAGAGCTGAGATTAGGGTTGGAGGAGCTCCAGGGGGCCCACAAGCCCTAGAGGCGCGCCCCCCTAGGGCATGACCTCCTGGCTTGTGGCCACCTTGTGGCTCCTCTGGCCTCCTCCCAAAGCTTTGTGGGTGTCTTCTTGTCCAAGAAAAATCGTCAAAAAGTTTCATTCCATTTGGACTTCATTTTGTATTGATATTCTATATAAGAAAAAAACAAGGAAAAAAAGCAACTGGTACTGTGCACTAGGTTAATAGGTTAGTCCCAAAAAATGATATAAAATAGCATAATAATGCATATAAAACATCCAAGATAGATAATATAATAGCATGGAACAATAAAAAATTATAGATATGTTGCAGACGTACCAAGCATCCCCAAGCTTAATTCATGCTTGGCCTCGATTAGGTAAATGATAAAAATGGAATATTTGATGTGGAATGCTACCTAACATGTTTATCAATGTAATCTTTCTTTGTCTGGCATGAATATTCAAATCCATAAGATTCAAAACAGAAGTTTAATATTGATATAAAAACAATAATACTTCAAGCGTACTAATAAGGAAATCATGTCTTCTGAAAATATCAAGGCTAAATAAAGTTATCCCTACAAAATCATATAATCTTGTCATGCTGTATCTTCATCACACAAAGTATTTATCATGCACAACCCTGATGACAAGCCAAGCCATTGTTTCATACTTTTGATGTTCTCAAACTTTTTCAACTTTCACACGATACATGATACATGAGCGTGAGCCATGGATATGGCACTATAGGTGGACTAGAATATGTTGGTGGAGGTTGTGTGGAGAAGAACAAAAAGGAGAAAGTCTCACATCAACGAGGCTAATCAATGGGCTATGGAGATGCACATCAATTGATGTCAATGCAAGGTGTAGGGATTGCCATGCAACGGATGCACTAGAGCTGTAAGTATATGAAAGCTCAAAAGAAAACTAAGTGGGTGTGCATCCAACTTGCTTGCTCATGAAAACCTAGGGCATTTTGAGGAATCCCATCATTGGAATATACAAGCCAAGTTATATAATGAAAAACTCCCACTAGTAATATATGAAAGTGACAAAATAGGAGACTCTCTATCATGAAGAACATGGTGCTACATTGAAGCACAGGTGTGGAAAAAGGATAGTAACATTCTCCCTTCTCTCTTTTTCTTTCATTTTTTTATTTTTCTTTTTGGGCTCTTTGGCCTCTTATTTATTTATTTTGGGCTCTTTGGCCTCTCTTATTTATTTAATTCTGGAGCCTCATCCCGACTTGTGGGGGAATCATAGTCTGCATGATCCTTTCCTGGCATGGGACAATGCTCTAGTAACGATGATCATCACGCTTTTATTTACTTACAACTCAAAAATTACAACTCAATAATAGAACAAAGATATGACTCTATATGAATGCTTCATGCATATGAAAGTAATATGACAATGATGGTGTGTCATAATAAAATGAAACGGTGGAAGTTGCATGGCAATATATCTCGGGATGGCTATGGAAATGCCATAATAGGTAGGTATGGTGGATGTTTTGAGGAGGATATAAGGTGGCTTATGTGTGAAAGAGCGTATCATATCACGGGGTTTGGATGCACCGACAAAGTTTGCACCAACTCTCAAGGTGAGAAAGGGCAATGCACGGTACCGAAGAGGCTAGCAATGGTGGAAGGGTGAGAGTGCGTATAATCCATGGACTCAACATTAGTGATAAAAGAACTCACATACTTATTGCAAAATTTTATTAGCCATCGAAACAAAGTACTCATACGCATGCTCCTAGGGGGATAGATTGGTAGGAGAAGACCATCGCTCGTCCCCGATCGCCACTCATAAGGAAGACAATCAAAAATAAATCATGCTCCAACTTCATCGCATAACTAGAGACTATACATGTATGCTTTGGGAATCACAAACCTTAACACAAATATTCTTATAATCCACAATTACTCACTAATGAGACTCAAATATCACCATATTTATATGTCAAAACAAATGCAAGGAATCAAACTTCTCATATATTCAATGATCTTCACGGAAGTTTTTATTATATCCCTCTTGAATACCCATCATATTAGGACTAAATTCATAACATAAGAAAATTGCCATACTATTTATAAGAATCTCAAAATAATATAAGTTAAGCATGAGAGTTCATCAATTTCTACAAAATAAAACCACCACCGTGCTCTAAAAGATATAAGTGAAGCACTAGAGCAACTACCTAGCTCAAAAGATATAAGTGAAGCACATAGAGTATTATAATAAGTTCACGATTAATGTGTGTCCCTCTCAAAAGGTGTGTATAGCAAGCATGACTGTGGAAAACTAAAAAGCAAAGACTCATATAATACAAGACGCTCCAAGCAAAACACATATCATGTGGTGAAAAAATATAGCCTCAACTATTTTTACCGATGGTTGAAGACAAAAGAGAGGATGCTAAGCTTAGATGCTTGTCCTTGAATATTAGCTTGGGGTGCCTTGGGCATCCCCAAGCTTAGGCTCTTGCCACTCCTTATTCCGTAGTCCATCGAAACTTCACATAAAACATGAAAACTTCATGTCCGGAAAAAATTAATCCAAAGTTTTTCTACGTTGGGACTCTGTTTGATATTCATTTCCTGAAAAGCCAAAAACAAGCAAAAAACAACAAGTGGCATTGGGCACTAGGTTAATATGTTTGTCGGTGTTCTGGGAATGGGGGTCCCCAGACTTGCCTGCCTGCGGCCTGCGGTGTGGCTCAAAAGGGGGCCCAACACGGCCCATCTTCATCAACACAGATCCAAGAACCTCGCGAGGGGCCAAGCCTCGCGGGGCGGACGACACGGAGCTTCCTCAGGCACGGCCTCATCAGGCTGGCTCGCGAGGAGGCGGAGAGATCAAGGCGGGGTACCTCATGAGGTGCCCGTGACGCAAGCCATGACGACCAAGGCTGCCAGGCGGGCGCCAGCCCGCGCAGTGTCCTCCTTTCCTCTTTGGTGCAAAGGGAGAAAGAGTAGGCGAGAGCATCAAGCAAAGGCACCCGTTTCGGTGCAACGAGACCAAGACCAGTCCAACGGCAGGGAGGAAGTCATTGTGGAGCCCAAGCCAGCGTCACCACCAGAGCCTTTGGCAGGCGAGGACCAACTTTAGTCAGGATAAGTGTACCAGATGTTCCCCTTCAAAATGGCCAATTGTTGGCGCCCTTCCCGCTCAATATTTGGGAAGAGGCCCAGGGCCTTTGCCTATAAATAGGACTAGCCACCACCTTAGAGAGGGGACGAATCATTGAGACCACATACACACGCACAAGCACTCCGAGTTCAAGAACACCCCAACCTCAGGAGGCTGTTCTCCCCTTGTACTGTTCATCATCAGCCCTAGAGGCAATCCACCACCACCACACTGGAGTAGGGTATTACACCACAACGGTGGCCCGAACCAATATAAACCCTCTGTCTCTTGTGCTGTTCTTTCCATAGCTTAGATCTTAGCGTGGCGGTGGGGCGCAGGTAGGTAGAAGGCGAAATCTCCGCGCGCACCCTAGTGTTCGAACCTCAGGGGTCTGCCGGAACCCGGAATCCGACATTTGGCGCACCAGGCAGGGGTGCGCCGGAATTCGTCTTCCACCACCCCGTTCTCCTCCGACCATCGCGTCCATGTCTGACGCTCGTCGGGCCCGCGCCGGGCGCCGGGCCGCTTTCGGTTCCCGCGTCACCCAGACGGCTCCTGTCGGCGGGCGTCCTCGCCGTTCCCCGTCACCTGCCGTCAACGCCGCCACCGGCCCGGCGGGGGACGAGCAGCAAGCGTCGTCTCAGCACCCGTCCATGCGGCAAGACGGCCGCACCGCTACTCCCTCGCTCACCCCAGCTGGTTCTTCGTCCCGCGCATTCCGCCCACCCATGGATGCTCGAGCTGCGCTCATCGCGGCAAACGAGCTCCTGCGCTACCGTCCCGTCGACAACGTCTATGAAGAATGGCTCGACCGCGTTGCCGAGCTCGTCCGCGCCGCAGGGGGCTCTCCTGCGCCGTCCGTTCCGCTGCACCGCACCCCGCCCCGCGCGGGCGACGAAGCTCTGGCGGCGCCCCGGCCGCCTCCTCCTCAAGAAGGCGCCATGGCTCCAAGGCACGTGGCCCCTGGGTGGAACGCGCTCCATCAGGTGCCAGCGCGGCGAGAGCAGATCTGCCAAGAAGTCCCTCGCCCGCAAGAAGCTGCCCGGGCGCTCCCTGCTCCAGCACGTCGCGACCATGCTCCTACTCCCGCACGTCAAGACCCCGCGCTGCTCCCAGCTGCAGCGCGTGGGGACATGCAAGACCAAGCTCTCCGTCACCCAAGGCCTCCCATGGCCACAGCAGGCTGCCGCGCCTTCACCACCGAGCTACGCAGCGTCGCGTGGCCCGGCAAGTTCAAGCCCGACCTGCCTCCTCGTTACAACGGCACGGCCAACCCTGCGGAGTTCCTCCAGGTCTATGAGCTGGGCATCGAAGCTGCCAACGGAGACGAGAAGGTCATGGCGAACTGGTTTCCCATGGCGCTCAAGGACGGGGCCCGCACCTGGCTCCTGAACCTGGCTCCAGGCACGATCTCCTCCTGGGACGAGATGCCCACCCGCTTCATCGCCAACTTCCAAGGTACTCGCGACCGGCCACCCGCCGTGAGCAACATGCGCCGCATCAAGCAACAACCCGGAGAGACCCTGTAGAAGTACATCCAGCGCTTCAACAACGCACGCCTCAAGATTCCCAAGGTGACTGAGGAGGCCATCATCTCAGCCTTCTTCGACGGCGTGCGCGATGTCAAGATGAAGGAGGAGCTCGTGATGCATGAAGACCTGTGCACTTCCTTGGAGTTGTTCAACTTGGCAACCAAGTGCGCCAAGGCCAAGGATGTGAAGCGCAAGGGGGCTGCCGTGCTCGCCACAGAACCAGACACCAAGCGGGGCAGAGATCAGCCCGAACCTTCCATGGGCAGTCGGTACTGTGTGTACTACGACCTCCACACCCACAACACCAACGAATGTCAAGAGCTCCGAGCCGTGCGAGAAGGAAGGATCGGCCGTCGCCTCGACCGTGGTGACCGGGGCTACGGTCGAGGAGGAGGAAGGAACGCAGGACACTGGGAAGACTGCTGCTCGCGCCAAGGGTGGCGCGATCAACCTCGCGAGGATCGCTGGCAAGACCCACCTCGCGAGGGAGACTGGAGGGATCAGCCTCGCGAGGATCGCCCGCAAGGCAACGCAGGCCTCCCTCCGCTGCCGCCGCAGCCAAGAAGAAACGAGTACCGCCATCAGGACAAGGGGGCTGGGGGCTTCCAGGAGCCTCGCGCGATCGCCTGCATCCTGGGAGGGGCTCAAGCCCCAGCCTCTTAGCGCATCTTCAAGCAGTTCGCCCGCGAAGTGAGTGCAGTCCTCCCCAAGCTGGAAGCCACGCGCCCTCTCAGGTGGTTGGCGTGCGCCATCACGTTCAGCTCAACAGATCAGCTCAAGTGTGCGGCTACGGCCGGAGTCCTCCGGATGCTTTGTTCCCCAATCATCAGCAACGTGGTGGTCACCAGGACCCTCATCGATGGTGGGGCACGGCTCAACGTCCTGTCCGTGGAAACATTCAACAATCTCCAAGTGCCCTACAGCCAGCTTCAGCCAACCAAGCCTTTCTCCGGAGTCACCGACGGCTCCACGGTCCCGATTGGGCAGGTCCGCCTCCCTGTCACCTTCGGGGCACGCGACAACTACCGCACTGAGCTCATCGACTTCGACGTCGCTCACACTCGTCTGCCGTACAACGCCATCCTTGGGTACCCAGTTCTGGCCAAGTTCATGGTCGTAACTCACCACGGCTACAACGCCCTCAAGATGCCAGGAAGTGGCGGGGTCATCACGGTGCCCTGTGAAGAGAAGGACGCGGTGTGTTCCCTGGAACGAGCCTTTCAGGCCGCATCACTGGAAGACCCGGATCGCGGAAGCAGGAGGCTTCCCGAGACCGCCCCCAAGAAGAAGAAGACATCGTCCGGCCCGGCCCCTCAGGAGGCAGGCACCTCAGGGCCCACGCCTGCCCAGGGGGAACCTCCTTCCATCGCATAGGAAAGCACGCCCGGTGTCCTCCTTAGGCAGGGCTCGGGGGCTCTCCCCTGGAGGGCCACCGACCTGGCTAAGGTCACAAGGGAGGCGCTTGGGAACCACATGGAGGCGTGCTTTGAAGCACGTTTCCCTCAAGAAGGAGTAAGGCAAGGAGAGCCAGACCCTCAGGAGTTCGTCAGCAAGGCCATTCAGGAGCTACAGGAGTGAAGAGTCATGAAAGGCGGCCGCCGCCTACCAGCAATGGCTCCCCATCCAGGCGAGGATGGTGGGCTGCGCGTCTACATCGACATACCATGGCTCAATCGGGTCGCCTCTCTGGAGCGCCTCTGGCCCTCGCGAGTGGGGCGCTGCGAAGGTCCACCCCACAGCTACGTTCGCATGCCTTACGGCTTGCCGAGCGCGGCTGCCACGTACCACCGCCTCATGAGGGGTATCATGGAGGCTCAAGAGGCCAGGCGTTCTGCAGCCCTGGCGGAGATGGAGATGGTCCGCGAGGAGCCACCAGCGCCTCCGGAGCCTCCCAAGGCCCCTGGGCCTGGAGGCTCGTGAGGATCGGCTTCCGCAGCCCACCGAGCCTGCTACACCAGCACTCCTTCGTCCTCAACATCATCAGGTGACATCTTTCAATTTTCATTTCTAGCTGGGAGCGCCCCCCAGGGCTGCATTATTCCCAGGCCGCGTGGGTCCGTCCCTGCGGCATGTATCCCTTTTGTTTCATGTTGTTAGCTTGCTTTGTTGGGGGCGCCCCACGGCTGCATCATCCCAAGTCGCTCGGGCCAGACCCAGCGGCATGTATCCCTTTTGCGTTTATTTCTGGCTATGCATTCGACCCACCATGCTTTATTATTTGATGCCTGTCCACGACACCTCTTCTTCTCCATTCCGACCACTTGCACGTTAAACGGGGGGTACCTGACATCGCGACTCAGGGCTCTTACTGACTCTCCAGCCCTCACCCTCTGGCCTTGTCCACGGCATCGCGACCTGGCATACCAGCGACGGCTGAGACCAACTCGAGGGCTGGGACCCGAGGACGTAGAGTGCCGGCATCTAACCAAATTTGCAGGGACACATCACAAGATAAGGCCCAGTGCTAGGCGCAACCCGCCTAGAGGTAGGGCCCCGTGAGTCCCGCGCTGGCTCACGGGTGCCTAGATACACCTCGCCAGGCCTTACCGTGCCAGCCACGTGTCAGGGCGGGGCTGTACACGCCCCGGGGGCTCCTCCCGGAGGGGAGCCCCCTCCCATGTACCAGTGGAAGCACCATGCTCCGCGCTGGCTGACGACACTGCCGAGGAGCGGCTATGCCCGTACACATACGGAAGCGCTATGCTCCGCGCTGGTCATAAACAACTGAGGGCGGCCCCCGGGCCGCATCAACCTCAGGGAGCCCAGAGCTCAATGTCTAGCCTCATCGTAACGCCTCCCCTCGGGAGTGCCGCGCGAGGGGGCTGGGCACGGGGGCTACGCCTGGGTCACGCCCAGACGCACGCCACCCAGCCAGGCCCCCCGGGCCTGGTTCGTCGCGCGTCTCTCCCCGAGCGGAGCCAAGGTACGAAGGCCGTTTGAGCGTCAAGGGGGACTCCTGAGCATCGCGACTTAGGAGCCTAACTGGTCACGTAGCCCCTCACTCCTTAGTTCTGAAAGGCTAACGCTGGGTGAGGTATGTGCGGGGCTGGGCTCTGCAGACGTAGAACGGTAGATCCACCCACATCACACCTCGCTACTTGCTGTTCATGCTCCAAGGGGGACTCCTGAGCATCGCGACTCAGGAGCCTAACTTGTCATGTAGCCCCTCACTCCTTGGTCCCGTCCTGGTTTCCGGTCGGGCTAACACTGGGTGAGGTATGCGCGGGGCCGGGCTCTGCTGGCGTAGAACATAAGCAAGTAGGAAGGAAAAGCGTAAATTTCAAGGAATTCAAAAGCAAATATTACAGTCCACACTGTTATCTCGATACCAAACGCAAGTTTAAACGCCTCCCCGAGGCATGATACATGTGCAGAAATTAAAAGGAGCTGCGTCAGGCGAGGCCCTTGCGGTGTCTCCTTCACTCTCATCCACGCGAACCGCTTGCACGTGAAAGGGGGGGGTGCCTGAGCATCGCGACTCAGGGCTCCTACTGGCTCTCCAGCCCTCACCCTCTGGCCTTGTCCGCGGCATCGCGACCTGGCATACTAGCGACGGCTGAGACTCGCTCGAGGGCCGGGACCCGAGGACGTAGAGCAGAAAGGGGAGCAAAGGCGAGAGGGGAGGGACACGCGAGGACCTCGCCGAGCAACCTCACGCCTGCCGAAGCACGGACCCGGCGACACACCAGAGAGCGGTCCCTGATTCTCAAGATAAGTCACCACCCGGAAGCTCTCACGCCTGCCGAAGCACGGACCCGGCGACACACCAAAGAGCGGTCCCTGATTCTCGAGATAAGTCACCACCCGGAAGCACCAGCTACCGGGGCACCATCCCCGCACCTAATGCAATCCCGTGTTAGCGACGCTGCTCTCCTTTCTCACCGAACACCGGCTCCTTGAGCGCCAAAGGGGACCTCCTGAGCATCGCGACTCAGGGGCTCTTACCGGACCCCAAGTCGCTCACCTCCTGGCCTTGACCACGGCATCGCGACCTGGCATACCAGCGACGGCTGAAGCCACCTTGGGACTGGGACCTATCGGCGCAGAGCACCAAGCCCACGTGAGGTTCGAAAGGGAGGACTGAGCTAAGACGGAATGAGCAACTCGCATAGTTCTACGACAAGGGTTATATTAACAAAACAGGATCACAGGCACCTTACAAGTCCCCACGGGACGCGTCTTTGATTCCTCGCAGGCAACAGATCCTAAAAGGACGCTAACTATGCGCGCCCTTGCAAAAGACGCCATCATCAACAGTGGGCCGTCAAGCACCAGCGCCAACCCCATCCAGATCAGAGTCGGTGACGGCCTGACGAGCCTGCCCTACTCCAGAAGCGGCGCCGGCTCGGGGGCTCGTAGCTGTCGTCGCTCGTCTCCAGAGTCACAAAGAGATCGCCGGAGTCGCTGGAACCTCCGACGCCTCCGCCGCCTGAGGAGCCGCCAAGGGAGCGGTCGGCAGGCCCAGTCCTCGCCGTAGCAGGGTCCCGACCACCACTCCCGGGGAAGCACTCCAGCCGGCGCCCGTTAGCATCGAAGACCTTGAAGAACATCACCGAAGCACCGTCGTACTCCAAGTGGATCGCGATGGCGCCTCTTGTCCTGCAAACCCGGGCGATTTTGCTCCAGCCTCGAGTCATGAAGACCTCGCCCGGGGCAACGACCGCGACCTCTGCCTCGGTCGCGAGGGTGCTGCAGCCGGCATGCTGCAACCAAAGCTCCAGGAGTTCTCCCTGCGGGATGATGGAGGCGAAGAAGGGAGGAAGGCGAATCCAATAATGAGGAGGCATGGCGACGTGGATCACAAACTCTCGGGAGGAGCCCTCGGTGTGGACCCCAGGGGGGATGACCCACACCTTTGTGACCCCTCGGCGCCGACGGCGGCGCCGCCCGTGGCGATCGGCATCGACTCCTTCAGAGCCCTCGATGTGGGCATACAAGGGAAGCGGGAACCCCGGCGGCGTCCGCTCGCACTAGGGCCTCGACACCACCTGATGGGCCCCCTCGTCCCAGCCGCGGAGGGCGAGCCATTTCTTCGGCGGGAGCGGGTCTGGTTCCTCTCGGGGAGCCTTTCCCTTCTCTGCCGTCGAGAACCGGCGGATCAGAGCCATCATAGCAAGACGGAGCAAGGACTGGGAAGAAGGAGATGCAAGAAGGGATGGACTGGAAGGGCGCGCGCCGTTCCATACTTATGGTCGGCGAAGGCCAACCGCCGACCTCCACGATCGCAGGTAATCATGACCCGCTTTGCATGCAAGGACTTGTCCAATCCGTGCAATTGCTGAGGCGCCATGGGGAAGTGGAGACGCCCACGTCCAGTCAACCGCCACGCGGCGCCCAAGGCCGCAGGCTGTTAGGGCCCACGGCGCTACACTCTTGCCCTTTCGCCTCCCTGCACAGCCAAGTCCGGGCGCGCCTTGGGCCCGGGGGCTACAGTCGGCGTTCTGGGAACGGGGGTCCCCAGACTTGCCTACCTACGGCCTGCAGCGTGGCTCAAAAGGGGGCCCAGCATGGACCATCTTCATCAACACAGACCCAAGACCCTCGCGAGGGGCCAAGGCTCGCGGGTTGGACGACACGGAGCTTCCTCAGGCACGGCCTCATCAGGCTGGCTCGCGAGGAGGCGGAGAGATCAAGGCGGGGTACCTCACGAGGTGCCCGTCACGCAAGCCATGACGACCAAGGGTGCCAGGCGGGCGCCAGCTCGCGCAGTGTCCTCCTTTCCTCTTTGGTGCAAAGGGAGCAAGCGCAGGCGAGAGCATCAAGAAAAGGCACCCGTTTCGGTGCAACGAGACCAAGACCAGTCCAACGGCAGGGAGGAAGTCATTGTGGAGCCCAAGCCAGCGTCATCACCAGAGCCTTTGGCAGGCGAGGACCAACTTTAGTCAAGATAAGTGTACCAGATGTTCCCCTTCAAAATGGCCAATTTTTGGCGCCCTTCCCGCTCAATATTTGGGAAGAGGCCCAGGGCCTTTGCCTATAAATAGGACTAGCCACCACCTTAGAGAGGGGACGAATCATTGAGACCACATACACACGCACAAGCACTCCGAGTTCAAGAACACCCCAACCTCAGGAGGCTGTTCTCCCCTTGTACTGTTCATCATCAGCCCTAGAGGCAATCCACCGCCACCACACTGGAGTAGGGTATTACACGACAACGGTGGCCCGAACCAGTATAAACCCTCTGTCTCTTGTGCTGTTCTTTCCATAGCTTAGATCTTAGCGTGGCGGTGGGGCGCAGGTAGGTAGAAGGCGAAATCTCCGCGCGCACCCCAGTGTTCGAACCTCAAGGGTCTGTTGGAACCCAGAATCCGACAATGTTAGTCCCAAAAAATGATTTATAATTGCATATACTTGCATATAAAACATCCAAGATTAATACTATATAGCATGGAACAATCACAAACAATAGATATATTGGAGACGTATCAACAAACGTGATCAATGTAGGTGCTGATGGGGAACGAAGCATGAAAATAAAAAATTAACCTTCCATCATCTTTCAACTTAGTTCTCTAGGAACGCATTAAAATTCAGGGGAGCTACAACATAAGCCATTGATGTACAACATAATTTGCAAAGACATTATGACTATGTTCATGATAATGAGTTTCCTTAATCCAATTACTAGTGAACTCCCACTTCAACACCCCTCAAGTTGTCTAAGTGTTACATGATCCAAATCAGCTAACCCATGTCCAACCATCATGTGAGATGGGGTGGTCATCAATGGTGAACATCTCTATGTTGATCATATCTACTATATGACTCATTGCCGGCATGGAGCTGGCGATCTATAGGGCAGTGCAGCCCCTTCGCTGGTTCGGCAAGGGGTGGCGATCGACGCAAAGAGCAAACACAACGAGGAGCACATGATTTTACCCAGATTTGGGCCACCCGGAGGCGTAAAACCCTACTCCTTCCTTTGGGTTTATTGGTGGTGTTTGAGCACTACACGGAGCGTTCTCCCCCGGCAAGTGGTGGAAAGATAGCAACTACATGAATACCTATGCGTGAGGGTTGCAAAGATTCAAACCCCTACTAATGTTGCCTTGGCCCTTCTTTTATAGCTCAAGGGGTTACCATAGTGGCAAAAAGGTCATTACAGGGGTGATTAGACTAAAATAGATCTATCATACCTAACTCTATTAGTTAGGACAAAATGCATTAAATGCACTGCTAGGTGTCGTGTGGAGGTTGAAGCCCGGCAAGGCTGCCGCGCCGTTTGTTCAGCTACCTCCTATTAGCATGACATGCCATCAAGATGGGTGTCAATAAAGGTGATTTACGTCCTCAACAGTCTGACACGCATGAGTTATGTCCACCTAAACACTTGCGGGCTTGACACCTTGCTAATCAGCGACTAACTAGTCAGAGAGGTGGAGCGATGGTGTTGGCGGGGAGCCCAATGCCCAAGGGGCTTGCTGGGTCTTGCCTTGCCGGCTCGTTCCTGCCGAAGTAGGTTGCTCCCGTTATAAAGTTTGTGTTTAGTAACAATGCTTGGTCTTCTTAATGCTCTCCTTGATCCCACGAAGAGCGGCTTCTCTGGTTTAGTTGTATATGAGACTTGGCACTTGATGTAGGAGTTGCAGCGCGCCTGTGCATAAGTCATGGCGGCAAACACCCATGTTTGTTGCACCTACAGGAGCCCTCGGGCCTAGACCGTACGTGTCGCCGAGCATCATAGGGGGTAGGCCCCCATAATGCACGGGCACACAAATCGATCTTGCCGGGAACAACATTGTGTGTTGAGATCTTCTTTGCTTGTTTATTAATCTGGGCTGAGCCAGCCCCCGTCCCCATCCTGGCATATTTGGTGTTTGGAAAACGAGGGCCGTACGTACCAAAAAATAGGGGCGCTCCCACTCATCGGGCGCCATTAGGGCACTCGCACGTGAGCCGGGGTAACTGCCAATTTACCTTTAGTTCACCCACCACCCTTGCCATTTCCGCCAAGCGCGCCGCATGCGTTGCGAGGGGTAGGTGGTTGACGAACGGGGCTCTCGAACGTGTAACTTGGCAGAAGACGCAACCCCTCGAATTGGTGTAGTGGGATGGTTGATGAAGCAAGAGACCTGCAAAGGATGCAGAGAGCCAGATTGGTGGAGCGGGGCGGTTGCTCCAGAGTAGTGGAGAGCCGGACTTATGCAGAGCATCCGACGGTCATCCCCATGTACACTATGACTGTTGGAGATATGCCCTAGAGGC
The DNA here is from genome assembly GCF_056163025.1 of Triticum urartu. Lineage (NCBI taxonomy): Eukaryota > Viridiplantae > Streptophyta > Magnoliopsida > Poales > Poaceae > Triticum > Triticum urartu. The sequence goes on along the minus strand of NC_141875.1, from coordinate 325,024,448 downwards.
AATCATGTATGATGATATTTCTTATGTGTTTATGAATAAAGATAGTCCTTGGACATTATCAATGATGTGTATCAGCAAGTACATGATTTGTTTGTGGGACTATGCATTGTATGATGAACGTCCTAAAAGGTCCCTAGTCGAAAGGGCTGTGTGGACGCGCAGCCGACTAGACTAGCATATGACACGGTTGATGGCTTGGTCTCACTAGCCATGGAGCAATGGATGCTAATCGGATAATATGGACTCAGAAGGATCTGGTCGGATTTGAGGTAGTCGGATCCGAGTTGAGATAAGGTCCGAGTCAGACAGACCCAACTATGAGATGCAGCGATATGTCATATGTGAGTCTCTAGTACAACATCCGTTCTATGTCCTAAGACCTGAGCTGGCGCATGTACTCGGGATGGTGACAGACTTGCTTTGGGCCAACCAAACGCTACTCTGTGACTGGGTAGTTACAAAGGTAGGTTTCGGGCTTGTCCAGACCCATGCCGCGAGACATGGTCGAGCAAGATGGGATTTTCCCCTCCGATTAGGAGAGATATACTCTAGGCCCCTTGTGTGACCCGACCAAGATAACCATGGCCATGTGATTAGGATTATGAGATAATCCGGTTTGTGGTTGACATCACTTGAACGAGAAAAAGGTCGGGCTAGCACAAGGATGACAGAGTCGCCTTGAGCCCGACAATATATATCGCGTGGCAAAGGGAACAGATGTGTGATGTACGGGTTCGCCTAACCAGCTTCATCGGGCACTTGGAGTCGGCACGCTTTGCTAGAGGCCGCTACCGACTAGCCGAGTCGGATGTGATCTGACTCGTGACCAAGTGAACGAGAACCTAAGGGGTCGCGTGCTTAAGTGATGCGGAGCATCCTACGACCATCCCCATGTACACTCAAGCATACGCCATTGGACACAAGGTGAACATGTTCCTAAATGCTTCCCCTTCCCACTCGTACGAGACATGGTTGCTACCTAATGTAAAGACACTACTTGTGCTCAGGAACCGAGGAGACAACCATGGAGATGATCGAAGCATAGGACAAGTTCACACGGAAGCGGATCGAGAAGTGCCTCAAGTGGAGTCGCCACAGAGCTACAGCGGCCGGACATCCAGCAAGAGCCCGGACATCCAGCGCCACCAACCAGAAGAAGACCAAAGAGAGACAGACGCTAGGCGACTCTACAGTGGCCGGACATCCGGCGCCCCGCAACAGGCCGGACATCTGGCGCCTGCCCAGAAATCCAGCGCCCCCTATCCAAAGAGCACCGAGGCCGACCTCGCCAGCCCGGACATCCAGCCCGTGCCCCGGACATCCGGCCACCCGCGAACGGCCGGACTTCCGGCCCCCAGCCCGGACATCCGGCACCAGTCTACGCACAGTGAACGGGCCAAGGGCCCATGTATCCCTCTTTCCCACTTACCCCTCCGTGGCTTAGACTATATATACTCCCCCACCTCCTTCTAGTTAGGGTTAGCATTGTGATAGCTCATTTGAGAGATAGAGCTTCGCTCATCCATATCGGATCTACTCCATGAGAGAGACCGCGGCCCCTCTACGGAGAAGATCCACCTTTGGATTCAAGACCTCCTTTTGGAGAAGAACTTCAAGACCTCCTCACGGAGAAGACCGGTTACCGTGTATCGTCCCTAGTTGATCATGGATCGTGTATCTTACTTTATGTGCTCGAGGATCTAGCACATGTGTGACTATTTCTTGTTGGTTGAGTGATTCTCTCATGTTTCCCCTCATGATTTCCCTCATTTTCCCCACGTGTTCCACGTGTTCTTCGCGGGATCCGCTCCTTTCATGAAAGGTCGGGCGATTAGGGTTCTACCCTACATCATCTTGGATCAGAGCAAGGTTGATCACGAATTTGGAGCCCCTACCCCTCTTTTTCTAGCTTTGTTTTGCTTGATTTCGTCCTAAATTCGAAAATCGGCACCAAAAATAGCCCCAATTTTTTTTGTGATTTGTTGGTTTGACGAAGTTTTGTTGATTTTGATCCATGGATTTGCTTGGTTTCGAGTGGATCTATCATATCACCAAGTTTCCCCACTTTCCATCCACGAAATCCCATCAATTTTGCCCCCAAATTCATCTATTTCCGCCCCCAAATCGAGTTTTGATGTCCCAAACGAGATCTAGAATCGTCGGGCCGGACATCCAGGCCTCAGGCCGGACATCTGGGCCATCGGGCCGGACATCCAGGCCCCAAGCCAGACATCCGGCTCCTGGAGCACAAAACCCGCACGGTTCTGGACATCAGCCCCCGAATATTCGGCCCCCACCCCTGGATGTCCGGCCCATGTACATTTCAACTTCCCCGTTTCACTGTTTTGTCCATAACTAATTCACCCGAAGTCCATTTTTGATGTTCTTTATGTCGTTGAAAATCTCTTGACATCCCCCTTCCCACAAAAATACTACCATCACCATTTGAATCCATCAAATATTTGGAACTTTGACATCTTTGCCTAGGGCTTCCACCACAACCTCCGCATAACCACCACCGACTTCCGCAACCTAACCCATTTTGTTCCCCATCGTATTAGTGGTTGCTTGAGGAGTGATTTGAGTCTCCTAAGGTGTCTAGGCTACTTAGGGACGGTTGCTTCTTCATCAACCACCACCACCACCATACACTTCCACCAACCCAACTTAACCCAATTTTGTTTGTGTTGTGAGTTGTGTCTCCTAAGGTGTTTCGGCTACTTAGGGACCGTGCTTCCAACTCCGACACTGTGTATAGCCAACCTTACCCTCCACTTCCGCATTGCCTACTCGAAAAACCCATCATTGCATTTCCACAATTCCATTGTGCTTCCACAAAACCACCACCGCATTCCCGCTACCACCATTTGACGTTTGAGATTTTGAGTTCGCGGTTTTTCCGTTTCCTAAGGTGTTTCGGCTACTTAGGGACGTGTCTCCATCATCTTGGTATCTCCATCAAGATCACCTCCACTCATCATCACCGCGGATGGTAACCTCCATATCATCTTGGTATCATGGTATCCCTCGATTGTATATTCCCTTGCCATTGCATTTGTAACCCCTTGCCCATTTTGCGTCACTTGCCTATCGATACTAGCCATTTGAGTATTGCCGGCAACATTACTTGTGCACATTAGTGATCTACACCATATATTGCATACGTAACATATCATATTGGTATCATATCATCCCTTGTGTCACAAGATTGTTCCCGTATATACCCAATTGCTACCTTGGTTTGTGCATTTCGCATTGTGGCCATATCCAAAAAAAGAATAAAGCTTTTAAGCAAAGAAAAAGAGTCAACAAAGAGCTTGTAAGCAAGTGCCATAGCATCATACCACATTGTCATATTCGATCATCTTGGATCATACCATCGGAACATCATATACATAGTATACTTGGGATAGAAGTTCATACATTTTGCATATTATAGGTTGTGCACAAGTGTCGTATACGCCTATTGAGCAATCGTGCTAGCGTCTCTCTTGAGATGTGCAACACGAGCATTTTCCGTGGATTCCACATTTTGAGCTCATTCCTTGGTTGCATGACCCCGTTTATCTATCGGTGTGTGTGTTTCCTTGTGGCACATATTTCTATTGGTCTACTTGTTTCACTTGCGAATTTGTGAATCTCTTTCAACATTATTGACTCTTGCTAACATTTTACATCAAATTTCTGTGCCACTATCCTCATCGAGCTCCACCATAAGCCTTATTTGTGTAGGTGTAAGAAACCAACAAGAATTGGTACCAATTGTGCTATTTCCTTGTTCCACATTGGAGTGATCATTGATCCACCTTCAACTTTGGTCAAGGTACATTTGGTATTCGTTCTTCTCTTTCTCCCACTCATATTGGATCGAGTCTTGTGATGGATAGGCAAGGCATTTCATCTCTGGTCTTCAACAACAACGACGACATGAACAACTACATCACCAAAGCGTCACTCTTCGATCTACAATGACAAATGCAAGGCGCACAATCAAGATTGCGAGAGCGCATCGAGAACCTCTCCATCGACATTCGTCACTCCGAAGCAAGGAAAAGGGACTACATCGACAACAAGCTTTCTGCACAAAAGAAGGAGCAAGATGCAATGATGGAGGAGATTCGGGCCTTGATCAAGTCTACTTCCCCTTTGTCATCTTCAAGGCGGCGGCGAGCACATCCATCCTCTTCGGAGTGCCCAAGCGATACAAGCGCAAGTCGTCCACGTCCACATCTCCATGGCAACCACCATCATGTTCGTGATCAACCTTGTCATGAAGGGCAAGTCACCTCCAAGCAACATGTGCACGACGATGAAGAACGACATCTACGACGAGCTCAAGTGTGACAACGCCAACATCATCATGACGATGCTCACCAAGTGCAAATGCACAAGTCACAACAAGCCCTACTTCACACCAAGTCCCAACTTCATGAGCACAAGATAAGACCGCGAGACGAGAACCACCAAGACGGAGCTACGGCTACAACAACCACTTCGGCATCTTCGCCAAGTGCTATCAAGGCATCTTCGCCTTTGGACGTACGACATCTTTGCCTACTTCCCATGAGTTCGCCAACATCGACGTCATCAAGTACAAGGCGACCACCTACGAGCGAGGGCGACACTTCCATATTCGGAAGCCCCTCAAGGAAAATGGCCGAGCATGGGAAATTCCCTTCGGTCATAGAGACGAGTTACGAGGTGCCATGTCATATGGGCCTCCAACAACAAGACGGCGACAAGACGGTCGAGAAAGGGCCATCCCCTTCGACCACGGCGACGAGCATGAACCTCTTCAACCACTTGAAGACGGTGCCCATATTGGACTCATACTCTGAGTCAAGCTACGAGACCGCACATGAGACCTTTTCTTTGGTCTTAGAGGAGAGTGATGATGTGCCATCTTCGGCCTTCATCCACGGCTACAACCACGACATGATTGAGCATGGAGACATTTGCACCAACATCTCTCCGACACCCACATATAAAGAGATGCCCAAATTCTCATGTGAGGAGAGCCACCCCACCATGAGTGATATGAGTGACTCCACCATTTGTGACATTGAGTGCATTTCCTATGAGAGGATGAGTGCGACCACCACTAGCCCCACACTTGAGAGCATCCAAGAGGGAGTGAGTGAGCCACCACACTTAGTGAGTGAGGTAGTTGACACGGCACGTGAGACCACTACAATTTCTAATAACTTAACCTCTACTCCGAGTGTGTTTTCTTTGGTGCTAGGTCCCCTACATGATGACACGCCTATCCTCGATGAGTCCATACCTCCAATGGAGACAACGATGGCCATGGTGGACGATGATGCACCCCCCACATGGTTCCATCAAGATGAAGATGACCACGACTTGGTGTTCGACACCTCACCTACAACACATGAGCGATGCTCCAAAGGTAACATAGGTGATGGTGCTTCTCTTGTCCCACTAGTGGACTATTTTATGAATGATTGCTTGCATGATGTTGACATACCTATACCCATGCTTCATGCTAGTGCGACTTCTTCATGTCATGACTTACCTATTTATGATGAATATGATGACAAGCATGTCGAGTTGCCTAGTTGTGATGTTATGCTCCATAGGATATCATGTGAAAATTCTTTTGGTCACATCATGTTTGACAATCCATTAACCTTGTCATATGCTATGAGTGAGATATCCCATATTGCATCATTTCAATCTCAACATAGTGACTATGCATGCCCCATTACCATAAATCCCATTTGCACTTATGGCATAGATGACGAGATGATGGTCATTGGCTTTTGTTTCTCTTGTGGTGATATTGCTATGCTTCCTTTGCAAAATTTGCACAATTCATCTCATATGCCATGCCATGAAAATTATTGTGTATCGCATGATTACACCCCTTGTGTGCACCATATGCATACCATTCCTCACAATGCTCTAGATATTTCCCATGATGCATTACCCAATTTGAGTCTCCATTATGCTATACATAACAACAAACCTATCATGATGGATGACATGTTTCTATATCATGCATCTCATTTATTTGAGCATTGGCTATTTTGTGCGAACCAACACATGCATGTGCGCATCATGATGGATGATGTGTACATCTACCACGCACACACAATTTTCCCTTTGCCTTTGTTTTGTGTAGGTACTCACGTATACTCGTCAACCTCTCAATCCCAAGAGTTGACGAAACGAGCTCTTGAGAGCAAAGATGACTTGGGATACCGTGAACTATCCTTACCACCGCTCTCTTCGTGCAATGTCTATGCGCATCCCTCTCACTTGGCTCTCACACGGCTATGGGCTATATACAACTTGTCGCTTCATGCTCATTTTACCGTGTTCACTTTGCATGCAATGCTTGCTTCTATGCCTTTGCCATGCATTTGTGACCCTTGCTTGCATCTACCCATGATTCACAATTATGCTACTCCTATGTGTATTTGCATGCTTGGTGGAGATCCTTGTTGCTATTGCCATGTTTATCATGTGCCTCATGCTATTGATGCTATTTTGCTCATATCATCCTTTCATGCTTGTGCTATGTCATGTGAATTATTCATGACACTATTTGCACCCATGACATGTTTGCTATGATTCCCTCTAGTACGTTGCATCTTCGCACTACTAGCTTGCTTGCCCTAATTCACATGATTGCTTGCTTTGTCGCATCACCCATGTTCAACTCTTACTCGCTTTCTTGGGTTGATGACAAATATGTTCATGCCTCTCACATGATATATTTTGTTCATTGTCGCTTGCCTCCAATTGTTGCATCTATGCTTATTGATCGTGGAGACTTGGACACTTTACTTATGATGCATGCTTGCTTGATTGAGCCTATTGTATTTGGTTGTTCTCGCATCATATGCCTCGTGGAGACTTGGACACTTTACTTATGATGCATACTTTACTTATGATGTATGCTCCCTTGTCCTTTCTTATGATGAGCATGATTCATACACTTGTTGGGTATCTTACCACACGAATGATAGGTTTTGCACTTCCGCTAACCTCATTTGTTTTTCCGAGTGTTTGTTATGTTCTTTCATTTCGAAGAATTCACAAGGCGATACCGTCATGAGACAATTTGGTCATGTGAAGGCATACACGATGTGCAACACCAACATTTGTGAGAATCTCCTAAAGGTGAACTCCTTCCCTTTGAGCCATCCTCAATTACGCATATTGTATGGGTCACTCTTTCATTGTTGTTTCCTTCTTGTTGTCTACATGTTACATCTCGCTTATGGAGGAGCTACATGGGAGATTGGCTCTATGGACCTTCAAGTTGAGGAGCGCTCGGACTTATTGGAAGCACCTTCGAACCTCCACTCACGCCACGACATTGAGCATTGGTACACCAACACCTCCATACTTGTTGATTGTGCCCACACATGTCATGCTCAATGGACATATCATACACATGACAAATTTGCATCTTATGCATGGATTGACTCACATTATGATTGCCTTGTTGCATCTTGTATTCCCATGTCGTCCATGATATATGAGCTTGTGCATTTCCTTAGAAAATTTGTTGTGATCTTCCTTGATGGCATATTCATACATGATGATCATATTGCCCACCATCAATTGCATGATCACATCACTTTGAGCATCAATTGCCATGTTCATGCTTTTGATAAACCATCCCATTATGACATCATTTTGCATAATGGTTGCTTTGATCACACCTTTGTGCATAATACAAATCCTATTGTTCCCATGAATGCTTTGCATATCATTCTATATCATCTTCATAAGCTTCATGCGCTTTGTCACGAACATAGATGTGGTTTGAGGTAATCATCAGTGAACTGCTTTGGAAAGGCCTGAAAACAAGGATGTCATAAATATCTTCTCTATATTGGAAACGGGGCAAAGGAATAAAAAAGGCAAGGTACAATAGTTAGTACCATCTTGTAGTGAACTGATGTCCTCTTCATTGTGCAGACAAAGATCTTGTTGTTTTTTGTCGCTAATTTCATTATCCTAACAATCTTTCTGAGTTTCTTGACTTGATTGATATTCATAGACAACTCACTTCCCCATATGCAAAAGGGTCGAACAGTGGGTCAAATCCTCTGACATGAGGACCTACATGTGCAAGACCAAATTGTTAAAAACCTAAATATTAGAATGGTTCCTGCAATTGCACAATAATGTGCTATTAGACAATGGACCATGCACGTGCAGTTAACTAAACACCACAACAAATGAACCAAACATTAACTAGGCACCACATTGCACAATATAACATACTCCTAATAGAAGATCAGACACTTAACCAAACCAAGCATGCTTAAAAACTTGGAAGTATAGCAATTGTATTTGTTTCTCATGTATTTAGTACAGCCAATTTGATTTATTTCTCACATGGTATATAATAACAGAATGTAGCCATAACAATTGAACATCGCATTGTAGAACTAAACCAAACAGTTAACTAAACACCACAACAAATGAACCAAATGTTAACTGAGCACCACATTGCGGAATATAACATACTCCTAATAGAAGATCAGACAGTTAACTAAACCAAGCATGCTTAACAACTTGGAAATATAGCAATTGTATTTGTTTCTCATGTATTTAGTACATCCAAATTCGATTTATTTCTCACAAGGTATACAATAACAGAATGCACCCACAACAATTGAACATCGCATTGCAGAATTGAACCAAGAAGTTAACTAAACACCACAACAAATGAACCAAACATTAACTAAGCACCACATTGCACAATATAACATACTCCTAACAGAAGATCAGACAGTTAACCAAACCAAGCATGCTAGACAACTTGGAAAATTGCACCTTGAAGAATTGAACATCACATTTGCAGAGTTTAACGCCATGAACTATCGTTTAAAGCAGCCAACCGCGTCGCGGTGTTGGCGCGTGAGGCCTCGACGGTGGCCTCGACGGTGAGGTGCTCCTCCAAGATCTGGGGGTCAACACGAATGGCAGCCGTCGCGACCTCATCCGCGCGTGTGGCCATGATTTCCTTCTCCGCTGCCAAATGCTCATTGAGATCCTGGCTATACTGCATGCACCATGGCTTAGAGTGGCGCTTATTTGGTGGAGGGGTCGGTGATTTGGGTGGAAGGTGTCACGCTTGCGCCGGCGATCGGGGCATGTGGGATGTGGAAGGAGGAGGAGGATGGGGGTCGGGTGTGGATTACCTGCCTGGATAGGCAAGGTCGAGCAGCGTGAAGGAGGGTCGCCGGCTAGGAGGCGGCACTACAAGCAAGGAGTGAAAGTTTCAACTTTTAAAGGAAGGAGGAAATAGGGGGAATGTGGCTTTTGGTCGGGGAGGTAGATATTTCCGCGGAAGCCGAAAATTTGGAATTGCTTCAGAGAAAAAACTGGCGCGCAAAGTGTCATTAGACACGGTCCCTTATTCAGAACTGTGTACGATATGTGAACATCACAAACGATTCAGATAGCTTAACCCGTGTGTGATGAGTTTGAACGTCAAAATTTTTGGTTCGAATTTCCCTGGTTACAGTAGTCATCCACGTCATTGCATAATTTGGGTACACAAAGGAGACTACATCACACCCACACTTCTTAATCGAGTAAGTTTGGCAATTAAACAGAGCTAGCTGACCTAAACATTACTCTAACAAATTATAGACCGGTGATCTTATAATTAAACAAAACGAAGAGTACTACTACAGCTGGTGCTCGTCGATCTCCGTCGCCGCCTCCATGTCTAGCTCACGCCCGACGGTCTCCTGGGGAAGGGGCTCCATGGCATCCATCGCACCATTCTTGGCAAGCATCTCGCCATCTGCGTCCGCCATCTCTTTGGAAAAGTCCACCACGAGCTGGGCGTGGGCGGCCGTGATCTGGGCATGGACGGGCTCTGTCGTCGCAAGGTATGTGGCGGAGGAATGGACGGCTGCTCGAACGCTCTCGGCGATTGCCAGCTCTTTGCTACCTCTTGAGCATGCATTGGTTTTCCCTTGAAGAGTAAAGGGTGATGCAACAAAGTAGCGTAACTATTTCCCTCAGTTTTTGAGAACCAAGGTATCAATCCAGTAGGAGATAACACGCAAGTCACCTAGTACCTGCACAAACAATCAAGAACCTCGCAACAAACGCGATAAAGGGGTTGTCAATCCCTTCACAGTCACTTACGAAAGTGAGATCTGATAAAGATAATAAGATAAATATTTTTGGTATTTTTGTTGTATAGATTGCAAAATAGTAAATGAGATGCGATAATAAAAAGAGATGCAATATAATAAGGAAGAGACCCGGGGGCCATAGGTTTCACTAGTGGCTTCTCTCAAGATAGCAAGTATTACGGTGGGTGAACAAATTACTGCCGAGCAATTGATAGAAGAGCGCATAGTTATGAGAATATCTAGGCAATGGTTATGAAATATAGGCATCACGTCCGTTTTAAGTAGACCGAAACGATTTTGCATCTACTACTATTACTCCACACATCGACCGCTATCCAGCATGCATCTAGAGTACTAAGTTCATAAGAACAGAGTAATGCTTTAGGCAAGATGACATGATGTAGAGGGATAAACTCAAGCAATATGATATAAACCCCATATTTTTATCCTCGATGGCAACGATACAATACGTGCATTGCTGCCCCTACTGTCACTGGGAAAGGACACCACAAGATTGAACCCAAAGCTAAGCACTTCTCCCATTCCAAGAAAGATCAATCTAGTAGGCCAAAGTAAAACGATAATTCGAAGAGACTTGCAAAGATATCAAATCATGCATATAAAAATTTAGAGAAGAACCAAATATTGTTCATAGATAAACTTGATCATAAATCCACAATTCATCGGATCTTGGCAAACACACCGCAAAAAGTATTACATCGAATAGATCTCCAAGAACATCAAGGAGAACTTTGTATTCAGAACCAAAGAGAGAGAAGAAGCCATCTAGCTAATAACTATGGACCTGAAGGTATGTGGTAAAGTACCCACACATCATCGGAGAGGCTATGGTGTTGATGTAGAAGCCCTCCGTGATATAGGGTGGAACCCTAGATGGCCAATCTTTCACGAAAGGAGCGGATCCCTAGAAGAACACGAAGAACACGAGGGGAAACACAAGGGGAAACACGAGGGAAAACACGAGAGAATCACTCAAACCAACAAGATCGATCACAGATGTGCTAGATCCTCGAAACACAAAGAGATACACGATCCAAATCCAACAAGGGATGATACAAAGGGTAGCTGGTTCTTCTCTGTGAGGAGGTCTTGAATCCACAAGGGGATCTTCCCGTGAAGGGGTCTTGAATCCAAGGTGGATCTTATCCGAAGAGGGGCCGCGGTCTCCATCAAGGAGTAGATCCGATATGGATGAGCGAAGCTCTATCTCACAAATGAGCTAACTCAACGCTAACCCTAAAACGTAGGTGGAAGGGGAGTATATCTAGTCTATGGGGAAAAGGGGTACATGGGCCTCGGCCCAGACGCACTGCACGTAGGAAGGGAAGGCCGGACGTCTAGGCGACGGGCCGGATGTCCGGGGCTTCACGGAGAGCCGGATGTCCGGGCTGGAGGAGCTAACTTTGTTGCTCTCTGTTTGGAGGGTACCAGATTTCTGAGAGCGAGGCCGGATGTCCGGGACTTGGCGAGGCGCCGGATGTCCGGGACTTGGCGAGGCGCCGAATGTCCGGGATTGATGCCGGATGTCCGGGGCGTGTAGCACTTGGCGGCTGGGAGGCTGTTGCTGTAGGGGTCGTCTCCAGCGGCCGGATGTTCGGGCCTGGGGCCAGATGTCCGGGTCCTGGAGCTGTCTCCGTCTTCTTCCGTCGTCGCTTCCGTGCACGCTTGGCCTTGGTCCTTGGGTTCTCCATGGTCTCCTCGGGTGTACCTGAGTATGCACAAGGTTCGCGCTTGAAATAGCATCCATGTCTTACATGCGGAAAGGGAAGATTCTAAAAGGAGCGAGTTCACCTTAGGTCCAAAGGCGTATGCTTGACTGTACATGGGGATGATCGTAGGATGCTCCGCATCATCTCCCCTCCGTTGAGAAAGATCCGACCTCGGATCAAAAACCTCATCACCATGGAAACAATTGTCGTGGATGGACTCATAGTTGGACGAAGAGGAAGAGATGGCGCAATCCAAGTACTCGAAGGTGTCGCCGGAGTGTTATACATGCAAAAAGAGAAAACACAAACGACACTTTGAAATACAATGGTTAGCGCACACAAAGTGTCCATCAAATAAGAAAGAGTCCGTGCGACAAGATTGATCATGACAAGGTGCATGAAGCTTATCCAAAAGATATGAAATGGTATGCAAAGCATTCATGGGAGCAAAAGCATTCATTGTGCACACAAATGTATTGTGAATGTGATCAATGCAACCACGGTGCAAAATGATGTCATAGAGAGACGGTTTATCAATAGCATGAATATGGCATTGGATGCTCAATATGAGTATGTGATCATGCAATTTATGATGGGCAATATGATCATGATGTATATATTTGCCATCAAGGAAGATCACAACAAATTTGCTAAGAAAGTGCACAAGCTCATATATTATGGATGACATGGAAATAGATGCAACAAGGCAATCATAATGTGGGTCAATCCATGCATAAGACACAAATTTGTCATGTGTATGATATGTCCATTGAGCATGACATGTGTGAGCACAATCAACTAATATGGAGGTGTTGGAGTACAAATGCTCGATGTCGTGGCATAATTGAAGGTTTGAAGGTGCATCCAATAAGTCCGAGCGCTCCTCAATTTGAAGGTCCATAGAGCCAATCTCCAATGTTGCTCCTCCGTTCGCGAGATGTATCATGTAGACAACAAGGAGACAACAATGAAAGACTGACCCATCCAATATGCGTATTTGAGAACGGCTCGAAGGAAAGGAGTTCACCTTTATGAGAATGTCAAAAATGTTGGTGTCGCGCATCGTGTACGCTTCACATGGCCAAGTTGTCTCGTGATGGTACCACCTTGGGAATCCTTCAAAACGAAAGAACTTGTCAAATGCACGGAAAAACAAATGAGGTTAGCGAAAGTGCAAAACCTATCATTCGTGTGGTAAGATACCCAACAAGTGTATGCATCATGCTCATCATAAGAAAGGACAAGGGAGCATTTCATAGTGTGGAGGCATATGATGCGAGAACAACCAAATACAATAGGCTCATGTAAACAAGCATGCATCACAAGTAATATGTCTAAGTCTCCAAGATCAATGGGCATAGATGCAACAATTCGAGGCAAGCGACAATGAACAAGAAAAATAATGTGAGATGCATGAACATACACTACAAAAAAGACACATCCGTGACATTTTGGGCCGAACAAATTTATTTCTGTCATACTTATGACTCTTCTATGACGATAATTGTGACAAAACCCGGTATCATCATAGATGTGGTGGGGTCCTAGTTCTATGACAAAAAATCATGACAGAAAATGGGCTTTTCGTCCTGGGCGGGCCGGAGACGCAGCTGCATGACATTCTTTGGGCCGTCCACGACGGAAAAAACCATGGTAGAAGCCAGGGCGCGGAAAAAATCGGGGAGTCCCCGATTACGGTGGGTGGTTGGGGCCAAGCGATGCATGTTTCTCTCGTACGTACGCGCGTGTGTGTGAGGCGTTGGGCTCTAACTGAACCCGAGCGATTGCACTGCAGGCTACGCGTTACTGAACCCGAGCGGTCGATCGATGACTGTTAACTGAACCCGATCGAGCGATTCCTTCGCTACTGCTGCTAACTGAAGCCGATCGATGCTGCCTCTAGATGAACAGTGAGCGTTGCGGGGGGGGGGGGGGGGGGTTGGATGAGCAGTTCCCGATGGGGGTGGATGAACAGGACCCCGTGGTGTTGCCTCTGGATGAACAGTACCCCGATCGATCGAGCCGGTTGGGGCTGGATGAACAGGACCCCGTGGAGGGCAGGATGAACAGTAGACGGTGCAGGGCAGGATGAACAGTAGCCCATGGAGGGGTGGTTGAACAGGAGCCCATGGAGAGGGCTGGTTGAACAGTAGTCGGTGGAGTAGTGCGCGGTGGAGGCTGGATGAACAGGAGCCCGTGGATGAACAGTCACAGTTGGAGGCTGGAGGAGGTCGACGGTGGATGAACAGTAGCCCGTGGAGGCTGGAGGGGGTCGACGGTGGAGATGAAAAGTATCCCGTGGAGTCTCTATAACATCCCAAAATTCTAAATTTTGGAATGTTATAATAAATAGATAGATTTGGTTGTTTTTTTAATTGTTGTGTGATTGATTGACTGAAAGTGAGTGAAATTTGAACTTTTTGAAAGTTAAATGAGAGGGAATAAAAGGACTTTCCCAAACTTTCATTTTGCATTTATGATCTTTGTGAATTCAAATTCTTTTCAAATACAAAACCCTAGAAAGAAGATGACATGACTTCTTCCATTTAAATAAATGAAAAGGGTGTTTTGAAAAAATTTTGAATTCCATTTGGAAACATTTTTTTCCAATTCAGAAACTTTAAGCAACTCAATGGTTTTCAAGAGAGAAGATAATATGACTTCTTCAAAAAAATATGAAATATGAGTTGGAAGTTTTAAAAGAATTAAATTGAAAGTCCTTTTGAAATTATTTTCAATTTGGAGTTATTTGGATTTTATTCAAATTATTTTTTCTCCAAAATAAAAATATATGGAAAATAGGGTAACATGATTCCCTACAATAGAAAATTGGAGACAAATTAATTTGAAATCATTTTGGTATTTTTAAAATGATTTTTAGTGGGTTTTATTGCACTAGAAGCACTCTTTGCTTTATTTGAATTTTTGAGGATTTTATTTGACGCTAGAAAAATGTTCATCTTGTAGAAAATGTTTTTCTGAAAATTTTGATATATTATATGCCTATATAATATTTTTATTTGTTTTGTTTATTTTTGTTTGTCTGAAAAAAATATGTTTATTAAAAAAAGTTTCTGACTGGGCCTGCCCAGCCAACCGGGCTAGGCCGCAGCCCAGCCGCGCCGCCCTGCCCCAAGCTGGGGACGGAGTCCCGAGCATCGCCGCCGCCAGCCAGAGTTCGGCAGGACTCCGTGTCGACCTCGCGCCCCCTCCTCCACGCCACCTCCTCCCCTCGCCCTTAAAAGGCGAGATCCGCCGCCCCGCCCCTCTCTTCTCACTGCATCTCACCGCCTGACACCGCCCGCATCTTCGCCTCCGCCGTGCCGCTGCTCGCTGCTGCACGCCGCCGCTCGCGCCTCTGCCCGCCCGCGCCCGCGCCGCTAGCCTCCGCCCGCGTAGTCGCCTCCGCCCGCCGCAAGTCGCCACCACCACAGCCCTCTTCGCCGCCCGTAGCCGCGTCCGGAGCCACCGCTGATCCAAGTCGCCACCCCCACCTCCGGTTTATTCTCTCAGAACCGGTATAACCGCTAGTTCCGCCCGGTTTTTCAATTTAGTTCGGTTTATATTATTAGTTCGATTTTTATTTAAAACCCTAGGCCAGATGTTTTTTTTGGTTTTATTAAACAGCGAACGTCCGTTGTTTAGTTTCAAAAACTGAACGTTCATTATTTAGCCTTTTCGTTTTCTCTTTAGTTACATCAGGGACCTATTTGTAATTATCTTTCTTGAAAACTAGTCCTTTTGTTTCAAACAACCACAACTTTTTGCTCGTTAGTCCAAATCCAATGAAACCAACGCCCACTTCTTTGTTATGATCCCCTCTATCTAGTAATCCAACTCAAACATGTTTTTGAAAGTTTAAAATTTGAATTAGACCAGATTTGAATTCAATCTTCGTTTGTTCATAACTTGAGTTTCGTAACTCCGTTTGAGTTGATTCTTTTTGCAAATCGAAGCTCTTGACCTAAAATTTCTGATAAGGCCAAATACACATAATTTTGGTACTGTTAGAAATTGTTTTATGTTGCAAGAGTTATTTGCTTGGTTTTGATGCTTTCTGAATTGTTCTTCGTTCTTTTCGATCTTTTTAGTGATTTCTTATGTGTGGTTACTATTGCTTACCTACGATAGATTGAACGGAGTGTGACGAGTAGAACTATCAAGAGTTATGAGTGCGAATCATCTTCATCAACATTGCAGGCAAGTTCACACTTCGATCATATCCCTTTCATACCCATTTTTTATGCATTAGTTTCACCCTCAAACATTGCATGGTTAGGAATTGATAATATGTGGGTATTGGGAAGTAGTTGATGAGGTAGGAACCTATTGTCCTGCATTTCAAACCTTGGGAGTTACTTCTACGTTATGCTTATACTGCTATGCTATGCTCGTAGACGTGGATTGGTTGAGTGTATTCATGATAGATGTGAGAGTTATCACTAATGGTTAACTTAAGGTGGCTATTTTAATACACATCTGGGTGGATTGGTTGGGGCACCCTGGTGCACCCAGTGGTTTTCCCGGGCACCTGGAGAACCCAGTGCGTGCCCAAGGGGATCCCGGAGGACCCGTGTGATCACCCTATGGAATGCCACCCAGGCTCAAAGGGATCATAATATTATTCATGCTAGAAACTTCCGTGTGCAGCCACAAGCTATTATGGGCTCTAGCATAGTTGAGTAAGTTGCGTGAAGCTCTTGAAGAGGTAGACTAGCAGATGTAGTGGGTTATAGGTGGTATAGTCTACCCGGAGTAGAGAGTTAATGCTTCTGAAAGACTGTGTCTCGGTCATCCGTTTCTCAAACACCATGTAGTGCGAGAAATCCAATGGAGGAGATCGAGTCTTGTGGGGAAAAGTGCGCAAACCTCTGTAGAGTGTACAAACTAATCATGATTAGCCGTGTCCCCAATTATGGACAATCTTGAGTATCTGGTTCTTGGATTATCATATTGATCTCACCACGTTACTTAAATAATTTGTTGGGTTATTGATGTTAATTTGGGATTGAGTTGGAGGAACCTTCTCAATATTTTCAACCAACTTTGTAGTTAAATAAATTATATTCCTTTGCAGTAGGGAAAAATTGGCTTTTCGCAAAACACTATAACCATAGAGCTTTTCCACCAGCCAAATATGCATGTAGTGATAGCTATTATTCATCATTATCCTCTGGTGTGAATTTGCCAGTACATTCAATGTACTGACACTTTGTGGCTGCAACGTCTCATGTTGAAGGATTCTTACGACGAGTAAGTGATACATTAGGGTTACGATTTCTACACTCAACTTTGCCGTTGGTGTTGATGGGAATCCACAACCTTGTTGTTACTTCCTCTATTTGGATTGAGGTAATAGTATTTACATTATTTTATATATGTGATTTACCTCTGTTATAAATCCTCGAGTACTGTGTGTATCAGCATACCGATCCAGGGATGACACGTAAGCACAGAGACTTGACCGTCTGAGGTCGGGTCGCTACAGTCTCGTTTTGTGGTACGCCACACCCCTCCCGATGAACAGGACCCCCGTTTCGACCGTAGCGCTCCAACACAAATCCGTTTCCTCCGTTTTGCGGTACCCCACACCCCTCCCGAACATCAGGACCCCCGTTTTGACCGTAGGAGGTCCGTTTCCTCCGTTTTGCAGTACGCCAGACCCCTCCCGATGAACAGGATCTCGTTTCGAATGTGGCTGGTCAAACACAGGGCCGTTTCCTCCGTTCTGCGGTACGCCAGGCCTTGTTTCCATCGGTTGTTCCGTCAAAGCCCTCCTAATGAACACGACGATGCATTCCATTTCGACCCAGCCGGTTGGCTCCACATGAACATGACAACGACGTTGTTTCTCCGTTCCGACCCAGCCATGTAGATGAGCCCTGGCCGTACGTATGCGCGAGTAGGCGTTCTAGACCCTGCCCGTATGTACGTACGTGGACGTATTTTCTTTCTTGCACACTGGTCGTTGTACGTACGTGTACATGCTATGTGCGCGCCTCTACTACGACACATGCACGCCTCTACATTGAACAGTATGTACGTACAGATTCGCGACCAGAATGACAGCGCTACATACGCTTCGACTAGGTGGGTCCCGACTGTCAGGCACTTCCTTGCGTGCGAAGATGTAGCTGGTGGGTCCTAGCAGTCAGGGGGGCGAATCGTTTTTTTTTGCCCGGACGCACTTTCTTGCGTGCGAAGATGTAGCTGGTGGGTCCCAGAAGTCAGGGGGAAACGTTTTTTCGTGAAATACAGTGGCCCGTCCGGTGGGTCCCCGCTGTCAGGTGGAGGAATAATTATTTTGCGCGTAATAAGGAGGACACTTCCTTGCTGCGGCCATGGACCCAGCTATCAGCCTCTCCACGTACAGTCCACGTCCGATTGAAGCTGTTCCTTGACCATGTTGACCACGCTGCGCCGAGAGCACCAGCGCGGTGGACGACGGTGAGGCCTAGGAAGGGGACGACGCGGAGCCAGGGAAGACGCGGCAATGGAAGCCCGCACAGAGAGGAGTACGAGGGTTCACTGGTTCGGCTGCGGTGTGAGGCAGCCGTCGCCGCAGGGCCTGGCCAGCGGTGGGAATAGTTGGGGGCGGTGAGGCCTCCACGGGAGCACAGCCGGCCACGGGAGGCAGGAGCATGCGGCACGACCGGCGCTGCTTTGGGCGGCTGGAGCAAGAAGACCAGAGGTTGAAGAAGCACAACGGCCATTGGATGGACATCGTATGGTCACTGGAGCTAGAATCGTTCATATTGACTAAGTTGACAAAGCACTCCATCCCTGTCAACTTAGTAGGCCCACAAGTCAGCCTCCCACCAAGGTGGGTCCCAACTAGCAGGGGGAGTATTCATTTTTTGTGCGTAATAAGGAGGCACCTCTGGTGGTTCCGAGCTGACAGCGGGGGGAATGTTTTTTCGTGAAATACGTTGGCCCGTCCAATGGGTCCCAGCAGTCAGGGGAAATGTTTTTTTGCCAAATACGGTGGCCCGTCCGGTGGGTCCCTGCTGTTAGGTGGGGGAATAATTATTTTCCGCGTAATAAGGAGGCACTTCCTTGCGGCTGCCATAGACCCAGCTGTTAGCCTCTCCACGTACATGTAACGCCCCGTATGTAACTTGCCATACTTGTATTCCAACTCTTGCCATTTCCGGCACTAAGTTATGATATCTCGTCATTGTTGGGTTTTGTTTTCGTTTTGCTTTCGTCTTTGTCATGCATCTCATATCATGTCATCACGTGCATCGCATTTGCATACGTGTTCGTCTCATGCATCCGAGCATTTTCCCAGTTGTCCGTTTTGCATTCCGGCGCTCCTATGTCCTCCGGTGTCCCCTTTTACCTCTTTTCATGTGTGGGTGTTAAACGTTCTCGGATTGGACTGAGACTTGCCAAGTGGCCTTGGTTCACTACCGGTAGACCGCCTGTCAAGTTTCATGCCATTTGGACTTCGTTTGATACTCCAACGGTTAACCGAGGAACCGTAAAGGCCTTGTGTGTGTTGCAGCCCAACACCTCTCCAAAGTGGCCCAAAACCCAGCTAAACCCCCTCCATCATCTCGGTCCTTCGATCACGATCGCGTGGCCGAAAATCATGCTCAATTTGGAGCCTCCTAACTCCTATGTATAAAAAGGCATCTCCCCCGAAAATCTTGGGCAAAATCCACCCTAAACCTAGCTCCTCTTCCCCCAGCCGCCGCCGGACACGTCTGCGCCGCCACCCAGACCAACCAGGGGCTACCACGTGGGCAGCCCATGCCCACATCGCCACCGGCCCGCCGAGCCCAGGGCAGGCCCCACAAGGCCCGGCGCGCTCCGCCGCTCCCCGTCGCCCACGCGCCGCCCCGCCGCCTTCACCGGCGCCGCCCCGCTGCCGCACTGGTCGCCGCCGATCTACAGTACATCGCCGCCGCCTCGTTCTGGTCGCCGCCGTTCGACCGCGCCGCCGCCGCCCTCAGATCTGGTCGCCCCGCCTTCCTCCGCCTCCACCGCGCCTCCCGGAGCCAGATCCGGCCACCCCCGCCGGTGTCCGGCCGCTTCCCGGCCTCCCTGCCGCATTCGGGCCTCGCCGTCGCCGTAGACGACGGATCCAACCTCGACTCGCCGCCGTTGACTTTTTCCGCGGAGGGGTTGTTTTCTTCTCCAAGTCCTTTTCCCTAATAACATATGCCCTTGTTCACCGCATCGTAACTTTGCACCTGTAGCTCCGTTTTGGGCGTGTAGCATATCAAATTGTTCATCTAGATGTGCACTTCATTTCATTCCATTGCACCATATTCATTTGAGTTCATCTTGATGCCCTAAATGCTGTTGCAAGAGTGCTATGTAATGTTAGTTTCAGATTCTTACCAGATTATCGACATTTGTCATTTTTGCCATGTTTATTGTGTGCCTCCTATGATCTTGAGCCCTACATGTGTTTTGTTGTATGCCATGCCATCTTTACAGGGGTGTGTGCCATGTATTTTTGTGATCATTGTGGTGACTAGCACAAGCATGCAAAGTAGCTCCCGTGATGTTGCTGATTTCAGGGACTTAGAATTCTTCCAAGTCATTTCCCAGTTGATATTTTTATGCCATGTATTCTTTTTGCTACAGAGTGATCCATGCCTCTTTTGAGCATGATCAGTAAGGATGATTTTGAGATATTGTTATGCTCTATCCATCCATGTCTTTGTTTGCAATTATGGAGCACCCTAGCATGACTCAATCTTGCTCTACTTTTGCTATAGAATGTTCCCGGTAGATTGTTTACGTGTTAATCAATTTTGACGAGGTTGTTGTAGTTGATCCATGCATGCTATGAGAGTGTACTTTCCATGGTTAGCTTATTTATCATGTCTACTTGCTGGGTGTATGCATAGCTTGTCATGCAATGCCTTGTGGTGAGTGCATCGAGCTCGCAAACTTGCCTACGTAATTCTGTTTTGCCATGTTCCAGTTTTCTGCCAAGTCTGAATCTGTTAACGAAACTTGCTATGTTCACATGGTTGCCATTGTATTTTCTGATCCCTTTTGGCTTATGGTCAGTAAGGGACTTTTGTTATATGCTTTGTGTAGTTTCATGCCATGCCTTGCTTTTCCATGATATGTTCCTGTAGCATGTTGTTATCTTGCTCTAAACATTGCTTCCTGATGTTAAATCCCACCATGTCATTTTCACTAAGTCTATGAACCTGATATCTTTTGCACTTTTGTCATGCTTGTTTGAACCTGTTATTGTGTGAATTAGCCGTAGCTCAGTGTACATCTTTTGTCAAGCATCTTGAGTGGATCACTGCCATGTGCTTTGTTGTTATGTTAGAGTGCAGTAGCTTGTTGTTCTTGATGCATTTAGATGGCCTCGTGCTGTTAATCGTAGCTTTGCGCCATTATTGTTTTGCTTGTCATTTGCAAACCGTGCATCCGATCCGGTGATCTTTATATCGGTTTCAACCGAAGTCAACTCATCTTTCCAGCGGCACTCTTGGTTTTCCAAGCTGAGGCCTGGTTCAATCTTTCCCTTCCAAAACACGCATATGCATTGCATATTACATCCCGCATATCATGACATGTTTTGCATTGTGTTGCTTGCGCATTGCACGTGGTTGATTGTGTCTCCCTTTGCTTGTGTTCTTGCTTTGGGTAGAGCCAGGAGACGAGTACGCTAAAGAGGATCAAGCTTATGTCAACTCGGAGAACTTTGCAGGCAAGATGACCATACCCTCAAGATCACTTCTATCTTTGCTTGCTAGTTGCTCGCTCTATTTCTATGCCTATGCTACGATACCTACCAATTGCTTATCATGCCTCCCATATTGCCATGTCAAACCTCTAACCCACCTTGTCCTAGCAAACCGTTGTTTGGCTAAGTTACCGCTTTGCTCAGCCCCTCTTATAGCGTTGTTAGTTGCAGGTGAAGATTGGAGTTTGTTCCTTGTTGGAACATGTTTTTTTGTTGGGATATCATTATTATATCTTGTCTACTTTAATGCACCTATATACTTGGTAAAGGGTGGAAGGCTCGGCCTTATGCCTGGTGTTTTGTTCCACTCTTACCGCCCTAGTTTCCGTCATACCGGTGTTATGTTCCTTGATTTTGCGTTCCTTACGCGGTTGGGTTCGCCTTGAATAAAACTCCTCCAGCAAGGCCCAACCTTGGTTTTACCATTTGCCACCTAGCCTCTTTTCCCTTGGGTTCCACGGACTCAAGGGTCATCTTTATTTTAAAACCCCGGGCCAGTGCTCCTCTGAGTGTTCGTCCAAACTAGAGCCCCTTGCAGTGCCACCTCGGGGAAACTTGAGGGTTGGTTTTAGTTGTGCGGATTGCTTATCCAGTGTGCCCTGAGAACGAGATATGTGCAGGTCCTATCGGGATTTGTCGGCACATTCGGGTGGTTTTGCTGGACTTGTTTTACCATTGTCGAGATGTCTTGTAACCGGGATTCCAAGTCTGATCGGGTCGTCCTGGGAGAAGGAATATCCTTCGTTGACCGTGAGAGCTTGTGATGGGCTAAGTTGGGACACCCCTGTAGGGATTTGATCTTTCGAAAGCCGTGCCCGCGGTTATGGGTAGATGGGAATTTGTTAATGTCTGGTTGTACAAAACCTGAAACTCTACTTAATTAAATTGGATCAACAGCGTGTGTAGCCGTGAGGGTCTCTTTTCAGCAGAGTCCAGGAAGAGAACACGGTCTCGTGTCATGCTTGAACGTAGGTTGTTCTAGGATCACTTCTTGATCATAGTTTCTCGACCGTGCCTTGCCTTCTCTTCTCGCTCTCATTTGTGTATGTTAGCCACCATATATGCTAGTGCTTGTTGCAACTCTACCTCATACCTTTTCCCTACCTATAAGCTTAAATAGTCTTGATCGCGAGGGTGTGAGATTGCTGAGTCCCCGTGACTCACAGATTACTTACAAAACCAGATGCAGGTGCCGATGATACCATTCCAGGAGATGAGACTGAGCTCAAGTCTGAGTTCGATGAGGACGCAGGACGATACTACGTTTCCTTTCCTGACGATCAGTAGTGGAGCCCAGTTGGGGCGATCGGGGACATTAAGCATTTCGGGTTGTCTTTATTTTGGTTCCGTAGTCGGACCTTGATTGTATCTGGATGATTGTAATGTTATATTTATGTATTGTTTTACGTGGCGAGTGTAAGCCAACTATGTACCTATTTTCTTATTCAGTACATGGGATGTGTAAAGATTACCCCTCTTGCGACATTGCCTACAATGCGGTTATGCGACATTGCCAACGTGGGAGATATAGCCGCATCGTGGGTGTTACAGTAAAGTACTCTTCCAATGGAAGTCGTTCCTTGACCACGTTGGCCACGCTGCGCCGAGAGCACTAGGGCGGTGGACGGCGAGGCCTAGGAAGGGGATACGCGAAGTCGGGGAAGACGCGGCAGTGGATGCCCACACGGAGAGCAGTATGAGGGTTCACTAGTTCGCTGCGGTGTGAGGCTACCGTCGCCGCAGAATAATAGGGGTGTGGGTGAGTAGAGGGATGGCCTGGCCAGCGGTGGGAGTAGTAGGGGCGGTGAGGCCTCCGCCGCATCGCAGCCGGCCACGGGAGGCAGGAGCACGAGGCACGACCGGCGCTAGTTTGGGCGGCTGGAGCAAGAAGACCAGAGGTTGAAGAAGCACTACGGCCGTTGGATGGACATCGTACGGTCACTGGAGCTAGAATCATGCATATTGACTAAGTTGACAAAGCCCTCTGTCCCCGTCAATTTAGTTGGCCCGCAAGTCAGCCTGCCACTATACTGGGTCCCAGCTAGCAGGGGGAGTATTCATTTGTTTGTGTGTAATAAGGAGGCACTTCCTTGCGTGCGAAGATATAGATGGTGGGTCCAAGCTGTCAGCGGCGGTAACATTTTTTTCACGAAATACAGAGGCCCTTTCAGTGGGTCCCAAATGTCAGGTGGAGGAATCATTATTTTGTGCGTAATAAGGAGGCATTTCCTTGCGTGCGGCCGTGGACCCAGCTGTCAGCCTCTCCACGTACAGTCCACTTCAGATGCATGTCGGTCGTTGACCACGTTGACCAAGCCGCGCCGAGAGCACCAGGGCGGTGGATGACGGCGAGGCCTAAGAAGGGAAAGACTCGGAGGCAGGGAAGACTCAACAGTTGTTTCCCACGCAAAGGGGAGTACAACAGTACGAGGGTTTACTAGTCCGTCTGCTGTCGCTAGAGAATAACAGCAGGTGTGGGTGAGTAGAGCGATGGCTAGGCCAGTGATGGGAGTACGGTGGGACGGTGAGGCCTGCGTGGCAGCACAGCCGGCCGTGGGGAGGAGAGAGTAGGCAGTCCCGCCGGCGCTTGTTTGAGCGGCTGGAGCAGGAAGAGCAGAGATTGAAGAAGCACGACGGCCGTTGGATGGACATCCAACAGTCACAGCTTGTGCGTCAACCTTTTTTTTTAGGAAAGGCTCAAATCTATGGAAAACATCATACGTCCCATCTTCCATTATTTCTAATAATTTACAGCCCATTTGCTAATTCTTAAGGGTTTTTTTGGAGCCCATATACTTTTGTTAGCATTACAACCCATATTGTGGCCACGGTTAAAAAATTATACGAAATTTTGCATATTTCAGTGTGGTCCGAACTGTTTTTAATCCCGAAATTTCGAGTCACATTCAAACTGATTTTAAAAATAAATGTATATCAATATAAAATCCAACAAATTGTCCACGCATAAAAATCAATGCAATTTAAAATCTCGAAATGAAAAAAAGAAATTTGAAACTAATTGCCGGTTTGATGCGTTTAAAAAATGTACATCCCATTTCTCATTACTGATAGGCCATTTTCTCGGCCAGCCGAATGAAGCTCTCCTCGTCTTGAAAGATTTCTAGCCCAACAGGCCTGACAAAGCGACTTACTTGGCAAATCACAAAAAACTGGGCTGTCGTCGTGGACGCAGCTGTCAGCCTCTCCACGTACAGTACTCTTTCGATGGAAGTCGGTCGTTGACCACACTGACCACGCCGCACCGAGAGCACCAAGGCGGTGGACGACGGCGAGGCCTAGGAAGGGGACGGCACGGAGCCGGGGAAGACGCGACAGTGGATGCCCACGCGGAGAAGAGTACGAGGGTTCACTGGTTCAGCTACGGTGTGAGGCTATCGTCGCCGCAGAATGACAGGGGGTGTGGGTGAGTAGAGGGATGGCCTGGCCAGCGGTGGGAGTAATAGGGGGTGGTGAGGCCTCCGTGGCATCACAGCCGGCCATGGGAGGCAGGAGCACGCTGCACGACTGGCGCTGGTTTGGGCGGCTGGGGCAAGAAGACCAGAGGTTGAAGAAGCACTACTGCTGTTGGATGAACATTCTACGGTAACTGGAGCTAGAATCTTTCATATTGACTAATTTGACAAAGCCCTCTGTCCCCGTCAACTTGGTAGGCCCACAAGTAGGCGAAATACAGAGGCCCTTCCGGTGGGTCCCAGATGTCAGGTGGAGGAATCAAAGACTTGAGAAGGTGTACAGAACAAGCTAGTGTACCAGTAAAGAGACGCTGCTGAGTTTTAGAAAAGAGAGAGACGTGCTCCTATAGCTGGTTCGAATACAATCCCAGACTATGACTATATATGGTGCTATGCTACTCTACAAGTAATGAAACTGACATATCCAACATTCACTTCTCCTCTTCTCTACTTACTCTGCCTAGCATCAGAAGCTCTGGCCGCAGCAACCATGTCCACTGGCTGCTCGTCCACCTGCTCTTCAGCAGGCAACAACCAAATATCCGCCAAGTCGCCACCCATACCATCACATGTGGGTCTCATCACACCCCCGCCGGCACGCGCACCACAGCCGGTTGCTCATCGCAACCCGCTGCCGTTGGTGTGGTGCCACTACTGCAAATCACGCAGAGTCATCCTTCGCGTCTCAACCACAATCCTCAACCCTGGCCGAGTCTTCTACAAATGCCCAAATCATGGGGTAATAGTATGTTTAAGTGTTGTTCTGCTGCTTTCAGTTGCTGATTTTTTAATAGTTTGGTTGATGATCTTCCAATTTGATTCGTGCAGAAAAGGGAAGATTCATGTGATTTGTGTTTCTAGGAAGTTGTTGATGTGGGGGAGTGCAACTACGCAGATTATTTGGTTAGCCGAGGAATCCCCATACCAGTAGGTTGGGGTGTTGGACAAGTAACTGAAGGAACGATAGAAGAGGAAGATGCAGAGCAGAAGGTTAAAGATGCAGTTCCTCTGATCATGGCCAAGCAACAACTGTTGTACGGCCTTGACAGCAATGAGGAGATGAAAGAGCTTGTGAAGATAATGGGAAAAATTGATGTGCTCTGTAGGATGATTGTCTCTTTATTTGCAGTGTATTTAGCACTTGTGATGTATTCAGTGGCTATGACATGAGCACTTTGCTCAAACTAGTAATGAATGAAACCTGTGTAGCAGACTGGGCGTAGTGTTGTGAACATCTAATGATTTCTATTAACAGAAATCAGGTGGTATCCCCCTTTGCTCATAAATAAATAAATAAATAGAAGAGGCCCTTTTGGTAATCAATAAATAAATTAGCAGAGGACCTGTCGGGTCAGCTTTGTTCTCATTCAAAGACGTCGAGCAAATTGAAGTCCAACAGCAAACTATATCATCAAATTCAAGTTTCACAGCCAAATATGAGTACAACTAAACAACAATATCATCATGTTTTAGTCGTCATACAATCACCAAACACAAATCAGCATACATAACAAGTGATGTTCTCACAGGAAAATACTAAACAACATGTTCATCAGGTTTCAGTTGTCACAACAAACTCAATTTCACATAGTAGATAAAAAAAGTCTTCTGATAGGCAAATACGACAAAAGCAATGTAATCATCATCCGCAGCAGCAGCGTCAACATCTTTGCCATGTGTATCAGTCTGAATCGTAATTCCCCACGGTGTCATCTTCTTCTTCATTCTCAACGTCCTCGAACGTTGGTTTCTTCTTGATCAACTCTTGTACGTCCATAGCACGACAGGCCATCTTTTCGCCGACATCATTGACGTGATGGTTCTCAAAGATATTAGGAACATCTGTGTTTTCTTGTACATCAGGAGCAGTGTAAGCATCATCTTGTTGTGCAACTTCATTAAACGGATTCCTCTGCTCAAACCTTTGCACTACTCTCCAGTCATCGCTACATGCAAATGTGTCTTCCAAGAAAAATATAGGTGTTGCTTGATTTGCCAAAATAAAAGGCTCGTTGGTCTGGTACGCCACCTTGACATTGATGGATTTGAAATAATCATTAGCTCTGGGTTTTGCGATCCTGGAAAACAGGTTATACCAATGACAGCACAACAGAACCACACACCGATGATCCTCGAAATTGGAGATATATTGCAACTAAACAATGTCTGTTATGTTAGCATACATTTCAGTTGTCTCTTTGTCATACGTATCAGTGCTCATGATGGCACTGTTTTGTGTCTTCCCGCCTTCGTCTCGTGCAAGGGTGTTGTAGCGCACATCTCCAACAACGCAAGATTCATAATGTCTTACCCGAGTATCAGGACCCATTGCTAGTGAGTAAAGGGCATCATCAACTGCCTGCCCATCCTCCCGCATCTTCTTAACCTATGGTTAGAAAATAGACAAGTTGATCATCTTATGTACTCAATATATTAAAAAAACTGACAGTGCAATTCAAAAGCTTACATGGCTCTTGAACCATTTTGCAAATCCTGCCATAACCAGTTTGTCAATGTTTCTTGGATTTTGCGGCAGTAACTCCTTTTTATAGATGCTGCACAACATAGTGATCGCATAAAACATCTATATATATAAGAAGCTGCTAGTTTAGTAGACTATGATGTATAAGTTGCAGTACTTAGCACTTACTTGATATAAGGTAGTATCCCAGGACAGTTATTCAACACATACCAAACCATTTTGTCCAAATCTTTAGGTTTGTCCTCTTGTCGACTCTTCCCTATAACTCGAACAGAATAATCGAAAACATTGAGCCCGGGATTGTCTTCATCCACGTCTTTGCTAAGTTGCAGAATGTCAACGCTTCTGTAGCAATGTAGGCCTCTGAAATGGAACCTTCGGGCCTACCTCTGTTCCTAACATAGCCCTTGAAAGTGCCTAGCCGCCTTTCAATAGGGTACATCCAGCCATACTGTACTGGAACTCTAAGTAGTGCCTCATACAGCCAGATGCACCATCAGATCAAAGAAGGCTGGAGGATATATCTTCTCAAGGTCGCATAGGATAGTTGGTATCTTGTCTCTAAGACGCTCCAAAGCATCTATCCTGATATTTCTACTGCAGAGTTCCCTGAAGAATTGTCCCAACTCTGCAACTGCTCTGTATAAGTCAGGGCGGCCCAATCCTCTAAGGATAATACGTAAAACCCTTTGAAGTAGGACGTGGCAGTCATGAGTTTTCAACCCTTGTACCTTGTCTCCATCTGCACTGACTCTCCTTTCAGGGTTGGAAGCAAATCCATGTGGGAATATCACTCGTGACAGGACCTTGCAGAATTCTTTTCTTTTTACCTTGTCCAAGACGTACATAGCTGGTGCCATATCCCGTGGTTTACCTTCATCTTGCACCTGCAAATCATGTCTTCTACCCAGGTGTGTCAAATCAATCCTAGATTTTAAGGTATCTTTCGTCTTGCCTTCAATATTAAGAAGTGTGCCGATAATGCTGTCACATATATTTTTCTCGATGTGCATGACATCAAGATTATGCCGCAGATCCAAATCTTTCCAATGCTCCAAGTCCCACAAAGTGGACCTACGGGTAAACAATAATCTCTCTTCTGCCCTGTCACGCTTGCTTTTACCGCTACCATTATCAGGATGGTTTCCTGGTATAATATGCCTAACCTTCTCTAATTCCACTTGCAACTCATCGGCGGTGAGCCTATTTGGCGCATCACGGTTTTCATGCTTTGCATTGAACACATGTCTTCGGTATTTTCTAGGATGTGGCTTGTCCTTGGCAAGGAAACGGCGGTGTCCAATGTAAATGATCTTGCTAAGTATTGCGTATGACAGCAGATTCCTGTCACAGCGAACACATGCATTGTAACCATGTGTCGTTCACCCTGACATAGTGCCCAAAGCCGGATAATCATGGATGCACCAAATTATAATAGCACGCAGAAAGAAATCAGCTGGTGGGCTGCTATATAGGTCTCGCGTGAGACCACCCCTCCATAGCTGTTGAAGTTCCTCCATAAGAGGCTCCATGAACAAATCAAAATCCTTTCCAGTACTTTTTGGACCTGGGATGAGCAAGGCCATCATGTAGTTTGATTCTTTGGTGCAGACATTTGGAGGCATGTTGTAAGGGATAACAAGCACTGGCCACATGCTACATATGGTGCTCTGGTGGCCAAATGGTTTTAATCCATCTGAAGCTAAGCCAAGTCTAATGTTTCTTGGGTCAGCAACAAACTTTTTGTGCTTCTGATTGAAGCTTTTCCACTCACTGCCATGTGATGGATGGCTCATTACATTCTGATCTCTGTACTCCTGGTTCCTAGAATGCCATAGTACATCCTCTCTTCTTTCAGCATCATGAAACAACCTCTGCAATCTTGGTGTAATTGGAAAATGTCTCAGAACATTATGAGGAATCCTCTTCACAACATAGCCATCTTTCCATCTTGATGATTTGCATTTAGGGCATTCACTTAAGTTGGCATAATCCTTCCGGAACAGAACACAATTATTCTTACAAACATGGATCATATCATATCCAATTCCAACTGCACGAAGGAAATTCTTCAGTTGAATATAGGTGTGTGGAAGCTCAGACGCATCTGGGAACGCTCTGCGGAAAGCAACCAACATCACATCGAATGATTTGTTGGTCATCCGCTCAGATGTCTTCACCTAAAGAAAGGTGACCATAGCTGAGAGTACTGACAGCTTATTTCCTGGGGTGACAGCCACATTGCATTGTTCCAACATGCGGGCCCACCGTTTTTCTTTTGCAGGTGAAAGTTCATGGAATGCACGAGCATTTCGTAGCATTGTTTCAATGTTGGTCGAACTCACTGGCTCTGCCACCACCACCTCCTCCTCCTCCTCCTCTTCCACCTGAGCATCAGGCAGATCAAGATGGTGATCTGTTGCTTCCACGTAGTCAATAACATTGACGTTCATAGCTTCACCATGATGAACCCACCTAGTATATGTGGCCGACATCCCATACAAGTGTAGATGATTTTTCACAGTTGACTGGGGTCTTGTAACTGAATTCATACAACTGCTACACGGGCAGAGCACATCTGATTTCGGACCACCGTACTCAGCTCTGATAAAGTTCATGAAGTTTTCAACCCCCTCGACATATGCAGCGGAGAATCTTCGAGCATAAGTTATCCAAGTCCTGTCCATCTGTTAGACATACAAATTAGTTCTTCTACTATATATTACAGGAAAAACATATATGCTTTTTTATGAAGTCCAGAAGAAAATACCTAGGTCGATGTCTAAAGCTATGGCAAGATATTTGGATGAGCACATCTAAGTAACGAAATATATGTAAAGCTAATTCAGCAAACAGATTTGAGTGCTAAATTATGGCAGGTTGTTTCACCAGTCAATGAGGCCGAGCACACAGCCATCGAACTATCGAAGGCCATCACAGCAACAAAGATCGAGTATAAAACGGTGTAGAGCTATTTCACCTAACAGATTGGCTACTAGACCATGGCAATCTACGTCACTATAAATATATGGCAGGATATTTTAGCAACTAATCGGCCTTGGCATGCCATCTCACCTAAGCATATTGAGTGCAGAACAGGGCAAGGAAGCTTCTTAAGCAGAGCATATTGACTGTAAACTACTTCGGCTAACAGTGAGATTAACAACGTCTATCAGCTAACATTCAACGCTACACCGACATGCACGGGGCCTCAGTCTAGAATGTGCGTATCGTGGGAGAAGCTGACCGCCGTGCGTCTCCACACGAACGTCGCCAGTGGTGGCGGTGTTGACCGCTGTGCGCCTCCACAAGAACGCCGCCAGCGGTGGCGGTGCGGCTAGAGGACGGCAGTCTACGAGAGCGTACTGTGGGAGCGAGAGGATCGCCGTGCGTCCCCTCGACGAACCGCGGTGCCAATGTATCAGCGTGGCGGGGAGGGCGGCTTTGGCGGAGAGAATGTAGTGGAGGGGGACGGGGGGGAGGGGGTTTAGGGAATATTATTCGCTAGTTGGCTGAAGGGCGATTGAATCTAGGATTTGGGGGGAATTTTTTGGTTGGGGGGAGGATTTTCGCGCAGTGGGCGGGGGGAGTTTGGCGCATGGTCGGTTTCTCCAAGTGCAGTCCCACGTGTCAGTGAAGAGGCAAGCCGAAGCACGTTCCGTTTGCGTGAGCCGTGTGCAGGACCGAACGTGTGTGGGGTGCAATGCGACCGCGACACGGGTGCTGTGAGTGTACCACCTTTTTTCCTTTTAAACTAGGTGCTTCGCCCCCTCAAGAAAAACTTGTTGCTTCGCACGATCCATTGATACTACTACTAGTAATCCGGTAATCCGGACTAAAACGGCGCGGCCGGGTCTTTTCCCGCGCGATATGCTAGGAGGTTGGCTTAGTTGGGGGGTTTTTAGGACGAGTAATGCTACACCTACATAGTCCCACTTACGTAATTAACATAATGTGAAACATGTGAGCTGTTGATTGTATATTGGGGGAGGGAGGGGCCCACCACCATGAAAATCAGGGGAGGAGAGAGAGAGGCAATTTACGTTAACCCTTTCGTAGGTTCCCGTAGATGTAGAAAAATGTGAAATGCATGAGTGTGCATTTGCAGATAAGGCCTTCCCTCGTTCATCCTTTTCTCCCACAAGATCTTGATCTTCCGTGCAACGCATGGGCATCTTGCTAGTATTCCTACAATATAGTACATTATTGTGAAAGTTCATATACTCCGGCCGAGATTAATGCAAACACGGTAGATTTTCATTACATTTCGAACTTTTATAGGACATAAAAATAAAAGAAACCCGACCCTAAACCTATTCTACAGCAGCGACCGATGTCCTCCATCTGCGATCTCCATGTACAGGGGCGGGGTTCAAGACCCATGAAGTGAAGGTGCGGTCTCCGGCGTGGAAAAGTAGAACACGGGAGACGGACCGGCCAGTTGGCACACCATGCCCTGCCGCCTCCCATGCCCTACTCATCCTCGGAGGAGTCCCCGACCTCGGCAGTGCCGGACGTTGGACGACGGTAAGTAGGACGCGTGGCTGACGGTGCTCCCATCGTCGGCCGCCAGCGTGGCCACCGCTTGTGCGGCGACTTGAGCGAGGGCGGTGACCTCGAGCCCCATCCCCGAAGACAAGCTCTCCCGTAGAGCGTTCGCGCTTGCGGACATGGCGGATGTGGTGCCAGGTAGGAGGACGATACGCTATGGTGTGGAGGTTAGCTGGGCGTTGCCGCTTTAAGTAGCGCATTCCGGTGACGCCAAGCTTCGTGGTGCGTCATTAAGTCACTGAAGTTGGTTCCTCGAGCACCGAGCCTCTTAACGATGGCTTACGGGCAGACAGCATGAATGCGGGTAGCTGGCGCCGGCTGGGAACGCACCACGCGACAGCGCGAGGGACGAGGGTTTTTGGTGTGCTAGGGTAGTCAGCTGCGGTCGTGGCAACGTTGGAGATGCCCTTTGCTCATATGCGGTCGACGCAAGTCATTGAAAAACCAAGACGACCCGGCATGGTCTCAGGTCCTGAGGATGCAGTTGGCCATGCTACACCACTCCGCGGACGCGTCCTGGCGCCCCGTGCATCCTTGATGAGCTGGGTGTTGGGGTGTGTTTGGATTGGGGCCAAAGTGCACCTTACCAAAATTTTGGTCATGACCCAAAGATTGGTCTTTATTTGGATGGTTGCCATTTTTTGAGGTTTTGGTCATGACCCAAAAATGGATGGTTGCCGTTTTTTTGGCATGCCAATGAACTCTAGCCAACTCTAGTTCATTTTTCTTGTCGATGTCGGCCAAATCATGAGCAACCAAAACCTCAACCAAAATTTTGGCTACCCAATGATTTGATGGGGCAACCTTGGGCACAAACCAAACACACTGTTGGTCATGCCACAGCACTAACGCCACCCTCAGCACACTGAAACCGACCGTGTCTAGTGACGATGAGCATGTTGCTCACCACGGTCACCGTGTCTAGAGGTGGTGCTAGAGCTGCGCCATGTTGTTGGCCCCCATGACCCACATGAACGGTTGCCGGTGGCGAGGAGGTCATGGGCCAGC
Organism: Triticum urartu; assembly: GCF_056163025.1. Lineage (NCBI taxonomy): Eukaryota > Viridiplantae > Streptophyta > Magnoliopsida > Poales > Poaceae > Triticum > Triticum urartu. The sequence goes on along the minus strand of NC_141875.1, from coordinate 324,991,341 downwards.
TCCTCCATTGTAATAGATTGCGCTACGTCGTCCCGACACGTGTGCCCCACATGTCAGTTTCCCTGTTTTCCCAGCCATATTCGACCGTCAGTGCTCTACATTGCGCATTAGGCCTTTCACTATGCAGGCCAAGCAAGAAAACTTATTGTTTATTTGAGCCTTTCAAGTATAATCATGTGGCGTTTGCTTATTTCTCATTCCTCTCCAACCCTCTTCTCCATCGATCATGTCGCCCTCGGGTCGAGTCCATCCTCCCGCATGCCTCATTTGAACATTCCGTCGACTATCATTCGCATGTGGGCCTAGACCATGCTTGAATTTCCAATGTTTATTTGTAATTTGTCTGACATGCATACAAACAAATGGTTCGTTTGAAGTTTCACTTTGCCTCCACTACGTGTTGCTTCGTGTCTTAGTTTTGACATCCCATTCGGTTCATGCCCCGACACATGTTGACGAGATCGATTGATGTTCAGACATCAATTGCGTGTCGTGCAAGGAGATAAAGGTTTGGTATGTTTCTATGATAGAAATGACCCGCGGGGGTTGGGGGTCTGTGGGGTTCAGAGGGAGTATATTGTACGTTCATAAGCGAAACAAAGGTATTGTACCCACCCTAGTCCTCTTTCAACCGATCTCCGGACCCCAAGATGAAATCGAGAGAGAACGAGTGGGGGCATGTGTGATACCTAAGGCGGATTCAAAATTTTGAACCGGTGATCATAGCATCCGCAAATCATATATAAAGTGTATTCAATGTTCGTTTCGTTTTTGAATGTACAATATACTCCCTCCTATCCTTTCTAGTTTACATATAAGTTTTATGTGTAGTCAAAGTATCTCTACTTTGATAAAAAAAAGTATCAACATTCAACAACGCCCCAATATTGTTAGATTCGTACGTACTCCTAGATTTGTACTCGAGATGGTTTCCAATTTGTTTTCAACCACGTGAATGTGCTTGTTCTCGCGCATGCTCTTCCTACTAGGATTTCACCACGTATAGCCAGTCCAATAGTAAATTTTTTTAAGCTCCCTGTCCAATAGTACTAGTGGAGTACTGACAACATCTGTACTAGAGTATGCAGTGCTCATAGTTGTACTCCCTCCTTCCATTTATATAGGGCCTATGTGGAGGAGAGAGATGTGAAAAAGTAAGGGGAGTGAGCTCTCATGCAAGAGCCTAGCTATATACGCATTCCTTGTTAAATACGTACAATAAATATGAAGAAAGAGATGGAGAAGAGATGGAAAAAAGTACTAATACAATAGCCAACCTTATAAATTGTTTTGCGGGACATAGCCAACCTTATAGCCCACACTATTGTATGAATGCATATAATAGACGATGGCTATAGATGACATGGCAGTTCCTTATAGCCATCGACTGGCTATATTATTAACCATGCTCTAATGAGTTTTTCAAAACCGCATTAGACTATTCTCAAGATTAATAGTACATAAGATGTATAATGTGAAAATTATATCATTGGAAGCTCCTTTCACATACGTATCCCTGCCTTACCCTCCCTTTCGGTCACTTGCTGGCGGACCCCATGCTTGCTAGGCCCCGCATGTCAGTTACTCAATGGGTTCGGCCACGTCAGGGGATCCTCATCCATAGTATACTCCCTCTATTTTTATTTACTCTGCATAAAACGGAGGGAGTGGTAGTATAAATGATGCGGGCGGGGGAGGGGAGGGACGTCGGTTTTCTCTCAACTGCGCTCCCACAAGCGAGCGAAAACGCAAGACGAAGCGTGTTCCATTCGGTGAGCGACGTGGAGGGTCCAGCGTGCTGGGCTGCAACGCGTACGCGACAAGAGCGATGTACAGTCAAAACCGATTGACCGGTCGTCAACGGAACCACTATTCACACCAGAACTTTTGCTGCTCGGCCTACGCCAGCAACTGTCCTAAAACCACATCTAATCTCCAGCCCCTTCCCCCACCTTCCGATCCCCTAGCCCGCATCAAGCATCCCCTAGTTCGTCGGAAAGCCATGGTGCGCCGCAAGATCACGTACTATAAGATGCTGACACCGGAGCGCCGCGCAGAAATCACGGGGGCGGTCGGCGCCAGAGACCTCCGTTCCCAAGCTCGCTTTGCGGCGGGCCGATCCCTGATTTCTCTGGAGCCAAGCTACAAGGTGGAGGAAGCCGATCCGATGTTCATGGCGAAGGTCGCGGTGCCGAAGGCCCCCAATGGGTATGAGACGATGGACGTCGACTTCGTGCCGGCGTCCGAGTCCCCCATAGTGTAGGTGGACCAGCGGTTCAACCTGGCGATACTAAAGGAGGACCGGGAGGCGGAGGCTCAACTCGACGCAGAGGCGTGCATGCCGCTGCCATCGAGGCTCTCCTGCAGGTGGAGCCGGATGTCGTGGATGTGAACCGGGCGGCGGAGGCTCAACTTGAGGCGGAGCGTGCGAATGCCGCTGTGATCGAGGCCCTCCTGCAGGCAGAACCAGACGTCCTGGACTTGAACCGGGTGGCAGAGGCTCAACTCGACGCGGAGCGCACGGATGCCTCTGTCATCGAGGCCCTCCTGCAGGCGGACCGGACGTCCTCGACTTGAACCGGGCGGCGGAGGCACAACTCAACACGGAGCGCGTGGATGCCGCTGCCATCGAGGCCCTCCTGCAGGCAGAACCGGACGTCCTCGACTTGAACCGGGCGGTGCTCTCATCCGTGTAGAGCGCCCGCATGCTCCGCGTGAACGAGTAGATGGAGGCCGAAGACAACCACGGTGCGGAGACACACGTCGGCAGCTACGCCTGGTTCGCCCCAGCAGCCAAAGACGACGAGGCTGTCTCGTTCCGCGAGCAGTGATAGTTTTTCTTTTTTTTGTTGTTTTTATGGATCTTTTGCTGTATAGTAAAAACATATATTGTTATGCAAGTCGCCTGACTTGGGTCAGTCTACCATTTCAGGCGGTTGGATGAATATCCTACGTCTCCTAACCCTTCTTCCTCACCTCTTATTCTTCCCCAACAGACCACCACACAGGCCATACGGATACTCCCCAACATGCGGTTGGATAAACATACTCTATGAACGAAAATTATGTGTCAGCGGTAGGATGGATGAGTTTGGTTTGTTCACAAGCGACAGCACGTGTCAGTGAGGGTGTGTTCCCTTGGTTGGGTTTGCGGCGTGCAGGAGTGACTGTGCATGTGAGGGTGCGGTGCGACCTCGGCGTACAGGAGCGACCGTGTGAGGGTGCGGTGCGACCGCGACAGCCATGCGCAAGTGTACCTCCTTTTCATTTTGTAAACTTTAAGCAAGCTTGGCAAAAATGTGTGGCGAAGTATGGAAATGCAAGGCCTAGACCCAAACAGGATAAGAACGTAGTACTACGTACTAGGAGTACTAGTGTTAAAAAAGAAAGGCAGGGTTTTCCTTCATGGGATTAATCGATACAAATCCTCGTTTCACGTGTCAATTAATACGTATTTTTCTCCAAAGCCCAAAGAGCTAACCATCTCACTCCTCATCACTTGATTAATGCAGCACCATGCAAACCAACCTTCTCATTTCCGCATGCATGCAGGGGATATTAATGTCCTTGGTTGCTAGTACGAGGCAAACTCCATCAATTTTGCCTCGATTAGTGTTTGTGGCCTTTTGCAAATTGTAATTTCTATATACTCACCCTGTGTACAAAAAAATCAAGGTAGTAACTATATTTGACTTCCTTCCCCATTGCGGTGACGTCGACGATATCTCGAACGTTGTGGTTTGGCGAAGTGCGTTCGACGGAGAACACCATTGAGGGAGACCACGGTAAGTCGTTTGCAAGTGCCGCCTGCAAGCCGAGACAACCGCCTTATTTGCATCCAGGAAGTCTGTTGAACCAAAGGACGCGTAAATGTACTAGTACTACTCGTACACAATAGCGTCGTCCGTCCAGCTTAGTGCGGTGAGATGGTTTCTCGAAGAAGACGATGGAGAAGCGGAGTCAGCGAAGAGTGAATTGATGGTTGCTCCATCCGTGCTTTGTGATTTGATGCCTCACTGCTTTGTGATTTGTGATATAAGTGACAGGGGAGTAGACTCTGTCCTCTATACTGTACATGCGTCCAAGCACGGGAGAAAGAGGAGAGACGTTGCATTTTTCTATTCCTTCAATCAATCAATCAATCAATCAATCAGGAAGCTTCGGTTCCATCCTTTTGGCTTTGGCAACATTGTCCACAATGGTTCCCTCGATGCCAAAAGCTATTTTCACATTTGGCTACACATTGTGGATGCCCTCAACCGTACCACTTGGTTTTGCTCCTGTGTGCTATCTATAAAAATCTCAATTATATTGATCTAAAAAATTATAGAATCAAGATTAGTAAAAAGGAGGTGATTTTGCCACGCGGATGGCGGGGGAGGTTTCTTATTTTTAGGGGACGTTGTCCTGGCGGTTTGCTAACATGCGGTCCCACGTGTCAGTGCTTTACCAAGCCGATCCGCTTCCCACATGAGGCAGAATAACGGCAGAAGCAACACGTGGTTAAGTTCAAGAAGATGAGGGAGAAGCGGATTCAGCAACGAGTGAAATGATGGTTGCTTCATCCCTCCAACTTCTTTTTTCAACATTATTACTTCGTCCCTCCAACTTAACTGCGGGAAAGGTGCAACTTTTGTGATTTGACGCCTCATTGCTCATTACTACGCCGGCGCCATGACTGGGTGCTTCACCCCGGCTGCTCTACACTGTATTCCAGTATGGCACGTGGAACCGGTAGCTTAATGCCCCACATGTCGGCGGAAGGTGCTAGAAGATTTATGAAAGCGAGCGCTCCACTCTTACGACGGAGGAGTACACGACACGACGGCCCAGTGAACTATCACTTGTACTGTATATAGTACTATAGTTTTGCTGTTTCGCACGATCCATAGATACAAATCCGATTAAACAGGAAAGGGCGGGATTTTTCCCGCGCGGTATATGATACTGGCCATACATTTCAAAGGCAATTTTAATGTATGCAAACTGAATAATTAAGTAACAATATGATATTTAGTAAAACTAAAAACACATATGATTTATTGTGTTAGAGTGTAGTAGTGGTGCTGTATTGCATAGTTATTAGATGTAACATGCGAGAACGTGTAGAGATGTAGTTTTGGAGGGCCTACAGAGAGAAAAGCGTAATACTTTCACCGAACTTCAGAATAAGCTGATTACAGTCACTATATACATTTTGCGGTGATTATACGGTCACTTGCTCACGGTTCAGCATCGGATTACACTCTATTGACCGGCCAAATAGTCTGCGTGGCACCAAGTTGACTAGTTAAATTAACCACGTTCCTTGTGGGTCCCACCTGTCAGTTCGCATAGGGAAAGGTCAGACAAACACAAATTTACGCACGCGCGACAAGACTCCACCCCGTGCGCGGGAATCACCTGCTTGTGCATGTGTCTGTCAGGGCCTGATGTGTGCGCATGCACGTGTAGGTTGAGCACTTGAGCGTGAGAGTGTGTGTTGGTCGTGTGGTGTACTGGTGTGTGCATGCATGCGTGCGTGTGTGCGTGTGAGTGTTGCGTGCGTGCGTGGCCACATGTGTACGTGTGAGTGTTGCGTGCGTGCGTGGGTGCATGTGTTCGTGTGAGTGTTGCGTGCATGCAGTTCGTGTGCATGCATGTGTGTGTGTATAATCACCACACCAGCTCCTGTGTGTTAAAACAGACGGCTCAGCATACCAATACAAGGCCACCTTGTCCGCTGTGCCCGCGGTCATGACTTCGAACCACCATCCAATACTTTCTTGTCGTTTGTTTTCATTCTTACTAGCAAGATGCCCGTGCGTTGCATGTAACATCAAGATGCATTTGTATGACTAGTTTATCTTGTGAGAGAAAAGGATGAACGAGGGAAGGCCTTATTTGCAAATGTGGAGAGGAGTGTGGGTACCTTTTTGCAAAATTTTCATAGTTTCTTTCCTATCAATCAGATATAAATCGGACGATCTATATTGCAGGATGGCAGGCACACCATCATCACTAACTCTATTTTTTATAAGAGTGTATTTTATCCCTACTCTTATAAAAAGCATAGTCAGTGATGATCGTGTGCCTGCCATCCTGCAATATAGGCCGTCTGATCTATATCTGACGGATAGGAAGGAAACTATGGCAATTTTGTAAAAAGATACCCACACCCCTCTCCACACTTGCAAATAAGGCCTTCCCTTGTTCACCCTTTTCTCCCACAAGATAAACTACTCATACAAATGCATCTTGATGTTCCCTGCAACGCATGGGCATCTTCTAGTATTTTATAAGAGTGTAGATGTAGAGTAGATACAAGCCAATAGGTGGGCCCGATGGTAGTGAGATAATGTGATGCAACACTAGAGGTGCAACGTGGAGCGTTTAACTGGTCAACTAGTCATGTCTTGAGCAAATACAGAGTTGTACGGTGAGCCTGTGACTGTATAATAACCACAAAACGTAAATGGTGACCATAATGAGTGGATTTTGAAGTCCAATGTATGTATCGTGCTTTCTCTTCAAATACAATGGTCGTCACTGTATATATCGCAAGAGAAAGATGAAACATGCGTGAATGTGCTAGAGGCTTTCTTTTAGAGGACCTGGAGATAGTTTGTGTGCGTACGTGAAAGGGGCGTAGAGGGGGGGGGGTATGCGATGGAGAGAGAGATGCTCTTCGTTTCTCTTTATTATGAATAACTTTATATATAGTATAAAAATATACAAATTCATAGTGCGGAATAAATATCATTGTGGGCACCATGCAATGCAAGCTTTCATACTCCTCCATATAACTTTGTAATGTTGTATATATGTAGAAATTCTAAAACATTTTTTTGGCCACACTTTATTCAAAAGGAATGGTGTATGTGAAATAAACGTGAAGAGAGGGATTTTTAGATCAATGGGGTATGTGATGTAACATGTGTGAATGTGTAGTTGATGCATTTGGCAGGGCCTAGAGAGGTATGTGTTTGTATTACGTATTCGAGAGAGGCATGGGTAGAGGGGCCAACAGGGGGCGTGGGAGAGATAGCATGAGAAATGAGAGTGGTCTAGAGAGAGAGAGAGACGAATATGACGTCACGGCGAGAGATTCCCTTGAGTGTGTATAAGCAAGGGGGAGTGGATAGAGGCACCAGGAGAATATTTTTTTTTGTGTGTGTGGTGTCTGTGTTGGTATGTGTGGGTGTGAGAAGATAACGAGACGTGGGGGCAGAGGGTGTGTCACCGCATGAGGTCTGGTGGGTCGAGGTGAGGCCCTTCGTTCCGTTCCGTCCTGCACCACATTGGTCGGCCCGTGATGCATTTAGGGAGACCCATGGATGATTAGTCGTACAAGACAAAGATAGCATAATTGTGAAGGACTCTATGTCCACTGACAAAGCCGGCTAGGATTTTTAACCCTAGGTTCTTGGACTAAGGTAACCCCTTTATCTCTGATATTACTATTCATCCAACCTAACTTTAAGGGGCATCCTACAGAATGCTCTGCTAGAATCATACTCGTTGATTAGGAAGAGAGGTGTGAGACAATGCGTGAGAGACGGGCCTAAAGATAATGTGCGTACAGGAGACACATAGGCAGGTCTATGTATATAGAAAGGGTCGATGGGGATTGTGCGTGTGTATGCTTGCGAGAGGAAGAGTGCTTGTGATAAAGGTTAGTGAAAATAGTCGTAAATGGTTACGAGAGGGAGGGAGGGTTATATCGAGAGCATGTGTGCGAGAAAGACACCTCGGGAGAGAGTGTGTGAGCATGTGTGAGAGACCACTGATGCAGAGTGAAACTACACGTACAAGACTACTGTACACATTGATTAAAGATATAAATTGTATCCAAATATTAGGATGGGATCATGATATTTGAAATTCGCGTAAGGAACAGTCATTGATCCATCAGACATCTAGATTCTATTGAATTTGAGCATGCCTATATTATTATTCGACATGAAGTCCATTCAATTATTTGAATTTGATATCATGGCATTTGTAAATCATACCTAAATTATGGGGGCACCAATATTTGCTCTGATTTTTTTACATAATAGCATATGTAGTCGTGTACAAAATAGATTCTAATTTAGCTCCTCCATTCCAAAATAATCATAGTTACAGGATTTTCAAGTGTCAAAATTTCAAAAAGAAGCGGATAATTTAATGAGGTATTCAAACATACAAGGTCAAATTTAACATTGTCTATTTAGGTCAATCCTCAAAGTTCAAGAGTACTCTAAACGTGAATCCTTGTGTTTCAAAATTTTGAACGAAGTGCCAAAAGAGCCTCTACTCGCCCGAAACCGCGTGAGACTAATGTTTGGTAGTACAAGGAAATTACTTTTCTAATAACTCCGACCTGTGAAACCTACCGGCCCGACGTCCAAAGGTCTAAACTGGGGTAGGTTTGTAGCTTCATCTAGATGCCACGCAACCGCCTCCGAAAAACATTCATACACAATGGCCGCCTAAGCACACATGCGTGCGGCCGAAATCGCTCCCGCCCACTATTTGGGACACCTGGGATTACCATCCTACACCCGACCCGTAGTAGGTCCGAAATTTAAGAGGGGGCAAAGTTTGTACTTTCCCCAAATTTCAAACAAGCGTGTCCCATCTTCTGTTCAAAAAACCCAAATACAAGCGCGTACCTAAAAGTGCTAGTGATCGACTAGAGGGGGGTGAATAGGCGATTTTTATGAAGGTCTTCAAAACATGGAAGTTTCGAAGACAAATGATAGAAATAAACCTATTACCATGCAGCGGAGGGTAGACTATACTAAGCAAACCATAGTCAAGTATTCAATGAAGTGAAAGCACAACAACTGATGGCAGCTAGGCAGTATGGATTAGGTAGGAAGATAGTACGAAGCCAATCAGAACAAGTGGTCACACAGTGAAGATAAATGATAATGCAATCATACAATGACTTCACAAGGACCAACAGTAAAAAAAGATATGGGAAGGATAGAACCAGTGACTCGTTGAAGACAATGATTTGTTGGACCAGTTCCAGTTGCTGTGACAACTGTACGTCTGGTTAGGGAGGCTGAGATTCAACTCAGAAGACCGTGTCTTCACCTTATTCCCCTTGAGCTAAGGACACCCAGCCCTCGCCCAATCACTCTGGTAAGTCTTCAAGGTAGACTTCCAAACCTTCACAGACTTCGTTCACCAGCAATCCACAATGACTCTTGGATTCTCAGAACGCGGCGCCTAACCGGCTGGAGGATTCACAGTCCTCAAGTGTAATAAGTCTTCAGATCACACAGACAGGAAGACTTAAGTGATGCCTAACACTCTTTGGCTCTGGGTGTTTAGGGATTTATCCTCGCAAGGAATTCTCTCTCAAAGGCTTCGAGGTGGGTTGCTCTCAAATGACAAAAGCCGTACACTAACTCTGAGCAGCCAACCGTTTATGGTTGTAGGGGGTGGGCTATTGATAGCCACTAGGAAACCCGACCTGATTTGTCCGAAATTACCCTGGGTCACTAAGGAACTGACACGTGTTCCAACGGTCAGATTTCAAACACACACGACAACTTTACTTGGGCTACAAGCAAAGCTGGCTTATCCAACTCTGAATAAGATTTTCTCTCATAGTCTTTACTCGAAGACATAGGAGTTTGGTTAAGCATCACTTCAGTCATTCTGACTAGTTCTCTTGGACCCCACTTAACACTACGGTGGTTCCTATGACTCAACAAAGAAGAAAAAGAACGACGAAACCACTAAGTCTTCGTGCTCCATAGTCTTCATGCGATGTCTTCTCTTGTCATAGTCTTCATTGTGAATGTCTTCACATACCACCTTTGACTTCAATGTCTTCATACATTTTTAGGGGTCATCTCTGGTAGGAAAACCGAATCAATGAGGGACTTCTACCTGTGTTATCCTGCAATTCTCACAAACACATTAGTCCCTCAACCAGGTTTGTCGTCAATACTCCGAAACCAACTAGGGGTGGCACTAGATGCACTTACAATCTCCCCCTTTTTGGTGATTGATGACAAACTGGTTGAAGTTTTCCACGGGAATAAAATATGTGAAATTGTAAAGCATAGGGTATTGTCTTCATAAGTTGCAAAGGCTCCCCCTGAAGATGTGCATATAAGTACTTTGCTCTTGGAATGCAAATGCACATGGCAGGTTGTACTTGTGGAGATCCTCTTCAACTTATGATGACAATTCATCATGCATGATTTGATATAGCGAAGATAATGACATGCATAATGAAAAATGGACGTAGGCAAAATGACCTAAGTGCGGAAGTTATCATCGCACATGCGGAATTTATCATCGCATCACAGAATAGCAAATAAGTAGCAGACGACCATCGAGTTTAAGTGTTACAACTCAAAGAACCAAATGTATCGAGAAACGAGAGTTGTAATCACATGGCAAAAAGTAGCAAAAGGTAAAACAACCACCCTTATGGACCCGCTTGAAGACTATCAACCCATATGCTTCTCCCCCTTTTGTCAGTAAGGACCAAAAAGGTTCGAAGACATAGAGCGCCTACTCGTTCCCATGAGGTGCAGGCGAGGCAGCAGGGTCGTCGTTGAGGTCCGGTGGTGCAGAGGAACTTGGGGCAGTGTCGACACGCGCTGAAGTTGGAGGAGGTGAAGTTGCATCATCTTGGTCATCGATGACTCTGGCATTCACTATCGCAGCTAAGGACGAATAGTCAGAGTCTTCAAGTGAGGGAGTCCGGCGCAAGTGAGCATTTATAGGAGGAGTTGAGTCAAACTTGAACCGTTCGGTGAAGCCATCGTCTTGCAGATCAGCTTCAGCACTAAGTAAGGTCAAACTCTTCCACGACCTCCGACAGGTTTCATGAGTGACAAAGGCATTCTTGGTGGCAAGATTACGAATGTGGTTGACATCCACCAAGAGGCCTTGCATCTGACGCTTAAGCCAGTCGTGATGTTTGTCCTATTTCTGGTGTAACACGACGAGAAGCTCTCGGTCATTTAGGACACGAGATCGCCTTCGAGGCCTTTGCGCAATGGTGCTACCAGTGGCGTCAGTTTGAGCGCGAGGGGCACGTGTGTTTCCAGCAAGAGGATAAACACGAGAAACTGCTGGAACTCCTTCAATAGGCTGGGTGAAGCTTTGGTGATCAACATTGTGAAGATAAATGGGATCCTTAGCAGGCTCTGGGTAAATAGCTTCAACTGACAGATCAACCTCTGGCAAGAATATAAGATGATTGCGCGCAGATGGCTGATAGTTGAAGGCAGAGTGACGCTTGATAAGGCGCATGACCCATGGAGCATAGAATTTCAACCCAAAATGTCAGAGCCAGATGCAGCCAACTGCTTGATGAAGAAGTCTTGAGCATTGAAGCTGATGCCATTGAAGATATAGAAAACCAAAGTCTTCATTACTCCTTCAAGCTTCGCTGCAGATGAGTGTCCTTTGACAGGCCATAGAGTCTTCCTGATGATATGGCAAATGGTGCGAGGCAGGTACTCTAGGTCTTCAACAAAGAACTCAGATGGGTATTCAACATCGTGAGGCAGAGGCTTCATCATGCTCAGCATTTGACTCATGTTGGGTTCTGGCTTCTAAAAAATGCTTTCCAAGGCATTCTGGTGTTGTTGACAACCTGGTTCATAGTATTCACCAGGAGTGGGCAGGCCTGTGAGCTCAATGATATCAAGAGCTTTGGCTTCATGATGGGCATTGGCTGTCATCCACTCAAGGACCCAAGTCTTTGGATCCCTGTTGTAGCCTCGAATGTGAAGAGTTGCATAGAACGGGAGCAGAAGCTCTTCATTCCAATGTTCCTTATCGGTGACAAACTGCAGCAGTCCAGCATATCTGAAGCAATCCAACGCTTCTTCAAGGCAGTGAAGGCCAGCTATAGCTTCAGAGTCGAGGCGCATATGTGGAAATATGCGCCCTTGATTGTATAGGACGAAGGAATAGTAGCTGCGCTGCTGATAGCTCCAGAACCGATCTGATGAAATGCGAGGTCTGGTATAAGGGTTCTTGGCGCTGTTGAAGAAGGTGTTATGTGCCACGAAGCCATTCACATTAAAGACCCCAGGTGAAGTTGCAGTGCCTGGGAATCGTGGAAGTCTTGGCTTGGGCTTTTGGACTTGAGGTCTGTGCTCGACATGATACTCAAATTGTGGACCCGCAGCAGGTGGAGGAACCAGAACGGGCCAGCGGACCATAACAGGCTGACCACAATCAAATGTCAGCTCAATTGTATGAGGTCTTGGAGGGGGAACAAGAGCATTGGCATTGTCGTCATGGGCTTCAGGGGCCTGAACTTTTGGCACCGCGGTAGCTTCAGGTGCTTGTACCTCAGGTGCTTCAGCATTGACTCAGGTGCTGCAGTGGCTTCAGGTGCTTGGACTTCTGGCACCGCAGTAGCTTTAGGCGCCGCATTAGCTTCAGCCATGACAACGTCATTGGCTTCAGCGATGATGTTGGTGGCCACCTCAGGGTTGTTAACCTCCACTTCAGAAGCTGGAGGGTCGGACACGTTCTCCTCGAGAACATCATCTTGGTGGGACAGGGGTGTAGCAACTCTTTCTGCTTCAACTCTTGGTTCTTGTTCTTCATCGGCTCATGCAGCCGGAATATCTTCAGCCATTTTGGCTTCGGACTCAGACATGTGCAGAGTGGGAGTGACTTGGGGCCTTGGTCCTTTGCGAAGCCTGCGTAATACTAGCGACGCTTGTGGAGATGGAGTGTGCTGGGCCTCAAAGTCATCGTCATGTTGCACTGGTGAGGTAGCTTGCGGTTGGGGAGAACTTGGGGTGTCTTGTCGTTGTGTGTGATCAGCCCATGATGCATCCTGAGCAGTTGGCGTCAGAGGACGACCAATGCTGATGAGTTCGCTGTGCGTGAGCACAGGCGATGATACCAATTGGTGCTCGATCTGAGGAAGGACTTCATCATCTTCAACATTCTCGTGAGGACCAATGTCTTCAGGTGCGGTGGGGTCAACAGCTAGATTTTCTTCAGCTTCAGGAGCCTCTGGAGAAGCAGGCTCATGAACTATCACTTGGCGTTCTTGATTTTCATACGCAGGACGAGCCACTGAGATTGGCTCGACCTCAAGGGGCTCTGTGGGAGCAGCCCGATCTCTCTTCTTGGTTTTGTGTTTCTTGGTTGGAGGAGCATCATGAGTGGTGCCCTTGGTTTTGCGCTTTCTGGCTTCATCTTCAGCTGCCCTTGTTTTTTTTCAGTTCTGAAGCCACTGTGGGGACCTTAGGCTTCGAGCCTGTCATACTGGCTGGGAAGACAATTGGATGTACTTCCTGCCTTGGTGCTTCGGGTTCTGACACAGCTGTCTTCTTCTTCTTCTTCTTGGCCGCCATTCTGGGGTCGATTCCTGGTCGCCCCAAGGCCTTGCCCTTTTTAGCCTCATTGTATCCTTGGACACATTTAGTAGCAAGATCCTTCATGCGCTCACGAGAACCTTTGGCTTCTTCGCGTTTGGTTCGGAAGGCTTCCTTAAGCTCATGCATCATGGTCTGGAAGTTCTGAATGTCTTCAACATTGAGCTTGGCCATGTGCTTCTTGAACCGAGCCTTTTCATAATCTATCTTATGCTTCAGCTCAACAATCTTCTGAGCTAGAACCAGCTTAGCAGCAATGGCTCCATGGAAGGCGACGCTGATGCCAACGGGAAGGTGAAGATCATCGAAGCTAACATTTGGGCTGTCAAACCACTCATCAATGAATGTGTTGATGATTTCCACGTCAAAGAGAGGAAGGTCGTTGAAGATTTATGCCTCTTGCTTGCTCTTGATCAACTGCTCAAGAGCGTCATCGCCAAGATCGTCGTCGCTGGACAGATCAATGGCGTCATTCTCATTTCGCAGAACAGCGGCAGGGGTCAGTGCTTGGTTGGTGGGTTGCATGGGCAGCTTCACTTTGGAGGGCTTGGAGATGCGTGAATAATCTTCAGACTGCACACTGTGTTCAGGAGGTGCAATGGCCAGAGGCTTCGCTCGTGAGACCTTTGGTGCAGGGGCAGGCTTTGAAGCTTTAGGTTTCTTTAGCTTCTTAGGCTTCGGTGGTGCATGCGCTTCGTCAGATTTAGCATCATCTGCAGGTTGACCCACGACTGCCCCTTGAACCATAATATGAGTGATGAGACCTTCCAAGTTGTAGAAGGGCCCAACAAGATTGGGTTCAGCTTCGCGTGATCTATCGGCACGACGAGCAGAGGGCCCAACAAGACTTCTCGTTGTCTTTGGCCGAGTTCCTGGCAAACTGAAGGTTGCGCTTGAACAGATTGTCGTCACGACACCATAGCAATGACGATGGGTCTGCATCTGCGGGCTGTGGTCCACGGACCATACAAGGATAGAAGCCTTGTTCAATGGCTTCAGCTCTGGACCCGGGTTGAAGATTTTTGTATAGGATGTCTCCCCACGGTCGCTTGATGGCATTCTTCTCAGCATACTCCTGGGTCACGAACCTATACTTGAACCACTGTTCTTCCCAATATCTTCGAATCCATTGGATTCGAGTTTTCCGCTGATTGTAGTCCTCCTCTGGATCTGTTTTGTACAGCTCATAGTGGTCAGGAGGCAAATCTCTTGAGGTGTTGCCACGACGTTGTCTGCCACCCTTCCTTGCAGGTTTTTCTGGTGCCATGAAGTTTAAACTAAAAGGCTTCAAAACTATCAAAGTCTTCCGTCTACTGGTCAGACAAGAACTGGCTTCAGGGGAATTTATATGATGCTGTAAGAATTCTGCAAATGAATGCAGACTATGAGAACCAAGGGATTCTCCCACGGACATGTACTTGTGACAGCATTAAGGTGCGAGGGAAGGGGAAGAGGTCATATGCATCCTCAGAAGATTTTGAAGATAAATCAGTTTAGAAGACATTGTCCTCATAGTGCGAAGACATTCACTCATAGATAGAGAGTTGGTTCCAGATTTGTACGAATCCATGAATAAGTACAAGTGAGGAATCTAACTACTTTGTGAAGCATAAGTGAACATACTAGGCATATTATGAGATGCAGTATGAAATAGATCCAACTTGTGTGAATAGAAACTGCTTGTGGTAGAAAATGATGAATCTGTAGGATCAAAGGGGCCGTAAAAGGAGGTTTTATTTACCACACGAAGAACTGCTAGACGGAGTGGGAGAGGAGGCCGAGCAGTTCAATCTTCCGTGCCCTAACTTGGCGACGGAGGACACCTACGGCGACGGCGGAGAAGACGATGTCCGCGGCCGGCGTGAAGATGGAGTCGGTGAGGTCGCAGCAACTAAGTGCTTCGTCGCCGGCGTCATCGAGGGCTAGCGGTGGTGCTAGGGTTTGTGCGAGAGTGGAAGAAAGGATAATGACTGGGGTGAGGCATGTATATATAGGGACAGGGACGGCACAACGTTATTACATAGGTGCCCCTGGCGGTTCACATCTGAAGGACACGTGGCTATCATGCAACACATCGGAGGTTGTTCCACGTTCCCACGCACACCTAAATTGTCGGGTGGTCGTTTCCGCTTCTCCGGGTTTCAGGTGAAAGGATTTAGCATTGAAAACGGATTAATGTTTGTCTTTGTGTCTTCTGCTGACAAGGATGCAGAGAAGACATTTTGACAGTGTCAATAGAATGCATATGATTTGGATAGATAGACTTAGGAAAGAAGCATAGAGGGGTTAGGGTCCGATCACATTAACTTAGTTCAAAAGATTCAGCAAGAAGCCATAGCTATAAGTGAATGTTGTAGAGGACAGAAACCAAATCGGTATGTTGAAGATAAACATGAGGACATGTTAACATTGAAGACAAACAGAAAGCGAAGACTTCGCAAATGTAATGCCATGTGAGAAACACTTCTTAGGGAAGAATTTTGTGGTGGCGTTACCCACCGTATAGGAAGTATTAGACCCAGACACGGCGCACAACTTTTGTGGAGCTCTGAAGTCAAATTCCACGTTAATGTATTCACACTCAGAATGCAAGTCTTCATTAATTGAAGACATACGTTACTTCGTGTGTTGCACATCTAAGTCATCAACATGCACAAGTGTTAGGAAGTGTGCCTGATCACAGGACATTTGAGGATTCCAAGATATTTAGCTCACACCATAACTTGCACAACCTCTTCTCATCCAAGGGCTTTGTGAAGATATCTGTCAATTGCTCTTCAGTGTTCACATGTATGATATCAATATCTTCCTTCATAACATAATCTATGAGAAAGTGATGACGAATTTCAATGTGCTTTGTCTTCGAGTGCTGAACTGGATTGTTGGCAATCTTGATGGCGCTCTCGTTGTCGCGGTAGAGTGACACTTGCTTCATATGAACGCCATAGTCTTTGAGTGTTTGCTTCATCCATAGTAGCTAAGCGCAGCAAGATCCAGCAGCAATGTATTCAGATTCAGCAGTGGAGAGAGATACACAGTTCTGCTTCTTTGAAGACCAACATACAAGTGATCGTCCCAGAAAATGACATGTGCCTGATGTAGACTTGCGATCCACCTTGTCACCAGCATAATCAGCATCCGAGAATCCAACTAGATCAAACTCTGAGCCCTTTGGATACCATCCATAATCCTAGTGTTGGGGTGTGAGCCAAATATCTAAGAATTCGCTTCATAGCTAAGTGATGCGATTCCTTTGGTGCCTCTTGGAATAGGGCACACATGCAAACACTAAGCATGATATCTGGCCTAGATGCACATAAATAAAGCAAAGAACCAATCATGGAGCGGTATACCTTTTGATCGAACTCTTTACAATTGTCGTCGGGACCCAGATGGTGTTTGGCTGGCATTGGCGTCGTGTAGCCTTTGCAGTCTTGCATTCCAAATTTCTTCAGGCAATCTTTGAGGTATTTCTCTTGAGATATGAAGATGCCGTTGCGTTGCTGACGTATTTGAAGACCAAGGAAGAACTTCAGCTCACCCATCATGGACATCTGATATTGCTCTTGCATCATATATCCAAACTCTTCACTGTATTTCTGGTTAGTGCAGCCGAAGATAATGTCATCCACATATATTTGGCACACAAACAGCTCACCATCATATGTCTTCGTGATGAGAGTGGGATCCAGGGAACCAGGTTTGAAGCCTTTGCTCTTCAGGAAGTCTTTGAGTGTGTCATACCAAGCTCGAGGGGCTTGTTTAAGGCCATACAGTGCCTTGTTGAGTTTGTAGACCATGTCAGGATGTATTGGATCTTCAAAGTCAGGCGGTTGTGCAACATACACTTCTTCTTCAATCTTGCCATTGAGAAAAGTGCTCTTCACATCCATTTGATATAGAAGAATGTTATGATGATTTGCACAGGCCAGCAGTATGCGTATAGCTTCAAGCCTAGCCACGGGAGCAAATGTTTCATCGAAGTCAATTCCTTCAACTTGAGTATATCCTTGAGCAATGAGACGAGCTTTGTTTCTGACAACTTGACCATGCTCATGTTGCTTGTTGTGATATATCCATTTTGTGCCTATTATATTGTGCTTACGAGGATCAGGACACTTGACCAGTTCCCATACATTATTCAACTCAAACTATTGAAGCTCTTCTTGCATAGCTTGAATCCATTCAGGTTCCATGAAGGCTTCATCAACTTTCTTGGGTTCAGATATTGAGAGGAATGCGAAGTACCCACAGAAATTTGCTAGCTGTGTTGTCCTTGAACGAGTGAGTGGACCTGGTGCATTGATGTTGTCAATAATTCTCTCAATCTGTACTTCATTTGCAACACGGGGATGAACAGGACGAAGATTTTGCTCTTGCTGATCATTGTCATCGTTAGAAGGATTGTCGTCAGGATGAGCATTGTCTTCAGGTTGATCTAGTGCAGAGATGATGAGTTCCTCTTCAGGCTGAGCTTCAGACGGTATGATTTCTCCAGTTCCCATGAGTTTGATGGTTTCACTGGATGGAGCTTCATCTAGCACATTTGGCAGGTGCTCTCTTTGCGAGCCGTTAGTCTCATCGAACCGCACATCCACCGTTTCAACCACTTTATAGTGAAAGAGGTTGAAGACTCTGTAGGAGTGCGAATCCTTTTCATATCCAAGCATAAAACCTTCATGTGCTTTCGGTGCAAATTTTGAAGTGTGATGTGGATCCTTGATCCAGCACCTAGCACCAAATACTCTGAAGTAACTGACATTTGGCTTCTTGCTAGTAAGGAGCTCATAGGATGTCTTGTTCAGAAGCTTGTGAAGATAAACACGGTTGATGATATGGCATGCAGTATCAATGGCTTCAGGCCAGAACTTTCTTGGAGTCTTGTATTCATCGAGCATCGTCCGGGCCATCTCAATAAGTGTTATGTTCTTGCGTTCCACGACGCCATTCTGCTGCGGCGTGTACGGAGCTGAGAATTCATGAGTGATGCCCAAAGTATCAAGATAAGTGTCTAGGCCAGTGTTCTTGAATTCAGTGCCATTATCACTTCTGATGTGCTTGATCTTGACGCCATAGTTGTTCATGGCTCGATTGGCGAAGCGTCTAAAGACATCCTGCACTTCAGTCTTGTAGAGGATTATATGCACCCAAGTATATCTTGAATAATCATCAACAATGACAAAGCCATAGAGACAAGCAGTAGTAGTAAGAGTTGAGTAGTGAGTGGGACCAAAAAGGTCCATCTGGAGCAGTCCGGAGGGTTGAGTCGTTGTCATAAATGTCTTCGAGGGATGCTTGGCCCTCGTCATCTTTCCTGCTTCACAGGCACTGCATAAGTGATCCTTCTTGAACTTGACGCCCTCGATGCCTATGGCATGCTTCTTCCTTGCAAGAGTGTGCAAGTTCCTCATGCCAGCATGCCCTAACCTCCGATGCCAGAGCCAGCATTCAGAAGCTTTTGCTAGAAGACATACGGCAAGCTGTGGTCCTGCTGAGAAATCTACCACGTACAAATCATCTTTCCGATACCCTTCAAAGACTAGATACTTGTCAGATTCCATTAGAACCAGGCAACGATATTTTCCAAATATCACAATCATGTTTAAATCGCAAAGCATTGAGCCAGACATTAAGTTGAAACCAAGGGATTCAACAAGCATCACATTATCCATGTGTTGATCCCTTGAGATTGCAATTCTACCTAGACCCAATACCTTGCTTTTACCAGTATCAGCAAATGTGATGTGACTCTTGTCAGATGGACGTAAAGTTGAGTCCATGAGAAGACTTCGCTTGCAAGTCATGTGATTAGTACACCCACTATCAATAATCCATTCTGAAGCAGTTGGTGTCATACCCTACAGTGCGGTTAGGGGGATAGGCTTCACGAAGAGAATTGTGAAGCATAAACATTTGATGAGCAAGTGGATTATGAAAACTTAGATCGAGGTTAGGACTGATAGGGCAAGTAGCAAGCGACTCAGGAACAAAATACATAATAAGACCATTTGGGCATTTGATCTTGCGCCCTACAAGATGTTTAAGGTCCCCAGCAATAGCTTCAGACGAATTTGATTTTCGGCTGGAGACCTTTCCCTGCAAAAGAGAGTTAAGATTTCTTAGCCACCCACAACTTCAAGGGTGGCTTCGAAGAAATGAGTCTAAGTGCAGCATCTGAGAACTTTGGCTTTGGATCCCTAGCAAAAAGTCTTGCAGGTGGACAATAGTACTCATAAGAATAAGCAGAGTAGTTCTTGGTCTTATGAACATGGCGGTTTGATGAAACGCGCTCATATTCATAGGCCTGAGTATGGCTTCCCTGCAAAACATTTGCATTAGTGCTACTCAGGTGAGTCCTTTGTCTGTATGAAGCCTTTGGACCATATGAAGCCTGTGGTCTGGGGTTTGTCTTCTTCACTTGTGGTGTCAGGACAACATTCATAGGAAGATTCTCCAACAACCTTTTTGGCACCCAGACTTTCTTCATAGGTGTCCCATTCCTGCAGTTAATACCAATATACCTGGCAAACACTTCACCATTCTGATTCTTAAACAGTTTATAGTTTGCATCAAAGGATTCATCAATAACAATGGGATTAGCACAAGTGAAGCCAGACAGGGTGGATGGATCCACTGAAGGTTCCTTTGCAGCAACCCATGTGGTTTTGGGGTACTACTCAGGTTTCCAGTAAGAGCCATCAGCATTAATTTTCCTTTCGAACCCAAGACCCTCTTTCCTAGGGTTTTGGTTCAGGATCTACCTTTTGAGGACATCACATAGTGTCTGATGCCCTTTGAGACTTTTGTACATCCCTGTTTCAAGCAATGTCTTCATCCTAGCATTTTCATCAGCAATAGCAGTGGTGTCCTCAGCAGAGGGGTTAGTTACCACATCAACAGTTGAATATATTACAATAGTAGCAGCAGTAGAACATCCAGCAACAGAAGTAGAGTTGTCACGCTCAATGCATTTAAGACATGGTGGTTCAAATCCTTCCTGAGCGGAACTGATCTGTTTGGCGCGAAATGACTCATTTTCCTTTTGAAGATCTTCATGAGCCACTCTCAATTTCTCAAGATCTTTCTTCCTTTGAAGATAATCATAGGAAAGCTTTTCATGAGTTGTTGAGAGCGTTTCATGACGACTTTCAAGTTCCTCATACTTAACATGAAGATTTTTTATGTCTTCAATTAAGGACTGAGATCTAGTCATTTCAGTGTCTAACAGGTCGTCGCTTTTGTCTAATAGTTTTTGAATATGTTCCATAGCTTTCTGTTGTTCAGTTGCAATTTTAGCAAGTGTTTTGTAGCTGGGTTTGGAACCACAATCAGAGTCATCTTCACTGGATGTTTGATAGTGAGTAGTGCATGTGTTTACCTTGGCACCGCGTGCCATGAAGCAGTAGGTGGGAGCAGAGTAGTCCTTGTCATTTGCATCGGTGTCGGTGATGAAGTCATTGCCTTCAGTGTTGAAGATGGACTTGGCAACGTATGTTGTAGCCAGACTTGCAACGCCAGAATCGGACTCCTCCTCAGACTCCACCTCCGCCTCCTCAGAAGCGGACTCCTCCTCTGAATCCATTTCCTTGCGAACAAATGCACGAGCCTTGCCGGATGAGCTCTTCTTGTGTGACAAAGACTCTGAGGAAGACTTGGAAGAAGACTTTGAGTATTTCTTCTTCTTATTGTCGTCAGAATCATACTCCTTGCTCTTCTTCTTCTTGTTGTTCTCATTGTCCCGCTATGGACACTCAGAGATGTAGTGGTCAGGTTTCTTGCACTTGTGGCATGTTCTCTTCTTGTTGTCATGAGCAGAAGCTTCATCATTCCTTGAGCTTGATCGTGAAGACTTTCTGAAGCCTTTCTTCTTGGTGAATTTTTGGAACTTCTTCACAAGCATAGCCAGCTCCTTTCCAATGTCTTCAGGATCATCAGAACTGCTGTCAGATTATTCTTCAGATGAGGAGACAGCTTTTGCCTTCAAGGCACGAGTTCGCCCATAGTTGCGACCGTAGATGACTCTTTTCTCAGAAAGCTGAAACTCATGTGTGTTGAGCCTTTCAAGTATGTCAGACGGATCGAGTGTCTTGAAGTCAGTACATTCTTGAATCATCAGGGCTAGGGTGTCAAACGAGCTGTCAAGTGATCTCAGGAGTGTCTTGACGACTTCATGCTTGGTGATCTTAGTAACGCCGAGGGCTTGAAGCTCATTTGTGATGTCAGTGAGTCGATCAAACGTGAGCTGGACATTCTCATTGTCGTTTCTCTTGAAGCGGTTGAAGAGGTTGTGAAGGACACTAATTCTTTGATCTCTCTGGGTTGAGACGCCTTCGTTGACCTTGGAGAGCCAGTCCTAGACTAGCTTAGATCTTTCCAAAGCACTCACACGGCCATACTGTCCTTTGGTCAGATGACTACAAATCATGTTCTTGGTAGTGGAGTCCAGTTGAACGAACTTCTTGACATCAGCAGCGGTGACACCTTCACCTGCCTTGGGAACGCCATTCTTGACGACATACCATAGGTCGACATCAATGGCTTCAAGATGCACGCGCATCTTATTCTTCCAGTAGGGATATTCAGTTCCATCGAAGACTGGGCACACAGCGGAGACTTTGATTATCCCTGTAGTCGACATAGCTAAAACTCCTGGTGGTTAAACCGAGTCACACAGAACAAGGGAGTACCTTGCTCTGATACCAATTGAAAGTGCTAGTGATCGACTAGAGGGGGGTGAATAGGCGATTTTTATGAAGGTCTTCAAAACATGGAAGTTTCGAAGACAAAAGATAGAAATAAACCTATTACCATGCAGCGGAGGGTGGACTATACTAAGAAAACCATAGTCAAGTATTCAATGAAGTGAAAGCACAACAACTGATGGCAGCTAGGCAGTATGGATCAGGTAGGAAGATAGTACGAAGCCAATCAGAACAAGTGGTCACATGGTGAAGATAAATGATAATGCAATCATACAATGAGTTCACAAGGACCAACAGTAAATAAAGACATGGGAAGGATAGAACCAGTGCCTCGTCGAAGACAATGATTTGTTGGACCAGTTCCAATTGCTGTGACAACTGTACGTCTGGTTAGGGAGGCTGAGATTCAACTCACAAGACCGTGTCTTCACCTTACTCCCCTTGAGCTAAGGACACCCAGTCCTCGCCCAATCACTCTGGTAAGTCTTCAAGGTAGACTTCCAAACCTTCACAGACTTCGTTCACCGGCAACCCACAATGACTCTTGGATGCTCAGAACGCGACGCCTAACCGGCTGGAGGATTCACAGTCCTCAAGTGTAATAAGTCTTCAGATCACACAGACAGGAAGACTTAAGTGATGCCTAACACTCTTTGACTCTGGGTGTTTAGGGCTTTGTCCTCGCAAGGAATTCGCCCTCAAAGGCTTCGAGGTGGGTTGCTCTCAAACGACAAAAGCCATACACTAACTCTGTGCAGCCAACCGTTTATGGTTGTAGGGGGTGGGCTATTTATAGCCACTGGGCAACCCGGCCTGATTTGTCCGAAATGACCCTGGGTCACTAAGGAACTGACACGTGTTCCAACGGTCAGATTTCAAACACACACAGCAACTTTACTTGGGCTACAAGCAAAGCTGACTTATCCAACTCTGAATAAGATTTGCTCTCATTGTCTTCACTCGAAGACATAGGATTTTGGTTAAGCATCACTTCAATCATTCTGACTGGTTCTCTTGGACCCCACTTAATAGTATGGTGGTTCCTATGACTCAACAATGAAGAAAAAGAACGACGAAACCACTAAGTCTTCGTGCTCCATAGTCTTCATGCGATGTCTTCTCTTGTCATAGTCTTCATTGTGAATGTCTTCACATACCACCTTTGACTTCAATGTCTTCATACATTTTTAGGGGTCATCTCTGGTAGGAAAACCGAATCAATGTGGGACTTCTACCTGCGTTATCCTGCAATTCTCACAAACACATTAGTCCCTCAACCAGGTTTGTCGTCAATACTCCAAAACCAACTAGGGGTGGCACTAGATGCACTTACAGTCCCAGACAGAAACATGGTTCTCCCCCCTCCCCCCCCCCCCGCCCACCCGTCTGATTCCCCGTTCGTACTCCGTGGGCGCAAAAACTACCTCTCCACCAGCCGCGAAACCCAGGCGTCCTCCGTCCGCCACCCCATTCCACCCATGAACCGCTGCCCTCCTCCATCTCACCGGAGCCGATACCCCGACATCATCGTCCACCGCAACCTCAACCGCAATGCCCTCCACGGCTAGTAGTTGAAGCCGAGGCCGAGTCGTCCGTACCCGAGCCAGTTCAACCATGCCGTCCTGCGCCTCACCGCTGCCGCTCCAACTTCGCCACCCTCCACTGCACGAGAGTTGTTCCTACTACGCCGTCCTTCGCCGCCTCGGATCTGCTTCCCCTCCACCGACATACGGCGACGGAAACACAGTCAACAATTTGGCCATGGGTTCATCCAAGCCTGCACCCTCCAGAACATCGGTTTCCCCGGCAAAAAGAAGAAGATCGGCGCGACATGTGGAGGCGACCACACCGGCAACCGAAAATGGTACTCCTCTTCCCTTATTCGTGCAAATCTTATGTGTCTGCTTGCACGGTATTCATCCCATAGAAAACACTAGTTGACCGCTTATTCTTGATACTAGATGTTCCTAGTAACTCACGATGCACAAGGTTTATCCTCATATACTATTTCACCTTAGCTAGAGGTCTGTCGCCCCCCTGATTTTCAATTCCTGGTCAATTGATTCCCAATTAACGGAAGCATTGCCCGGCGTAACAGGTGCTAGTCCGCCTATTACGTTAGGGAAGCAGCGCCTCGGTGTTTATCTCAGGGGCGTGTGGGGCCTAGAGCTACTGGCTCCCGATCTGGAGGTCGCTGGGATTAAAGGGATCGCCTGGGGGCGCTGCCAAGCACGGCGGTGGTGTGAGGTCAAGGGGAGGGCGGGGCGGCGGAGGCAGGGGTCTGGGCCGGTGGTCGCTGGCGGTTCGAGAAAGATCGTCAACAGTGACTGGCGAGAGTTAGACGAAGGCCATCTGCCCGTTCCCCATAGATCGGATGGTTCGTTAAAAAATCGACTGACCTATTTTTTCAGTCGACTGTTATCTTGATATGACCACATGTGGTGTTGTGCTAGAGGAGTACCTGCATTTCCTTTGCTCATATATTACAAAATCATATGGAGCGGAATCTAATTTTGTTTGCCATGCAATGTTGTAGAGCTATCATATGTCTCATGTCATTTGTTTTTCAGCCACCTGGTATCTGCTACTTTTACAGTGCACTAGTTCTGCACACACTTCACCCATACTCTCACTATTGTGTTTTTATGCAAGGGTATTTCAGAGTCTGCCTCGAGAGAAGCAGAAAAGAAAAGAGAGAAGTTGCTCCAGCTTTCTATGCGGGTAAGCACAACACATTACAATGCTATAAAGGGTGCAGTGTCATCAGATGGAGACGGTAAACATAGCTCTGGAGTTGATGACCTCGCTCGCAATGAACCACCATCCCAGGTGCTTGCTTTAACTTCGCGGTGTCATATGTGGTTGCATGCTCCATATGGTGTCTAGCCTGTATTCGAAAGGCCGAAGTCGGTCTTTATTAAGATAAGGGAAGATATTTTTTACATGAACCACCATCCCGTGAGCACCAGAAGACAAATAGCTAGTCAGGGCACTGGCCGAGCCAATGACAAGCCCAGCAAACAGAGGCATCACCTGGAAGCCAACTAAAAAGCCACGATGGTGGCAAAGCAGCCCGCCTCCCACCAGGCTCTCAGGTCCTAGATGATCATGCTCACCACTCCAGCCGGATGTCTAGCTTGTATTGCTTCCAATTTGGTTAAATTGCATCTGCTTAGCTTACACATTATACCTTTGAATATGACATGCCTTTCTGTTTTTGGTACATAATAGTACATCTGTGTATTAACCATGTTCTTACATCAAACTAACGTTCTTGTGTATCCCTCATCAATCACTTATGATGAGGTAGTCAGGCAAGTGGGTTACCCCTTATTTAAAGAATGCAACGTCAGCCTCCCGACATGATTCTCAAGAAACAGCAAGGCTAGATGAAGATAGTGTACGTAGCTCTGTAGTTGATTACCGCATTTCCCCTACACTAGCATCGCAGGTGCTTGCTCTAACTTGGCAGCGTGATATGTGGTTGCATGTTGCATATGGTGTCTAGATTGTAATTCTTCCAATCTGGTTAAACTCCATGTGTTATTCTGCTTAGCTTATACATTATACCTGTTAATGTGACATGCCTTCCTGTATTTAGTACATAGTATATCTGTCTATTAAGCATGCCTTCACATAAACTATTGTTTTTTTGTATCCCGCATAAATCAATATGACGAGACACCTTCAGTATATGCAGTGTGATATTAGTTGCATCTTTGATATGATTTATAGCATGTGCTGCTTCTAATTTGTTGAAATGCCATTTATGATGGGACACTTTTAACTTGGCAGAGTCATATTGGTTGCATCTTTCACGTGGTGTCTAGCTTGCATTGCTTCTTATTTGGTAAAATGGTTTCTGCTTAGTTTACACAAACAATTATGAATATGCCATGCCGTCCTGTTATTCGTATTATTCCATCCTGGAATCATGTGTTTGCCTTACATCAAAGTAGTGATTGTCAGTATCATGCACGAATGAGTTCTGAAGAGTGAATTTTATTGCTTTTTCTTGTCGGTTTTACTTGACAATTCAAAATCAATAAAGCGGAAGGAAGTTAGCAAGGCAGCAGATGAAGGTGCTCCTTCCAAATGGAGGGCCTCTACAGATTCTACTCCTCCATCCCCCCAAGATGATTTCCAAGACAACACATGCATAGACACTCAACATAGCTGTGTTGGTGATGAGCACGTCTCCCCTAGAGCACCATCACAGGTGCTCCCTCTAACTTGGCACTGTTATATGTGGTTGCATGTTATGTATGAAGTCTAGCTTGTATTGCTTCTAATTTTGTTGAATTTCATCTGCTTACTTTACACATTATACTTATGACTAAGACACGTGTTCCTATTTCTAGAACATACAATATCTGTCTATCACACCATGTTCTTACATCAAAGTACATTTGTTCTAGAGAACTAAATTGTTATTCGTTTTTCTTGTCGGCTTGACTTAACATGGCACAGAGAAAGAGGAAGGAAGACAAAACGACAGGGAAAGAGAAGCAGAACAATCTTGCAGATTCTGCTGGTACTGATGGTGCAATAGAACATCAAAGTCCAGCAGAAAATTGTACCGATAGGGTATCCCATGCTACACGAGCTACAGAACAAGCCAAGCAGAAACAAATAGCTGCCACCAAACAAGCATCGACAACCCTAGTTGTTGCAACACCTTCCACAGTACCACTAGCTGCACGATTTACTCGTTCGTCAACTCAGCTAGCAGCACGTTCCCAAGCTCCCTTGCCACCTGACACTACTTCCGAAGCACTCTTGACACAAGATGAGTTGGCAAGATCAGATGAACTTTGTGAGCTTCAACAGCAAGAAGGTAGTTGCTGGAGTCAAGTTATAGTTGCATGCTTCTTTATATGTTTGATGCACACTAACACTTCCTATGTTTGTTGTTGAACTAGCACCTAGGCGCAAGAGGAAACAAACATCAGGGATAATGCTTGATAGGTTAACTAAATCTAGAGGAGGAAGAATGGAGATCCGTTTTGAGGCAG
The DNA here is from genome assembly GCF_056163025.1 of Triticum urartu. Taxonomy (NCBI): domain Eukaryota; kingdom Viridiplantae; phylum Streptophyta; class Magnoliopsida; order Poales; family Poaceae; genus Triticum; species Triticum urartu. Next base: position 324,964,275 of record NC_141875.1, on the reverse strand, counting down.
GTTTAAAAAGGCCACGTTATGCTACAGAGTCAGCCAAGTTAGTATCAGAGGCAGCGATTGTTGTTAGGTGTCATGTATGTATCCTCCCAACATGGATTCAGTACAGGAATGACAAAGACGAAACCCAGTTCAACACCTTCCTCGACCATTTATCTGTAAGTATGGTTATGTATGGAAACTACTAATATCGTCTTACTCTGTCCAATACTTTCTAGGTTGTTGATAATGAGACTCCCACAATTTTCAACATATGAGGTTCAAGTTGGATAGCCATGATGATGCAACCAAGCAAGCTTGCACCCATGTTTTCAAGTCTGCTATGCGACAATATCGGTATAACTTGAGGAAAACTCACTTTGAAGGCAAGGCTAACAGTGAACTTGCCCAAACATCTCCAGTGGAAAATATATCTGATGAAGACTAGAGAGGCCTCGTTAAGCACTGGTCCGATCCGAAGTATCAGGTACATTATATATGTGTGATCAGATCACATGTTGAAGTCCTATTTACGCATGTGCCACACAAATCTATCTTATTGTAGGTGAACTGTTCAAAGAACAAGGCCAACCGTATGAAAGTGAAATTCCAACAGATGACAGGATCTCGTAGCTATATTGCACACTGCGAGGCTCTTGTAATTAGCTGTTGTTTCACTATTTTTGCTGTACCATATTATCAGATCTATATTGACTTGTTCCAAATGCAGAGGAAAGCCCGCAAGGACCAAAAAGTACCTGAACCAAATGCTGTCGAAATCTTCAAGGAATGTCACACCAGCAAGAAGAAGGGCATGACTACACCAGTCAAAGCCGCTATTGTAAGTCCTTAATCCTCATGCCTTTTAACTACTACTTACTCTGACTTGTGCCTTGAACTGCATGGTTTGCAGCCAATGTCTATTACTCTTTTCAATTTTGTACAAAATTGTCTTAGCGTATCATTGCACCTTACAAGGTTTAAAAGAGAGGAGTGATGTTCCTTTGATCTTGACCTGTAATCTAGTTCCGTGCTAGACTTGCCCACACAACGTTACAATTTCTTGTTTGTCTGTTCTCAGTTGTTTTGTGATATGAATGATGTCATACTATGCTTACCATATTATAAACTTCCTCTCTTTATCCTTAGCCCTCAATACAATGTGAAGAAATATACAATACATTAGCGATGGTACATGGTCATATGTTTGGAACCTGGTTTTATTATGTACTTTGCAATAAAATACAACTATTATTTTTTGCATGGGTTCACCAAAATAAGTTCTGTATATAGAACAAAGCTATTTTGTTTGGTATTGCTGCCTCCTTAATATCTTCTGTTCTGGTACTACTAATGTAAAACCACAACTTTTCAGTGAGCTATGGAAAAAATGGTGGAACCGCCACCTTCTTAAGGTGGCGAGGCAACTATAACCGCAATGTCAGCTCTTGCTGCAGTGGGTCAGTACCTGTCCACTAACAGTGCCAAAAGCACGTTCCTGCGTGATACTGTCTTGGTTGTTAAGGCAATCTCGTCCAAACTGCCTCATGATGAAGATATGCAAGCTCAAAACAATGTTGTATCTACGCTCCAGACACAAGTCCATTCCCTAACAGAGACCGTTTGTGAAACAAGGAGAGACATTGTTCGATGTTGTCAAGATATGCATGGTTTTGAAACCATACTATTAGACATTTGCTATGTTGTTCAGGAGCCTAGGAGAACTGAAGGCGAAGGTTATGGTGCTCCATCGGACAATACCGCATGAAAACATAATAGTCAGGTCAAATGAACTGAGCTTCTGAACTTCTGGTGGTGCATTTATCTGCTAAACTGTTAACTTTTATGCCAACCTTCCTTTTTGTTTTATAGTTGTAATTTGTTTTGGTGTGATACAAAATTTGTTCTTAACGTGCGGCCACCGGCTGAAGAAAACAGCAAGCCATTTTTGTATAGTGTAGGGTGTTCCCTATATTTTCACTGGTGGCGAACTTTGATGCCCACCGGCTGTAGTTAACATGGGCCTCCTACGGGCCGTAGAAACAATGGGCCTTCTAAAGGCCGTAGAAACAATGGGCCTTCTACGTGGCATAGAAACAATGGGCCTTATACGGGTCGTAGATACAATGGGCCTTCTGTGGGCCGTATCATCAGTGGGCCTTCTATGGACTTATGATCGGTTGGCCAAACATGGTCGTAAATGGGCTAGAGTTGAAATCGTCCGTTCATGGGCCGACCATAATGGGCCATCGTTAATCGGCCGTATTTTGATGACGCTATGAAAATGGCCCAACGTATTAACGTGCCACAAACGGGCCGACTGTAACCACGGGCTGAATTTGGCCCACAAACAGAAAATGACAGTAACGGGCCGTAAGTAAACGAATGTGGAAATGAGTCCAAGAATAAATGGGCCCCGAGAAGGCCGAAATATAACACGGGCTGGAAACGGCCCAACGGAATAATGGGCCGTTAATGGGTAGAAAGTGATACACTGTTCATTATGGGCCAGTTTCACCACATGACATTAATGGGTATAAAGTGATACACTATTCATTATGGGACAGTTTTACCACAGGCCATTAATGGGCCGAGAGTAATAAGGGCCTCATATGGGCCGAAAGACGTTATGGGCCATACATGGGCCGAAAGTTAAAATGGGCTGGAATTATATTGGACGGCCCAGATGACACTACTGGGCCTAATTCGGATAGGCCATAAACGGGCCCTGGGTTAGCGGGCTATAAATGGGCTATATGCGAACATGCCATTAACAGGCTTGCCGTGGCCGGCCCGCCGCCTTTTGACCAAGTCAAACGGGCCGGCCTTTTCATAGGAATGGGCCTCTATTGGGTCGTGCCACGTGTCGACGTATCATAGGCGCTTCTGGTCCAATGAGTGGATGACATCTGTCCCAACGGTGAGCCGACACGTGTTTCCTCCAGCCAATGATGATTTTACACGTGGAAAATCCCCATTGGTCGGGGCTGTTAACGGGTTATCAGATCCAAAACCGGACCCGATAGCTTAACAGGGTTCTGTTACGGCGGATGCCACGTGTCGGTCACCCTTGACGAAAGCACTTCTGTGACGCGCGATTTATCGTCATGGAAGTGGACACTTCCGTGATGATAATTTTGGTAATGTCATGGAACACTTCTACAACAGCACAGGTATGACTATCTTGATTCTGTCATAAATTTGTCATGCATGTACATGCATGACAGAAAACGTGACCTACTGTGACAAACACGTATCATCATGGAAGTGTATTTTTTTGTAGTGATATATGTCATCAACCCAATAAGGCGAGTAAGAATGGGACATGGGTGATGCGACCAAGCAAGCAATTATAGTGATCAAGTCAAGCACGTTAGTAGTGCAAAGATGCAACGTACTAGAAGGAATCATGGCAAGCATGTCATGTGTGCAAATAGTGTGCATGAATAATGCACATGACATATCACAAGCATGGAAACAAGATATGAGCAAAGTAGGTTCATGGTGTTGGCAAGAAGTCCTATGTAAATAGCAATGGAACATCATGACTCTCCCAACACAACAAGCATCAATAGCATGAGGCACATGATAAACATGGCAATAGCAACAAGGATCTCCACCAAGCATGCAAATACACATAGAAGTAGTATAATGGTGAATCATGGGTAGATGCAATTAAGGGTCACAATTGCATGGCAAATACATAGAAATAGGCATAACATGCAAAGTGAACACGATATAATGGGCATAAGGTGACAAATGGTAAATAGCCCAAAGCCGTGTGAGAGCCAAGTAGAAGAGATGCGCGTAGTCGTTGCGCAAAGGGAACGGTGGGAAGGACAATCCACGGGATCCTAAATCGTCATTGCTCTCAAGAGCTCGTTTCGTCAACTCTTAGGATTGAGAGGTTGACGTGTATATTGAGTACCTACACAAAACAAAGAAAAGGGGAAAATTGTGTGTGTGTGGTATATGTACACATCATCCATCATGATGCTCTCGTGCTTGTATCGGTTAGCACAAAATATCCAATGCTCAAATAAATGAGATGCATGATATAGAAACATGTCATCCATCATGATAGGTTTATTGTTATGTATAGCATAATGGAGACTCAAATTGTGTAATGCATCATGAGAAATATGTAGAGCATTGTTATTCATGGAATGCATATGGTGCACACAATCATGGGAATCATGAAAAGTATGAAATGCATAAAAATCTCCTAATATGTATGAGGAAACTATGGGGGTCTCCTCATGATCATTAGTGGAAACATCACATGGAGAATATTGACAACATCCAAAATAATGCATATTTGGAACAATGTGATCATGGCATGGCATAGTAGATGAATTGCACAAATCATGTAAAGGAAGCATGGCAATATCATCACATGAAAAACAAAAGCCAATGACCATCATCTTGTCATCTATGCCATAAGTGCAAATGGGATTTATTTTAATGGGGCATGCATAGCTACTATGTTGAGATTGAAATGATGCAATATGGGATATCTCACTCATAGCATATGACAAGTTTAAAGGATTATCAAACATGACGTGACCAATAGAATTTTCACATGATATCCTATGGAGCATAGCATCACAACTAGGCAAGTCAACATGCTCATCATCATATTCATCATAAATAGGTAAGTCATGACATGAAGAAGTCGCACTAGCATAAAGCATGGGAATAGGTGGATCAACATCATGCAAGCAATCATTGGTGAGATAGTCCACTAGTGGGACAAGAGAAGCACCATCACCTATTTTACCTTTGGAGCATCACTCATGTGTTGTAGGTGAGGTGTCGAAGACCAAGTCGTGGTCATCTTCATCTTGATGGAACCATGTGGGGGTGCATCTTCTTCCACCATGGCCATCGTCGTCTCTGTTGGAGGTATGGACTCGTCGAGGATAGGCGTGTAGTCAAGTAGGAGACCTAGCACCAAAGAAGAAAACACACTTGGAGTAGAGTTTAAATCGTTAGAAATCATAGCGGCCTCACGTGACCTCTCAACTACCTCACTCACTAAGTGTTGTGGCTCACTCACTCCCGGTATGATGCTCTCACTCATATGGTTGGTGGAGTCACTCAAATGGCTCTCAACCTCACATAGGATATGTGACATGCTATCATGTATGGGGCTAGTGGTGGTCACACTCATCCTCTCATAGGAAATGCACTCAATGTCATATATGGTGGAGTCACTCATGTCACTCATGTGGTGGTGGCTCTCCTCACATGGCACTTGGGGCATCTCGTCATATGTGGGTGTCGGAGAGATGTAAGTGCAAATGTCTCCATGCTCAATCATGCCGTGGTCATAGCCGTGGATGAAGGCCGAAGATGGCACGTCATCACTCTCCTCCAACACCAAAGATAAGGTCTCATGTGCAGTCTCGTAGCTTGACTCGGAGTATGAGTCCAATATGGGGCCGTCTTCATGTTGTTGAAGAGGTTCATGCTCGTCGCCGTGGTCGAAGGGGATGGTCCTTGCTCGGCCTTCTTGTCGCCGTCTTGTTGTAGGAGGCCCATATGATGTGGCACCTCGTGGCTCGTCTCTATGACCGAAGGGAATGTCCCATGCTTGGCCAACTTCCTTGGGGGGGCTTCCGAAGATGGAAGTGTCTCCCTCGCTCATAGGTGGTTGCCCCGTTTGTGAAGATGTTGATGTAGGCAAACTCAAGGGAAGTAGGCAAAGATGCCATACGTCCGAAGTCGAAGATGCCTTGAGATCACTTGTTGAAGATGCTGAAGTGGTTGGTGCAGCCGTAGCTCCGTCTTGGGGGTGCTCGTCTCGCGATCTTCTCTTATGCTCATGAAGTTTGACCTGGGCGTGAAGTAGGGCTTGTTGGGACTTGTACATTTGTGCTTGGCGAGCATCTTTATGATGATGGTGTCGTTGTCGTGCTTGAGCTCAATGGCATTCTTCGTCATCGTGCACATGATGCTTGGAGGTGACTTGCCCTTCATGACGATGTGGATCAAGTATGTGATGGTGGTCGCCATGGAGATGTAGACGTGGATGACTTGCGCTTGCATCATTTTTGCGCTCTGAAGACTTGTGACTTGAACGTCGCCGTCTTAAGGATGATGAAGGGGAAGAACGGTTGATCAACAAGGTCCGAATCTCCTCCATCCTTTCATCTTGCTCCTCCTTTTGTGCGGAAAGCTTGTTGTCGATGTAGTCCCTTTTCCTTGCTTCGGAGTGACGAATGTCGATAGAGAGGTTCTCGATGCGCTCTCGCAATCTTGATTATGCGCCTTGCATTTGTCGTTGTAGATCGAAGATTGACGCTTTGGTGATGTAGTTGTTCACGCCGTTGTTGTTGTCGAGGACCGGACATGAAATGCCTTGCCTATCCATCACAATACTCGAGCAAATATGAGTGGAGAAAGGAGAAGAACTATACCAAATGTACCTTGACTGATGTTGAGATGGATCAATGATCACTCAATGATGTAACAAGGAAATAGAACAATTGGTACCAATTCTTGTCAGTTTCTCACACCTACACAAATAAGGCTTATGGTGGAGCTCGATGTGGATAGTGGCACAAAAATTTAATGCAAAATTTTAGCAAGAGTCAATAATGTTTAAGGAGATTCACAAATTCACAAGTGAAACAAGGAGACCAATAGCAATATGTGGCACACGGAAACACACACACAGAGATAGATAAATGGGGTCGTGCAACCAAGGATGAGCACAAAATGTGGAATCCACGGAAAACACTCGTGTTGCACAACTAAAGAGAGACGCTAGCACGATTGCTCAATAGGCGGATACGACACTTGTGCACAACCTATAAGATGCAAAATGTATCAACTTTCTATCCCAAGTATGCTATGTATGTATGGTGTTCCGGTGCTATGATCCAAGATGATCGGATATGACAATGTGGTATGATGCTATGGCACTTTCTTACAAGCTTCTTTTGTTTCTCTCTTTTTCTTTGCTTAAAAGCTTTTTTCCTCTTTTTTTATATGGCCACAGTGCAAAATGCACGAACCAAGATAGCAATTGGGTATATACGGGAACAATCTTGTGACACAAGGGATGATATGATACCAATATGGTATGGTATGACTGCAATGTCTGGTGTAGATCACTAATGTGCACAAGTAACGTTGCTGGCAATACTCAAATGGCTAGTCTCGATAGGCAAGTAACGCAAAATAGGCTAGGGGTTATCAATGCAATGGCAAGGGAATATACAATGGAGGGATACCACGATACGAAGATGATATGGAGGTTACCGCCCATGGCAATGATGAGTGGCGGTAATCTTGATGGAGATACCAAGATTATGGAGACTCGTCCCTAAGTAGCCAAAACACCTTAGGAAACGAAAAAACCGCGAACTCAAAATCTCAAATGTCAAATGTCAAATGGTGGTAGCGGGAAAGCGGTGGTGGTTGTGGAAATGCAATGATGGGTTTTGAGACGCAATGCTGAAATGGAGGGTAAGGTGGTGGACTATACACAGTGTCGGAGTTGGAAGTACATTCCCTAAGTAGCCGAAACACCTTAGGAGACGCAACTCACAACACAAACAAAATTGGGTTAAGTTGCGGTGGCGGAAATGTATGGTGGGCAAGCCTATGCAGAAGTTATAGTGGTGGTTAACAAAGAAGCAATCGTCCCTAAGTAGCCTAAACACCTTAGGAGACTCAAATCACAACTCAAACAACCACTAATGCTATATGGGAACAAAATTGGTTAGGTTGCGGAAGGCTATGGTGGTTTTGCGGAAGTTATGGTGGAAGCCCTAGGCAAAGATGCCAAAGTGCCAAAAATTTGATGGAGTCTAATGGTGTTGAAACCTATCTAGATGTATAGAGGATGTCAATAGCTACTCAACGAGCTAAAGAACGCGAAAATCGGACTCCGGATTTGAATGTTACGGTCAAAACGGTGATACGGTGATGGCTGAAATCCCATGGGTCGGATGTCCGGGATTGAGCCCAGATTTCCGGGGCTGTCTGTCCAGAGAACAGCAGATTCTGCATTCCAGGTGCTGGATGTCCGGCTCGATGGCCCGGATGTCCAGCCCGACGATTCTAGATCAGAATTTGGACTTCGAAACTCGATACTCCTTCCTTGCTCGATAGAGCTCTTTGAATCCGCTTCAACTAAATGCGTAAAATAGAGTAATTTCTTCAAAAGCCAGTTTCTTTCGAGAAGGCAGGAGGCCCATAGCGAGTTACAATAGTGCCAGTTCTTGTATGGAAGGCCGTAATTCCAGTAACCTCGACTGCTCTAAGAATGATCCGGGCTAGCCGGGCACATCACATCAAAGTTAGGTCATTTGTCAAAAACATGGCAAATAGCTCAGTTGGTTTGGTAAGGGAGCTATTCTCTCACTTAAACCACTCCCATATTAGGTATTCTATCTCGTCTTAAAGTTCCCCCGCATTACCCATAACTTACCGATTTGGGCGGAAATTGATGATTTTGGGGGCAAAATTTGACAGGTTTTGTGGATGGAAGGTGGAGAAAAGTGGGGAGAAGCTAGATCTACTCAAGACACAATGAATCCATGGATCAAAATCAACAAAACATCATCAAAACCAACAAATCACAAAAAAATTAGGGCTATTTTTGGTGGGGATTTTCGAAATTGGGGAAGAACACAACAAAATTAGGCTAGAAAACAAGGGGGGCTCCGAAATCGTGATCAACGTGGCTCATGATACCAAGATGATGTAGGGTGGAACCCTAGATGGCCGATCTTTCATGAAAGGAGCGGATCCCGTGAAGAACACGAAGAACACAAGGGGAAACACAAGGGGAAACACGAGGGAAAACATGAGAGAATCACTCAAACCAACAAGATTGATCACACATGTGCTAGATCCTCGAAACACGCAGAGATACACGATCCAAATCCAACAAGGGACGATACAAAGGGTAGCCGGTTCTTCTCCGTGAGGAGGTCTTGAATCCACAAGGGGATCTTCCCGTAAAGGGTCTTGAATCTAAGGTGGATCTTCTCCGAAGAGGGGCCGCGGTCCCTCTCAAGGAGTAGATCCGATATGGATGAGGGAAGCTCTATCTCACAAATGAGCTAACACAACGCTAACCCTAAAACGTAGGTGGAAGGGGAGTATATATAGTCTAAGGGGCGAAGGGGTACATGGGCCTCGGCCCAGATGCACTGCACGTAGGCAGGGAAGGCCGGACGTCCGGGCGACGGGCCGGATGTCTGGGGCTTCACAGAGAGCCGGATGTCCGGGCTGGAGGAGCTGACTTTGTTGCTCTCTATTTGGAGGGTGCTAGATTTCCGAGGGCGAGGCCGGATTTCCGGCACTTGGCCAGGCGTCGGATGTCCGGGGTTGACGCCGGATGTCCAAGGCCTGTAGCACTTGGCGGCTGGGAGGCTGTTGCTGTAGGGGTCATCTCCAGCGGCCGGATGTCCGGGTCCTGGAGCTGTCTCCGTCTTCTTTCGTCGTCGCTTCTGCGCACGCTTGGCCTTGGTCCTTGGGTTCTCCATGGTCTTCTCGGGTGTACCTGAGTATGCACAAGGTCTGCTCTTGAAGTAGCATCCATGTCTTACATGCGGAAAGGGAAGATTCGAAAAGGAGCGAGTTCACCTTAGGTCCAAAGGCGTATGCTTGAGTGTACATGGGGATGATCGTAGGATGCTCCGCATCACTCCATGATCGAATCCCCATCCAACAGATCACCGGAAAAGGCCCCAGATGGGATCTCACGGGTACAGAAGGTTGCGGCGGTGGAAAAGTGGTTTCGTGGCTCCCCCTGATGTTTTTAGGGTATAAGAGTATATATAGGTGAAAGAAGTACGTCTGTGGAGCTCCGTGGGGCCCACAAGGGTGGGGGGCGCGCCTAGCCCCTAGGCGCGCCCTCCTGCCTCGTGGAAGCTTCGCGGAGTTCTAGACATCCACTCCAAGTCTACTGGTTTTCGTTTGTTCCAAGAAAGATCCTCACGGGTTTCGTTCCATTTGGATTCCGTTTGATATTCCTTTTCTGCGAAACACTAAAATAGGCAAAAAAACAGAAACTAGCACTGGGCCTCTGGTTACTAGGTTAGTCCCAAAAATAATATAAAAGTGCATATTAACGCCCAATAAACATCTAAAACAGATAATATAATAGCATGGAACAATCAAAAATTATAGATACGTTGGAGATGTATCAAGCATCCCCAAGCTTAATTCCTGCTCTTGAGTAGGTAAATGATAAAAACAGAATTTTTGATGTGGAATGCTACCTAGCATAATTTTCAATGTGATTTTCTTTATTGTGGCATGAATGTTCAGATCCAAAAGATTCAAGACAAAAGTTTAGTATTGACATAAAAATAATATTACTTCAAGCATACTAACCAAGCAATTATGTATTCTAAAAATAACATAGCCAAAGAAAGCTCATCCCTACAAAATCATATAGTTTGTCCATGCTTCATCTCCGTCACACAAAATTCTCCCATCATGCACAACCCCGATGACAAGCCAAGCAATTGTTTCATACTTAGCCTTTTCAAACTTTTTAAACTTTTACGCAATATATGAGCGCGAGCCATGGACATAGCACTATGGGTGGAATAGAATGGTGGTTATGGAGAAGACAAAAGGGAGGAAGATAGTCTCACATCAACTAGGCGTATCAATGGGCTATGGAGATGCCCATCGATAGATATCAATGTGAGTGAGTAGGGATTGCCATGCAGCAGATGCAATAGAGCTATAAGTGTATGAAAGCTCAACAAAAGTAACTAAGTGGGTGTGCATCTAACTTGCTTGCTCACGAAGACCTAGGGCAATTTGAGGAAGCCCATCATTGGAATATACAAGCCAAGTTCTATAATGTAAAATTCCACTAGTATGTTAAAGTGACAACATAAGAGACTCTCTATCATGAAGATCATGGTGCTACTTTGAAGCACAAGTGTGGAAAAAGGATAGTAACATTGCCCCCACTACTAGGAAAAGGGCTATAGATGATATGGCCACTAATGGCGCACCAGAAATGTGGTGCGCCACTACTATATACTAATGGCGCACCATGTGTTGGTGCGCCATTAGTGTCCAAATACTAATGGCGCACGACACCCACGGTGCGCCATTAGTAACATTTTTTTTTCATTTTTTTTTCAAAACTAGTAATGGTGCACCAGTGGATAGTGCGCCATTACTAGTTAAACTAGTAATGGCGCACCACATCCACGGTGCGCCACTAATGATTTTTTTTCAATTTTTTTCAAAATTGTTTTCAATTTTTTTTATTTTTTTCCAAAACTAGTAATGGCGCATGAGTGGATAGTGCGCCATTACTAGTTAACTAGTAATGGCTCACCATATCCATGGTGCGCCACTAGTAATTTTTTTTCAATTTTTTTTCAATTGTTTTTCTTTCAAAACTAGTAATGGCGCACCATGTGTGTGGTGCGCCATTACTAACTTGGCCAAAAAATTCCACCGAATGCATCCCCCTTGTGGACTGCCTTTTTAGTTTAAAAAAATAAAAGAAAACAATGGAAATGTCAAAAAAGAAAAGAAAATAAGTTTCCCATGTGATATGTGGTCTAATTGTTGGGAAAATTTACAAATATGAATTTCAACTTTATTTGGAAAATCTCTCTGGAATTTGTAAAATGGGAATAACTTTTGCATACGAACTCGGATTAAAAAGTTTTTTATATGAAAAATCATCTACTCGAAAAGTTACATCTAAATTTAAGAAGGGGAGCCCCATTAAACATTTTCAAAATCTCCAAAAACCTAACACAAAAAATTTATGGGGCTTTTAAGAGCTAGAGGGAAAAATGGAAAAAAAAATTCAAACTTACTAGTGGCGCACCGTTTGCTAGGTGCACCACTAGTAACAGAAAAAAATTGGTTCAAAAAAAATTCGATTTTTTTTCAAAATATGATACGTAATATGACCAGGAAGTTTGAAATATTTTTTCAAAATTTCATCATACTCATGAACATGAACAAAGTCCTAGACATCAACAAGGTTTAATAGGATTGATATGATAGATATATCAACAAGTGCCTGTGAAGTGAGCTAGTGTTGGGGTTGGATAGAACTACGAAGTTAAGTGTGCTCAGGTTGGAGTAGTGTGAGGATGGGTGACCTTCCGGAAAGTTTGACCATAGAGTGCGATTTGACTTGAGATTAAGCATATTGACCCGAGATTAAGCCATAGTGACCTGAGATTAAGAAAAAAACTAAAAAAAATTGAATTTTTTGAATTTTTTTTCAAAAAAAATGTTACTAATAGCGCACCATAGAGGTGCGCCATTAGTATACCAGATACTAATGGCGCACAGTGGGCTATACTAATGGCGCACGTGTGGTGCGCCATTAGTAAAAAATTCTAATGGCGTGGTGCTAGTGGCGCACCTATAGTGCGCCATTAGTAGCGAAAACAGGTGCGCCACTAGCAGATCTTTTCCTAGTAGTGCCTTTCTCTCTTTTTCTCTCATTTTTTTGGTTGGGTCTTTTTATGGCCTCTTTTTTTGTCCGGAGTCTCATCCCGACTTGTGGGGGAATCATAGTCTCCATCATCCTTTCCTCACATGGGACAATGCTCTAGTAATGAAAATCATCACACTTTTATTTACTTACAACTCAAGAATTACAACTCGATACTTAGAACAAAATATGACTCTATGTGAATGCCTCCGGCGGTGTACTGGGATGTGCAATGAATCAAGAGTAACATGTATAAAAATTATGAAAGGTGGCCATGCTACAAATACGATGTCAACTACATGATCATGCAAAGCAATATGACTATGATGAAGCATGTCATAATAAATGGAACGGTGGAAAGTTGCATGGCAATATATCTCGGAATGGCTATGGAGACGCCATAATAGGTAGTTATGGTGGCTGTTTTAAGGAAGGTAAATGATGGGTTTATGGTACCGGCGAAAGTTGCACGACACAAGAGAGTCTAGCAATGGTGGAAGGGTGAGAGTGCGTATAATCCATGGACTCAACATTAGTCATAAAGAACTCACATACTAATTGCAAAAATCTACAAGTCATCAAAACCAAGCACTACGCGCATGCTCCTAGAGGGATAGATTGGTAGGAAAAGACCATCGCTCATCCCCGACCGCCACTCATAAGGAAGGCACTCAAAGAACAAACACCTCATGCTTCAAATTTGTCACACAACGGTTACCATACGTGCATGCTACGGGACTTGCCAACCTTAACACAAGTATTTCTCAATTTCACAATTACTCAACTAGCATGACTCTAATATTACCATATTTATATCTCAAAACAATTATCAAGTATTAAACTATTCGATGCACTCTGTATGAAAGTTTTTATTATACCCATCTTGGATGCCCATCATATTAGGACTAATTTCATAACCAAAGCAAATTACCATGTTGTTCTAAAAGACTCTCAAAATAATATAAGTGAAGCATGAGAGATCAATAATTTCTATAAAATAAAACCACCACCGTGCTCTAAAAAGATATAAGTGAAGCACTAGAGCAAAATTATCTAGCTCAAAAGATATAAGTGAAGCACATAGAGTATTCTAATAAATTCCGATTCATGAGTGCCTCTCTCAAAAGGTGTGTACAGCAAGGATGATTGTGGTAAACTAAAAAACAAAGACTCAAATCATACAAGACGCTCCAAGCAAAACACATATCATGTGGTGAATAAAAATATAGCGTCAAGTAAAGTTACTGATAGACGAAGACGAAAGAGGGGATGCCTTCCGGGGCATCCCCAAGCTTAGGATTTTGGTTGTCCTTGAATTTTACCTTGGGGGTGCCTTAGGCATCCCCAAGCTTAGGATCTTGCCACTCCTTGTTCCAAAATCCATCGAATCTTTACCCAAAAACTTGAAAACTTCACAACACAAAACTCAATAGAAAATCTCATGAGCTCCATTAGTATAAGAAAACAAACCACCACTTTAATGTACTATAATTAACTCATTATTTATTCATATTGGTGTTAAACCTACTATATTCCAACTTCTCTCTGGTTCATACCCCCCGATACTAGCCATAGTTTCATCAAAATAAGTAAACAACACACGAAAAACAGAATCTGTCAAAACAGAAGAACAGTCTGTAGCAATCTGGAGGTTTCGAATACTTCTGTAACTCCAAAAATTTTGAAAACTTAGGACGTCCTAAATAATTTGTATATTGATCTACTTGAGTTGGAATTGGTATTTTATCGAATGAAAATTATTCTCGTGAGCGCATACTTTCTGTTTTTATCAGCAAGATCAAACAACAATCACCCAAGAAGATCCTAAAGGCTTTGCTTGGCACAAACACTAATTCAAATATAAAAAACACAATCATAACAGAGGCTAGATAAATTATTTATTACTAAACATGAACAAAAAAATAAAGAACAAAAATAAAATTGGGTTGCCTCCCAACAAGCGCTATCGTTTAACGCCCCTAGCTAGGCATAAAAGCAAGAATAACTCTAGGTATCGTCATCTTTGGTATGCAATCGATAAGTGGCTCTCATAATTGATTCATAGGGTAATTTAATTTAATTTCTAGGAAAGTGTTCCATGCCTTTCCTTAACGGAAATTGAAATCTAATGTTTCCTTCTTTCATGTCAATAATTGCACCAATTGTTCTAAGGAAAGGTCTACCAAGAATAATAGGACATGTAGGATTGCAATCTATATCAAGAACAATGAAATCTATGGGCACATAATTCCTATTTGCAACAATAAGAACATCATTAATCCTTCCCATCGGTTTCTTAATGGTGGAATCCGCAAGGTGCAAATTTAAAGAACAATCATCAAATTCGCGGAAACCTAACACATCACACAAAGTTTTTGGAATCGTGGAAACACTAGCACCCAAATCACACAAAGCATAGCATTCATAATCTTTAATATTAATTTTAATAGTAGGTTCCCACTCATCATAAAGTTTTCTAGGGATAGAAACTTCTAGTTCAAGCTTTTCTTCATAGGATTGCATTAAAGCATCAACGATATGTTTAGTAAAAGCATTATTTTGATTATAAGCATGAGGAGAATTTAACACGGATTGCAACAAGGAAATACAATCTATCAAAGAGAAATTATCATAATTAAATTCCTTGAAATCCAAAATAGTGGGTTCATCACTATGTAAAGTTTTGACCTCTCCAATCCCACTTTTATTATCAAGATCTAAAAACTCTGGATCATTGGGACGCCTTTTAACTAAAGTTGACTCATCTCTAGTCCCATCTTTATCAAGATTCATACTAGAAAGCAAACATTTAATAGGAGACACATCAATCCCTTTGAGATCTTCATCATTATTATCATGATAACTAGAAGAACACGCTTTCACAAAGCAATTTTTTTAGCACGCATCCTAGCGGTTCTTTCTTTGCACTCATCAATGGAAAATCTCATGGCTTTGAGAGACTCATTGATATCATGCTTAGGTGGAATAGATCTAAGTTTCAAAGAATCAACATCAAGAGAAAATCTATCCATGTTCCAAGCCAACTCATCAATCTTAAGCAATTTTTCTTCAACCAAAGCATTGAAATTCTTTGGCGAACTCATAAATTCTTTAACACTAGTCTCAAAATCAGAGGGCATCTTATTAAAATTTCCATAGGAGTTGTTGTAGGAATTACCATAATTATTAGAGGAATTATTAGGAAACGGCCTAGAATTAATATTTCCTCTATACACGTTGTCACCAAAATTGTTCCTACCAACAAAATTCACATCCATAGGTTCATTATTATTCTCAATCAAAGTGGACAAAGGCATATCATTAGGATTAGGAGAAACACTCTTATTAGCAAACAATTTCATAAGTTCATCCATCTTTCCACTCAAAACATTAATCTCTTCAATTGCATGAACCTTTTTACTAGTGGATCTTTTACTGTGCCATTGAGAATAATTAATCATAATATTATCTAGGAGTTTAGTACCTTCTCCTAAAGTGATTTCCATAAATGTGCCTCCCGCGACTGAATCTAAAAGATTTCTAGAAGCAAAATCTAATCCGGCATAAATTTTTGTATAATCATCCATAAATTCATGCCATGTGTAGGGCAATTACGTATCATTAATTTCATCCTCTCCCAAGCTTGTGCAACATGCTCATGATCAAGTTGCTTAAAATTCATAATATCGTATCTAAGAGAGATGATCTTAGTGGGAGGAAAATACTTAGAGATAAAAGCATCTTTGCACTTATTCCATGAATCAATACTATTTTTCAGCTAAGAAAAGAACCAAATTTTAGCATGATCTCTAAGAGAAAACGGAAATAGCTTCAATTTAACAATATCATTATCCACATCTTTATTCTTTTGCATATCACACAAATCAAAAAAGTTGTTTAGATGGGTAGCGGCAACTTCACTAGGGAGGCCAGAAAATTGATCTTTCATCATGAGGATATCAATAAAATTGGTACACCCATAGCCCCTGCTGCTATACATACTGGACCAATTACTAGAGCTCGCGCACGCCAATTGAATTATCAGGTACTTTCGTTTCTCGGTAACGATTCTAATGTTCATGAGAATATGATGTTGCCTAAATTGGATACATTTGTTTTGCTTACAAATGAAGGGCCTAGTTTGGACAAGAAAGATGAACCTTGGAGCAAGTTCAAGCATGGAGATGATGGCGTGCGCGAGGGGATCAAGAACAGAGTTACAACTTATGATTTCAGGACTTTGAAGCCACTGAAGGCATTAGCATCATAATGCAGTTGATGTAGTCGTACTCTTCACGATCCAATCGCGATCCAATTTGATCTAGTGCCGAATGGGCGACACCTTGTAGACTGAAGGATAAGCTTGTAGTTGGGTTTGTCCATCACATCATTCACCTAATGATGTGATCCCGTTATCAAATGACAACTCATGTGATGCAGAGCATCCTACAGTCATCCCCATGTACACTACAACTACTCCCCAAGCCCCAAGTAGACATACGGAGAGAGCTCAAGCATGTGCCATTGGACACAAGGTGAACCCACTCCTAGCTGATTCCCCTTTCCATTCATGTGATACATGGTCGCTACCTAATGCAAAGACACTACATGTGCTCAGGAACTAAGGAGACGACCATCGAAATGCTCGAGGCATATGACAAGTCCACACTGAAGTGGAGGGACAAGGGCCTCAAGTGGAGCCTCCATGGAGCTACAACAGGTGGACATCTAGGAGGAACCCTGACATCCGACACCACCAACCAAAAGAAGTTCAGAGAAGAATGGACGCTAGGCCACTCTACAATGACCGGACAACCGGCCGACCCTTGGACATCTGGGCCTGGTGACAGGCAGGACATCCATCATCACCTCGGAAATCCAGCGCATGCTATGTAGAGAAGAAGATCTTAGGCTAGCTTCCTGGCCAGACATCCGACCTCCTACCCGAACTTCTGGCGTCTCGCCCGAACATCCAGCGCCTGTAGGTAGAATCGTCCCAAGTGCCTTGCAACCTCCCCTCTCCCTTCGTTCCTAACACTATAAATAGACCTCCTCCTCCCATTTCCTAGGGTTGGCAAAGGTTAGAGCTCATTTGAAATAGAGCTTTTCTCATCCTCATACCACTTCCATGGAGTTCAAGACCTCCATTTGAGAAGATCCCCCAAGTGGATTCAGGACCCCTTCATGGGAATATCCTTCTAGGATTCAAGACCTCTCTCCTTCAAGGATTGGGACGAACTACCTTCGAGACCTTGAATGACATGTGGATCCTGTAATCTGAAGGGACAATATGGGTCAGTCGACTCTTGTGAGCCCTTTAATGCAACATGGACGACCAGAAGGGCTTCTTCAACCTCAAAAAATGATGCATTATTCATCTTCTCTCTCAACCATCGAGCCGCCAGCCCACCACAGGCCCAACCGCCTGTCGCCACTGCCTCGCCCTCCCCTGAACCACCTCCCACCAACATGCTCCCCCCACCCCGCCATCTGTTTAACCATGGGCACAATCCATTTTTTCCGGCGAACTGCATCCCACACCCAACACTCATAAGATAGATCATGGGAACCCTACCACCCTAATATGGATACCGGGGTAGCTTCTCTGCCATCTTCTTCCTTCACTCTAGCAACTTCTTATTTCACAAATCGATGGACCCAAATAATACTACTAGTATGTATTAAGTACAGTAGGAATGCGAAGAAATGAGTAGTAATACCAACTACAAGAAGAACTGTAGTATGACATACTAGTACGTACTATACAATTCAAATAACGAGAAAGAACATAACATAGTTTTGCTATTGGCTGAGCACAACACACCCCTAAAATAAAACTAAGCAAGTAGTCCGCTTGACACTGCAGAAGAACCAGCATGAGCAACGACACTGCCACCTTACTCGGAGTCCTCGTCCACGTCCTCGACTCATTGCATTGCATTAGTCAATATTCTTAATCCTTGCATGCAATAATTTAGTGCACCTTGAAATCTGAACATGTGATGGGGAACAATGAAATTGAGAGCTATAGAACAAAGAAACTATAATTTTAAGATAAGCCTTATAAACAGGAATGGAGGGAGTAGTTTTTTTTACCTTCTCTCCATCTCTTTCTTCATACCACCAAGGAGTACACATGAGAGCCCCAGTTCCACCATTTTTGTACTCCCTCCGTATCTGTGCATAAGTCATCTTACGAAAACCAAACAATCCCAAAACACTTAGGCGCGGTGCATTAACTCCCACCTTGCTTCTTGTTTCTTGACATGAATAACAGAAACACCCAATAAGAGCCGTGGGGCGTGTATGTTTTTATTGACTTGAGACTACCTAGCACGACATGCAGTGGTCAGTTCATTGAATGCAATGATATCAGTTAGCAAATCTGTGTCAACACCTTGGTCGCGGTGCACAACGTAATAAGATAACTTATGCACCGTTCCCATACCAGGAAGCCTGTTTGCCTCCAAATTTTTTCCTCTCCATGTGTGAAAACAATCTGCATGCCTGACTGTCATTCTCCCTCCGGCAGTCCCACCACTCCTCCCCGTGTGGAAACAATCTGCTTTGATGACTCTCCTCCCCCAGCGCTCGTCTAATCCGTTGTGACGAGCAATATTTCAACCCTCCAACAAAAATATGCCCACCTAGCTATTACGTCAATCAGGCAACATATCTTACGTAGGCATGGCATTGCTTGCAATAAATAATGCGCCTCCCACGACACTCGGAAGCATGCTCACGTTCACCGCCTTTATCTCCTACCCCTCCCTCTCAATTATGGACCCTTCAACCACCATGGCATCGCCCCTCCCTAGTCCTAGGCACCCCTCGCTGCCAGCGTGGAGGGTCACATGTCGCCGCTCTGTTCCTCGCGGCAACTAGTCGAGGAGGACACGTGGGTGTTCCGTTCCTCGCTGCCACCAGTGGAGAATGATGCGTCGGTGTTCCGCTCCTCGCCACTATGTGTCGAGGTGGACACGTCGGTGCTCCCAGTCTCACCACCACATGCATCGGAGGATGCATCGGCTCCCCACTGTCGGTGTCAAAACAGGTGGATCTCGGGTAGGGGGTCCCGAACTATGCATCTAAGGTCGATGGTAACAGGAGACAGGGGACACGATGTTTTACCCAAGTCATGCTTGATTGATCTTGATGAATATGAGTATTACAAGAGTTGATCTACCACGAGATCGTAATGGCTAAACCCTAGAGGCCTAGCTTGTATGGCTATGGTAATGAATATCCTCCCTCCGGACTAAGTCCTCCGGTTTATATAGACACCGGGAGGATCTAGGGTTACACAAGGTCGGTTACAAAGAAAGGAATCTACATGTTTGGTCGCCAAGCTTGCCCTCCACGCCAAGGAGAGTCCCATCCGGACACGGGTGCAGTCTTCAGTCTTCGTATCTTCACAGCCCTTCAGTCCGGCCCATAGTTAACAGGCCGGACGCCCGAGGACCCCTTAGTCCAGGACTCCCTCAGTAGCCCCTGAACCTGGCTTCAATGACAAGGTATCTGACGCGTAGTTCTGTCTTCGGCATTGCAAGGCGGGTTCCTCCTTCTGAACTCCAAGATAGTCTTCAGACGTATTGATCGTGTCCTAAACTTTAACACACACACACACCACACACAACCGCAGAGAGAATATAATAATCCACGAGTCCAATCTGTTGACAACTTTTTACAATATGACATTATGTCTGCCCGGTCATAATTTCGAACCGTTTTTTGTCTGCCGCTCCATGTTTCGAGACATGGTTGCCATTGGCACGTCTTGTCGAAGCAGAGATCGTGTCCCCTCATTGCGGGATTCTGATCAATACGGGCATGGGTAACCCAACCATGTCGTTTATACAGCCCTTGGGAGTAGGCGAATTTTAAAGAGAGTGG
This sequence comes from Triticum urartu, assembly GCF_056163025.1. Lineage (NCBI taxonomy): Eukaryota > Viridiplantae > Streptophyta > Magnoliopsida > Poales > Poaceae > Triticum > Triticum urartu. The sequence goes on along the minus strand of NC_141875.1, from coordinate 324,943,952 downwards.
GGAGGCGTTCAATATTCACTACCTTTATAAGGAGATAAGAATTCCCTTTCTTCTCCCACGCCTTCGCTCTTCCTCTACCCTTCCACTCTTGAGCTCTAGCGCCCAAGTTCTCATCTTCTTCCCACTCAAGCTAGCATTCAACCATGTCCAGATCCGGAGGCCAGGCAAGTGGATGGTCTCCTCCGTCAAGCAGAAAGACATTACTGAGCTTCGGGCGGCCGGGTACTTGGCGAAGGAAATCGCCCACCGCCTTCTAGCCCAGGGGCAAGTCGTCCCCACGCCGAAGCCCAACGAGAGGGTGGTAGTCATCCCTCATTTCCTCCACGGGCTAGGGTTTCCACTCCACCCTTTCATCTGCAGGCTGATGTACTATTATGGGATAGACTTCCATGATCTATCCCCGAACTCCTTCCTCAACCTCTCGGCGTTCATCATTGTGTGTGAGGCCTTCCTCCGCATCCAAACCAACTTTGGGATGTGGCTCAAGGTCTTCAACGTGAAGCCGAAGGTGGTGGATGGCCAGCACACGGAGTGCGGAGGAGCCATGGTGAGTAAGCTGACCAATATCTCCTGGCCGAAAGGCACTTTCGTGGAGACTATCAAGGAATGGCAGAAACAATGGTTCTACGTCACAGAACCCCGCGGCGCAAACTGGGCCGTAGCTGCCGAATTCAACTCTGGCGCTCCAATGCGGCTTCACCTCCTGGGTTGAGAAGAGCCCGAACTGGTGTTCGCCAGATGAGCTGATAGCGCTGCAGACGCGCGTTCAAAGTATGGTGGACAAGGACATCAAGCTTGTCGATATAATCCAGGTGATACTAGTTCGCCGGATTCTCCTGTGCCAAAGCCGAAGAGGCTCTGAAGAAGTACCATACCCTGAAGAGGCTCTTCGAAACTACTCACGAAGACGCTTGGAAGTTGCTCTTCAAGGGCAACGAGACACCGCCGGCCACCGATTCGGACCGCGGGCATGACATCAACCACCTCGCCAACAAGGTATGTTATTTTTAACGCATCCCCTACTTTCTTGTTTCAAGGATGATATCTAAGCTATTATTATCATTGCTTCTTTAGGACTGGATGGAGAGGGCCAAGAAGATCCAGTGTCCCGCTCTGCTGCCTGAAGAACTAGTCATTCCGTGTTTAGCAAAGATGCTGGTATCGGTGCCCTATACGGCACCGGCGAAGAAGGCCATGGGGAAGGCCAAGGGGGTCCGGAGTGGCCCTCGCCGCAAGGGCGCTTCGGACCCGACGTCCGAAGACAAGACTCGTTCCTCTGTCGCTGAAGACTGCGACGATGAGGAGGAGGAGAGCGATTCTCCCCCTGATGGGGGGGGAAGAAGAGGGCGGCCTCCACAATTCTGGAGGTGAAGGCGCCCAAGAAGGGGAAAGGCCCGCTCGCGGGCAGTTCCGCATGGGACGTCGACAGCAGTCCGGAGCGACGCCCCCGCACTAAGCCTCGGGCTGCATCATAAGTGCTAAGAGTAGTACATGCCCATAAATCTAACCTCTCCTCTTTGTCGTATTGACATGATTAATTATACTATTGCAGTCCGGCCCACGACAGCTCCTAGCAATCCTCATCAAGAGGCTCATTGGACTCAAAGGAGATGGCCATCGAAACACCGCCGGCCTCTTACTCTCCCAAGGCTAAGGGAGACGATGAGGTACTCTCCCAATGGACCTTCCCAGGCCAGGGGGAGGTTCAGGAGGCCGTCAAGGCGGTACCAGAGGGCGTTACCTCGGCCGTCGGACACATGGGGGAGCAAGCCCCCATGGAGACTGACGATGGGGGCCGAGCTCAATTCGGCCCCCATATGAGCACGTATCCGGAGACCCATACGGCCCCAGAATCCGACAAGCAGCGTCCTTCAAGAGAAGGAGGCGTGCCCGCCCCGCCGGTGACCTCTGTCTAACCAGAGGCGTCGGACAATCTATTGGGAGCGCTGCGAGGTGCTTCCATTGTGGAAGAACACCGTATCCTTATGGGTACGGTGATTGAGAAGGTTCAGTCCGTTCAAAGCAGACTGACCGAAGCGTGCAACAGCCTGCTGACAGGTTTTGAGGTAAGCGGTGTTTAACCAAGAAAATCCACGCATAGACAGTAGCCCCTAAGACACTGTCCAGTGTTCAGAAAGAAATGCCCGACAGAGGATCAATTAAATTTCGCAGGAAACTAACCAAACCGTGTCTGACGTGAATAAGCAGGTGAGGGAGTCCTGGATTAGGGGGTCTCTGGACAGCCGGACTATATCCTTTGGCCAGACTATTGGACTATGAAGATACAAGATTGAAGACTTCGTCTCGTGTTCGGATGGGACTCTACTTGGCGTGGAAGGCAAGCTAGGCAATACAGATATGTATATCTCCTCCTTTGTAACCGACCTTGTGTAACCCTAGCCCCCTCCGGTGTCTATATAAACCGGAGGGTTTTAGTCCGTAGGACAACATACAATCATACCATAGGCTAGCTTCTAGAGTAGCCTCTCCGATCTCATGGTAGATCAACTCTTGTAATACTCATATCATCAACAATAAATCAAGCAGGACGTAGGTTTTTACCTCCATCAAGAGGGCCCGAACCTAGGTAAAACATCGTGTCCCCTGCCTCCTGTTACCATCCGCCTTAGACGCACAGTTCGGACCCCCTACCCGAGATCCGCCGGTTTTGACACCGACATTGGTGATTTCATTAAGAGTTCCTCTGTGTCGTCGCGGTTAGGCTTGATGGCTCCTACTATCATCGATAGAGATGCAGGCCAGGGTGAGACTTTTCTCCCCGGATAGATCTTTGTGTTCGGCAGCTTCGCACTGCGGGCCAACTCGCTTAGCCATCTGGAGCATATCAAAAGTTACGCCCCTGGCCACCAGGTCAGGTTTGGAAGCTTAAACTACACGACCGATATCCGCGGAGACTTGATCTTCGACGGATTCGAGCCCCTGCCTTGTGCGCCACGCGGTCAAGATGAGTACGATTTAGCTCTACCATCGGACAGTGTTCAGGAGATCGCATCGGCAGCCGCCCCGACCCTCAATTCGGAGCCAGTTGCGCCATCCATGAACGGGTGGATAGACCCCGCCACGGAGGCCGTATCCTATGCGGTGATCGAGCCGAATATCGACCTTACCCTTCATGAGAGCCGTGTTACTGAACTGCCGGATCCTTCTCCGGTCACGGACTCCAAACCGCCTGCGCCCGTTCCTGTCGAATCCGATTGGGTGCCGATCATGGAGTTGACCTCCGCGGATATTTTTCAGCACTCACCCTTTGGCGACATACTGAACTCATTAAGGTCTCTCTCCTTGTCAGGAGAGTCCTGGCCGAACTACGTCCGGCAGGATTGGGATGCGGATGACAAAGAAATTCGCCACCCACCCAGCACCCACTTAGTAGCCACTGTCGATGACTTAACCGACATGCTCGACTTCGACTCCGAAGGCATCGACGGTATGGACGACGATGCGGGAGGCGAAGAGGAACCACTGCCCACAGGGCACTGGATGCCCACTTCATCACATGACGTATACATGGTGGACCCACCTAAAGAAAATAACTACGAGGAACGGAAGGATGCAGCGAAGGGTTGTTCCCTCGAGAAGTGTCTGGATTGAGGACTATATCCTCCATACCCATGTGGCTCGAGGAGATGATCTCCATGCAATCAAGTACTTACACCTCAAGCTCAAAGGGCCAGCTCGGCACTGGCTTAAAAGCCTCCCGAAAAACTCCATTGGAAGCTAGGAAGAGCTCGAAGACGCCTTTCGGGCAAATTTTCAAGGGACATATGTCCGACCACCGGATGCAGACGATCTAAGTCATATAACTCAACAACCAAATGAGTCAGCCCGAAAACTTTGGAACATGTTCCTCACTAAAAAGAACCAAATAGTTGACTGTCCGGACGCCGAAGCCTTAGTAGCCTTCAAGCATAGCGTTCGAGGCGAATGGCTTGCCAGACACCTCGGTCAAGAAAAGCCAAGAACAATGGCAGCATTAACAAGCCTCATGACCCGTTTTTGCACGGGCGAGGACAACTAGTTAGCCCGATGCAGCACCAGCGACCCAAGTACATCCAAAGTCAGGGATTGAAACAGGAAATCACGACGCAGCAAGAATAAGCGCCAGAATAAAGAAGACAGCCCGAAGAGCACGGCGGTAAACACCAGATTTAGAAGCTCTCGGCCAGGGTAGCAGAAGCCGCCCTCCAAAGGCAACAGAGACGAATTATCCAGCCTAAACAAAATTTTCGACCAAATATGTCAGATCCATAGAACCCCTGATAAACCTGCAAATCATACCCACAGAGAATGTTGGGTCTTCAAACAGTCCGGCAAGCTCAACGCCGAACACAAGGGGCAGGATACACTAAGTGAAGATGAGGACGCGCCTCGCAAGCAAGGCACAGGGGAACAGAGGAAATTCCCACCAGAAGTCAAAACAGTCAACATGTTACACGTGATAAAAGGGAGAAACAAAGCGGCGCCTTTAGAGGAACATGCCCCAGGGCCTATCACCGTGGAGCTCCGCCACTGGTCGTCCCAACCGATCACCTTCGACCATCGGGATTACTCGGCAAGTATCCGGTGTGCAGGATGGGCTGCCTTGGTATTAGATCCAATAATTGACGGATACCACTTCACCCGAGTCCTGATGGACGGCGGCAGCAGTTTAAATCTGATATATCGGGACACAGTCCGCAAAATGGGGATGGACCCAACAAAAATTAGCTGCAGCAATGCTACCTTTAAAGGAGTAACGCCAGGCCCGGAGGCTCACTGCAGGGGCTCCTTGCTACTACAGGTTATATTCGGCATCCCCGATAACTTCCGCAGCGAAAATTAACTTTCCACGTCGCTCCGTTCCAAAGTGGCTATCAAGCACTACTCGGACGCGAAGCTTTCGCTTGATTTAACGCAATACCACATTACGCTTCCCTCAAGCTCAAGATGCCCGGTCCACGCGGCATCATTACAGTAAATGGAAATATTGAGCGCTCCTTATGCACCGAAGACGGTGCGGCCGCCTTGGCCGCTGCACACTAAACGGCCTCACTAACTCAAGCATTTGACAGGTCGTTAAGACCACGGACACGGCTAGACGAGTCTAGCTCAGCTATGTGTAATTAATACAGGTTTGATGGCTACACCCCTATTACAATACAAGGGGCTCAACGCGGGCGCAAAAGTGGCAATAAGGCTCACCTTTACTCATTTTCAACTATATATTGTTTATTCAGTATAACTTAACTTTTGCACGGCAACTTTTCAATTAGGTTCCTCTCTTTTTCAAATGACCATCATGCTACACCCGTCCAGGATATGGCACAACAGAGACACAGGCGCAGACATGCAGCAGGGACCCGTTCCAAGGATTCTTTGTAGATTAAGACCCTGCGTAAACCTTTTTTACTGTCTCTTGTTGATTTACATGCCTCGGATTCTCAGTACAACCGAGAAGGATGCTGACGTCTTGGCATGTGGCCACGCCAGAATAATGCACGTACCTGGACACCAGGGGCTTATTACAAAGGGTACTGTTTATACCCGGTTTACACCATAAAGACCGAATACCTTAGGGAGTGTTCGGTGTCGCGAGTTTGGCCTTATATGCATCAGCTCCGAATCATGTCTTTGGTCAAATGTTGGGTTTGTCTGGCTCCTGTGTTTTGCTGCCTTACGTTCTGCTCAATCGGCTAAGGTGGCACCAGGAGAACTACTGTGATTGTACCATGGTTCATCCGGACGAGCACCTCAGTAGAGAAAGCTGAAAACTGACTGTCATGATATAGCGTGAGACTGGTGAACCACTCGATGACCTTTTGGAATCTTCGAAATTCCTCCGCATTAACGAAGGGCCATTTCTCGGCCAGGCATGTACGCACCCCGAATCCGGACGAGTGCGGAGCCACTAGGGGCTATATAGTAGCCCCACTGTCAAACTCCTATGGCTAAGTGAAAGTGTTAAAGCATTATAGTCCGGTTGCCTAGTTTGCTACGCTATCACCTCCTTATTAGGACAAAGACGTTGGATTAAGTGTGAATACACGTCTTCTGCGAACACCCCCACATTATATGCGTGGGGGCTGAAGCCGACGACTGCAATCTTTCAGGTTATATACATGTATACAAAAAACGGCCGCACAGGAGGCATCACAATACTTTCGGGCAAAAGTATAAATATAGCCTTGAAAAATTCAATAAAACGTTGTCTTTACAATGGGAATACATGTCACTCAAACATAACATTCTTCGAGCACTGGGCCTCTATCGTACGAGCGCCCTCAAGAACTTCTTCAAAATAGTGCTCGGCAGCCACTTGGCCTATGGCCGAACCCTGCACCGCGACAGTGGTGGCATCCATTTCCGCCCAGTATGTTTTGACACGGGCAAGGGCCATCCGCGAGCCTTCTATGCACGCCGACCTCTTCATCGCATTAATGTGCGGCACCGCACTAAGGAACTGCCGCACCAAGCTAAAATAGTTGTTCGGCTTTGGCCTTTCCGGCCACAAATGATCCACGACAGACCTCATGGCAAGTTCGGACAATCTATTGAGTTCGACCCATTCGGCAAGCTGATCAGTCAATGGAAGCGGACGCTCTGGAACGTTAAATTGCGACCAGAACAGCTTTTCCACTTCATGATTTGTCTGATCTCGGAAGTATTTGGCCGCATCGATAGCGCTCGCCGCTAAGTCCAGATATGCGTCGGCCCAACTCCACAGCCGATCCAGAGGGGCATACCGCGGATCGCCGAACTTCCTCCGCAGCATAAAGGGATTCCCAGCCACAATGTCCCCGGCTTCACGCAGTTCCTCCTTCTTCACTCTCATTGCAGAGCGGGTGTCTTTGGTCGCCATTGTGGCCTTTTCATGGTCTGTAGCCTTCGCCTGGTTTTCTTCTTCAAGAAACTAGCAGCGGTTAGCAGTGTCTTTTAACTTCACAGCCATTTTGGCCATTTTTTCTTTGCTCCCGCTATGAGCGGCCTTCTCGGCTTTCAACTCTTCGGTCACTTTCAAAGCAGCGCGTTACTACTCCTTGCTTGCTCCTTGGCTCAGGCAAGCTCCGCCCGCAGGGCCTCCATGGTGGCAGCTCCATCTGCAGTCACAACATATTAAAGATACTGCCATCACACTGCTCTTACTATGTGACATTCACTATAAATATCACCTACCCTGTGCCTCGTCAAGCCTCTTGTTAACAAGCTCGATGTCGGCATCCGCCGCATCCAGTCGTTGTTTTAATTCGGCAACCCCATCAGTCCGGCTAGCCACCGGAGCTTCAAACACCTGCACATAACTGCAGTCTGGTCATTACCTGGGACTACGATCCTCTGTTTGCCGCTGTTCTCGATGACAACCAGAGTCTCAGGGGCTACTATCTACACAGGGTGCACCAAAAAATGTGTGGTACTACCACAAACGCATATCATTCCACGTACCTCAAAGCCTGTTAGTAGACTCATAAAGGCTTCATGCAACCCATTTTCGGCGGATGAAATCCTTTCAATCACCATACACATTAATGTACGGTGCTCTTCTGAGATAGTTGCTTGCTCTAGCAGACCCTTCAGTACGTCCGAACGCATACCAAGTGATGCCGGACTCTTTTGATTGGTCTATTCAAGAGCCGGATACTGAGGGCTTCGTGTGACCATGGGATTACCTTTTGGCCTTGCCGGATCTGGAGAAACTCTCCGTGACGACACTTCAAGGTCGCCCGCTTCTTGAGCCACGGAGTCCGGAGGAGGCGTTTCGCTCTCCATCATCTCTGGAAGAAGATCCCCCGAAGACGAGCTCTGCTGAGAAGGGCTCAGATCCGAACTGCAAGATAGATCCTTCGGTTATCTTCCTCAGAAGTAAGGTAGTATATCTTCACTATTAAGTACTTTTTGATTACTTACAGCTCGTTAGAGGGCTGATCCCCGCACGGACTTTGTGCGGAAAGAGCACCCTCCGAGGCGGGACCCTCTGGTGGAGTTTTCTTCTCCCGTTTGGAAACCTTGGTTTCCGGGTCATCAGAGGTAGTCCTCTTCCTCCCCCGGGGCAAGGGAATGTGAGATTCCTTCCCTTGGTTATCCTCCCTCACGGAGGCGCCCGTTCCCTCGGTTGGAATAGGTAGCGGTGGGGGCCCACTTTCGCCCTCTTTATTCCCCCCTTCATCTTCCTTTCAGGGCACCAGGCAAGGTGCTGGCTCGAGCATCTTTTCCAGCACCGGATTGTCCAAGCCTTCGGGAAGGGGGGCCGAACACTGGATCATCTTCGCCTTTGTTATCCAGTCCTGGTCAAAAGGTGGTTCTTCAGAATGACGTCATGATAAATGAAAGATAGTGTGTTCGGCTAGAGGATTACTTACTTGGGCCGCGGTGCGGTTGCTGCTCAGGCCCACGTCCTCGGAGGTGTCTGGACACTCTATTTGGGGTCCGAAGAATGACTTGTACATCTCCTCATGCGTCAGGTCGAGGAAATTCTGAATAGCATGTGGTCCTTTGTAACGCCCCGAGACCGACGTGCCACGTGCCTTCCTGTTATTCGCTGTTGTTGCCTTGCCATTGCTTGCGTGTCATGCATTGCATATCATGTCATCATGTGCATTTCATTTGCATACATGTTCGTCTCATGCATTCGAGCATTTTTCCCGTTGTCCGTTTTGCATTCCGGCGCTCCGTTCTCCTCCGGTGGTCATTTCTACCTTCTTCTCGTGTGTGGGGGTTAAACATTTCCGGATTGGACCGAGATTTTCCAAGCGGCCTTGGTTTACTACCGGTAGACCGCCTGTCAAGTATCGTGCCATTTGGACTTCGTTTGATGCTCCAACGATTAACCGAGGGACCGAAAAGGCCTCGTGTGTGTTGCAGCCCAACACCCTTCCATTTTGGCCCAAAACCCACCTAAACCCTCTCCATCATCTAGAGCGTTCGATCACGATCGCGTGGCCGAAAACCGCACCTCATTTGGACTCTCCTAGCTCCCTCTAAGTCTATATAAAGACCCCTCATTCCAAATCCCGGGTCTCCTCCCCCGAAACCCTAAAAATCCCAGATCCGCCGCCGTCGGACATGTCCGGACGGCGCCAGACACGTCCGCCACTGCCCGCAGCCAACAGGAGCCCGCCACGTGGCGCCTGCATGCCCCACTTCGCCGCCAGCGCCGCCGGCCCGCCCGGGCCCAAGGCGGGCCCTCTCCCGCGCTGATCCGGGCCGCTTCTCGCCCACGCCCGCCGCTGCCTCTTCCCCGAGGCTGGCACCTCGCCGGCCGTTACTCCGTCGCGACGCCGCAGGCCATTGCCGGCCCCGCCGGAGCAAGCCCGCCGTGCCACCTCGTCAGCCCGGCTCCGGCGACCCGCCGTCCGACGCCGGCCGCCCCGCGCCCGTCCTCCTCCGGCGAGCCTCCCCGCAGCTCCGGCGTCCTCTTCTCCGGCAAGTCCCCGGCGTCCTCGAGCTCGGACTCCGGCGAAGGTCCCCGGCGAACCTCGGGAACCGTGTTCCCAGATTCAGATCCAAAATTTTAGGGTTGACCCCGTTTTCTTCCCAAGTCCCTCATATTTTTGCTCCTGTTCATCATGCTGTAACTTTGCATCCGTAACTCCGTTTTTGGCATATAGCATATCAAAATGTTCGTCTCAGAGAGTACATCATTTCATCTCATTGCATGATTTTCATTTGAGTTCATCTTGATGCCCGAAATGCTGTTAGAAGAGTGCTACTTGAGATAATTGTCAGATCTGGTGCTCCATTTAGATATTTGTCATTTTTGCCATGATTATTGTGTGCATGATATGCCCATGAGCTCTACATGTGTTATTCTAAGGGTTTTTCCATCTTTCCAGAGGTGCAACCCATGTATTTTTGTGATGTGTGTGGTGACTAGCACAAGCTTGCAAAGTGAGGCACTTGGTAATTCTGATTTCAGGGACTTGGCAATTCCACTAAGTCCTTGATCTGTTTATCATAAGTTGCCATATGTTCATGTTGTTTCCTAGTGATCCGTGCCTCTTTTTGAGGATGATCAGTAAGGATGTTTTGTTAATATTGTAGTGCTATATCCATCCATGTCTTTGTTTGCAATTATGGAGCACACTAGCTTGAGTCAATCGAGCTCTACTTTTGTCATTTCGTAAATCTGGGCAGATTGTCTACTTGTTAGCGATTTTGCCGAGGATGTTGTAGTTGATCCGTGCATGCTATGTTATTGTTCTTGCCATGTATAGCTTGTATTTTGTGTATTCTTGATGGGTGTATGCTTATATTGTCATGCCTTGCTCTGTAGTGAGTGCATCGAGCTCGTAAACATGCCTACTTGATATCTGTTTCAGCATGCTCCAGTTTTCACTAAGTCTGAGAACTGATTATGTTTTTGCCATGTTCACATGCTTGCAATTGTATTTTCTGATCCCTTTTGGCTCAGGGTCACTAAGGGACTTTTGTTAATCTCTTTGAGTAGCTCCATGCCATGCTTTACTTTGCCATGTTCAGGTCCTGTAGCATATAGTTTTGTTGCTCCGAAGAGTGCTACCTGATCTGAAATTCCAGACAAGTGTTAATTTCACTAAGTCTGAAATCTGTTTGCCAAATGCATTTTTGCCATGCTTGTTTGAACCTGTTAATGGATGAATTGGCCGTAGCTCAGTGCTAGACTTTTGTTAAGCATCATGAATGCATCCCTGCCATGTATTTTGATGCCATGTTTGGGTGTTGTAGCATGTTCATCTTGTTGCATTTAGATGGCTACTTGCTATAAATCGCAGACCGGTGTCATATTTGAATTGCTTGCCATTTCCAAACCGTAACTCTGATTCCGGTGATCTTTATATCGTTTTCAAGCAATTTCATCTCATCTTTCCAGTGGCACACTTGGATTCCCATGTTGAGGCCAGGTTCATGCATTCCTTGTCAAATCTTGCATATGCATCACATATTGCATCCCGCATAGCATACCATGTTTGCATCATATTGTTTGAGCTTTGCACGTGGTTGATTGTGTCCTTATTGCTTGTTTGTCTTGTTTGGGTAGAGCCGGGAGACGAGTTCGCTAAAGAGGAGCCCGTTGAGTTTGCTTTCGAGGATCCAGTCAACTCTGACAACTTTGCAGGCAAGATGATCATACCCTCGAAATCACTACTATCTTTGCTTTGCTAGATGCTCGCTCTTTTGCTATGCCAATTCTACGATTCCTACCACTTGCTTTCAAGCCTCCCAAATTGCCATGTCAAACCTCTAACCCACCATGTCCTAGCAAAACCGTTGATTGGCTATGTTACCGCTTTGCTTAACCCCTCTTATCACGTTGCTAGTTTCAGGTGAAGATTGGAGACCGTTCCTTGTTGGAACATTATTTACTTGTTGGGATATCATTATATTGCCATGTTATCTTAATGCATCTATATACTTGGTAAAGGGTGGAAGGCTCGGCCTCTCGCCTAGTGTTTTGTTCCACTCTTGCCGCCCTAGTTTCTGTCATATCGGTGTTATGTTCCCGGATTTTGCGTTCTTACGCGGTTGGGTTATAATGGGAACCCCTTGATAGTTCGCCTTGATTAAAGATTTTCCAGCAATGCCCAACCTTGGTTTTACCATTTTCCACCTAGCCTCTTTTTCCCTTGGGTTTCCGGAGCCCGAGGGTCATCTTATTTAAACCTCCCCCGGGCCAGTGCTCCTCTGAGTGTTGGTCCGACCGAGTAGACTGCGGGGCCACCTCGGGGCAACTTGAGGGTTGGTTTTACTCGTAGGATGTGTCATCTGAGTGTGCCCTGAGAATGAGATATGTGCAGCTCCTATCGGGATTTGTCGGCACATTCGGGCGGTGTTGCTGGTCTTGTTTTAACCTGTCGAAGTGTCTTGAAGAACTGAGGTACCGAGTCTGATCGGAACGTCTCGGGAGGAGGTCTATTCCTTCGTTGACCGTGAGAGCTTGTCATGGGCTAAGTTGGGACTCCCTTGCAGGGATTTGAACTTTCGAAAGCCGTGCCCACAGTTATGGGCAGATGGGAATTTGTTAATGTCCGGTTGTAGATAACTTTAACCTTAACTTAATTAAAATGAATCAACGGTGTGAGTTACCGTGATGGCCTCTTCTCGGCGGAGTCCGGGAAGTGGACACGGTGTTGGAGTAATGCTTGCGCAGGTTGCTCTCTAGTTTCTCGCTCGCACTTTGCCTTCTCTTCTCGCTCTCTTTTGCGAACAGGATAGCCACCATATATGCTAGTCACTTGCTGTAGCTCCACATATTTTCCTTGCCCTACCTATTAAGCTTAAATAGTCTTGATCGTGAGGGTGCGAGATTGCTGAGTCCCTATGGCTCACAGATTACTATTACACCAAATGCAGGACCCGATGATTCCGCTCTAGATGACGCGCTTGAGCTCAAGTGGGAGTTCGACGAGGACTCTCAACGATACTACGTGTCTTTCCCTGATGATCAGTAGTGGTGCCCAGTTGGGGTGATCGGGACCGTGTCGCATGTTGAGTTGTTCTTCTATTTTGGCGTCGTAGTCGGGCCATGAGTGTTTGGATGATGTAATGTTATTTATGTACTTGATTGACGTGGCGAGTGTAAGCCAACTATGTTATCTCCCCTTTTATTATCTATACATTACATGGGATGTTGTGAAGATTGCCTAACTTGCGACATATGCCTTCAATGTGATTATGCCTCTAAGTCGTGCCTCGACATGTGGGAGATATAGTCGCATCGAGGGTGTTACATCCTTCTGGGTTGAATTCCCACAAGCGGAGGGGCCGGTGTTTGCAAGGCTGGACTTGACGAACCAGCATGACTTGCACTACCATAACCAAACTAAAATCTCCCTCGAAGAGATCCCGGATGGGGCTCTGCAGTATGGGCACATCCTTGGCTGGACCCTAGCTCAACCCCTGCTGATCCATGACATCAGTTGTGGTGGAGGGCCCGAGCGAAAGGAGGGGGAAGCTACCCACTTGGCACTTCTAGGAGCGGTGATGTAGAACCACTCGCGTTGCCATAATCCGGACACCTCTGGAAAGGAACCTTTTGGCCATGGAGCTCCGGCAATCTTGCTTATTATTGCACCCCCACACGCTGCATACTGCCCCTCGACCGTCTTCGGCTTACATCAAAGGTCTTGAGCCACAGGCCGAAGGGACGGGTAATGCGGAGGAAGGCCTCACATACGACAATAAATGCCGAGATGTGGAGAAAGGAATCCGGGGCTAGATTGTGGAAATCAAGCCCGTAATAGAACATCAAACCCCTTACAAAGGGATCCAGAGTGAGGCCTAGTCCTCGGAGGAAGTAAGAGATGAACACGATGTCTTCATTGGGTTCAGGAGTAGGGACGACCTGCCCTCGGGCGGGCAGCCGATGTGAGACTTCGGCGGTCAGGTATCTTGCCTCCATCAACTTCTTGATATCCTCTTCCGTGACGGAGGAGGGCATCCACCGGCCCTGGAGGCTGGATCCGGACATGATTGAAGATCTGAAGCACCTGACCTAGGCTTTGAGTGTTAGAACTCGAGGCGGGGGAGGGATTCGATTGAGCACGTGAGGAAAAAAAGTAAAAGCCTTGACCCTTTATAAAGAGGGTGAATATCAAGCGTCCTCCTCGTGGCCGTTTGGGACTTGCCTAAAATCTAGGAGTCCTAGGCGTCGTTGGGTTACCCACGACCGTATTGATGAGAATCCCATAATAAGGGGGACACGATCTCTTCTTTGACAAGACGTGTCAAGAAACTGCCTCGCGTTATGTGCGGGGCTAGTTAAAGAAAAACACTTCGAATAATCACCGAGCCATGGCGTGATGTCATGTTGCCAAAACGTGTCAGCAGATTAGATTTGTGGAAATATTATTCTCTCTACAGTGGTATGTGGAACTTATTTTGCAGGGTCGGACACTATCCTTGTATTCAAATTCTTCCGTGGTGTATTCGGAGGAGGAACCTGCCTTGCAATGCCGAAGACAATACTGCGCGCCGGACTCATCGTCATTGAAGCCTAGTTCAGGGGCTACTGAGGGAGTCCTGGATTAGGGGGTCTCCAGACCGCCAGACTATATCCTTTGGCCGGACTGTTGGACTATGGAGATACAAGATTGAAGACTTCGTCTCGTGTCCGGATGGGACTCTACTTAGTGTGGAAGGCAAGCTAGGCAATACAGATACGTATATCTCCTCCTTTGTAACCGACCTTGTGTAACCCTAGCCCCCTCCGGTGTCTATATAAACCGGAGGGTTTTAGTCCGTAGGACAACATACAATCATACCATAGGCTAGCTTCTAGGGTTTAGCCTCTCTGATCTCGTGGTAGATCAACTCTTGTAATACTCATATCATCAAGAATAAATCAAGCAGGACGTAGGGTTTTACCTCCATCAAGAGGGCCCGAACCTGGGTAAAACATCGTGTCCCCTGCCTCCTGTTACCATCCGCCTTAGATGCACAATTCGGGACCCCCTACCCGAGATCCGCCGATTTTGACACCGACAGCAAACGTCGCTGCTGGCCGCGACTTCGCACATTGCCAAAGTCGCCGGACTAAAGCAGAAACTGGAGCGGGCCAAAGAAGAGCTCAGCCAGGCAAGGAAGCAGCTGAAAGACCAGCAAGGTATGCAATGGCTCGCTATATATTCGGAAAGACTAAATGATGTATACTAACCGTAGTGTCATTATATGTGTAGGGGCGACGATCAAGGTCGCAGACCTGAAAGAGGCCCTGGCCGAAGCCGAGGGGTAAGCTATCAAGGAGCAGGCCGCTCGCAAGAAGCTGAAGGCCCAGATGAATGAGGTCCAGCAAGAGCTCCAGGACGCGGTGAAGAAGTACGAGACCTTGGAAGGCGAAGTTTCGGCTCGAGAGACGAAACTCTCCAAGGCTCGTCAAAGAGTGGAAGCGGCCCGGGTTGAAGTCCAGGGTGCCATCCAAGAGATCCAGGAGGCCAGGAAGATCGCGACGGGTAAGGCCTTTAGTATGCAAAGCAAATATATGAAGAAGATGTATTTCTTACTAACCCGGATTCGGAATTCTCTAGGAGCATCTGCAGATCTGCCGCGTAGTGTGTCCGACGCCGTGGAGTTTTTCTGAGCCAAAGAAGGGAGCTCCACGGAGAAATTGTTCTGGTCGCAGTATCTTGCGCCAGAGCATCCCGTGCCGATCACCGATCAGCTGAAACAGCTAGTGGAGCTGCATAGGGTGGCCGAACTAGCCATGCAGGATTTGATAATCCGACTGGGGCCAGCCGAAGCTATGCCCAGCAGCTACTTCGGACTCGTGAAGCGGCTAGTGAACGCATGTCCTCGGCTGGACGTCGTCAAGCGTTCGGCCTGCACTGAAGGTGCCCGCATGGCCTTCGTCCCCTGCAAGATGTGGTGGGCGAAGATGGACGCCGTCGAGCTGACCAAGGGGCCACCAGAGGGCAAGGAGCACCGGACACCTGAGCGCTATTTTGCAGATGTCCTAGAGGAGTCTCGCATTGTGGCAACGCAGTGTGAGCGATACATTATTTTCGAATGAATGCATTCATGTTGTCTTTGCCTTGTATGATGAAACAAAACTTTTATGTAATATAATTCTTGTTATGTTTTAAATTTTACCTCCTATGCGACCGTGTTGTATGAAATCTAAGGGTTAACCAGTCGTTGGCTTCTGCCCCCACATAGGAAATACGGAGGTGTTCGGGATGGAATCTAAACAATCTTGATCCAATTATATGGCCCTTGAAGGAGTTGTTTAGCGCAATGAACCAGGCAACCAGACTATGTGGCTTTAACGCCCTCACTTAGCCAAGGAGTTCGACAATAAAAACATGGGCGCAGCCCCTAGTATCTGAACTAGAGTGCTATAAGCATCTGATCGGGAAGCACCGATTCTTCGCGTAATGCGGAAGAAATCTCCAACGATTTGCAACCTCCGAACAACTGACCGGCTCTCGCCGCATCATGACAGTCAGTTTTGGGCTTTCTCTACTGAGGTGCTCCTTTGGATAAACCAAGGCACAATCGCAGTAGATCTCCCTTTACTACCTTAGCCGATATAGCGGAACATAAGGTAGCAAGCATAGGAGCCGGCCAACCCAATTATTGACCAAAGACATGATTCGGAGCCAATGCATATAATGCTAAATTCGGGGTACCGAACTATACCATAAAAAGTGTTCGGTCTTTTGTTGCCGTAGTGTGGGGTGCTATGAAGCCCCTGGAAAACATCAAACGTACCAAAGTGTACGAGTGCTACATGGTAAAGTTACCAGAAAAGAAAAGAAAAAACAGGAAGAAAAAGAAGAACAAGTGATAAGCTAGGACCGTAAAATTTGAGCTGCAAACTGTTCTTATTATAATTTCATTGGTGCGTTAAAGCGCGTTTATACAAGTAATGCAATAAGCAGGAGGCTAGTTACTATGCCTTGACCAAGGGAGAGGTGCACGTGGGTAGAGTAATCATTAACGAAACCACCTAGAGAAGTCCCCCATATGCCTGTGATTCTTGACGTCTTGGTGTGTTTGTCCTTCAAGAGTACCGATGATCAGGCCATGAGATGGGCCTGCGGGATTGAAACCTGAAAAGGAAACGAATAAAAGTGAAAGTATATGTGTATCCAGTGTCGGTTGGGCCGTATTGTGGATCACAAGCTAGCTATGCCTCCATCGATGCCCTTGGATCTTTGAGTGCATAGTTATGTACATGTGGTATGAATGCCACCACTTGATCGGGACTGAGATGGAGGCCGGATTGCTAGCCGAGCTCTCGAGGAGCCGAGCTGTCCTGCTGCAGGGTAGTTCGGATCCTCTTGACGGTGTCCGTGGGCTTGGCAGCCGAATAAAGGTTCTGCTTGAGAAGGTTGCTCTATACATCTGCTGCGAAGACAGCTGTGTGCTCTTCTGTACGGAGGGAGCGTTCCATATTTCCATTGACTATTATGACGCCACGTGGACCGGGCATCTTGAGCTTGAGATAGCATAGTGTGTCAATGCGTTAAATCGGGTGAATGCGGTCCGTCCGAGCAGTGCGTGATAGCCACTGCGAAAGGGGACTATGTC
This sequence comes from Triticum urartu, assembly GCF_056163025.1. Taxonomy (NCBI): domain Eukaryota; kingdom Viridiplantae; phylum Streptophyta; class Magnoliopsida; order Poales; family Poaceae; genus Triticum; species Triticum urartu. The sequence continues at coordinate 324,926,951 of NC_141875.1, read as the reverse complement.
GAAGATTAACTCCTCGCTTCAGAAATTGGTCGAAGATCCGAAGACGACTTCTAGCGTGGTTGAGGGGGGCATTGGTGGGGCCTCGCCGAATGAAGAAAACTCGATGCGGGTGGGGGCGGGGCTGGGGGTGGTGGTGGCGGAGGAACACAGGCGGTGGGGGGCGGTGGTTCGGCCGGCGGCCCGTGCGGTGTTATGTATGGGAAGAATCAGATACGAGGAACAAGAAGGGTTAGGAGATGTAGGATCTTCATCCAACCGCCTGAAATGGTCGACTGACCCAAATGACAAAAGTCATGCGACTTGCATGTAGGCATGCCTTTAAATTCAGTACCATCATCGTACATGCTTAGCACTGCTCCTGAATCCATCAAGCTAAACAACGTGCCACTCATAATTCCAAACTTGTTGCTCAAATACGAATATGATATGATGCTGATATTACTAAAACATATAGCGTTTAATTGGTCAGCTAATGTTCCTACTTTAGTTTCGAAAAGCACGTGCACCACATATAGAGAGACAGCAGGGAGTTGCATTCTTAATGCGCTCTGGTTCATCATGTGTGGGCACTGCGCAACGAACATTTTATTATCCAAAATCTGGTTGCTCTTCTTTAGCATGTTCCTCTTCCATTCTTCTTTGATAAGTACTCTCTCCGTTCCTAAATACAAGTCTTTGTATAGATTCACAAATTGCTCAATGAAAGGTCTATGGTAGGCATAGAATCATTCACAAAACCAAATAAAATGAAGTGTCTAAACACATGGGTCAAGTGCAAGACAATCCAAGCATAACATGCATAGGTTGTAGTGAAGATAGTGTGGCACTCAACACAATAAAGAGAGCAATCGTTCATCATGTGTGAGGAAATCAAGTCAATCATGTAAAATGGGATATGGAATATGTGAATAAATGACATTGTTGAAACCAAGCATATGATAGGGGCAAGTAACCCAAGAATTGGATGCAACACACAAGGCTATATCATGACGCATGGCAATGTGGCAATGATAAGTCAAAGTTGGGTGTCTCGAAAAAGAAGGACATCACCTTGAAAGCATATCCTTGTGCGTCCTTCACAATGCCGAAGCACAAGCAAGTGCGATGTAGAATCGTCGTGGTAGAAGGTGGTTCACTCTCAAGAGCTCGAATGATCAACTCACGTGAAGTGGAAGTCGACACAAAGCCCAAGTTTCCTACGGATGCAGAAGACAAAGCAAATAATGTGAGCGCATGGTAGATAAACACATCATCCATCATGATGGTTTTCATATTTTGCATATAACCATTAGAATCACAAGTGTATGAATAATATGATATAGCAATGGCAATATTCATGGCACTTGGTATATGATGCAAAGAGGTAAGACAAGCATGCTTCAAAAGAAATATGTCAAAATCTCCAAATATATGCGAGAATGCTATGGGGGCAATCTCATTAGCAAGAGTGAAATCATTGTTGCACTCCATACATGGCAAGAGAGGCAACATATGGAGATATATGACAAGAAGCAATAATAATCATGTGCCAAGCATGTAGATGGTTGCCATCAACCGCATGAAACAAGCAAGTATGAATCATTGGTGATACAACAAGGCAAGCAATCATAGTAATCAAGTCATGCAAACTAGTGGAGCAGATGCAACACACTAGAGGAAATTATGGCAATCATGTCATGTGAGCAAATAGTGGATATATGAAATGCACATGACATATCACAAGTACGAACACAAAAAAAGATCAAAGTATCATCATAGACATGGGGCGCAAAGCAAACATGGAAATAACAAGCAATATCTCCACCAAGCTTGCAAATACACATACAAGTATGAGAATCAATCATCGTGTGTAATGCAAAGCATGGGTCACCAATGCATGACAAAGGCATATGAATGATCATATCAAGCATAGTGAACATGGAAAGATGGGCATATAATATATTAATATGTAATGGGCAATAACCCGTAACCATGTGAGGGCCATGTAGAATAAACATGTGAAGTCCTTGCGCAAGGGAATGCTGGTAAGGACAATCCACGGGTTCCCAAGTCATCGTTGCTCTCTAGAGCTCGTTTTGTCAACTCATGGGATTGTGAGGTTGACAAGTATTCATGAGTACCTACACAAAAGAGAGACAAGCCAAAGAAATTGTGTGTGTGGTAAATGTACACATCATCCATCATGATGCGTATGTGCACGTGTGAGTTAGCATAAGATAAGCATCGCTAAAAGAAATTTGATGCATGGTACAAGAACATGTCATCCATCATGAAATAATAGTTGTTATGTATGACACGATGGGGATGCAAATTGAGCATACAAATATATGGCACATTAATATCATGTTCATTTATGGGGAGTGTCGGCGTTATGGGAATGGGGGTACCCAGACTTGCCTGCCTGTGGCCCACGGCGTGGCTCCATCGACGGCCTGGTATGTCCCAGCTTCAGCATCAACAACTCAAGACCCTCGCGAGGGGCCAAGCCTCGCGAGGCGGACGACATCAAGACCTCCACGAGGAGCAGTCTCTCCAGGCTGGCTCCCGAGGAGCAGATATTTCTACGCAAGGCTGACCTCGCGAGGTTCGGATGACGTGAGTCATGACGACGAAGGCCAGGCGGGCGCAAGTGGGCGCAGTGTACTAGTTTCCTCTTTGGTGCTAAGGAGGCAAGCGCAGGCGCGGAGTCCCGAGGCATCAACCGAAGGTTTCCATTCCGGTGCAACAAGACCAAGACCGCCAGGACGACAGGACGGAGGTCATCGCCGAGCCCAGCACGACGTCACGACCATAGGTTTTGCAGGTGAAGATTACTTTTGTCAGTAATAGAATGTACTAGTTGTCTCCCTTCGAATTTGGTCATTGTGGGTTCACTTCCCACCTTCATTTGAGGACCAAGGCCCCTATAAATAGGACTTACCCACCACCATAGAGAGGATGGATCATTCAGATCATCCTCACACCCACCAGCTCATCGAGCACAAGATCACTCCTCCTCCTGAGGTTGTTCTCCCACTGTACTAGTTCATCCTAAGCCCTTCGAGGACAATCCACCACAAAGCAGGAGTAGGGTTTTACACTTCAAGGTGGCCCGAACCTGGGTAAACTAATGTGTCTCTTTTCTGTTCAGTTCGTCGAGCAAGGCTGTGAGATTAGCGAGTAGGCAGACTGGGGAGGACGAGTTCTTCACACGCACCCAGAGTTCGAACCTCTCAAGGGTCTGTGGAACCCTAAATCTGACATTTGGCACGCTAGGTAGGGTGCATCGAAGGTCCGCCACTCTGTCCGCTACGCTTCGCTGTCGGCTCTCATGGTGGAAGCTCCTCCATCGACCAGATCGACGCGCGCCTTCAGAGGAGCCGAGGGCCTCTGGGATTTCACCCTCGACCTGCGGCGGGTGCAGTGGCCACCCAAGTTCAGGTCGGAGATGCCGCCCCTATACGATGGTGAGGCGGACCCTACAGGTTTTCTCTAGGCATACGAGGAGGCTGTGTGGCAGCCGGCGGTGATTACAATGTCATGGCCAACTGGCTCCCCATGGCCCTCGCAGGTGCGCCGCACGCCTGTCTGCTCAGCCTGCCAGGATCTTCTGTGGCCTCCTGGGAGGAGCTGCGCGGCCTCTTTGTCTCGCGCTTCATGGCATCGGCAACCCACACCGTCGCAGCTCTCCTCGGTGGTTCGCAGGCGCCACCCTCGGGTCGCCACATCAAGCAGTTCATTCCCCAGGCGAGCGCAATCCATGGGTAGCAGGTGGCGCCGCCAAGTTGGGCAGCGCCAAAGGCCGACCTCATCTTCGACTCTGGGTACCAACCCGCGGTCACAGCCGGCGCCGGTGCGCTCCCGATGCTCTCCACCCCCACCATCTACAACATGGCGGTCACCAAAACCCTCATCGATAGTGGAGCTGGCCTCAACATCCTCTTGGTGGAAGAATGCAGCCTGCTTCATGTGCCCCATAGCCGGAGCCACCCTACGAAGCCCTTCTCTGGTGTTCTCGATGGCTCTACCAGCCACCTTGGGCAGATCCGCCTCCCCGTCACCTTCGACACCCGTGACAACTACCGCACCGAGCTTATAGACTTCGACATCGCCCGCATCAGCCTCCCGTACGACGCCATCCTTGGGTACCCATCCCTGGACAAGTTCATGGCAGCGAATCACCTTGACTACAACCTCATGAAGATGCCGGGAAGCAGCGGCGTCCTCACCGTGGCAGGAGACAACAAGAACGCACTGATGGCCCTCAAGCTCACCTTCACCATAGGTGCCAACCTCTCCCCAGATCTAGAGCTCCCGGGGGCTGCTCCAGCAAAGAAGAAGAAGTTGTTCTCTCGAGATCGGGTCGAGACGAAGTAGGTGTTGGTCGATGAAGATGGGGCATCGGGTGCCACCTTCACCATAGGTCCCAACCTCTCCCCAGATCAAGAAAAGGCATTGGTCGACTTCTTACGTGCGAACAAGGAAGTGTTCTCATGGGAGCCCAAGGACCTGGTTGGGATCCCGAGGGGAATAATCAAGCATCACTTAAGGGTGTTCCCCAATGCACGGCCAGTGAAGCAGAAGCCGCGACTACAGTCCATAGAAAAGCAGTCGTTCATCGTCCAAGAGACCCGCAAGCTGCAAGATGCTGGTGTCATTCGGGAGGTGCGGTACCTAGAATGGTTGGCGAACCCGGTTATCGTCCCCAAGAAGGGCGGAAAGGAGTGCATGTGCGTCGACTTCACCAACCTCAACAAGGCTTGCCCTCAAGACCCCTTTCCACTTCCACGTATGGATCAAATCGTCGACTCCACTGCCGAGTGCAACCTGCTGTGTTTCCTGGATGCCTTCTCAGGCTATCACGAGATCAAGATGGCAGTTCAAGATGTTGAGAAGACGGCTTTCTTGACCCCATGCGGGCTGTATTGCTACACGTGCATGCTGTTTGGGCTGTGCAACGCTGGAGCAACCTTCCAGTGGCTGATGCACATCGCTCTATGCCGGCAGTTCGGGAGGAACACCGAGGCCTACGTCGACAACATAGTGGTGAAGTCTTGGGACGCGAGGACCCTTATCGAGGACCTGGAAGAAACAGTTACCAGTCAGCCCAAGGTGGATCCGCGGCTCAACCCAGATAAATGTGTGTTTGGCATCCCCTCTGGCAAGCTGCTGGGCTTTCTGGTGTCGCACAGGGGAATCGAGGCAAACCCAGATAAGGTCAAGGCAATAGAAAGGATGATCTCGCCACAAACTCTCAAGCAAATGAAAAAGCTGGCAGGCTGTGTGACCTCGCTTGGGCGCTTCGTTTCCAAGCTGGGGGAACGCACCCTACCATTCTTCAAGCTAATGAACAAGAAGGGGTCGTTCAAGTGGACCCCGGAGGCTGATGCGGCATTCCAAGACCTCAAAAGATACCTCACCAGCCCACTTGATGGTATCAGCGCTTCCTCTTGATCCCCTGGTGCTTTACCTGGCCGCCACACATCACTCAGCCAGCGCAGCGCTGGTGGCAGTCTGGGAGGAGCGCCAAGCCGAGGGCCCGCCCAGCGATGCCACACACCCGGTCAAGACGACACAGCATCAGGATGGTGCTCCTGAGGCCTCGGCAGCACCAATGGATGACCAAGCTCCTCGGTATGGTACTCCTGAGACCTTGGCTACCCCAACAAATGGCCAAGCTCCTGAGGCCCTCCAGCCTTAGGAGGTACAAGATCCCACCGACACTTCTGTCCTCGTCGAGCATCTGGTGTACTTTGTCAGCACGGTACTACGCAATGCGTGGGCGCGCTACCCCATGCCACAAAAGCTCTTACTCGCACTCCTTGTCGCCTCCCGCAAGCTGCGCCACTACTTCCAAGGCCACCCCATCAAAGTCGTCTCGGCTTACCCACTAGAAAGAGTGCTTTGGAGCTGCAATGTTGCGGGAAGAGTCGCCGAATGGAACATCGAATTGCAGGCATTCTAGTTGTAGTTCAGCACCACCAGGGTCATCAAGGGTGCTGCACTCGCCGACTTCGTGGCGGAATGGACTAACATTCCCAGCCCCGAAGCAGGCGAGGACCAACCCCTATCACCAGGAAGCGAGGCACCAGATAGCTGAGCCAAGTACTTCGATGGCTCCTTCGTGCGTCAGGGCGCAGGGGCTGGAGCCGTGCTCATCTCGCCCACCCACGACAAGCTCTACTACTGTCGTGCAGCTCTGCTTCCATCAGAGCGAGATGGTCTCCAACAATATCGTTGAGTACGAGAGTTTGATCGTCGGTCTCAAGGCTGCGACAGCCTTGGGAGTTAAGCACCTCACCATCAAGGGCGACTCCCAGCTCCTCCTCAACTTCTCCAACAAAGTATACGAGCTAAAGGACGAGAACATGGAGACATGCCTTGTGGAGGTATGCAAAATTGAGAAACAATTCTTGGGCCTGGAACTGCAGCATGTGCCGCGCGACACGAACAAGGAAGCAGACGACATCACCAAGAGGGCGTCCCGGCGCCTGCCTCAGGAGCTTGGCGTCTTCGAGGAGCGGCTCTTCAAGCCTTCAGTAGACCCTCCTACCACGGAACCAACATCGCCTCAGGAGGAGCTCCCCCAGCACCCCTCTCGGGAGCCCCTGCTTGCGGGCCAAACTTGAGAGCACGTCTACTCCTCGCGCTCGAGCCTCAGGATGGGTGCTAGACCGAAGAGTTCAAGGCATACCTACTTTAGGGGACCCTGCCGGAGAAGGAGGAAGATGTGGAGCGCGTGGCTCGACAGGCCACTTTCTACTACATCCGGGATGGTGAGCTCTATCAGAAATGGCCAAACGATGTTTCTCTGTGATGCATCTCGAGGGAGAAGGAATGTGAGCTGTTGGCCAACATACATGGCGGGGACTGTGGGCATCACTCGTCATCACGCACCCTCATGGGCAAGGCATTCTGCATCGGGTTCTACTGGCCCACGGCGGTCAAAGATGCCACCGAACTGGTGAGATCTTGTGAAGCCTACCAGTTCCATGACAAGCAAATCCACCAGCCTGCTCAGGGTCTCCAGACCAGCCCTCTCTCATGGCCATTCGCAGTCTGGGGGCTGGACATCTTGGGCCCGTTCCCTCGAGCGCTCGGGGGCTATCGCTACCTCTACGTCGCCATCGACAAGTTCACCAAGAGGGCGGAGGTGGAGGCCATCCGCACCATCCCAGTTGGTTCGATGGTCAAGTTCATCAAGGCCCTCGTGAGCCGGTCCAGAGTTCCTAATCGTATCATCATTGACAATGGCTCGCAGTTCACTAGCAACCTTTTCAAAATATATTGTGCTAACCTTGGAACGCAGATATGCTACGCCTTAGTGGCACACCCAGGAGCAACGGCCAGGCCGAGTGCGCCAACATGGAGGTCCTGAGAGGCCTCAAGGAAAGAACCTTCAAAAAGAAGCTCGAGGCCTGCGGCAGGGGCTGGCTCGACGAGTTCCAGTCCATGATGTGCTCCATCCGCACCACCGCGACCAAGCCAATAGGCGAAACTCCATTCTTCCTCGTCTATCGAGCTGAAGTGTTTCTCCCACACGAGGTCAGGCATCACTCCACGCGGGCCTTGTCGTTTGACAAGGCATGCCAGGACGCCTCATGGGGGATGGACCTCATGCTGGGGGAGGAATGCCGCCGTCAAGCAGCGCTCCGAGTAGGAAGGTACCAGCAGGCGCTGCGGTGGTACCACTGCCGCAGCGTTTGCTCCAGTACGCTCGAGATGGGTGATCTCGTCCTGAGGTGGGTGCTCTCCAGGGAGGGACCGCATAAGCTCTCACCCATGTGGGAGGGCCCGTTCAAGATCGCCCGTCTCTCCAGGCCTGGCGCTGCGTGCCTGGAGATGCAGGACGGGATCCCCGTCCAGAACGCCTGGAACATCAAGCACCTCCAAAAGTTCCACCCATGAAGCAAGGGCCCGTGCCTGTGAAGGTCTCCGCTCATGACAGTATCACGTAATAGTGAGTGGGGCTGTACATGCCCCAGAGTCTCCTGAGTGTCAACCGCGGGCCTCGCGGGGCCTCCCTGCCATGTCCTAGTGGCAACACTTAGCTCCGCGTTGGTGAGAAGACTAGACTACATGCCAGACACGGTTGTTCTTTGGCTTGCTTTCTGTAGTTGGTTTGCAACTTTTTAATGGAATTTGGAGCTTTCATGTTCTTTCTCATTCACCGAGTTGGATTTTATTTGTCTCCTCTTGCTTCGCTCGCCTCTCAGTCTTGGCCCAGGAAGAGCGGCAGTTTCCTATTGCCCCTCCTCACGCGTCACGCATGTGGGGCTAGGCAGGTGTGTGCGTTTGGGTTCGCCCATACCGCGAACACACCTCGCCGAAGCCTCGGCTTCTTTAATCCTCGGGAGATGCTCTTGAACGAGGTCATGGGCGTACGCACCCTCTTAAGTCCGTGCCTCTGGGCAGTGCGACGCGGTGTACCAGCCCCAGCCAACCCACGCTTGGGGGCTCATGCAAGGAAGAATGAGACGCCCCGCCAAGCTTTCTAATAACTCTGCAGCTTTATAACGCCTCCTGAGTCCCGACTGCTCCTGAGGTGTGAGGAAGGGAGCTCCGCCAGACACCGCTAGAGTAGTGCGCCCTCGCGAGGCAGGAAGCTTGCCCTCGCGAGGCAAGAAACTGCCGCAAGCATATCAACCTAAGTACCCAAACCGCACCTACTTGGAGCACAGATATCAGGGCATAACTTCAGAATAATAAGCATAGCATAGTGGCGTAAGTGCCATAGTTCATTACACACACCAGTAGGGCCCTCTAGTTTTTTCAAAATGCAGGAAGAAGGAAAGGTTAAACAAATGTGGCCCTCACGGCCACAACAGCTCCTGACGCCAGGCTCCAGCAGCCCCTGCCTCAGCCTAGATGGAGGAGCCTGGACTTGATAATGTAAGAGTATAGCATTGAAGAAATTGGAGAAAGGGGGATCAGGCCAGCCAGGAGGGCTGAAGATAGATAGGGATCTCAGTTGCCTCCATGTCGATCATCTCCCGAGAAGCGGGCCAAGCCATCGTCTCCTTCCACTCATTGGAATCGGCAGCGAGGGCCAGACTAACCTAGGCCAATCCCTCTTCATTGATCACCGTCGATAGCTCAAGGGCAGGATCCAAGACCTGCCGGGATTCGGCCGGAGCGCATGTTTTCCCCTTCTTATTCAACCGCGGGGCCATGGCGACAAGAGAGGGCCTGCGCCGGTGTCGAATCTAGGAGAGAAGCCACGGTTTCTCAGGAAGGTGGAGGATCCAAGGGCGAGCACGGCAAGCAATGAAGGTGGAGCTATGTTGGCAACAGGTGGCCACCATGCCAGGCAGATATCAAGGCTGCATGGGGAAGTGGTAACACCCATGTCTCATCAATCGCCATGCATCGACCGAGGCAGCAGGCGGTTAGGGCCCGCAGTGCTCGGCACTTGCCCTTTGGCTTCGCCTCGAAGCCAAGTTCGAGCGCACCTTGGGCCCGGGGCTACTGTCGGCATTCTGGGAATGGGGTACCCAAACATGCCTGCATGCGGCCCACGACGTACCTCCATCGACGGCCCATTACGACCCAGGTTCAACATCAACAAATCAAGACCCTCGCGAGGGGCCAAGCCTCGTGAGGCAGCCGATATCAAGAACTCCACGAGGAGCAGTCTCTCTAGGCTAGCTCTCGAGGAGCGGAAATTTATATCCAAGGCTCACCTTGTGAGGTTCGGATGACGCGAGCCATGCTGACCAAGGTCAGGCGGGTGCCAGCGGGCGCAGTGTACTAGTTTCCTCTTTGGTGCCAAGGAGGCAAGCGCAGTCGCGGAGTCCTGAGGCATCAGCCAAAGGTTTCCATTCCAGTGCAACAAGACAAAGACTGTCAGGACAACAGGACAGAGGTCATCGCCGAGCCCACCATGGCGTAATGACCAGAGGCTTTTGCAGGCGAAGACTACTTTTGTTAGGATATCATGTACTAGTTGTCTCTCTTCGAATTTGGCCGTTGTGGGATCCCTTCCCGCCTTCATTTGGGACGAGGACCAAGGCCCCTACAAATAGGACTTAGCCACCACCATAGAGAGGACAGATCATTCAGATCATCCTCACACCCGCCAGCTCATCGAGCACAAGAACACTCCTCCTCCTGAAGTTGTTCTCCCACCGAGGCCAATCCACCACAAAGCAAGAGTAGGGTTTTACACCGCAACGTGGCCCAAACCTGGGTAAACTGTTGTGTCTCTTTTCCGTTCGGCTCGTCAAGCTAGTATTAGGATCACACAAGTATTAAGATCATGCAATGGATGGGAGTGATTAAAATCTCCTAAAATATATGAGGAAACTATGGGGGTCTCCGCATGAGCAATATCAGTAACATCACATGGAGAAAATGGACAACATCCAAAACAATGCATATCCAAAGCTAGTTGGTCATGGCATGGCATATGAGATAAATGATGCAAAGGTAGCATGTCAATATCATCACAAGAAAAACAAATGCCAATAACCATGGGATTGTCATCTATGCCATATGTGCAAATTTGGTTTATTTTAATGGCATATGCATAGTTACTACGATGAGATTGCAAATATGACATATTGTTGATCTCATGCATAGCATATGACAAGTCAAGCGGATTGTCAAACATGATGTGAGCTAACGAATTATGACAAGAAATCCTATGCAACATGGCATCACAACTAATAGACTCCACATGGTAACCGTCAAACTCATCATAAATGGGTAAATCATCGCATGGGGAAGTCGCACTAGCATGAAGCATGCTAATAGGTGGATCAACATCATGCAAGCAATCAATGTCAAGAATGTCCGCCAGTGGGACTAGAGCATCACCTTCACCTATGTTACCCTTTTGGTTCCACTCAAGTGGTGTAGGTGAGGTGGTAAAGACCAAATGGTGGTCATCTTCATCTTGATGGAACCATGTGGGGTGCATCATATTCTACCATGGCCATCGTCTTGTCCAAAGGGAGGACGAAGTCGTCGAGGATCGGCGCGTCATCATATATGGGACCTAGGACCAAATGAGAAGACACAATAGAGGTAGAGGTTAAGTCATTAGAAATCATAGTGGCCTCACATTCCCTATCAACTACCTCACTCACTCTATGTAGTGGCTCACTCACTCCCTCAAAATAGGTGCACTCAAAGTCATATATGGTGGAGTTACTCATCTCACTCAAGTGGTGGGAGTTGTGGCTCTCCTCACATGGGAATTGGGGCAACACATCATATATGGGACTAGTGGTGAAGTCACTCTCACTCTCAATATGGTGGCACATGTCACTCAAGTCGTTATACATTTCGTGGTCGAAGGGAAAATCACATGCTCAACCATCTCGTCACTATCGCCGTGTATGAAGGCTGAAGATGGTACATCATCACTCTCGCCTCCTAAGATGGAAGCATCATCCTTGCTCGCCACCGTGTCGCTTGCCTCCAAAGCATATTCCTTGATTGGCTCCATAGTCAAAGTCATCGGCGCACCGTCTTGAAAAAGAGTCAAAGTAGACTCGGCACCGTCAATGCCACAAACAGGGATGGCGGTGAAGTCGAACTTGGGAGCGTCGTCTTGGAGCTCGCCGGGCTTGGACATCATGGTGGTACTAGCCTCCTATACGTTGTCTTGAAGTTGGTCTTCCAGAAGTGTGCTTGGGGTGGAGAAGCCTTGGCTTTCATGAGTTCTTGTTCCGCATTGAGAGCACCAATGTAGTTGTCGCTGAGGGACTTGTAGTTCTCGAGGAAGATAGTCTTGGAGATGTTGTTGTTCAATCCCATCATGAAGTAGAACTTCATCAAAATGGGGTCGTCGACCACGACTCGTCGCAAGGCATTCTTCATCTCCTTGAAGTACGCGTCAATGGATTTGGATCCTTGGATGGTGTTCTCCAATTGGCGTAGAAGTTGTTTCATGTGGGTTGGAGGAACGAACTCTCGCCGCATAGCTCTCTTTGTCTTGGGCCAACTCATGTTGTAGCTCTCCGAAGGTGTGTGAAGCTACCATGTCGACGTGTAGTCGTGGAAGTTTCTTGTGGCGCACTTCACTTGATCTTTGGGAGGAACTTGATGTAGCTTGAGGTAGTCATCCATCAAGTGCTCCCACTCGAGATACTCCTTGGGTTCTAGAGTCCCATAGAAAAAAAGTCGCGGTCACAGTAGCTCATGGAAGTCGCGGACTTGATCTTGGGGAGCTTCTCTTGAGCATAGTCTTGGGGTGCGAAGGATGCCTTGAAGTCGCTTGGCAAAGATGCGAAGGGAGATGGTGAAGTCATTGAGCGGTTTTTGGTGGTGAGCTCTTGACCTTCACATTCTTGTCGGTGGTGGTGTCGATGCCGAGAGGACCTTGCCGGAGATGGTATCTCGGAAGCATGTGCACTTGAGCATCTTCGCGAAGGTGAGGAAGATCTCTTGTAGGACTTGATGAGGGCTTTGATCTCCTCCATTTAGCTTGCATCTTGGCGTCGGTGGAGTTTTTCATGGCATTGAACTCGTCGTTGTTATTGTAGACCGAAGGTGAAATGCCTTGCCTATCCATCACAAGACTCAAGCAAATGTGAGTGGGAGAAAGAGAAGAACTAGACCAATGTACCTTACTGAGGGAGTCCTGGATTATGGGGTCTTCGGGCGTCCAGGCTAAGTGACGTGGGCCGTGAAGATACAAGACGAAAGAATTTCCCCGTGTCTGGATGGGACTCTCCTTGGTGTGGAAGGAAAGCTTAGCGTGCAAATATTAAGATTCCTTTCTCTATAAACCGACTCTATACAAACACTGGTCCCCTCCGGTGTCTATATAAACTGGAGGGTTTAGTCCATAGAGGCAGACACAATCATAATCATACAGGCTAGAAAATTAGGGTTTAGCCATTACGATCTCATGGTAGATCAACTCTTGTAACTCCTATATTCATTAATGTCAATAAAGCAGGACGTAGGGTATTACCTCCATCAAGAGGGCCCAAACCTGGGTAAACATCATGTCCTTGACTCCTATTACCATCGATCCTTTGACGCATAGTTCAGGACCCCCTACCCGAGATCTGCTGTTTTGACACCGACATTGGTGCTTTCATTGAGAGTTCCACTGTGTCGTCATCGAAAGGCTCGATGGCTCCATCAATCATCTACACCAATGCTGCCACGAAGGAGATTTTTCTCCCTGGCCAGATCTTTGTATTCAGCGGCTTCGCACTGCATGCCAACTTGGTTGGCCACCTGGAGCAGATCGATATGCCCCTGGTCACCAGATCAGTTTTGGAAATCTGAACTATGTCGTTGATATCCGAGGAGACTTGATCTTCCAAGGGTTCGCGGCCTCAACCACTGCTCCAGCCTTAGATCCGGAGCGCGTCATTAGGTCCAAAGACGGGAGTCTAGAGCCCACCGGACTCTCTGTGGCCTTAGAGCTCAACACCGAGAGAATAGCGTCTCCGGCTATCATTGCAAGGCCAGACTCTACTCCGGATACTACTTCCGAACCCTGGAGGCCCGCGTCATGTGAGCTCGGCCCAGAAACTTCCGACCCTGTCCAAACCCCGCTCTTAAACGAGGCTCTCGACTTAATGTGATCCCACCCACCACCCACTTCATAGCCACTATCAAGGACCTAACCGGCATGCTTGATTATGCCTCCGAAGACATCGATAGTATGGACGACGATGCCGGAGAGGAGCAAGCCCAAAACCCCCCGGTCACTGGAGTTGGATGGCCACCTCCTTGTACGATGTATACATGGTGGACACACATAAAAACGGCGATGGTGATGATGAGAAAAGCCCAGTCGAGTATGAACCTCCTGAGATACCGCCGAAATGTCGACGTCAACGGCGCCGCTCTAAATCGCGCCACGGTAAGAACAGCAATACGGGCACCGAAGACATTGATATTCCGGAGAACAGCGAAGAACAAGAAGAGCCCATCGAACCAACATCCCAACATGATGATCGGGAGGACGGGCAAGTCGACCCTGATGAACAAACAGGGAACAGCGACTCGAAGGACAACAATTATCTGCCACTCCCCGAAGACGACGTAAGCCTCGGCGACGAAGATTTTATCGTGCCAGAGGAACCCCTCAAGCACTGGCTAATAGCCACGGGTAGAAGCCTAAAAAAGAAACAACAACAGCTGCGAGCTGACCAAGATCTGCTCAACACCAAATGGACTAATGTATTGGTAGCCGAAGAGTACGGCCTCAAACGGTTAACAAAGAGTTACCCGAAGCATAAACTACTACCCCAATTCGATGATGAGGCGCTAGAGCCCATAACGCCCGCACATAACGCAACTGACGGACCCAACCAACCACCACGTGGCCAGGGCAGAACGGCAACTCAAGCCAAACACCAGCCGCTCCACCTCGCAGTAAAAGCAGAGAAACAACAGCTCAGGAGTATACATATGACCTGCGAGAAGACCTAGAAAATAGAGCAGGTCAAACCAGATCAATCTATGGATCACGGGGGCACGCCCCGGTGTGAGAGGACGGTTACCAATCCCGGCATGGCAAGTATAACCAAGCCCCGGCCGAAAACCGCATATGGACTTCATCTGAACTACGTTGTGAAACAGCCTGATATAGGGGCGCCGCACACCCCCTATGCTTCACCGATGAGGTAATGGAGCACCTGTTCCCAGAAGGGTTCAAACCCATGAACGTCGAATCATACGATGGCACAACAGATCCCGCAGTACGGATTGCAGACTTTCTTCTCCACATTCACATGTCACGCGGTGACGATCTACACGCCATCAAATACCTTCCCCTCAAACATAAGGGACCAGCACGACACTGGCTGAACAGTCTACTAGAAAATTCTATTGGTAGTTGGGAGGACCTGGAGGATGCATTTAGAGACAACTTCCAAGGTACCTATGTTTGGCCCCTAGATGCCGCTGACCGTAGTGTAACATCCCAAATTTTCAATTTGGAATGTTATACATTAGATCATCATGCATATCATATTTTATTTTGCTTTTGGTTTTGATCCTAGAAAATCCTAAGCAACTCAAGGACCCACGAAGAGAGTTGGGGATTTCGTTATTTACATGTTTGAGTTTTCTCAAATTGTGTAAACAGGATCATCTGATTTTATTTATTTTTTCATCAATTATTTCTATTACAAAAATATGAGAGAGGGAATAAAATGACTTTCCCAAAATATAGAAATATTGAGGATTTAATAAAAAAATCAAATAAGATTTATTTCGGAGTTTTTCGGTGTTCTTATTTGGATTTAGGAAAAATGCGCGTTTTTCAAAGTTGTAGTTTGGGCCCAGATAAATGTTCACTTTATCGGGCTTGATTTTAGAAACCCGGAAAAATTTATTTAGTGATTTTTGGAGTCCGTTTAGTATTTCTTTTTATTTTTCTTCCGAGCGTATTTATTTTAAAAAAATGGAACCGACTTTGGGTCGTACTCGGCCAGGACTCCACCTGGCCGGGGCCTTTATATAGCGCGCCCGAGGCCCGAGCCGAGCCCCAGCCCAGCCGCCACCGCCGCCCTAACCCTAGCCGCCGCCAGCCGCTGCCGCCGCCGCCTGCCGCCGATCCGTCGGAGCCGCGCGCCACCCGAGGTTCGCCGCCGCTGCCTCGTTTTCCGTGCAGTTTTTTTATAATATATATATATAATATTTTTTTCTGTTCGTCGTTCGTCTTTTTCGTCGGATTTTCCGCGGTTATTTTCTGATCGCGATTTCTGATCCGAGTTTTGTTTTAGTATAACTTTTCGCTCGTTTATCGGAATCAGGCGATTCAAGTGCCTGGAGTTTCGCCTCGAAACCCTCTTTCCGAATAATCAACTTAAACAAGTTTTTGCTACAGTAAAATTTGACCTAGATCCAGATTACTAGAATGAAGTTGATATCTTTCGTCGTTTGATTTCTTTTGCATCGTTTGATTTGATTCTTTTTGCAAACCAGGGTTCTTAAGTTGAACTTTCTGGTTAGATCTGCTATTTGAGTTTTACCTGTGCATTAGATGAGTACTTATTGTATGCTTGTTTGTTTCTATGCGATAGAATACCCGGAGTGCGCCGCCTGTTACTTCGTATCTCTAGGTTTCGCGGATCATCAGCAAGGCAAGTAACACTTTGATCATACCTTTTCTACAACCCAGTTTTAATGCATTAGATCCATCCTCAAACATTGCATGATTAGGATCTAATTAAATTGTGGGATGGGAAGTAGATGAGGTAGTACCTATCATCTGTATTATTATGAAACCTTTGGGAGTTACTTCTATGTTTGCTTATTATGCCATGCTATGCTAGTAGACGTGGATTGGGTGAGTGATATCCATGACAGATGTGAGTTTGTTAATTTTAATGGTTTACTTAAGGTGGCAACTTAAATACACATCTGGGTGGATTGAGGCACCTGGTTTCTATCAGGACTTGCCTATTTTTCTTTTGGAGCGCCACCCAGGCTCAAAGGGAACATAAGATTATTCATACTAGAAACTTCCGTGTGCAGCCACAAGCCATTATGGGCTCTGGCATAGTTGATTACGTTGTGCGAACTCTTACAGGGTAGACTAGCAGATGTAGGGGAAAGTAGGTGTACCGGTCTATCCAACGTAAGGTGCTAGCGCTTCTGAAAGACTATGTCTCGGTCATCCGTTTCTCAAACACCATGTAGTGCGAGAAATCCAACGGAGGCGATCGAGTCTTGTGGGGAAAAGTGCGCAAACCTCTGCAGAGTGTAATAAACTAATCATGGTTAGCCGTGTCCCCAGTTATGGACATCTTGAGTATCTAGTACATGGATATCATGTGAATCTCAACATGTTACTCTAAAGTTAAGTTTGTTGGGTTTGTTTAATGATGATGCTTAATTGGGATTGAGAATGTTGTCAACCATTCTCAATGTTTAACAACCACCATGATAGTAATTAAATTTATTCCTTTGAAGTAGGGAAAAATTGGCTTTACGCAAAACTGTAACCATAGAGCTTTACACCAGCCAAATATGCATATAGTATAGCTGTTGCATTTCATTACTCTCTATGTGTTACCTTGCCAGCATATTCCATGTGATGACCCGTTCTCGGGCTGCAACGTTAATGTTGTAGACTTTTCAGATGACGATTAAGGAGTTTTAGGTCGTGGTTCTATACTCAGTGATGCCGTTGGAGTTGATGGACTCACTTATCTTCCAAGCCTTCCGCTGTTATCGTTATTAGATGGCCTTAAGCCATATTTATTGTAATAAGTTCTCTTTTGAGACACTTGATGTAATAAGTGTGTGATTGCTACTCTGCTATAAATCCTCCGAGTACTGTGTGGTGTCAGCATTACTGATCCAGGGATGACACCGGAGCATAGAGATCAGAATGTTTGAGGTCTGGTCACTACAGAGATGGTATCAGAGCACACGCTGACTGTAGGACACGACCACTAAGCTAAAAGACCTAGATCACTACTCACTCTCTTCTCTTCTGACTTCTCATCTTTTCTACTCTTTAGGATGGCGGATGCAAGGAACAAGTTCACACAACCAGATGAAGATACACCCTTTGGACACCACTTGAAGGAAGTCACTAGATACCTGAACATAGGAGTACCAAGCTTCACGGGAACCTACAACGCCATTTTACCTGAAGAAGAGCGCTGGATGATTCAAGTTCAAGTTCCAGGAAGGACGTTCATGCCAGTCACTGAGCCCATAGAGTTTTCTTTTGATGCACCAACTTGGAGTCTAGGAAAGAGTATGGCAGCTCACATCGTTATGGGACGCATTGGAGAAGTCTACCGCAAGGATCTCAAGGATACTATCTACCAGATTTGCGGACGGAGAGATAAACACTGGGAGATGATCAGCACCAGGAAAGATAGATCAATTGCAGCTTTTATCCAGGAGTTAAGCCAGCACATTCGACGATAGGGAATCAGATGTGCGCCGACATGATAGATCTGAAGAAGGCTAAGACTAGAATCAAGGAACTGGAGGAAGAACTCAAGGCTACATGAGAATATTATGAAAAAGAAATTGAAGTATTGGTGGAGAAGAATGACGACCTGATCAAGAAGATTGGAATATTTATGGGAGACCCGACACCAGTAGATGAAGACGAAGAACCCAAGGAGATTAGCCCAGAAGACTACATCATCATCGACGGCACCGACTCAGAAGCAGATAGTAGTGATGATGACTATGTTGATGAAGCTGGAGCCGATATCATGGAGTCTACAACCGTAGAATATTTCTAGTAGACCACCTCACCAGTAGTAGTAGTCCACCATGTAAATTTAGTAGCCCGAGCACTTTTGCGATAGTTAGATCGATTGTATGCCTTTGTTTGATTGAATGAAGTGAATTGTTTGCTTTTGCCGCATGTGCATATGGGTAGTGTTTTCTCTTTAGACCCCCTCTATTCTTATATCTCATCTTTTCTAAACCCTCAGATGCCTCCGAGACGTGACCCCGGATTTGCCTTTCCGCCGGAGCTCATCCAGTTGATCCAGCAGCAGAACACCTTGATGCAGTTGCTAGTTCAGAATCAGAACCAGGGGAACAACAACAACAACCCACCACCACCACCACCACCTGTTGACCACTTAGCCCATTTTCTTAGGCTGAATCCGCCGGTGTTTTCCAGTAGCACCGAGCTGATAGTAGCAGATGATTGGCTCTGCAAGACAGCTAGGGAGTTGACCACAGCAGGATGCACAGATGCGGAGAAGGTGAAGTTTGCCGCACATCAGTTAGAAGGACCCGCAGCATCATGGTGGGAGAATTTCACAGCCACCTTCCCAGTCGACACTGTCACATGGGACCGGTTTCAGCAGGCTTTTCGTACTGCCCATGTTTCAGCAGGAGCAATGGCCATGAAGAAGCGTGAGTTTCGTAACTTGCGCCAAGGAGGACGGACAGTTGGCCAGTATGTGGAGGAGTTTAGTAAGCTAGCACGTTATGCCCCAGATGACGTTGCTACGGATGCAGCTAAGGAGGAGAAATTCCTGGAAGGACTGAATGATGCAGTTGATGGTAGCCACCTTCAACAACCACCAGGAGTTGGTAGATCGTGCTCTTAGGATTGAAGGGAAGCAGCAGCAAATTGAGAACCACAAGAGGAAGTATGGACAAGGAAAGTATAATTCAGGAGCTCAGCAGAAGCCACGTTTTACCCCTAGACCGGGAGGACATTTTCAGCATACCCATGGAGTAGGTAGCTCGCACAATCACAATGCCACCAAGAATGGTAATGGGAATGGAGGAAGCAATGGACAGAACCGCAACACCCCATCAACCCCAGCCAAGAAGGATTTGAGTCAAGTCACCTGTTTCAAGTGTTCCAAGACCGGACATTATGCCAATGAATGTCCTGAAGGCCAAAACGGCAATGGAAGTTCTGGAAAGAAGCCGAACCCTTTCAACAGGGGACAGGTGAACCACGTTAATGTGGAGGAGGTTGAAGCTCAGCTCGATGCAGTAATAGGTAAGTTTTTGGTTAAGTCATTTACTGCACTCGTTCTTTTTGATACTGGTGCATCGCATTCATACATATCAAGGGGATTTGTGGAAAAGTATAGCCTGCCCACTAGGGTTCTTAAAACACCTATGCTAGTAAGCTCGCCAGGAGTAGAGTACATGGCCAGTCAAGGATGTTTTCAAGTGCCATTAAGTATAGGAAGGCATGTTTTCCCAACGGATTTAATTATTCTGGAATCCCAAGGTTTGGATGTAATTCTTGGTATGGATTGGCTGTCGATGTATGGAGGAAACATCGATTGCGCCAGTAAGACAATTTTGCTCACAACGCCAGAAGGAAGAAGGATCAAGTATGTATGCCGACATGCGTCAAACGGGATACAACTAAATTTCCTAACAGGAGTTGTGCAAGAGGAAGTACGACTGGTAAAGGATTTTCCTGATGTATTTCCAGAAGAGTTGCCAGGCATGCCACCGGATAGAGACATTGAGTTTTTGATTGAGCTTTTGCCAGGCACTGGGCTAATATCGAAGAGACCATACAGGATGCCCGCAAAGGATTTGGTGGAAATTAAGAAGCAGATTAAGGAGTTACTGGAAAAAGGTTACATTCGCCCAAGTTCTTCGCCTTGGGGATCACCAGTACTTCTAGTGGAGAAGAAGGATGGATCGTTAAGAATGGTTGTTGATTATCGAGGACTGAACGAAGTAACAATCAAAAAAAAAGTACCCACTACCAATGATCAATGATCTGTTTGATCGATTGCAAGGGGCTAAAGTGTTTTCCAAGATCGATTTGCGATCAGGGTACCATCAGTTGAAGATTCGAGAACAGGATATTCCTAAGACAACATTCACCACAAGGTATGGGCTGTATGAGTATATCGTTATGTCATTTGGACTGACTAACGCACCTGCCTATTTTATGAACATGATGAACAAAGTGTTTATGGAGTTTTTGGATAAGTTCGTCATAGTGTTCATCGATGATATCCTAGTTTATTCAAAGAATGAAGAGGAACATAAGGAGCATTTGCGTTTGGCACTTGGAAAGCTCAGAGAACATCAATTATATGCCAAGTTCAGCAAATGTGAGTTTTGGTTGAAGGAAGTAGGATTCCTCGGACACGTTATATCTGGAGAAGGTATAGCAGTAGATCCCACTAAAGTTGATACCGTGACCAAGTGGGAAGCACCAACAACAGTTGGAGAGATCCGGAGTTTTCTTGGACTCGCAGGATACTACCGGAGCTTTATTGAGAACTTTTCAAAGAATGCAAAGCCTATGACGGAGTTGTTGAAGAAGGATACTAAGTTCAAATGGACTGAGGAGTGTGAGGCTAGTTTCCAGGAGTTGAAGAAACGCTTGGTTACCTCACCAGTGTTGATTTTGCCAGATCAGACCAAGGATTATGAGGTGTATTGCGACGCTTCACGTCGAGGACTTGGAGCAGTGCTTATGCTGGAAGGAAGAGTTGTTTCGTATGCTTCACGACAACTGAAGCCTCACGAATTGAATTATGCCAC
Source organism: Triticum urartu (assembly GCF_056163025.1). Taxonomy (NCBI): domain Eukaryota; kingdom Viridiplantae; phylum Streptophyta; class Magnoliopsida; order Poales; family Poaceae; genus Triticum; species Triticum urartu. Next base: position 324,906,032 of record NC_141875.1, on the reverse strand, counting down.
GCATGATTTGGAGTTAGCAGCCGTAGTGCATGCATTGAAGACATGGAGACATTTCCTCATTGGAAATCATTGTGAGGTGTACACGGATCACAAGAGTTTGAAGTACATTTTCACGCAGAAGGAGTTGAACCTCAGACAAAGGAGATGGTTGGAGCTCATCAAGGATTATGATATGAGATTGCATTACCATCCCGGAAAAGCTAATGTAGTAGCTGACGCATTGAGCCATAAGAGTCATGTCAATACACTAATGACGGGAGAAATACCCAAGGAGTTAGCAGAAAACCTTCGTGAACTAAGTTTGGAGATAGTTCCGAGAGGCTATGTGGCAGCATTGGAGATTCAGTCAACATTGATGGATAAAATCAGAGAGGCTCAGAAGACCGACAAGGAGATTGCTTCTATAAAGGAGAAACTAAGCAAAGGAAAAGCTAAAGGATTTCGTGAGGATGAGAACGACACCCTATGGTTTGAAGACCGTGTTTATGTACCCAATGACCCGGAGATCAGAAAGTTGATTCTGCAAGAGGCACATGATTCACCGTATTCGATTCACCCAGGAAATACCAAGATGTATTTGGATTTGAAGGATATTTTCTGGTGGACCGGAATGAAGAAGGATATTGCGGAGTATGTAGCAGTTTGTGACGTATGTCAGAGAGTAAAGGCAGAGCATCAGAAGCCAGCAGGATTGTTGCAACCATTGCCGATACCCGAATGGAAGTGGGATAAGCTAGGCATGGATTTTATCACGGGATTACCAAGGACTCGTTCAGGCTATGACTCGATTTGGGTTATAGTTGATCGATTGACGAAGGTAGCTCATTTCATCCCAGTAAAGACCACTTACACCAGTGATAAGTTGGCAAGGATATACATGACCAGGATCGTATATTTGCATGGAGTTCCGAGGAGTATCATATCAGATAGAGGAACCCAGTTTACCTCAAAGTTCTGGAAGAAGTTGCATGAGACTTTGGGTACTAGGCTAGAATTTAGTACATCTTTTCATCCGCAGACAGATGGACAGACCGAGAGAGTCAATCAGATTTTGGAGGATATGCTGAGAGCTTGTGCGCTAGATTATGGATCTAGTTGGGATGATAATTTGCCATATGCAGAGTTCTCTTACAATAATAGCTATCAGACCAGTTTGAAGATGGCCCCTTTCGAAGCTTTGTACGGAAGGAGGTGCAGGAAACCGTTGTCATGGGACGAAGTTGGAGACCGCCAGTTTTTTGGACCAGATCTGATTAAAGAGTCTGAACAGAAGGTGAAGTTGATTCGCGATAGGCTCAAGGTAGCCCAGTCCAGTCGGAAGAGCTACGCAGATTCAAAATGCAAGGAGACAGTTTACGAAGTCGGAGACAGAGCTTATCTTCGAGTATCCCCACTTCAAGGGATTAAGCGCTTTGGAGTTAAGGGGAAGTTAGCGCCACGATTTGTAGGGCCATATCGTGTTTTGGAGCACATGGGAGAAGTGGCCTACAAGTTGGAATTACCCGAAGGATTGTCAGGAGTTCATGATGTGTTCCATGTGTCTCAGTTAAAGAAGTGCCACGCGGAGATGGCTGACGTACCATTAAGAGATACAGTGCCTTTGGAAACAATTCTGTTGGATAACGATTTGACCTACGAGGAGAAACCAGTCAAGATTCTCGAGTTTGCCAATCGAGTCACTCGCAGCAAGGTTATCAAGTTTTGCAAAGTTCAGTGGAGTGACCACACGGAGGATGAAGCCACCTGGGAGCGAGAGGAAGCTTTGCTCAAGGACCACCCTCACCTATTTCCTAGCCAACCCGAATCTCGAGGGTGAGATTCATCATAAGGGGGGTAGGTTTGTAACATCCCAAATTTTCAATTTGGAATGTTATACATTAGATCATCATGCATATCATATTTTATTTTGCTTTTGGTTTTGATCCTAGAAAATCCTAAGCAACTCAAGGACCCACGGAGAGAGTTGGGGATTTCGTTATTTACATGTTTGAGTTTTCTCAAATTGTGTAAACAGGATCATCTAATTTTATTTATTTTATCATCAATTATTTCTATTACAAAAATATGAGAGAGGGAATAAAATGACTTTCCCAAAATATAGAAATATTGAGGATTTAATAAAAAAATCAAATAAGATTTATTTCGGAGTTTTTCGGTGTTTTTATTTGGATTTAGGAAAAATGCGCGTTTTTCAAAGTTGTAGTTTGGGCCCAGATAAATGTTCACTTTATCTGGCTTGATTTTATAAACCCGGCAAAATTTATTTCGTGATTTTTGGAGTCGGTTTAGTATTTCTTTTTATTTTTCTTCCGAGCGTAATTATTAAAAAAAACGGAACCGACTTTGGGCCGTACTCGGCCAGGACTCCACCTGGCCGGGGCCTTTATATAGCGCGCCCAAGGCCCGAGCCGAGCCCCAGCCCAGCCGCCACCGCCGCCCTAACCCTAGCCGCCGCCAGCCGCCGCCGCCTCGCCGCCGATCCGCCGGAGCCGCGTGCCGCCCGAGGTTCGCCGCTGCCGCCTCGTTTTCCGTGCAGTTTTTTTAAAATATATATATATATAATATTTTTTTTCTGTTAGTCGTTCGTCTTTTTCGTCGGATTTTCCGCGGTTATTTTGTGATCGCGATTTCTGATCTGATTTTCGTTTTAGTATAACTTTTCGCTCGTTTATCGGAATCAGGCGATTCAAGCGCCTGGAGTTTCGTCTCGAAACCCTCTTTCCGAATAATCAACTTAAACAAGTTTTTGCTACAGTAAAATTTGACCTAGATCCAGATTACTAGAACAAAGTTGATTTCTTTCGCCGTTTGATTTCTTTTTCTTCGTTCGATTTGATTCTTTTTGCAAACCAGGGTTCTTAAGTTGAACTTTCTGGTTAGATCTGCTATTTGAGTTTTACCTGTGCATTAGATGAGTACTTATTGTATGCTTGTTTGTTTGTCTGCGATAGAATACCCGTAGTGCGCCGCCTGTTACTTCGAATCTCTAGGTTTGGCGGATCTTCGGCAAGGCAAGTAACACTTTGATCATACCTTTTCTACAACCCAGTTTTAATGCATTCGATCCATCCTCAAACATTGCATGATTAGGATCTAATTAAATTGTGGGATGGGAAGTAGATGAGGTAGTACCTATCATCTGTATTATTATGAAACCTTTGGGAGTTACTTCTATGTTTGCTTATTATGCCATGCTATGCTAGTAGACGTGGATTGGGTGAGTGATATCCATGACAGATGTGAGTTTGTTAATTTTAATGGTTTACTTAAGGTGGCAACTTAAATACACATCTGGGTGGATTGAGGCACCTGGTTTCTATCAGGACTTGCCTGTTTTTCTTTTGGACCGCCACCCAGGCTCAAAGGGATCATAAGATTATTCATACTAGAAACTTCCGTGTGCAGCCACAAGCCATTATGGGCTCTGGCATAGTTGATTACGTTGTGCGAACTCTTACAGGGTAGACTAGCAGATGTAGGGGAAAGTAGGTGTACCGGTCTATCCAACGTAAGGTGCTAGCGCTTCTGAAAGACTATGTCTCAGTCATCCGTTTCTCAAACACCATGTAGTGCGAGAAATCCAACGGAGGCGATCGAGTCTTGTGGGGAAAAGTGCGCAAACCTCTGCAGAGTGTAATAAACCAATCATGGTTAGCCGTGTCCCCGGTTATGGACATCTTGAGTATCTAGTACATGGATTATCATGTGAATCTCAACATGTTACTCTAAAGTTAAGTTTGTTGGGTTTGTTTAATGATGATGCTTAATTGGGATTGAGAATGCTGTCAACCATTCTCAATGTTTAAAAACCACCATGATAGTAATTAAATTTATTCCTTTGAAGTAGGGAAAAATTGGCTTTACGCAAAACTGTAACCATAGAGCTTTACACCAGCCAAATATGCACATAGTATAGCTGTTGCATTTCATTACTCTCTATGTGTTACCTTGCCAGCATATTCCATGTGCTGACCCATTCTCGGGCTGCAACGTTAATGTTGCAGACTTTTTAGACGACGATTAAGGAGTTTTAGGTCATGGTTCTATACTCAGTGATGCCGTTGGAGTTGATGGACTCACTTATCTTCCAAGCCTTCCGCTGTTATCGTTATTAGATGGCCTTAAGCCATATTTATTGTAATAAGTTCTCTTTTGAGACACTCGATGTAATAAGTGTGTGATTGCTACTCTGCTAAAAATCCTCCGAGTACTGTGTGGTGTCAGCATTACTGATCCAGGGATGACACCGGAGCACAGAGATCAGACTGTTTGAGGTCTGGTCGCTACACGTAGCCACATAATCCAGGAACCCGGAGAATCAGCCCGACAACTTTGGACAGGGTTGCTAATCAAAAAGAACCAGATTGTGGATTGTCCAGACGCAGAAGCCCTCGCGGCCTTCAAACATAGTGTCCGAGATGAGTGGCTCGCCCGACACCTCGGCCAAGAAAAGCCGAAGTCCATGGCATCCCTCACCACACTTATAACCCGTTTTTGCATGGGAGAAGACAGTTGTTTGCTCACAGAAGCAATATCACCAACGACCCTGGTACCTCCGAAACTAGGGACAGCAATGGCAAGCCACAACGCGACAAGCATAAGCATCGAAACAACAATGAAGTAACACAAGACACGGAGGTTAACGCCGGATTCAACGGCTCCAAACCCGGTCAACAGAAAAAGTCATTCAAGGCAAACAGAGATAGCCCATCCAGTCTAGACTGAATACTTGATCAGCCTTGCCAGATTCATGGCACCCCCAATAAACCCGCCAATCATACCAACAGAAATTGTTGGGTCTTCAAACAAGCCGGCAAGCTTAACGCCAAACACAAGGGAAAAGGGTCACCAAGCGACTACGATGACCAAGAGTCTCGTCAGCCGAACACAGGGGGACAGAAGCAATTTCGCCCGGAGGTAAAAACGGTGAAGATGATATATGTCACACATGTCCCTAGGAGGGAGCGCAAACACGCACTACGGGACGTCTACGCCATAGAGCCGGATGCCCCCAAATTAAACCCATGGTCGGCTTGTCTGATCACCTTCGATCGAAAGGACCACCCAACCAGTATTCGTCACGGAGGTTCGGCAGCTCTAGTCCTTGATCCAATCATGTGCGGATTCTATGTTACGCGAGTCCTCATGGATGGCGGCAGCAGTCTCAATCTACTTTATCAAGACACTGCCCGACAAATGGGCATTGATCCATCAAAAATCAAGCCCACTATAACTACCTTCAAGGGAGTAATACCTAGCAAAGAGGCCCGCTGTACAGGCTCAGTCATGCTGGAAGTAGTCTTCAGCTCGCCGGGTAACTCCCGAAGCGAAGACTTGATCTTCAACATCGTCCCCTTTTGCAGCGGCTATCATGCACTGCTCGGACGAACCGCTTTTTCCCACTTCAATGTGGTTCCACATTACGCCTATTTAAAGCTCAAGATGCCAGGTCCACGTGGCATCATTACAATCAATGGAAACATGGAGCGCTCCCTCTGTACTGAGGAGCACATAGCGGCCATTGCGGCCGAAGTACAAAGCGGCCCTATCAAACTGCACATCCCCATGGCTATTAGTCCATCGGGCTTCTCCACGCAGGACCGGTCAGTTCTACATAATGGTAGTCCATAACTAGCCTCTACATCAACTCCATGGCCTCTCCGATGATGTGTGAGTAGTTTACTTCAGACCTTCGGGTCCATAACTAGCAGCTACATGGCTTCTTCTCTCTCTTTGGATGTCAATACAAAGTTCTCATTGATTCTCTTGGAGATCTATTCGTGGTAATCTTCTTTTGCGGTGTGTATGTCGAGATCCGATGAATTGTGGGTTTATGATCAAGTTTATCTATGAACAATATTTGAATCTCCTCTGAATTCTTCTATGTATGATTGGTTTATCTTTGCAAGTCTCTTCTAATTATCAGTTTGGTTTGGCCTACTAGATTGATCTTTCTTGCAATGGGAGAAGTGCTTAGCTTTGGGTTCAATCTTGCGGTGCTCAATCCCAGTGACATAAAGGGAAACGACACGTGTTGTATTGTTGCCATTGAAGATAAAAAGATGGGGTTTACATCATATTGCATGAGTTTATCCCTCTACATCATGTCATCTTGCTTAAGGCGTTACTCTGTTCTTATGAACTTAATACTCTAGATGCATGCTGGATAGTGGTCGATGTGTGGAGTAATAGTAGTAGATGCAGAATCATTTCGGTCTACTTGTCACGGGCGTGATGCCTATATACATGATCATGCCTAGATATCCTCATAATTATTCGCTTTTCTATCAATTGCTCGACAGTAATTTGTTCACCCACCGTCATACTTATGCTATCTTGAGAGAAGCCACTAGTGAAACCTATGGCCCGCGGGTCTATTCTCCATCATACAAGTTTCCAATCTACTTTATATTGCAATCTTTACTTTCAATCTATATCATAAAAATACCAAAAATATTTATCTTATTATTATCATCTCTATCAGATCTCACTCTTGCAAGTGGCCTTGAAGGGATTGACAACCCCTTTATCGCGTTGGTTGCGAGGTTCTTATTTGGTTGTGTAGGTACGAGGTGACTCGCGCATGGTCTCCTAATGGATTGATACCTTGGTTCTCAAAAACTAAGGGAAATACTTACACTGCTTTACTGCATCACCCTTTCCTCTTCAAGGGAAAACTAACGCAGTGCTCAAGAGGTAGCACGTACTAAGCTTTCCATTCTTCCCACAGGACTGGACGAAGAAGGGGGAGCGGATTCACTGTCCGGCTCCGCTTCCCGAAGACTCAGCCATCCCTCTACTAGCGAGGATGCTGGTTCCGACGCCATATCAAGCACCAGAAAATAAGACCAAGAAGAAGGGCAAGGAGGCCAAAAGTGGCCTCCGCCGTAAAGGTGCTTCGGATGTAGTGTCCGAAGACACCGAGACTCACTCCTCCCTTTACGAAGACGAAGGGATAACGAAGAGAGTAATTGTCCCCTTATGGGGGGAACAAGAAAAGGGGGGCGTCCTCGCATCTGGAGGCGGAGGCGTCCAAGAAAGGGAGAATCTCCCTCACGGATGACTCCGAATCGGACGCCGAAGAGTGGCGCCCCTGGCCGGATCATAAGCACCCCAAAGACACTTGTACTTATATATCTATCTGGTTTTCTGCCTTGTGATTTTAATATACTAAATTATGTGATGCAGTCCGGCTCGCGTCCTCCCCCAGCAATCCTCATCTTCGGGGAATTCGCTAGATCCGAACATGATGGATAGTGGGTCGCCTCCGCCGGCCTCCTCCCCCAAAGCTACGGACAACATCGAAGTGTTGTCCCGAAGGGCCTCTCCAGGACACGAAGTGGCACGGGAAGCCGTCAAGGTGGCGTGAGAGGGCAATACCTCTGTAGCCGAAAACATTGGGAAGCGAACCCCCATGGAGACTGGCAATGGGGGCCATGCTCAATTCGGCCCCCAACCGGGCAGTATTCCAGAGACCCATACGGCTACAGAATCGGGTGAGCAGACCCATACGTCGGTCAGTTTCGACCAGTGCCACCGACGACCTCTGTCAATCCGGAGGCGCCGGATCCTATGGTGGAAGTGCTTTAGAGTGCCACCATTGTGGAAGAACATCGTACCCTTATGGGTACGGTGGTTGAAAAAATTCGGTCTGCTAAAAGAGGATTGAACGAGGCCTACACTAGCCTTCTGAGAGGCATTGAGGTATGTAATATAATGCCTTTTAGCTATATAAGAAGAATGACTGTGTATATATGGTAGCCGCTGAGAATCTTTTAGGTGTTCGCGAAGAAAGGCGGAATAGAGGATCTAATAACTCGTACAGGGGATTAACATACACATCTATTTGAATCAAACAGGCTGCAATGCAAGTGTCCACTTCCCATGCTGCCGAAGCGTCTGAGCTGAGGCAAAAGTTAGAGGGAAAGCAATGTATGTTATACCGAAAATGAGTCTACAATAATATCAGCAATAATTTGTCATCTGAATGAGTGTGATAACTTTGCTCATATCAACGCATCTGAGGTCAAGACCCTCAGGAGCTTGCTGGCCGAGGCCAAGAAAGAGGCGGAGGAGGAACGAGCCGCCCGCCTAAAACACGAGTCAAGGGTGGAGGAAGTCCAGCAAGAGCTCAAGAGTGCTATAAGCAAATGTGAGTCCTTAGAGCGCAAGTTTGCGGATCAAAAATCCGAACTTGCAAAGGCCCTCCAAAGTGCATAGGAGGCCCGGGCCGAAGCCCAAAACGCCTGCCAGGAGATCCAAGAGGCGAAGCAGATTGCGGCGGATAAGGCCTTTAACATGCAGAGAAAATTTGTGAAAAGGAAATATATCTTACTGACCTGGATTTGGAGTTCTCCAGGAGCGTTTGTGGACCTGCCCCGGAGTGTTGCCGATGCCGTGGAGTTCTTCCGAGCCAAAGAGGGGAGCTCGACGGAAAAACTGTACTGGTCGCAGTACCTTCCGCCTGAGCATCCCGTGCGCCTCAGCAATCAGCTGAAGTTGTTGACCAAACTTCATAGGGTGGCCGGATTGTCCATGAGGGATTTTATAATCCGTCTGTGCCTTCCGAACCCATACCCAGCGGCTAATTCGGGCTCATGAAGCGGCTGGTCAGTGCCTTCCCCCGGCTTGATGCCATGAAGCGGTCAGTCTATGTCGAAGGTTCGCGGATGGCCTTCGCCCGAGTCAAAGTGAAGTGGGCGAAGATGGACACCATCAAGCTCGCAACCGAGGGACCTCCCGCAGGCAAAGAGCACCGCACGCCGAAGAGGTATTTCGATGATGTCCTGGAAGGATCCCGCATTGTAGAGGGGCAGTGTTCGAAGGACATCATTTTCTAATGAATGTATCTATGTTGTCCACTCATGTATTAGGAAACAAGGCTTATGTATGATATGTTGCTTGTTGTACATTAAAATATTTCCTCATGTGCAGCCGTTTACGATATCTGAGAGTTGGCCAGTCGTCGGCTTCAGCCCCCATGTAGGTAGTACGGGGGTGTTCGGGATAGCACCTAAACACACCTGACCCAACGACTTGGTCCGTGAAGGAGGTGTTAGTGCAGCGAACCAAGCAATCAGACTATATGGCTTTAGCGCTCTCACTTAGCCATAGGAGTTTTACAATGGGAGTGCACGCGCAGCCCCTAGTGTTGTTCGATTATCCGAACTTGGGTGCTATGGATGCCCGGCCGGGTGAAGGCCGGCCTATCGCGTAATGCGGAAAAATCACAAGAGATTTATACTTAGTCACCGAATAGTTGACCATCTCTCGCCGCATCATGATAGTCAGTTTTCGGCTTTCTCTACTGAGGTGTTTAACCGGATGATTTAGAAACACAATCGCAGTAGTTCTCCCTTTACTACCTTAGCCGAACAAGTGGAACATAAGGTAGTAACCACAGGAGCCGGGCAACCCAACTATTGACCAAAGACATGATTCGGAGTCGATGCGTATAATGCTATATTTGGGACGCCGAATTATACTATGAATGTGTTCAGTCTTTATTTTAAGAAATGTACGTGGCTTGAATGGAGCCCCTGGCGATTTAAGTTGTACCGAGGTGTACATGACAATCGGACAAAAAGGAGGGAATACAGATTAGGAAATAAGCCAGTACCGAATAGGTTGGGCGATAAAATTGTTTCCATTATAGTCTGATTGATACATCAAAACGTGTTTGTATAGATAATATTGTAAGCATCGAGGCCATTTTACATGTCGCGCACAAGGGAAAGCTGTGTACAGTTCCTAAAAAAGGAAGAGGTGATCTTTAAAGATCCTTTAGATACTTTCCATCTACACCGCTTTTCGCCTTGGTGTATGATCCTTTGAGAGGATCAACGATTAGGTTTTTATAAGGGGCCTGGAGAAGGGGCACTTGTTACCATCGGAAGGTGGTGTGGGTTGTAAGGAACCTGAAAAAAATGAAAATAAGAAAAGAAAGGACATGAGGGTCCAGGGAGGGTCGAGCCGTATTGTGGACTTTACCTTTAATGTGCCTCCATCTTTGCCCAAGGTATCTTTAGTGTGTAATTATGTACGCGTGGTACATATGCCGCATTCCGGTTGGGGCTGTGATGGAGGCTGAATTTCTAATCGAGCTCTTGACGAGATGAACTGTCGTTCTGCAGGGTAGCACGGACTCATTTGACAGTGTCCGGGGGCGCGCCTGCCGATTTAGTATTTAGCTTGAGAAGGCCACCTTGTACTTTTGCTAAGAGGGCCGCCGTGTGCTCCTCAGTACGGAGGGAGCGCTCCATGTTTCCATTCATTGTTATAACACCACGTGGTCCTGGCATCTTGAGTTTTAGATAGGCATAGTGTGGGACCGCATTGAAGCAAGCGAACGTGGTTCGTCCGAGCAGTGCATGATAGCCACTGCGAAAAGGGACGATGTCGAAGATCAAGTCTTCGCTGCGGAAGTTGTCCGGCAAGCCGAAGATGACTTCCAATGTGATTGAGCCCGTGCAATGGGCCTCTACACCAGGTATGACTCCTTTAAAGGTAGTTTTGGTGGGTTTGATTCTTGACGAGGCAATACCCATTTTGCGGACAGTATCATGATAGAGTAGGTTAAGACTCCTGCCGCCGTCCATGAGGACTCTCGTGAGGTGGAATCCATCGATCATTGGGTCGAGGACCAATGCGGCTGAACCTCCGTGACGGATACTGGTCGGGTGGTCTCTGCGATCGGAAGTGATCGGACATGCAGACCATGGGTTGAATTTTCGAGCGACTGGCTATATCGCATAGATGTCCCTTAACGCGCGCTTGCGCTCCCTCTTGGGGATGTGGGTAACGTATATCATGTTTTCCGTTTTGACCTCAGGGGGAAATTTCTTCTGTCCCCCTGTGTTCGGCGAGCGAGGTTCTTCGTCGTCGTCCTCGTTGGGCGACCCTTTCCCCTTATGTTCGGTGTTTAACTTACCGGCCTGTTTAAAGACCGAACAACTTATGTTGGTATGGTTGGCAAGCTTGCCAGGGGTGCCATGAATTTGGCAAGTTCGATCGAGTATTCAGTCCAAGATGGATGAACCGTATTTGTTTCTCTTAAATGGCTTCTTCCGCTGACCGGATTTGGAGCCACTGAATCCGGTGTTGATCGACGTGTCTTCGGTATTGTCATTGTTGCTTCGACGCTTGTTTTTGTTGCTTCGGGGTCTGCCATTGCCGTTTCTGGCTTCGGAAGTGCCAGGGTCGCTGGTACTGTTGCTGCTACGGGCTAGCCAGCTATCTTCACCCGCGCAAAAGCGGGTCATGAGTGCTGTAAGGGCTGCCATGGACTTTGGCTTCTCTTGGACGAGGTGTCGGACGACCCATTCATTACGGATGTTGTGTTTAAATGCCGCTAAGGCTTTTGTGTCCGGACAGTCGACAATTTTGTTCTTTTTAATTAGGAACCTAGTCTAGAATTTTCTGGCGGACTCTCCGGGTTGCTGGACTATGTTAATAAGGTCATCGGCGTCCGGAGGCCGGATATAAGTGCCTTGGAAGTTGTCTCTAAAGGCGTCCTCCAAGTCTTCCCAGCTTCCAATAGAGTTTTCTGGGAGGTTGTTTAACCAATGCCGAGCTGGTCCCTTAAGATTTAGGGGGAGGTATTTGATGGCATGTAGATCATCACCGCAAGCCATGTGAATGTGTAGAAGATTATCTTCCATCCATACTACGGGATCTGTTGTGCCATTGTATGATTTGATGTTCACGGGTTTAGACCCTTCTGGGAACTGGTGGTCCATTACCTCATCGGTGAAGCATAGGGGGTGTGTGGCGCCTCTGTATCGGTCAATGAAAGTGCGTTATATCGACTAGAGGGGGGGTGAATAGGCGATTTTTATGAAAGTCTTCAAAACGTGGAAGTTATGAAGACAAACAGTAGAGATATGCCTATTACTATGCAGCGGAAGGTAGACTACACTAGGCAAGCCATAGTCAAGTATTCAATAGAGTGAAAGCACAATGACAAATAGCTGCAGTGTAGTAAGGATCAGGTAGGAAGATATTATGAAGCCAAACAGATCATACAGTCACGTTGTGAAGATAAAGATTGAGCAAGCAAGCAATGACTTCACAATGAGTAACAGTAAGTAAAAGGAAGTGAAGATGAAACCAGTGACTCGTTGAAGACAATGATATGTTGGACCAGTTCCAGTTGCTGAGACAACTGTACGTCTGGTTGGAGCGGCTAGGTATTTAAACCTAAGGACACACAGTCCTGGACACCCAGTCCTGAACACGCAGCTCAGGACACCCAGTCCTCACCGTATTCTCCTTGAGCTAAGGTCACAAAGACCTCGCCCAATCACTCTGGTAAGTCTTCAAGGTAGACTCCCAAACCTTCACAGACTTCGTTCAACGGCAATCCACAATGACTCTTGGATGCTCAGAAGGCGACGCCTAACTGGCTGGAGGATGCACAGTCCTCAAGTGTAATAAGTCTTCAGATCACTCAGACAAGAAGACTTAAGTGATGCCCAATTCTCTCTGGCTCTGGGTGGTTAGGGCTTTATCCTCGCTAGGAATTCTCTCTCTCAAAGGCTTCGAGGTGGGTTGCTCTCAAACGACAAAAGCCGTGCACTGAAATCTGAGCAGCCAACCGTTTATGGTTGTAGGGGGTGGGCTATTTATAACCACTGGGCAACCCGACCTGATTTGTCCGAAATGACCCTGGGTCACTAAGGAACTGACATGTGTTCCAACGGTCAGATTTCAAACTCACACAGTAACTTTACTTGGGCTACAAGCAAAGCTGACTTGTCCGACTCTGGACAAGATTTGCTCTCATAGTCTTCACTCGAAGACATAGGTTTTGAATTAGGCATCACTTCAGTCATTCTGACTGGTTCTCTTGGACCCCACTTAACAGTACGGTGGTTCCTATGACTCAACACAAATGAAAAAGAAGTACGAAAGATCTAAGTCTTCGAGTTCCATAGGCTTCACGTGGTGTCTTCTCTTGTCATAGTCTTCAATGTGAATATCTTCATATACCACCATTGACTTCAATGTCTTCATACATTTTTAGGGGTCATCTCTCGTAGTAAAACCGAATCAATGAGGGACTTCTACCTGTGTTATCCTGCAATTCTCACGAACACATTAGTCCCTCAACTAGGTTTGTCGTCAATACTCCAAAACCAACTAGGGGTGGCACTAGATGCACTTACAATCTCCCCCTTTTTGGTGATTGATGACAAACTAGTTGAAGTTTTCAACGGGGAATGTAATCTATGGAATTGTAAAGGATAAGGAATTGTCTTCATAAGTTGCAAGGGCTCCCCCTGAAGATGTGCATATAAGTAATTTGCTTTTAGAATGCAAATGCACATGGCAGGTTGTACTTGTGGAGATCCACTTCAACTTATGATGACAATTCACTATGCATGTAAAGGTATGTGAAGATAATGACATGCATAATGAAAAATGGACGTCTGCAGAATGATCTAAGTGCGGAATTTATCGTCGCACACGCGGAATTTATCTTCGCAAAACAAGGTGGCAAACAAGTAGCAGATGACCATCGAGTTTAAGTGTTACAACTCAAAGAATCCAAATGAAGCAAAACGAGAGTTGTAAGCACGAAGCAAAATATAAAGCACCCGCCCATATTGACCCGCTTGAAGACTATCAACCTCATATGCTTCTCCCCCTTTTGTCAGTGAGGACCAAAAAGGTTTGAAGACATAGAGTTTTCTACTCGTTCCCATGAGCAGCAGGTTCGTTGGTGGTGTTTGGCGGTGCTGAAGAGCTTGGTGCAGAGTCGACGCATGCTGAAGGAGGTGGCGGTGATGTAGCATCGTCTTCATCCTCGATAATTCTTGCATTCACGGTGGCAGCAGATGAAGAGAACTCAGAATCTTCAAGTGATGGAGTTCTTCGTAGCACAGCCCTTCGAGGAGGTGTGGAGTCAAACTTGAATCGCTCTATGAAGCCATCCTCTTGAAGATCAGCTTCAGATCACATCATTGTGAGTCCCTTCCAGGTGCGGCGACAGGTTTCATGTGCAACGAATGCATTCTTGGTGGCAAGATTTCGAATGCGATTTACATCCACCAAGAGGCTTTTCATTTGTCTCTTCAGCCAGTCATGATGCATGTCCTGCTTTTGATGAAGGGCCACAAGAAGCTCTCGGTCATTGAGAGCACGAGCGCGCTTCTTGAGTCGTTGAGCAGTTATGCTGTCAGTGGCTTTAGTGGAAGCTGGGCGTGGTGCATGTGTAGTGCCAGCCAAAGGATACACCCGAGAGATAGCTTCAACACCTTCAATGTTTTGAGTGAAGCTCTGGTGTTCTGCATTCTGAAGACTCAGAGGTTGCTTGGCAGGTTCAGGATAGATGGCTTCAGTAGAGGTATCCACATCAGGCAAGAAGATCCGATGGTTGCGGGCTGAGGGCTGATACGAGATGGCAGAGTGAAGTTTGATCAGCCTCATTACCCAAGGGGCATAGAACTTCAAACCAAACAGATCTGAGCCTGATGCAGCAAGTTGGCGGATGAAAAGGTCCTGTGCATTGAAGCATTTTCCATGAAGGATACAGAATATCAGAGTCTTCATTGCACCCTCGATCTTGGCATTTGGAAAGTGCCCTTTGATAGGCCAGAGAGTCCGCCTGATGATGTGATAGATGGTGCTGGGCAGGTACTCAAGGTCTTCAACGAAGAATTCTGTGGGATAAGGAGCATCGTGGGGCAATGGCTTCATCATGGAGAGCATCTGACTCGTATTAGGTTCAGGCCTCTGAAATATGCTCTCAATAGCTTCAGTGTGTAGAAGACATCCTTGCTTGAAGAATTCGCCAGGAGTGGGCAGGCCGGTGAGCTCAATGATATCAAATGCATTGGCTTCGTGATGAACATTGCCGGTCATCCACTCCAGGACCCAAGTCTTCGGGTCTCTGTTGTATCCTTTGATGTGGAGGGTGGCATAGAATTGTAGCAGGAGCTCTTCATTCCAATGCTCTTCATCAGTAACGAACTGCAGCAGACCCACTTGCTTGAAGCAATCCAACGCTTCCGCTAGACAGGGCAGACCAGCAATAGCTTCAATGTCAAGGCGCTTGTGTGGGAAAATGCGACCTTGGTTGTACAGTATGCAAGAGTAGTAGCTGCGCTGAGGATAGCTCCAGAACCTATCTAATGAAATCCTTTCCCTTGAATAGGGGTTCTTGGAGCTATTAAAGAAGGTATTATCTGCCCTGAAGCTATTGATGTTAAAGGAGCCAGGTGCTGAAGCAGGACCTAGGAACCTTGGCAGTCTTGGGACTGGCTTCTGAACCTGAGGCCTATGCGCAACATGATAGTTGAATTGGGACCGGCAGCAGACTCAGAAACAGAAGTGTCAGGAGCAGTAGCTTCGCTGTCTTCTGAAGCTGTTGGTGGGGAGGGCTCCACATTGGCTTCCATGTTGGTTGTGGCAGCCTCAAGGTTTTCATCCTCCACTTGACTAGCTGGAGGGTCGGTCACAGGCACGTTCTCCTAGAGAACTGCTTCTTGGTGGAGCGGGGGAGTGGGATCTTGTGGTACTTCGTCATTTTCTTCGGCTGATGCAGCCGGAATGTCATCAGCAGAGTCTTGAGGCCGTGGACCTTTGCGAAGCCTACGGAATGCAGACGACGCTTGTGGAGTTGGAGTGGGCTGGACCTCAGATTCTTCTTCCACTTGTGGGCGATCCGCCCATGACGCATCCTGTGCAATTGGCGTCAGAGGACGACCAATGCTGATGAGTTCGCTGTTTTCACGCTGAGGAATGACTGCATCATCTTCTACATTGTCATGATGACCAATGTCTTCAGCAGCGATGGGATCGGCTGCTGGAATGTCTTCAGCTTCAGGAGCCTCTGTGGAAGCAGGTTCATGAACTGTCAGTTGTTGTTCTACGTCAGGATAGACTACAAAAAGGGGTTCAACCATCAAGGGCTCTGTGGGAGCAGCCCGAGCTTTCTTGATCTTTCTCTTTTTCTGAGTGAGGGCAGAAGGAGAGGCTTCAGAGTGTTTCCTCTTCCTGCCTTCAGCCTCTGCAGTTCTCGTCTTCTTGAGCTCTGAAACGGTTGACCGGCTCTTTGGCTTCGAGCCAGTCGTTGCAGTTGGGAAGACAAGCGGAACTGCTTCCTGCCTTGATGCCTCTGGTTCAGCTGTAACTGACTTCTTCTTTTTCTTTGCGGCCATCCTGGGGTCAATGCCAGGACGCCCAAGTGCCTTGCGCTTCTCAGCCTCATTGTAGGCTGGCACACATCTATCGGCCAGAGTCTTCCTGCGCTCACGCGAACCCTGAGCTTCTGCACGCTTCTTCAGAAAGTTTTCCTTGAGCTCGTGCAGCATGATCTTGAAGTTCTTCACTTCTTGCACACTGAGCTTGGCCATATGCTTCTTGAACTGAGCCTTTTCAAAGTCAATTTTCTGCTTCAGTTCAACAATGCGCTGGGCAATGGCAAGTTCTGAAGCAATAGCGCCTTGGAAGGCGACGCTGAAGCCAATTGGTAGCTGCAGATCTTCAAAGCTGATGTTTGGTGTGGCAAACCACTCGTCAATGAAGTTGTGTATGATGGCGACATCAAAGAGAGGCAGATTATTGAAGAGTTCTGCTTCTTCTTTACTCTTGATGAGTTGCTCAAGAGCGTCATCTCCAAGATTTTCATCACTTGACAGATCAATGGTTTCACTGCGCAGAATGGCAGCAGCTGTGAGCTCTTGGCCGCTGTGTGGCTGAGGCATCTTGCTCTTCTGGGGTTTGGAGATGCGGGAGACGTCTTCAGACTGCACACTGTCTTCAGGAGGTGCAGTTGCCAATGGCTTCGCCCTTGAGATTTTTGGTGAAGGGGCCGGCTTTGAAGCTTTTGGCTTCTTCAACTGCTTTGGCTTCGGCACAACAGGCGCGTTATCTGATTCAGAGTCAGCTGGAGGCTCATTCACTGCAGTCCCTTGAATTATGATGCGGGTGATGAGGCCTTCGAGATTGGCATAAGGGCCGATGACATTGGGTTCTGCCTCGCGTGTGCCATCTACCCTTGGTGCTGAGGGACCAGGGTTGAAGTCTAACCCCAACTTCTTCTTGTTCTGCTTCGCTGAGTTCTGGGCAAACTGGAAGTTGCGCTTGAACAGATTGTCGTCACGACACCAGAGTAGTGACGACGGATGTGCATCAACAGGCTGTGGTCCATGGACCATGCATGGATAGAAGCCTTGAGCAATGGCTTCATCTCTGGACCTGGGTATGATATTTTTGTATAGGATGTCTCCCCACGGTCTCTTGATGGCGTTCTACTCAGCATACTCCTGGGTGACGAAGCGGTATTGGAACCATTGTTCTGCCCAATAGCGTCGAATCCATTGGATTCGGGTCTTGCGCGGACCATAATTCTCTTCAGGATCTGTTTTATACATTTCTCCCAGTTCATCAGGCAGATCTTTGGATGTTCCGCCACGACGCTGTCTGCCCCCCTTCCTTGCTGCTGTCTCTGAAGCCATAAACCTTAACTTGGAAGGCTTCAAGACGTTCAAAGGCTTCAAAGGCTTTCTTTTGCTGGACCAACAGGAACTGGCTTCAGGAGAATTTATGTGATGCTGTAAGAATTCTGCAAATGAATGCAGACTATGAGAACCAAAGGATTCTCCCACGGACATGTACCTGTGACAGCATTAAGGTGCGAGGGAAGGGGAAGAGGTCATATGCATTCTTAGAAGATTTTGAAGATAAATCAGTTTAGAAGACATTGACCTCATCGTGCGAAGGCATTCACTCATAGATAAGAAGTTGGTTCCAGATTTGTACGAACCCACAGATCAGTACAAGTGAGGAATCTAACTACTTCATGAAGCACAAGTGAACATACTAGGCATGTTATGAGATGCAGATTGAGAGAGATCTAACTTGTGTGAATAGAAACTTCTTATGGTAGAAAGTGACAAAACCATAGGATCAAAAGGGGCTGTAAAAAGAAGTTTTAGTTACCACACTTGGAACTGCTAGATGGAGTGGGAGATGAGGCCGAGCAGTTCAATCTTCCGTGCCCTAACTTGGCGACAGAAGACACCTACGGCGACGGCGGAGAGGACGATGTTCGTGATCGGCGTGAAGACGGCGTCGGAGAGGTTGCGGCAGCGAAGCGCTTCGTCGCCGGCGTCGTCGAGAGCTAGCGGTGGCACTAGGGTTCGTGCGAGGGAGGAAGAAGGAGATAATGACCGCTGTGAGTGTGTATTTATAGGTACAGGGGCGGCACTGCGCTATTACACAGGTGCCCTTGGCGATTTGCATCTGAGTAACACGTGGCCATCATGCGGTATTTTGGGCGCAGTTCCACATCCCACGCACGCCTGGATTGTCGGGTGGTCGTTCCTACTTCTCCGGATTTCATGTGGATAAATGAGCATTGAAAACGGACTTAAAGGTTGTCTCTGTGTCTTCTGCTGACAAGGACGCAGAGAAGACATTTGACAGTTTCAATAGAATGCATATGACTTGGAGAGATAGAATTTGAGATAGAAAGCATAGTGAGGTTAGGGTCCGATCACATTCACTTAGTTCAAAAGATTCAAACAAGAAGACATAGCTATAAGGGAATGCTGTAGAGGACAGAACACTAGTATATATATATCTATATAATCAACATAGTGAAGATAATCTTGAAGACATGTTGAGATTGAAGCCAAATCAAATGTGAAGACATTGCAAGGTAACGCCATGAGTGAAACACTTCAAAATACAACGTTTGGTGGTGGCGTTACCCACTGTATAGGAAGTATTAGACCCAGACACGGCGCACAATTATCGTGGCGCTCCGAAGTCAAATTCCACATTAATGTATTCACACTTAGAATGTATGTCTTCATTGATTGAAGATATACGTTACTTCGTGTGTTGCACATTTAAGTCATCAATATGCATAAGTGTTAGGATGTGTGCCTGATCACAGGACATTTGAGGATTCCAGGATATTTAGCTCACACCGTAACTTGCAAAATCTCTTCTCATCCAAGGGCTTGGTGAAGATATCTGCCAATTGCTTCGTGTGTTGCACATTTAAGTCATCAATATGCATAAGTGTTAGGATGTGTGCCTGATCACAGGACATTTGAGGATTCCAGGATATTTAGCTCACACCGTAACTTGCAAAATCTCTTCTCATCCAAGGGCTTGGTGAAGATATCTGCCAATTGCTCTTCAGTGTTGACATGTATGATATCAATATCTTCCTTCACAACATGATCTCTGAGAAAGTGATGACGAATTTCTATGTGCTTTGTCTTCGAGTGCTGAACTGGGTTGTTGGCAATCTTGATAGCGCTTTCGTTGTCGCAGTAAAGTGGCACTTGCTTCAGATGAATGCCATAGTCCTTGAGAGTTTGCTTCATCCACAGAAGCTGAGCACAGCAAGATCCAGCAGCAATGTATTCAGATTCAGCAGTGGAGAGGGATACACAGTTCTGCTTCTTTGAAGACCAACATACAAGTGATCGTCCCAGAAAGTGGCATGTGCCTGATGTAGACTTCCGATCAACCTTGTCACCGGCATAATCAGCATCCGAGAATCCAACCAGATCAAACTCTGAGCCCTTTGGATACCATAACCCTAGAGTTGGGGTGTGAGCCAAATATCGAAGAATTCGCTTCACAGCTAAGTGATGCGACTCCTTTGGTGCCGCTTGAAATCGAGCACACATGCAAACACTAAGCATAATATCTGGCCTAGATGCACATAAATAAAGCAAAGAGCCAATCATGGAGCGGTATACCTTTTGATCGAACTCTTTACCATTGTCGTCGGGACCCAGATGATGTTTGGCTGGCATTGGTGTTGTGAAGCCTTTGCAGTCTTGCATACCAAACTTCTTCAGGCACTCTTTGAGATACTTCTCTTGAGATATGAAAATGCCGTTGCGTTGTTGTCGTATTTGAAGACCGAGGAAGAACTTCAGCTCCCCCATCATAGACATCTGATATTGCTCTTGCATCATATAGCCAAACTCTTCACTGTATTTCTGAATGGTGTAGCCGAAGATAATGCCATCCACATATATTTGGCACACAAACAGTTCACCATCATATGTCTTCGTGAAGAGAGTGGGATCTAGGGAACCAGGTATGAAGCCTTTGCTCTTCAGGAAGTATTTGAGTGTGTCATACCAGGCCCGAGGGGCTTGTTTGAGGCCATACAGTGCCTTGTTGAGCTTGTATACCATGTCAGGATGTTTTGGATCTTCAAACCCAGTTGGTTGTGCAACATACACTTCTTCTTCAATCTTGCCATTGAGAAAGGCACTCTTCACATCCATTTGATATAAAAGTATGTTATGATGATTTGCATAGGCCAGAAGTATACGGATGGCTTCAAGTCTAGCCACAGGAGCAAATGTTTCATCGAAGTCAATGCCTTCCACTTGAGTATATCCTTGAGCAACGAGGCGAGCTTTGTTTCTGACGATTTGACCATGCTCATCTTGCTTGTTGTGGTATATCCATTTGGTGCCTGTTATGTTGTGCTTCCATGGATCACGACACTTAACCAGTTCCCATACATTGTTCAGCTCAAACTGTTGAAGATCTTCTTGCATTGCTTGAATCCATTCAGGTTCCTTAAAGGCTTCTTCAACTTTCTTGGGTTCTGAAATTGAGACGAATGCGAAGTGCCCACAGAAATTTTCCAGTTGAGTTGCCCTTGAACGAGTGAGTGGACCGGGTGCATTGATGCTGTCAATTATTCTGTCAATCTGCACTTCATTGGCAACACGAGGATGTACAGGGCGAAGACTTTGCTCTTGCTGATCTGTGTTGCTGTTGGGAGGAATGTCTTCAGGCTGAGCATTGTCTTCATGTGGATCAGGTGCTGAGATGATAAGTTCTTCTTCAGGATGAGCTTCAGAAGGTATAATCTCTCCAGTTCCCATTAGCTTGATTGATTCACTAGCTGGAACTTCATCTAGCACATTTGGCAGTTGCTCTCTTTGTGAACCATTGGTCTCATCGAACCGCACATCCACTGTTTCAACCACTTTGTAATGAAAGAGATTAAAGACTCTATAGGAGTGCGAATCCTTTCCATATCCAAGCATAAAACCCTCATGTGCTTTTGGTGCAAAATTTGAGGTGTGGTGTGGGTCCTTGATCCAGCACCTTGCGCCAAATACTCTGAAGTAACTGACATTTGGATTCTTGCCAGTTAGGAGTTCATAAGATGTCTTGTTCAGAAGCTTGTGAAGATAAACATGATTGATTGTATGGCATGCAGTGTCAATGGCTTCAGGCCAGAATTTTCTTGGAGTCTTGTATTCATCTAGCATTGTTCTGGCCATCTCAATGAGTGTTCTGTTCTTGCGTTCGACGACGCCATTCTGCTGTGGCGTGTACGGGGCTGAGAATTCATGTGTGATGCCCAAAGTATCAAGATATGTATCAAGTCCAGTGTTCTTGAATTCAGTGCCATTGTCACTTCTGATGTGCTTTATCTTGGCGCCATAATTGTTCATAGCTCGATTGGTGAAGCGTCTGAAGACATCCTGCACTTTAGTCTTGTAAAGGATTATGTGCACCCAAGTATATCTAGAGTAATCATCAACAATGACAAAGCCATAGAGGCAAGCAGTAGTGGTAAAAGTTGAGTAGTGAGTGGGACCAAAAAGATCCATGTGAAGAAGTTCGAAGGGTCGAGTAGTGGTCATGATTGTCTTCGAGGGATGTTTGGCCATCGTCATCTTCCCTGCTTCACAGGCACCGCATAAGTGATCTTTCTTGAACTTGACGCCTTCGATGCCTATGACATGCTTCTTCTTCACACGGGTGTGGAGGTTCCTCATGCCAGCATGCCCAAGCCTCCGATGCCAAAGCCAGCATTCTGAAGCTTTTGCTAGAAGACATACTACAAGCTGTGGCCCTGCTGAGAAATCTACCACATACAAATCATCTTTCTGATACCCTTCAAACACTAGAGACTTGTCAGATTCCATTAGTACCAGGCAACGATATTTTCCAAATATTACGATCATGTTCAAATCGCAAAGCATTGAGACAGATATTAACTTGAAGCCAAGGGATTCAACAAGCATGAATTTATCCATGTGTTGATCCCTTGAGATTGCAACTCTACCTAGACCCAATACCTTACTTTTACCAGTGTCAGTAAATGTGATGTGGCTCTTGTTGGATGGACGTAAGGTTGAGTGCATAAGAAGGCTTCTTTTGCCAGTCATGTGATTTGTACACCCACTGTCAATAATCCATTCTGAAGACGTTGGTGTCGTACCCTACAGTGCAGTTAGGGGGATAGGCTTCACGAAGAGTATTGTGAAGCAAAAACATTTTACGAACCAGTGGGTTATGAAAACTTAGATCCAGATTAGGACTAATAGGAAGAGTAGCATGCGATTCAGGAACGAAATACATAGTGATGCCATTCGGGCATTTGATCTTGCGCCCTACAAGATTTTTAAGGTCCCCAGCAATAGCGTCAGAAGATTTTGGTTTTCTGCTGGAGACCTTTCCCTGCAAAAGAGAGTTAAGCTTTCTTAACCACCCACATCTTCAAGGGTGGCTTAGAAGCAATAAGTCTAAGTGCAGCATCTGAGAATTTTGGCTTTGGAGCCCTAGCAAACAGTCTAGCAGGCGGACAATAGTACTCATAAGAATAGGCAGAATAGTTCTTGGTCATATGAACATGGCGGTTTGATGAACCACTCTCATATTCATATGCTTGAGTATGGTTTCCCTGCAAAACATTTGCGTTAGTGCGACTCAGGTGGGTCCTCTTTCTGTATGAAGCCTTTGGGCCGTATGAAGCCTTTGGTCTGAGGTTTGTCTTCTTTATGTGAGGTGTCATGAAGACATTCACAGGAAGATTTTCCAGACACGTTTTTGGAACCCAAATCTTCTTCATAGTCGGTCCATTCCTGCATTTAGTACCAATGTACCTGGCAAACACTTCACCATTCTGATTCTTAAACAGTTTATAGTTTGCATCAAAGGATTCATCAATGATAATGGGGTTAGCACACGTGAAGCCAGATAGATTGGATGGATATGCTGAGGATTCCTTTGCAGCGACCCATGTGGTTTTGGGGTACTGCTCAGGTTTCCAGTAAGAGCCATCTGCATTTATTTTCCTTACGAACCCAACACCCTCTTTCCTAGGGTTTCGATTCATAATCTGCTTCTTGAGGACATCGCATAATGTCTGATGTCCTTTGAGACTTTTGTACATCCCTGTTTCAAGCAATGTCTTCAACCTAGCATTCTCGTCAGCAACAGCAGTGGTATCCTCAGCAGAGGGGTTAGTTACCACTTCAATAGTTGAAGATATTGCAACAGCAGTAGCAGTGGAACATTCAGCAACAGAAGTAGCATTATCACGCTCAATGCATTTAAGGCATGGTGGATCAAATCCTTCCTGAGCGGAACTGATCTGTTCGGTGCGAAGTGACTCGTTTTCCTTTTGAAGATCTTCATGAGCCGCTCTCAATTTCTCAAGATCTTTCTTCCTTTGAAGATAATCATAGGAAAGCTTTTCATGAGTTGTTGAGAGAGTATCATGACGATGTTCAAGTTCCTGATACTTAATGTGAAGATTTTTTATGTCTTCAATTAAGGATTCAGATCGAGTCATTTCAGCACCCAACAGATCATCGCTTCTGTCTAACAGTTTTTGAATATGTTCCATAGTTTTTTGTTGTTCAGTTGCAATTTTAGCAACTGTTTTGTAGCTGGGTTTCGAACCACAATCAGAGTCATCGTCGCTAGATGTTTGATAGTGAGTAGCACGTGTGTTTACCTTGGCACCGCGTGCCATGAAGCAGTAGGAAGGAGCGGAGTAATCCTTGTCATTTGCATCAGCGTCGGTGATGAAGTCATTGTCTTCAGTGTTGAAGATGGACTTGGCGACGTATGTTGTAGCCAGACTTGCAATGCCAGAATCAGACTCCTCCTCAGACTCCACCTCTGCCTCCTCAGAAGCGGACTCCTCCTCTGAATCCATTTCCTTGCCAACAAACACACGTGCCTTGCCAAATGAGCTCTTCTTGTGTGATGAAGACTTTGAGGAAGACTTCGAAGAAGACTTTGAGTATTTCTTCTTCTTCTTGTCGTCAGAGTCATATTCCTTGCTCTTCTTCTTCTTTCTGTTCTCATTGTCCCACTGTGGACACTCAGAGATGAAGTGTCTAGTTTTCTTGCACTTGTGGCATGTTTTCTTCTTGTAGCCATGAGCAGAAGCTTCATCATTCCTTGAGCTTGATAGTGAAGACTTTCTGAAACCTTTCTTCTTGGTGAATTTTTGGAACTTCTTCACTAGCATTGCAAGTTCCCGTCCAATGTCTTCAGGATCATCAGAACAGCTGTCAGATTCTTCTTCAGATGAGGAAACAGCTTTTGCCTTCAAGGCACGAGTTCGCCCATAGTTTGGACCGTAGATATCTCTTTTCTCAGAAAGCTGAAACTCATGTGTGTTGAGCCTCTCAAGTATGTCAGACGGATCGAGTGTCTTGAAATCAGGACGTTCTTGAATCATCAGGGCTAGGATGTCAAATGAACTATCAAGTGATCTTAGCAGCGTCTTGACGACTTCATGTTTGGTGATCTCAGTAGCGCCGAGGGCTTGAAGCTCATTTGTGATGTCAGTGAGCCGGTCAAATGTGTGTTGGACATTGTCATTGTCATTTCGCTTGAAGCGGTTGAAGAGGTAGCGAAGAATGCTGATTCTCTGATCTCTCTGGGTTGAGATGCCTTCATTGACCTTGGAGAGTCAGTCCCAGACCAGCTTGGATGTCTTCAAAGCACTCACACGGCCATACTGTCCTTTGGTCAGATGACCATAGATGATATTCTTGGCAGTAGAGTCAAGTTGAGTGAATTTCTTGACATCAGCAGCAGTGACACCTTCTCCAGCCTTGGGAACGCCGTTCTCGACGACATACCATAGGTCGACGTCAATGGCTTCAAGATGCATGCGCATCTTATTCTTCTAGTAGGGATATTCAGTTCCATCGAAGACGGGGCACGCAGCGGAGACTTTGATTATCCCTATAGTCGACATAGCTAAAACTCCAGGTGGTTAACCGAATCACACAGAACAAGGGAGCACCTTGCTCTGATACCAATTGAAAGTGCGTTATATCGACTAGAGGGGGGTGAATAGGCGATTTTTATAAAAGTCTTCAAAACGTGGAAGTTATGAAGACAAACAGTAGAGATAAGCCTATTACTATGCAGCGGAAGGTAGACTACACTAGGCAAGCCATGGGAAAGTATTCAATAGAGTGAAAGCACAATGACAAATAGCTGCAGTGTAGTAAGGATCAGGTAGGAAGATATTATGAAGCCAAACAGATCATACAGTCACGTTGTGAAGATAAAAGATTGAGCAAGCAAGCAATGACTTCACAATGAGTAACAGTAAGTAAAAGGAAGTGAAGATGAAACCAGTGACTCATTGAAGACAATGATTTGTTGGACCAGTTCCAGTTGCTGAGACAACTGTACGTCTGGTTGGAGCGGCTAGGTATTTAAACCTAAGGACACACAGTCCCGGACACCCAGTCCTGAACACGCAGCTCAGGACACCCAGTCCTCACCGTATTCTCCTTGAGCTAAGGTCACACAGACCTCGCCCAATCACTCTGGTAAGTCTTCAAGGTAGACTCCCAAACCTTCACAGACTTCGTTCACTGGCAATCCACAATGACTCTTGGATGCTCAGAACGTGACGCCTAACCGGCTGGAGGATGCACAGTCCTCAAGTGTAATAAGTCTTCAGATCACTCAGACAAGAAGACTTAAGTGATGCCCAATTCTCTCTGGCTCTGGGTGGTTAGGGCTTTATCCTCGCTAGGAATTCTCTCTCTCAAAGGCTTCAAGGTGGGTTGCTCTCAAACGACAAAATCCATGCACTGAAATCTAAGCAGCCAACCGTTTATGGTTGTAGGGGGTGGGCTATTTATAACCACTGGGCAACCCGACCTGATTTGTCCGAAATGACCCTGGGTCACTAAGGAACTGACACGTGTTCCAACGGTCAGATTTCAAACTCACACGGCAACTTTACTTGGGCTACAAGCAAAGCTGACTTGTCCGACTCTGGACAAGATTTGCTCTCATAGTCTTCACTCGAAGACATAGGTTTTGAATTAGGCATCACTTCAGTCATTCTGACTGGTTCTCTTGGACCCCACATAACAGTACGGTGGTTCCTATGACTCAACACAAATGAAAAAGAACTATGAAAGATCTAAGTCTTCGAGTTTCATAGGCTTCACGTGGTGTCTTCTCTTGTCATAGTCTTCAATGTGAATATCTTCATATACCACCATTGACTTCAATGTCTTCGTACATTTTTAGGGGTCATCTCTGGTAGTAAAACCGAATCAATGAGGGACTTCTACCTGTGTTATCCTGCAATTGTCACGAACACATTAGTCCCTCAACTAGGTTTGTCGTCAATACTCCAAAACCAACTAGGGGTGGCACTAGATGCACTTACAGTCAACGTCTCGACACAGTTCGGATGAAGTTCGAATGCGGTTTTCTGCCTGGGTGAGGTTGTGCTTGTCGCGCCAGGCCTGATGGTCGTCTTTCCATGCTGGGGCATGCCTCTTTGATCCGTAGATTGATCTGGTCTGACCGGCTCTATTGTCCAGGTCTTGTCGTAGGTCGTAAGTGTATCCTGCGGCCGTTGTCTCCCTGCCTCTACGGCGAGGTGGTGCGGGGTGGTGTTCAGCTTGCATTGTCGTTATGTCCTGGCAGCGTGGTGGTTGGCCAGGTCCGTCAGTGCCTCATCGTCGAATTGGGGTAGTAGCTTACGCTTTGGGTAACTCTTTGTTGGGCGTTTTAGGCCATATTGTTCGGCTGCCAGGACATTAGTCCATATGTCGTTAAGCAGATCTTGGTCATCTTGAAGCTGCTGCTGCTTCTTTTTCAGGCTTCTCGCAGTGGCGATTAGTCGGCGCCTAAAGCGCTCTTATTCGAGGGATTCCTCTGGCACGATGAAGTCTTAATTGCCGAAGCTCACATCCTCTTCAGAGATCAGTAGGTAATTACTATCCTTCGAGTCCTCGTTCCCCACAGGATCGTCGGGGTTTACTTGCCCATCCTCCCAATCATCCTATTCAGATGTTGGCTCTACAGGGGCTTCAGGGTCCTTGGCATTCTCCGGAGTGTTGTTCTCTTCGGTGCCGGTATTGCTATCTTTTGGGCGATGCGATTTTGAGCGGCACCGCTGGCCTCGATGTTTTGGAGGTGCTTCGGCAGGCTTGTCCTCCGCCGGATTCTCCTTGCCGTCATCGCCATTCTCTTTGGGTGTGTCCACCATATACATGTAATATGTGGAAGTGTCTGTCCAGCGTTCGGTGAACGGCGGGTTCTGGCCTTGCTCATCTCTGGCATCGTCGTCAGTACCATCAATGTCTTCGGAGGCGTAATCGAGCATGTCGGTTAAATCTTTGACAGTGGCTATGAAGTGGGTGGTGGGTGGGAAGTAAATTTCCCTGCTTTCAGCCCCTAGTCCGGGTCGGGCGCAATTCAGAAGCGATTCCTCTGTGATGGCGAGGGATTGTATTAAGTCGAAAGCCTCGTTTAAGAGTGAGGTTTGGACAAGGAAGCGAGAGTCAGTGGAGTTGGGCGGGACGGAAGTTCCCTGGACGAGCTCTTGTACGGCAGACTTCGAAGGTTCGGAGCTAGTGTCCGGAGGAGAGTCCGGCTTCATCATGATAAAGGAAGCATGGCGTAACTCCGGGCCTGCCGGTGAAGCGCTCTCCTCCGGTTCTCCGGTGACAAGCTCTATAGCTGCAGAGATTCCAGCGGGCTCTAAACTCCCATCCTCGGACCTGCTGATGTGCTCCAGATCTAAGGCCAGAGCGGCGGTTGGCGCCACGAACCCTTGGAAGATCAAATCTCCTCGGATATCAGCGACATGGTTCAGATTTCCAAAACCGATCTGATGACCGGGGGCGTAGCTGTCGATCCGCTCTCGGTGGCCAATCGAGTTGGCGCATAGTGCGAAGCCGCCGAATACGAAAACTTGGCCGGGGAGAAAAGTCTCCCTCAAGGCAGTATTGTTGTAGATGATCGATGGAGCCATCGAGCCTTCTAGCGACGGCATAGAGGAACTCTCAATGAAAGCACCAATGTTGGTGTCAAAACCGGCAGATCTCGGGTAGGGGATCCCGAATTGTGTGTGCAAGGATCGAATGTGATAGGAGGCGGGGGACATGGTGTTTACCTAGGTTCGGGCCCTCTTGATGTAGGTAAAACCCTACATCCAGCTTGATTGGCTTTGATGAGTATAGGGGTTACAAGAGTTGATCTACCATGAGATCGTAATGGGTAAACCCTAGATTTCTACCCTGTATGATTATGATTGCCTCCACGGACTAAACCCTCCTGTTTATATAGACACCGGAGGGGCCTAGGGTTATACAGAGTCGGTTATACATTATCCGAACGCCAAGCTTGCCATCCATGCAAAGGAGACTCCCATCTGGATACGAGGGAAAGTCTTTTATCTTGCATCTTCACGGCCCATCAGTCCGGCCCATGTCACATAGGCCGGCTCTCCGAGGACCCCATAATCCATGACACCCTCACCATCCTTGAAGGGGTCAAGTGAGCATGTGTAAAGGAGAGGATTCACCTTTATGTATGTGAAATAAATGTCGCATGTGTCACTTGCCAAATGAACTCTTGACATGGTGATGTCCGTAGGATGCTCAACATCACCTTCCTAGAGACAATGGCTGCCGGGCTAAAGGATGCGCAGGAGAGGTACAGCCAGAGGTGGCAGGAGATCTAAGAAGAAGGCAACTATGTTAACCTCGTGGACCAGCAACTGAGGGACAAGAGCAACGAGCTGCACAAGTGGTACTAGGAGCACGCCCAATCACTTATGCGGCACGCGCAAAAGTAGGCCACCGACAAGGAGAAGGCAACGGCTCGAGATATCCAGCTGACGGAGCCCGAGGCGCTTCTCAATGCCAAAGAGGTCATCCTTGCCCAGGAAGAGGCCCTGGCGGCCACCTTCCATGGCAAGGATGATGAACCACAAGCTCTCATCCAGCAGCAGACCAAGGATGTAGTGCCCAAGATGCGATTCTATCCCAATCATGTGATGAATTCATGATTGGGGCACAACTGCATTTCGAGCGCATAACAAGGTGGATATCATTAGAACATACCATGTACTGAATAGATGAGAATACTAGATAAAGGCTTACACTCGCCACTAGTTACAACATTCATACAACAATACATCAATACGTAGCAACCATCACACAGAAGAGCAGGACCCGACTACGGATGAAATCAAATGAAAAAGAAGAACGACAACCACCCTGCTAGCCCAGGCTCCCCGACCCAGAACCTAATCCCTTGATCGAAGAAGAAGAAGAACTCCAAAATCAAACAAGCATCGCTCTCACATCAGATCATCGCATTACCTATACCTACAATATTTGTTGTAGTAATCTGTGAGCCACGAGGACTGAGCAACCCCATTACCATGGGTATCAAGACTAGCAAAGCTTAAAGGGTATGGAAATGGATAAGTGGTGAGGTTGTACCAAGCGACTAAGCATTGTATGGTGGCTAACTTACGAGTACAAGAATAATATGTGGAACTACACAAACGAACGCAAACTAATAATGATGAATAAGTGATCCTGAACTACTTACATTCAAACATAACCCAACCGTGTTCTCTTCTCGAACGCACCCGAAAAGAGACAGTCACGGTTACGCACGCGGTTGGTGTATTTCAAATGAGTTTTACTTCAGGTCCTCTACAACTGAATATTAACAAATTCCCATCTGCCACATAACCGCGGGAACGACTCTCGAAAGTTTTAAACCCTGCAGGGGTGTCCCGACTTAGCCCATGACAAGCGCACGATCGGCGGAGACAATCCTCCATCGCGGGACCCTCCGATCTGACTCGGAATCCCGGTGCACAAGACATTTTGACAATGGTAAAACTAATCCAGCAAGACCTCCCGGCATGCCGACACCCTGATAGTAGCCACGCGTATCTCGTCTGAGGCCACCTCCGGATGGGTTAGCCTACAAGTATATACCAAATACCTCGGGTTCCCCTGAGGCTGCCCCGCGGTCTGCCCGTTTTGGGACCAACACCATCAGCACTGGCCCCCTATATTAGGTTGAATAACGAATCTCAGGTAGTGCTAACTCCCTATGCGTCAAATTTATTATCATGTGTAGTTATTATGGTTAGCAAATGGTAAAACCAATGTTGGGCCTTGCTGGAAGAGTTTTATTCAAAGCAAACTGTCAATAGGGGCCCATAAACCCTCACTGTGTTATGGACGCAAAATCAAGGAAAATAAAACTGGTATGACGGAAACTAAGGCGGCAAGAATGGAACAAAACACCAAGCAAAAGGCTAAGCCTTCCACCATTTACCAAGTACATAGACGCATTAATTAAATAAGAGATATTTTAATATCCCATGATATCCATGTCCCAACATGGAACAACTGCAATTGCACCTGCAACTAGCATCACTATAAGACGGGATGAGCAAAGCGGTGACATAGCCAAACAACAGTTTGCTAGGACGGTGAAAAAGGTTAGAGGCTATCATGGCAATTTGGGAGGCTTGATCAACAAGTGGTAGGTAGCACGACATAGCGGTAGCATCAAGACAACTGGCAAAGC
Organism: Triticum urartu; assembly: GCF_056163025.1. NCBI lineage: Eukaryota > Viridiplantae > Streptophyta > Magnoliopsida > Poales > Poaceae > Triticum > Triticum urartu. The sequence continues at coordinate 324,875,393 of NC_141875.1, read as the reverse complement.
AAAGATAGTAGTGGTATCCAGAGTAACGATCATCTTGCCTGAAATCCCGCTAAGAAGAAGATCGAGTCCATGAAGTACACGAAGCAACGTAGTCGAACGGATCCTCACAATCGCAATGTAACCAGAACTATCGAGAATAAGAGCAACCAGAAAGAAGCAAACAACATAGTAAACAACCATCACATAAACATGGCATGATACACAATCAAGTATGATGCATGTCCGTTTTAATGAGGCATGGCATGGCAAAGTGCAACAAACAATACTACAAATTAAATGGAGCTCAATATGCAATGAGTTGCATATTGAAGAAACACCACATTCAAGTATTTAGTTCTCTCCCGTTTATGTTACTCATCAATATTAAAAGTTTGTTAACATGGCAAGAGGTGAAGCATAAGTAAACTACACATTTTGGCAAGTTTAAATGAGGCCAGAAACAACAAACAACAATTCCGATAATTCCCCACATGTCATTTAGCAATATAATGCAAACAACAATTTTAAACATTTTAAATGTTATTATCATTATGCGGATGACATATGCAAGTTATATGCAATTTTATGAAAAAGTTGACATAAGCATGTGATGAACAATTTGGTCACCATGGCAGAACGAAAAGGGTGCCACGGCAACGACAATGGAAATGGTGCCACGGCAACATTTCAATGATCAGACAACTCATCGAGATGTCGGTGCAAAAGAAAGTGTGACGGGCGCGAGTCATGCAAGGATGGTAGGGTGATCCCGGTTACCAGGTTCCCACGTGTCGATGGCAAGGCAAGTAAGGGATGTGCATGAAACAATTCGGACATGATTTGAACATGAGCAACTCATAGAATGACACATGCATTCGGTCCATGGGTCATTGTTCCAGCAGTTATACCTTCGAAGCATGCATTTTCGGAGCGGATCGGGTTCGATGCGATGTAGGGGAAGTAGGCGTCCTCAGGACGGTCGTAGTGGAAGTAGTAGTACACGGGTCGTAGTGAGAACTAGGGTGTTATCGGTCATCGGTGATCATTGGGACGGTAGTGGAAGTAGAGGTACACGACGTCGTGTCGAAAATCAAGGCGGCGGTAGTTATACACATGTTGTAGTCGAACTTGATGGAACCAATGTCCTTGAGGGTAGTCATGGTACTTGGGGTCTTCGGACTGCCGGTTCATGCGACGATAGTGGTACAAGGTCGTCGTGGGAAGTAGTCATACTCGCGAACTTGTCGGCTCCACGACGACGGTGGTGGAACTTCATGGATCCATGGTCTTTGGGCATAGTTGTACTTGGCGAATGCCAAAACGGTCTAGACGATCCAAAGTGGCACAAGTGGGATGCACATCCACAGAGTCTTCAAACTTGGGCTCCGGGTAGAGGATTTGAGGGTCTCGGTGGTGGCCATGGTGGTCTAGCAGCAGCAGCAAGGGTGATGGAGGTCGGGCGGCATCGGGAGGCGCAATGGGGCTGAGTAGCATAGGTGCAGCATGGAGGACGAGCAGGTGGCAGGCGCGGGGAGCTTGGGCCACTAGCGGCGGCCTCAGTAAGGAGAAGAGGGGCACGATGGATAAGGGAGGAGCACCGGGACGATGCCTCCGTCATGGAGACGGAGCGGGAGGGAAGAAGAGGGGCACGTGGAGGTCACGGGGTCGGGCGCGGCACCACGGAGAGGCGATCAATGTGTAGGAGGCGCGAACGCCATGGCAAGGCGGCGACACGGCTTGCAGCAGGGAAGCAGATGCGGGCGGCGCGAGAGAAAATTCCCACGGTGACGGGCACCGGCGAACGGAGACGGGGGGCGGAGGACATTCACGAGCACGAGGGCTCGACGGTGCTGGGAGGATGGCGTTGTCAAGGGATACGAGGGAGTGAGGGAGTTGGGGATCGAGCGTGGGGCTCTCCTAGCGGCGCTAGGAGGAACGAAGGGGAGAGAGGGGATCGGGCAGAGGGTTAGGGTTAGATTGGGGTGCGGGCTAGGCTAATGGGCCGGCCTGGCTATGGGCTAAAACACATAGAAAGGAAAAAAAAACAAAACGATAGATGGGCCAACCTCGGTTAAGAGAAAAAAGGTCTCTTCTACTAATTATAGAAAAAAATAGAAAAGAAAAATATTTATTTGGAAGAGCCAAATAAATAGGAATTGAACTAACATTTGGCATGTGGCTACTTTGATATATCAAAGCTCCACAACTAGAGGATGAGTATTTGGAGAAGAACAAGGAATTATAAGATTTAAAAACAAGAGGGAATTAAGATGCAAGTTTGTTATGGTTAATTCCGAATTATTGGAATATTTATAATAGCTCCCTAATAATAGTAGGAGACTTTGAATATGTTTTAAAGAGAAATCACCATGTGAACTCCCTCGATTTAAATAGATCAATGATCTATGGAATTTATTTGGCTGAGTTTTTTAAAAAAGGTACAAGATGACATGATGCAAAGATGAATGCAACGAAAAAACCAAATCACACGACGAATGTCGAAATCCATTGAAGGCATCTCGAGCGCCGATCTTGGGTCGTCACAACTCTCCTCCACTTACAAGAGATCTCGACCCGAGATCTCGAGATCTAAGGATGGCACCAGGGTGAAACGGAAGAGGAAGAGGTAAAACAAGTTGCTTCTTTGACAAACGAGTGAAACCACAAACCTTAAGAGGTTGAAAACTTGAAAGAAGAACACAACAGAGTTGAACGAAATTGAGGGCACTCCGGTAGAAAAGAGAAACAAGGAACACCATCTGATCCTTTAAGGTTGCAAAGCTATGAATGATGAGCACAATGAACAAGAAGGAATAGAAACCACTCTGGTTGAAACGAGATAAACAAGGAACAAGGAAGAACAAATTCGAACAGCACTCTGGTTGAAAAGAGATGCAAGACTTGATAAGATGAAAAGAACTTGAGCAGAGGACACAACACTCCTGCTAAACAGATAAGCAAGGAAAGGAACATGATATTCACAAAATGAGATGACGGGTCAAAGAGAGTAACATCACAATGACTCCAAAACAAATGTAAGAATGGAATCAAAAGAACGGAGAAGAAAACAACATGTTCTACCTCAAATGAATTTAAGAGAGCATCCTTAAAAAGAAGGATTGAACGGAGTTGTTGGAAGATCAATACGGAAGGATATGATCCTCGTGGGCTTATGGAGACATCTCAAAATTATAAGGTGACAACCAGCCACTACCAAAAGATTGATTAGCTAAGAGGAACGAAGAGATGGAAAATCTTCCTTTTCCGCGAGAATAGGAGGAAACTTGCATCATATATAAACACCATAATACCAACATTCCTTAGGGGAGGCTTTCAGTGAAATCTACACCAAGATAACACCAATGAAGAAATTCTTGGGTTGAAAAGATCTCGTGAACGAATTAAAAAAGATGGGTTTAAAATATGTCACTCTTGAAAACTTGTGAATCATGAAGCACTAAGGGAAATTATCAAGAATGACATAACACCAGCTCAAAAGATAATGGAGAACAATTGCAGTTTGGAATGCAAGAAGAAGAAGAATACTTGAGCTCCTCCAATGTGATAGCCTGGCTTAATAGGGATGATAGACTACTCATATCTATAAGGAATTCCTTCTTTTCCGAGAGCCCATTCGGATAGAACTCCAAAGTTAAGCATGCTCAGCTTGGAGTAGATTCAGGATGGGTGACCGACCGGGAAGTTGCTCCCAGGTGCGCACGAGTAAGGACAAAGTGCACAGAAAACACTAGTATTAATCTGTGGGGCCAGTCTAGATCCCGCTAGGAGTAACGACCACCGGCGGGTGTGTCTAGGGCAGGTGTGTCCGGGGCGTTACAAGTTGGTATCAGAGCCGACCCTCGCGGTTACACGGATGTTTGCAGACAGGTGCGCGGTCATGTTGTTCACGACGTTTTTGACCCGTCGTGGCACACGGCATGGCACATGTATCGGACTGGATGCACAGACATATGTGCCAAGAGGGAACATTCTTGTGGCCCGACGAGGACGTCGGTTCCTCTAAGTGGGGGGTGTCTGGGGCGGGTGTGTCCGGGGCGTTACAAGTTGGTATCAGAGCCGATCCTCGCGGTTACACGGATGTTTGCGAACAGGTGCGCGGTCATGTTGTTCATGACGTTTTTGACCCGTTGTGGCACACGGCATGGCACATGTATCGGACTGGATGCACAGACGTATGTGCCAAGAGGGAACGTTCTTGTGGCCCAACGAGGACGTCGGTTCCTCTGAGTGGGGGTGTATGTGATAGCCTGGCCTTATAGGGATGATAGACTACTCATATCAATAAGGAATTCCTTCTTTTCTGGGAGCCCAAATGGATAGAACTCCAAAGTTAAGCGTACTCAGCTTGGAGTAGTTTCAGGATGGGTGACCGACCGGGAAGTTTCTCCCGGGTGCGCACGAGTGAGGACAAAGTGCGCAGAAAAGACTAGTATTAATCTGTGGGGCCAGTCTAGATCCCGCCAGGAGTAACGACCACCGGCAGGTGTGTCCGGGGCGTTACATCGAAGGAAAATCTTGAAGAACACTTTGAGAATGAATTAAATCTTTGATGAACCACCATGTTGAGCCTTCGTGAGAACTCCGGTAGTAAAAGAATGATCAAACGAAAGGAAAGCTGAAAGAACTCCAGCAATAAAAGAAATATAGAAAAAGAAGAAGTTGAAAACACAAGGTGAATCCTTGCAATGATTTAGATGGAGCTTCGTGACGATATAACTGAGAAAAGTTGGAACTCCGGAAAAGGAAAATATGAAACACTAGAACCGAGAATTGATATCACAAACAAACTCGGGAAGGAATGAATCACTTGGATGAAACAATAATAAAAATTATGTTATGCGTATCCTTCACCAATTTAAATTGATGATAAGCAATGGATTTGGCCTAGCACTTATTCTTGTTGATAAGGATTGAGGAGAGATATAACGCAAACTTGGTAAAATCTTGAATGACTCACCAGTAGGATTTTGGAAAGAACGGATGAATTGATATGATAGCAACGAAAAGAGAAATGTTGGACGAACCACCGTAACAATCTGAAAATCAATGAAGATAAAGAATGAATCGCTGGGAAGAATTGGAAAATGAGCGAAGTTGCTCGAGGGAATTTCGATACAAGAGAACGAAGAGATCACGAATTTACTAGAGAATACTTCAATGATGAACCGGTATGATTTGGAGAACGAGAGCTGAAAGCTGAGAATGAATAATTCTGAGATGATGGGATCCGGAGAATCAAACTGAAAAGACTCTTGAATTGCTCCGGATGGGTGAAAAGAATTCTCACAATCGAAAACAATTATGAGAGGATAGCGGCAAGTTTGAACTATGCATCTTTGAGAGAACGGATAAGATTGAAGAGAAACTCTTCTTCGGTCTTCAAATCCGAGAACGACGACGAGAAACACCACCATGAATTGTTGAGGCACTTCGGAATGAAGAATAAAAAGGTTGAAGCAACGATGAAAAGAATGTGAAAGATCTTGGAGAAAGACATATGGCTGATGACAGTTCATTCTTCCATCAAACATTGAAAAGAGTTTGAGAATAGCTCCCAAAAAAATTAGAAAAGTTAGGTAAGATCCTGGGAAAAGACCTGTGGGTTAGGGCCCACTCAAGAGAAACACCGTTGAAATGATTTTTAAAGGAGATATTGTACTGGTTAAATCAAGTGACTTCAATGAGATAATAATCTCCAAATAGCTTGAACGGATTAAGAATGGAAACATGAATCTTCTAAGATATCTTAAGCACTCCGGATACAAGTATCGCAATGTTAATGATCAAGAGATGCTTGGATAACAACTTCCAACACGAGAAAGCATTTGAAATGAGGAAAGGGATATGATCAACACCAAAAGCTTGAATTGAATCCAGCGGAGAAGAAAAGAGAACGAACAATGATAAACTTGAAGCTTCCTTAGTATCTTCGTGAGAATCACCGGATAAGAACATTGACGGAAAAGAATGGAGAGACTTTCTGTCAATAAAAAGTATACTTGATTAAGAAATTTGAGTCCTAGAAGAAAAAGGGTGGGAGGGTGGGAAAAACAAAGACAACTTGGGACAGATGAAACAAACACCGTTGAGAAAACTTAGAATTGATCTCGCAAATGGGGAAAATGATAAGATCATCTTGACGAGAAGTGCACCGGTTGGAAAAGAATTGACATGACCATTCGGCATGAATAAAAGGATTAATACTCCCATAGAAATATGAAAACACAGCTTAGGAAAGGTATGGAATCGGCTGATGACAGTTCATTCTTCCATCAAACATTGAAAAGAGTTTGAGAATAGCTCCCAAAAAAATTAGAAAAGTTAGGTAAGATCCTGGGAAAAGACCTGTGGGTTAGGGCCCACTCAAGAGAAACACCGTTGAAATGATTTTTAAAGGAGATATTGTACTGGTTAAATCAAGTGACTTCAATGAGATAATAATCTCCAAATAGCTTGAACGGATTAAGAATGGAAACATGAATCTTCTAAGATATCTTAAGCACTCCGGATACAAGTATCGCAATGTTAATGATCAAGAGATGCTTGGATAACAACTTCCAACACGAGAAAGCATTTGAAATGAGGAAAGGGATATGATCAACACCAAAAGCTTGAATTGAATCCAGCGGAGAAGAAAAGAGAACGAACAATGATAAACTTGAAGCTTCCTTAGTATCTTCCTGAGAATCACCGGATAAGAACATTGACGGAAAAGAATGGAGAGACTTTCTGTCAATAAAAAGTATACTTGATTAAGAAATTTGAGTCCTAGAAGAAAAAGGGTGGGAGGGTGGGAAAAACAAAGACAACTTGGGACAGATGAAACAAACACCGTTGAGAAAACTTAGAATTGATCTCGCAAATGGGGAAAATGATAAGATCATCTTGACGAGAAGTGCACCGGTTGGAAAAGAATTGACATGACCATTCGGCATGAATAAAAGGATTAATACTCCCATAGAAATATGAAAACACAGCTTAGGAAAGGTATGGAATCAACACTTGACAATGAAGCAACTAGAACACCACAATCAAAACAAAACAAAGGATTTCGCTTGTAGAATAAGCCGGAACAAACATATGATAGACCCAGTATCGTATCATGTGTCTGTTGGAAAGATATCCTACCTGATACTTGAATTCTCACCTAAAAACTCCTGAAACTTTCTGGTTATGCAATCTGGTGTTGGGGATACGGGGAGGCAGAAATATATCCCACAACTAACAAGCCCTATGCTCCAACTTTATCCTTCCATCAACACATAACCAAGAAACCTTTGGAAATTGTGTACCTCAGACCTTCAAAAACATCCGACATACTAGTTGTGGCAATACATCTGATCGCTCTCCCCAGTACTGGGTGCCGTCAAACTACTCTCACCACAAAGAGTATAGAAGTGTTTTCAATGTCGGCGAACTCTGGTATTCCAGAACTGAAATGATAAGCACTGTGACAAAAACACCTTGGAGCTGAACTCCCCGGGACACTGCCACAATCCCTAAATGATAGGAGGCACCAAGACAGAATTCCTGTCATAATGATATTGCAACGATCCAACAATACCCGCGTGATCCTAAAAAAATTGAGTGAAAAAGGATACAAGAGTGGGAAAACACCTGCGTCATGATTCCTCACCAGAGCGACGAAGGGGATAAGGAGTAAAAAGAATTCCTACTCTCCAATATAACTAGACTCAAAAATAGTTTTCTTCTAGAGTCAACAACGTCGGCGGTTTGATCAATCAAGGGGGCTCCTAAGGTCGGTAAGTCTCTGATACCAACTTGTAGCGCCCAAGATGCGATTCTATCCAAATCACGTGATGAATTCATGATTGGGGCACAACCGCATTTCAAGTGCATAGCATGGTGGATATCATTAGAACATACCATGTACTAAATAGATGAGAATACAAGATAAAGGCTTACACTCGCCACTACTTACAACATTCATACAATAATACATCAATACATAGCAACCATCATACAGAAGAGCAGGATCCGACTACGGATGAAATCAAACGAAAAAGAAGAATGACAACCACCCTTCTAGCCCAGGCTCCCCAACCCAGAACCTAATCCCTTGATCGAAGAAGAAGAAGAACTCCAAAAGCAAACAAGCATCGCTCTCACGTCAGATCATCGCATTACATGTACCTGAAACTATTGTTGTAGTAATCTGTGAGCCACGAGGACTCAGCGATCCCATTACCATGGGTATCAAGACTAGCAAAGCTTAAAGGGTATGGAAATGGATAAGTGGTGAGGCTGCAGCAAGCGACTAAGCATTGTTTCGTGGCTAACTTACAAGTACAATAATAAGATGAGGAACTACGCAAACGAGCGCAAACTAATAATGATCAATAAGTGATCCTAAACTACTTATGGTCAAACATAACCCAACCATGTTCTCTTCTCAAACGCACCCGAAAAGAGGCAGTTACGCACGCGGTTGATGTATTTTAAATGAATTTATTTCAGGTCCTCTACAACCGAATATATTACAAAATTCCCATCTGCCACATAACCGTGGGCACGGCTCTCGAAAGTTTTAAACCATGCAGGGGTGTCCCAACTTAGCCCATGACAAGCTCACGATCCGCGAAGACAATCCTCCATCGTGGGACCCTCCGATCAGACTCGGAATCCCGGTGCACAAGACATTTCGACAATGGTAAAACTAATCTAGCAAGACCTCCTGGCGTGCCAACACCCTGATAGTAGCCATGCATATCTCGTCTCAGGCCACGTCCGGATGGGTCATCCTACAGGTATATACCAAATACCTTGGGTTTCCCCGAGGGGTCCCCACAGTCTGCCCATTTTGGGACCAACACCATCAGCACTGGCCCCCTGTATTAGGTTGAATAATGAACCTCGGGTAGCGCTAACTCCCTATACATCAAATTTATTATCATGTTTTGTTATTATGTTGAGCAAATGGTAAAACCAATGTTGGGCCTTGCTGGAAGAGTTTTATTCAACGCAAACTGTCAATAGGGGTCCATAAACCCTCATCGTGTTAGGGACACAAAATCAAGGAACATAACACCGGTATGACGGAAACTAAGGTGGCAAGAGTGGAACAAAACACCAAGAAAAGGCTAAGCCTTCCACCCTTTACCAAGTATATAGATGCATTAATTAAATAAGAGATATTGTGATAACTCATGATATCCATGTCCCAACATGGAACAACTGCAACTAGCAACGCTATAAGAGGGGATGAGCAAAGCGGTGACATAGCCAAACAACGGTTTTCTACGATGGTGAAAAAGGTTAGTGCCTATCATGGCAATTTGGGAGGCTTGATCAACAAGTGGTAGGTAGCACGACATAGCGATAGCATCGAGACAACTAGCAAATCAAAGATAGTAGTGGTATCCAGAGTAACGGTCATCTTGCCTAAAATACCGCTAGGAAGAAGATAGAGTCCATGAATTAGACGAAGCAATGTAGTCGAACGGATCCTCACAATTGCAATGTGACCAGAACTATCGAGAAGAAGCACAACTAGAAAGAAGCAGACAACATAGTAAACAACCATCACATAAACACGGCATGATGCACAATCAAGTATGATGCATGTCCGGTTAATGAGGAATGTCATGGCAAAGTGCAACAAACAATACTACAAATTAAATGGAGCTCAATATGCAACGAGTTGCACATTGACGAAACACCACATTCAAGTATTTAGTTCTCTCCCGTTTATGTTACTCATCAATATTAAAAGTTGGTTAACATGGCAAGATGTGAAGCAAAAGTAAACTACACATTTAGGCAAGTTTAAATGAGGCCGAAAACAACAAACAACAATTCCGGTAATTCCCCACATGTCATTTAGCAATATAATGCAAACAACAATTTTAAACATTTTAAATTTTATTATCATGATGCTAATGACATATGCAAGTTATATGCAATTTTATGAAAAATTTGACATGAGCATGTTATGAAGCATTGGTCACCATGGTGGAATGAAAGGGGTGCCATGGCAATAACAACGAAAATGGTGTCACGGCAACATTCCGATGATCTAACAACTCATCGAGATGTCGGTCCAAAAGAATGTGTGATGGGCGCGAGTCATGCAAGGATGGTAGGGTGATCCCGGTTGCCGGGTTCCCACGTGTCGACGACAAGGCAAGTGGGGGATGTGCACGAAACAATTCCGGCATGATTCGAACATGAGCAACTCATACAATCACACATGCATTTGGTCCACGGGTCATCGTTCCGGCGGTTATACCTTCGAAGCGTGCATTTTCGGGGTGGATCGAGTTCGATGCGCTGTAGGGGAAGTAGGCGTTCTCGGGACGGTCCTAGTGGAAGTAGTAGTACGCGGGTTGTAGTAGGAAGTAGTGGTACTATCAGTCATCGATGATCATCCGGACGTTAGTGGAAGTAGATTTACATGATGTCTTGTCGAAAATCATGGCGTCGTAAGTTGTACACATGTGGTAGTCGAACTTGATGGAACCAATGTCCTCGAGGGTAGTCATGGTACTTGGGGTCTTCGGACTGCTGGTCTCGGTTCTTGCAACGGTAGTGGTACAAGCTCATCGTGGGAAGTAGTCGTACTCGTGAACTTGTCAGATCCACGACGACGGTAACGGAACTTCATGGATCCGTGGTCTCCGGGCATAGTGGCACTTGGCGAATCCCGAAACGATCGTGACGATCCAATGTGGCACAAGTGAGATGCACATCCACGGAGTCTTCAGACTTGGGCTCCGGGTACAGGATTAGAGGGTCTCGATGGTGGCCATGGTGGTCTTGTAGCAGCAGCAAGGGCGAGGAGGTGGGGCGGCATCGGGAGGCGCGATGGAGCTAAGCAGCAATAGCAGGTGCGGTGAGGAGGACGAGCAGGTGGCGGGCGCGGGGCGCTTAGGGAGCCGGCGGCGGCCTCAGTAAGGAGAAGAGGGGCATGATGGAGAAGGGAGAAGCGTTGGGACGACGATGACGCCATGGAGACGGAGTTGGAGGGAAGAAGAGGGGCCTGCGAAGGTCGCGGGATCGGGTACGGCGCCACAGAAAGACGACCGATGGGCAGGAGGCGCGGATGCCATGGCGAGGCGGCGGCGTGGCCTAGAGCTGGCAAGCAAAGGCAGGTGGCGCGAGGGAAAATTCCCGCGGCGATGAGCACAGGCGAACGGAGACGGGCGGTGGAGGACGTTCACGAGCACGAGGGCTCAGCGACGCTGGGAGGACGGCGCTGTCGAGGGAGACCAGGGAGTGAGGGAGTTGGGGATCGAGCATGGAGCTCTCCTGGCGGCGCTAGGAGGAACGAAGGGGAGAGAGGGGATTGGGCAGAGGGTTAGGGTTAGATAGGGGTGCAGGCTAGGCTAATGGGTCGGCCTGGCTGTGGGCTAAAACACATAGAAAGGAAACAAACAAAAGGACAGATGGGCCAACCTCGGTTAAGAGAAAAAAGGTCTCATCTACTAATTATAGAAAAAAACATAGAAGCAAAATATTTATTTGGAAGAGCCAAATAAATAGGAATTCAACTAACATTTGGCATGTGGCTACTTTGATATATCAAAGCTCCACAACTAGAGGATGAGTATTTGGAGAAGATGAAGGATTTAAAAGATTTGAAAACAAGAGGGAATTAAGATGCAAGTTTGTTAAGGTTAATTCCAAATTATTGGAATATTTATAATAGCTCCCTAATAATAGTAGGACACTTTGAATATGTTTTAGAGAGAAATCACCATGTGAACTCCCTCAATTTAAATAGATCAACGATCTATGCAATTTATTTAGCTGAGTTTTTTTTAAAAGGTGCAAGATGAGATGATGCAAAGATGAATGCAACGAACAAAACAAATCACACGACGAATCTCGAAATCCATGGAAGGCATCTGGAGCGCCGGTCTTGGGTCGTCACAAAGGATCTCGAGTGCGGCCACAAGAAGGCTATTGATGCGCAGACCCAAGACTAAACTGCCAAGCTAAAGGAAGTTACTAATATTCTTGCCCCCGCTTCCAATGCGAAGGCAAACCTTGAGACTCAAGTGGGAAAGCTAGAGATGGACCTTGGCGGGAGCAAAAAGGAGATCGAGGCTCTCAAAGAAGAAGTGCAGAAGGCAACCACCACTCTGGATGGGCTATAATGTATAATCGCAACTCACATCCAAGAGCCAGGATCTTTGATGCCACCTATGCTGTCAAGGACATGAAAGCCAAGCTTTCCCCTTAGAAACAAACCTCAAAGCAGCCAAGGATCGGGAGAAGCTTTTGGCGGGGGAACTGACCATGGCAAAATCTCTCCGAGAAGACGCCAAGCTCAAACTTAACACCAGGTTGAGCTGTACGATCTCTGGATGAAGAGTTTGGTTAACATAGCTGAACGCATCTCCTCCCAGATTGCCACCATGAACATGAAGAGCTGGGTCTTCTCCATTAATGAGCATGAAGTCCCGAGTGTCAAGCTGACATACTTCATCAAGGGCCTCATCGAAGGGTTGAAGATGCATGAGGACGATAGATCTGTTTTCTTTGCCAAGGAGTCCCGAAAATTTTCCCGAGATGCTATCTTCATGGTCTTGCTCAACCTTGCCTAGAGCTATCCCGACGTTGACCTCTCTAATGCCTTCAAGAAGATACCAGTGGGAACGGACACTTCTGCTACCGAGAAGATCGTTGGTCCACTTGCTGACAAAGTGCTCCGAGTCCCTCGTGTACAAGGAGGTCGCTGAGATTAAACTTTTATGCTCCATTCGCCGCAGTGCTGCCATGCAAAAAGACACATTTCGACCTTGTGTTAGGTCTTTGATACTTTTGTGGTGTAATATTACCTTTAAGTAGTCATATGAACTTATGTTATCCCTTCACTTTTACTCTATTTCTCGTATTTGTATAATTCAATCACCCTACGCATGCTGGAGCCTTGCCGGGGCTAACCACCTGCCTTGAGCGCTTTGACGACGGATCGTTAGCAGCCTTCTGGCAGTGTAGCCACTGGCAAGTTACCCTTCAACATTATCAGCACATCCACCTGAGCTATTGAGCGGACTCGAGACAGACAAGCAGGGCGCGGATGACCACGGAGGGGTTTCTTCGCGTGGAGGTTTCTTATAAAATCACGAGGTTCGAGCGAAGGGAATCGCAAAAGGCAAACTGAAGAATAGGAAGTTGAGAAAATTTTCAACTTAGCTTTGCCTTTTACTGCAGTCTCCATTGTGCATAAATAGATGGCCCTTTCTCCTTTCTTGCCCCTAGGAACGTGATACGCGAAGATCTTATTCCTTTGTGCACGGAATGCGTATGAAGGATCTTGTCGTGTCGGGAATCCCATTAGGGGGTAGTGAGGTGGAATCTTGCTGTGGCGCCCCCGACAGCATCCCTTAGTTGTTGGGGTCAAATAGACATTCAACGGACTTGCTGCGGCCCGTAATGCTGCGGGATAAACGATCCTGCATGGCGGGTGTCGTGTGGCTGGGTGCTGGCTTGCCAATGACTGGCCCAACTATGCACGTCTCACTGTCGAGGTCACCTCTCCCCCTGACCACGCAGTTTTTGCTGTCATGATAGGAGAACCGTGGTATATGCTCGATCGGGCAAGGTCACTCTTGTGGCTGCATTCCCGGTCACGAGGAGGAGGCAGGTAGAATACCCGCATCGTCCGTGCCATGACCTCCGCCTTCGCCTGAATATTAAGGTAGGTGCCCGCCCACTCCCGTTGCGATGGGCTCGGTGACCGCTCCGCTTTTGCCAGTCGTGCTCATCGCGACGTTTGCTCCACTCGAGGTGATGGTGCCGCCTGCGCCGCTCACAGACAGAGGTGGTCGGTGTTGACACGTAGGAGGCTTGATAGACATGGATACCTCTCTCTTAGCTCTATAGGTGATGAAGAATATGCAGAACTTCTCTGTAACGCCCTCGATGCGGCTATATCTCCCACATGTCGAAGCACGACTTAGAGGCATAACCGCATTGAAAGCAATGTCGCAAGTGAGGTAATCTTCACACAACCCATGTAATACATAAGGGAAAGAGATACATAGTTGGCTTACAATCGCCACTTCACACAAATACATGAATAAAGCATTACATCAACCAAGTACAATCAGGGCCCGACTACGGAGCCAAAATAAAAGAAGAACCCCAAAAGCGACAAAGGTCCCCGATCGACCCCAACTGGGCTCCACTACTGATCAACTAGAACGAAAACAACACAAAGGACAAGATCTTCAACGAGCTCCTCCTGAGCTTGGTTGCGTCATCTGCACGGACTCATCAGCACCTGCAAGCTGGTTTTGGAAGTATCTGTGAGCCACGGGGACTCAGCAATCTCGCACCCTCGCGATCAAGACTATTTAAGCTTATGGGTAAGGTAAAAGGTATGAGGTGGAGCTGCAGCAAGCGACTAGCATATATGGTGGCTAACATACGCAAATGAGAGCGAGAAGAGAAGGCAAAGCACGATCGAGAAACTATGATCAAGAAGTGATCCTATAGCAACCTACGCCAAGCATAACTCCAACAACCGTGTTCACTTCCCGGACTCCGCCGGAAAGAGACCATCACGGTTACACACGCTGTTGATATATTTTAATTAAGGTCAACTTCAGGTTTTCTACAACCGGACATTAACAAATTCCCATCTGCCCATAACCGCGGGCACGACTTTCGAAAGTTCAAATCCCTACAGGGTGTCCCAACTTAGCCCATGAAAAGCTCTCATGGTCAACGAAGGAATAGACCTCCTCCCGAGACATTTCGATCAGACTCGGTATCCCGGTATAACAAGACATTTCGACAGGGTAAAACTAAACCAGCAACACCGCCCGAATGTGCCGACAAATCCCGATAGGAGCTGCACATATCTCTTTCTCAAGGCACATTCAGATGAGCTCCATACAACTAAAACCAAACCTCGAGTTTCCCCGAGGGGGCGCTGCACAGGACTCTAGTTCGGACCAACACTCAGAGGAGCACTGGCCCGGGGGGGGGGGTTAGAATAAAGATGACCTTTGAGTCTGCAGAACCCAAGGGAAGGTGGTAGGTTGTTAGTGCAAATGGTAAAACCAATGTTGGGCATTGCTGGAAGAGCTTTACTTAAGGCGAACTGTCAAGGGGTTCCCATTATAGCCCAACCGCGTAAGGAACGCAAATTTCGGGAACATAACACCGATATGACGGAAACTAGGGTGGCAAGAGTGGAACAAAACACCAGGCATAAGGCCGGGCCTTCCACCCTTTACCAAGTATATAGATGCATTAATTAAATAAGATATATTATGATATCCCAACAAGTAAGAAATGTTCCAACAAGGAACGATCTCCATGTTCCAACAAGGAACAAACTTCAATCTTCACCTGCAACTATCAACGCTATAAGAGGGGCTGAGCAAAGTGGTAACATAGCCAATCAACGGTTTTCTAGGACAAGGTGGGTTAGGGGCTTGGTTCACCAATATGGGAGGCATGATAAGCAAGTGGTAGGTATCGCAGCATAGGCATAGCAAAAGAGCGGGCAACTAGCAAGCAAGATAGTAGTGATTTTGAGGGTATGGTCGTCTTGCCTGAGATCCCGCAAGGAAGAAGAACGAGTCCATGAAGAAGACAAACGGACGTAGTCGAACGGATCCTCACAAACACAACGTTCTCGGAACCAACCCGAAGAAGCAACACTGGAAAGAAGCACACAACATAGTAAACAACCACCACATAAACATGGCATGATGCACAACCAAGTATGATGCATGTCCGGTTTAATGAAGCATGGCATGGCAAAGTGCACAAACAATTCTACAAATTAAGTGGAGCACAATATGCAACGAGTTGCATACTGACGGAACACCACGTGACTTATTTAGTTCTCTCTCGTTTAGGTACTCAACAAAATTAAATGTTGGTAGCATGGCAAGAGATGAGGCATAACAAAAGTACACCATCTAAACAATTTAAATGGGTCCGGATATAACAAATAACGAATCCGGTAAATCCCCATATGCATTTAGCAATTTGGTGCAACAACAATTTTTAAACATTTAAATGTTATTATCATGATGCGAATAACATGCTCAAGTTTTATGCAAGTTTAAGAAAAGTTGACAAGAGCATTATTATGAAGCATTTGTCATCATGGCGGAAACGAAAGGGGTGCCACGGCAACGAATCCGAAAATGATGCCACGGTAACATATCGGTTCCGGTAGCTCACGGAGATACCGATGCAAAAGGTGGTGTGGCGGGAGCAGAATAACTAGAGATGGTGGGGTGATCCCGGTTACCGGGTGTCCCACGAGTTGATGATGGTGACAAGGCAAAAGAGGGGCAACGTGCACCGACAATTCGAGCACGGAGCAAGCACGAGCATCTCATACATCACACATGCATTCGTTCACGGGCAGTCGTCTCGGGGTTATACCTTCCAGGTGCATTCTCGGAGCGGTTCGGGTTCGTAGAGGAAGTAGAGGAAGTAGTCGTCCACGGCAACGGTAGGTGTACATGTTCATCGTTGCACAAGTTCCGTAGACGTTCATGTCATCGATGTCGTGGTACTTGGGGTCTTCGGACTTTCCGGTCCCATTCTTGCGACGGTAGTCATTCACATTCGTTCAGAGAGGTACTTGATGACCCCAACGTCTTCGGGGTGACGGTAGTGGTACACGCGACGTCGGGGTA
Source organism: Triticum urartu (assembly GCF_056163025.1). Lineage (NCBI taxonomy): Eukaryota > Viridiplantae > Streptophyta > Magnoliopsida > Poales > Poaceae > Triticum > Triticum urartu. The sequence goes on along the minus strand of NC_141875.1, from coordinate 324,858,756 downwards.
CTTGTCGGTCCGGTCTTGGCGGCGTAGATGTACACGTTGTCGGGTTACTTGTCACATCATCGGGTGTAGTTGTACATGAGGTTCTTGACGAATCCGAAGGGGTACTTGACGAGTCCGGCCTTGGCGATTCAAGTTTCGTAGTGTCCTGGTGGCCGGCATCGCCGGATCTCCTGGATAGGAAGCTGGCGACGAAGCAACAGCGGCGGGCATCAGGCCATGGGCGTCTCTACCGAAGCCAAAACCATGACAGGGCAACCGGGGATGAGGCAGAGGAGCAATCAAGCGAAGGGGCGCCGGCTGGCGTTGGACTCGGCGGCCTGCAGGTCCCTGGCGCCCAGACCTTCGGTGCTCAACATGGCAGCGAGGAGGAGTCTCTCCGGCGAGTTGTGGGTGGCCAAAGCTCCAGGAGAGGACACAGGCGGCTGGAATTGGTCGGAGGCGGCGCCCTACAGTGCAGGGGCGAGGTGGTGGCGGCGGGAGCTTCGAGCTCGACTGGCTGTGGCCATGGAGGACGGCGGCGCTGAGGCGAGGCGACGCGCGTGTAGAGGCAGGCGCGACCATGGGGATCGGGCGCGCGGGACTTTCAAGGCGAGGAGGAGGCCATGGATCGGGTGAGAGGAGGTCGAGCAGGGAGCGAGAGAGGAGGAGGCAGAGGAGATCGGGCGCTCTCCCTGGCGTCGTTGTGTGGTGGCGGCGTCGAGGAAAAAGGACGGGAGGAGGAGGGAACGAGAGATGGAGAGGGTGGTCGCGATCGGCTAGGGTTAGCAGAGGGCTGCGGGACTCCTTGGGCCAAATGGGCCTAGGCGCAGATGGTGGGAGGCCCAGCTGGGCTGACTTCCCCCACTCTCTCATATTACTTAAGCAGAAAAGACCAAAAAAATAGAGGAAAATAAAGAGAGGTTTAGGAAAAGATTTTGGACAAGGGGATAATTTTCCCGAACTGACAAAAATACGCTTGTTTCGAGAAAATAGAAAAGGCCAAGATTGGAAGAGGTAAATTCAAACTCATTTCAATTTAATTCAAATGGGTTTGAACTAGGACTAGGTTCTAGGAGTTTCCAAAAATGTTGAGAATTTTGGTAGAGCTCCGAAAAATTATGAAAGAATAAATGGCAAGGTTCGAGGTCAAGCAACGAGATAACAAAGGCATGGGGAAATTTGCAAGTGTGTTTTAGGTGATTCCATAAGAATGGATTATTTTATAATAGCTCCACTAATATCGAGAGGATATATTATAAAGAGAAGTCATCCTTCCCTCGATTTAAATGGGTCGAAGATCCATACAATTTATTTAGTTGAGATGCAAAAGATTTATGAGATGATGGCATGATGACATGATGCAATGCAAAAAAATAAAAGGGCAAGCACAAATGAAACACACGACGAAACCCGGAATATAAGGAAGTCTTCTAGAGCATCGGTCTCCGGGCGTTACAACACTCCACCGCTACGAGAGGATCTCGTCCCGAGATCTAGAATTGCACCGGAGGGACAACGGAAGAGAAAGAGAAGAGGTAAAACTAAGTTGCTCCTTTGACAAATGAGTGAAACCAAAGAACCTTGAAAAGGTTAAGCCAAAACGAGAAAAAAATACAACGGAGATAAACGAAGTTGAAAGCACTCCGTTAAGAAAGGGGAAAAAGAAAGAACCGATTCGGGTAGCACTCCAGTTTAGAAGGGATGCAAGACTTGATAAGGCGAAAAGAGCTTGAGGAAAAAGAACACAACACTCCGGTTAAATGGATAAACCAAGAAAAGAACACAATCCTCACAAAACGAAAGGATGGGTTGAAGAGAGCAACATCACAAAGCCTCCGGAACAAAAGTAAGAATGGAATAGGATGAATGAAGGGAAACAAGATCTCGAGGGAGCACGCTTACAAGTAATGCTAGAACGGAGTTGTTGGAAAACCAATCAACGAAAAGAATAAGCTTGATATGGTCTTATGGAATACATCTCAAATTATGAGTTGACCACCTGCCACTCACGGAAAAAGAATTCGATTGGTAAGAACAAGGGGACGAGAAACTTATTTCACCGGAAGGATAGAAGAAGCACTAGGATCATATATTATCACCATTAATAGCAACAATCCTTAGGGAAAGCTTTAGGTGAAATATAACCCAAGATAGCTCCAACAACGAGATTGATGGATTCAAAATATCCCAATCTTGACAACATGTGAATCATGAAAACATGAACTCAAATTATCAAGAATGACATAATACCACCTCCAATGATACGGAAGAAAGAATTGCACTCCGGATTGCAATATGAAGAAACTTAAGCTCCTTAGAAAAGAATCTTGATGAACGCTTCGAGAAGGAATTAAATCCTTGATGAACCATCATGTAGAATCTCCATGAAAAACTCCGGTAACAAAAGGATAATGAAAAAGAAAAAGAAGATGAAAACACAAGGTGAAACCTTGCAATGATTTAGATGGATCTCCGTGATAATTATAGCTTGGAACTCCGGAAAAGAAAGATGAGCTGTTGAAACCAAGAATTTGGAGAGCCTCCGGAATAAGGAATTAATCACTTGGATGAAACAAGAGTAAGAATTACATTATGCTTATCCTTCACCAATTTAAATTGATGACAAGCAACGGATTTGGCACACTACTTATTCTCGTATCAAGGATTAAGAGAGATATAACATAAACTTGAGAAGGTCTTCAAGGAACCACTAGTAGAATTTGAAAAGCACGAATGCATAGATATGATACATGAAGGGATATGATACACGAAGGAAGAAATCTCTTGAACGAACCACCGTACGAATTGAAAAAGAATGAATAAAACATAAAGAAACACCGGGAAGAAATATAAAATGAACGAAGATGCTTGAGAGGATTTAGATACAAGAGAACGGAAAGATCACGAGCCGATTAAAGATCACTTGAACGAAGCACCGGTAAAATTAGGAGAACGATAACTGAAAGCTGTGAATGAATACTTCTGATATGATGGCCTCCAGAGAATCAAACTGAAAAGACTCCTGAATTGCTCCGGATGGTTGAAAAGAATATCTCACAATTGCAAATAATTATGAGAGGATGGGAACAAGATAGAATCGCGGATCTTGAAGAGAATGGAGCAAGATTGAGAGAAAAAACTTCTTCGGTCTTCAAAACCAGAGAATGATGATGAGAAACACCACCATGAATTGTTGAGGCACTCCGGAATTAAAATTGGAAAGGTTGAACCAACAATGAAAATAATTTGAAAGATCTTGGAGAAAAGCATTTGACTGATGAAAAATTCATTCTTACGTCAAACTTGGAAAAAGAATTTGAGACTAACGCCGGGAAAATAAGAAGAGTCAGGTAAGATCCTGGGAAAAGACCTGTGGGTTAGGGCCCACTCAAAAGATACACTGTTTAACGATTTGAAGGAGAGATTGCACCGGTTGAATTAAATGGCTTGAATACGGTAGGATCTCGAAAGATCTTCAACAAATGCAGAGTGGAAAACACGAATCTTCGAGATATCTTGAGCACTCCGGAACAATTAAATAGCGAGAAGTGAATGAATATGAGGTGCACCGGCATGAGAAGGTATTTGAAACGAGGAGAAAGATATGATCAAACACCAAAAGCTTGATTTGAATCCACTGGAGAAGAAAAGAATGGAGAAAGAAGAACGAGTAGAGCATCTTCATGAGAAACACCGGGTAAAAGCATGAAGGAAAAAGAACGGAGAGACTTCCATCAATAAAATGGATACTTGAATAAGACATCGGATTCCTTGAAGAAAAACAAAGGGAGGGAGGGTGGGAAAAACAAAGACAATTTGGAATGGAAGAAACGAACACCGTTGAGGAACTTAGAATTGATCTTGTGGATGTTGAAATGATTGGATCCACTTGAAGAGAAACACACCGGTTGAAAAGGTTTGACATGACAATCTCGATTATCAAGAAGGGTTAGTATCCACATCGGAGTATGAGAACACCACTTAGACAAGGGATGGAATCAACATTTGACTTCGAAGCAACTTGAATACCACAACTCGAAACAAAACAAAGGATTGGCTTGCAGAATAAGTCGGAAAAAACATATGATAGAGATTTCGTCCGAAGTTTTCGTGGTGGGGCCTACACGGGCTCGATCGTATAGCACCATCATGTACAAGGAAGTGCACATGACATACGAAGCGTCCCCGAGTCGGCATAGCCAAGGACTCTTTAAGACACAACGAGACCACTGTAAAATCGACCGTGAATAGGCGGACCACTAGACGTCGAACCCCAATTTCATATCATACATCTGTCGGAAAGATATCCTAAGAGCTACTTGAATTCCCACCTATGAAACTCCCAAAATTTTCCGGTTATGCAATCAGGTGTTGGGGATACAGGGGAAGCATAATATCTCACCAAAACTAGCAAATCCTACATCCAGCCGTATCCATCCTTCAACACATAATCAAGAAACCTTCGGAAATCATCTACCTCAACCTTCGAAAAGCATCCGTTATACAAGTTATGGCAATACTCCCGAACTCCCGCCCCAGTACTGGGTGGCGTCGAGGTTATCTCACCGACGAACTGCATAAAAGAGATTTTCGATGTCGGCGTACTAAACTCAGGTATTCCAGAACTGCAACAATAAAATTATGACGACAACACCTCAGAGCTCAACTCCCCGGGACACTTCCACTAAACCCCTGACAGGAGGCACCAAGACAATGTTCTCGTCATAAAACCATCGGAACGATTCCAAGATACCTGCGTGATCCTAAAATTTTTTTAGTGAAATTTGAGAAGAGAAGAGTCAAAACTCTACGTCGGGATGCCTTACCAGAGCGATGAGGAGACTGGGAAGTAAAAAGAATTACTAAACTCTCCGACATATAATTCCTAAATGACTCAAAACATTTTTCTAGACACAACTCAGCTGCTAAAAACGATCAATCAGTGGGGGCTCCTAAGGTCGGGGAAGGCTCTGATTACCAACTTTTAACGCCCTCGATGCGGCTATATCTCCCACGTGTCGAAGCACGACTTAGAGGCATAACCGCATTGAAAGCAATGTCGCAAGTGAGGTAATCTTCACACAACCCATGTAATACATAAGGGAAAGAGATACATAGTTGGCTTACAATCGCCACTTCACACAAATACATGAATAAAGCATTACATCAACCAAGTACAATCAGGGCCCGACTACAGAGCCAAAATAAAAGAAGAACCCCAAAAGCGACAAAGGTCCCCGATCGACCCCAAATGGGCTCCACTACTGATCAACTAGAACGAAAACAACACAAAGGACAAGATCTTCAACGAGCTCCTCCTGAGCTTGGTTGCGTCATCCGCACGGACTCATCAGCACCTGCAGGCTGGTTTTGGAAGTATCTGTGAGCCACGGGGACTCAGCAATCTCGCACCCTCACGATCAAGACTATTTAAGCTTATGGGTAAGGTAAAAGGTATGAGGTGGAGCTGCAGCAAGCGATAGCATATATGGTGGCTAACATACTCAAATGAGAGCGAGAAGAGAAGGCAAAGCACGATCGAGAAACTATGATCAAGAAGTGATCCTATAGCAACCTACGCCAAGCATAACTCCAACAACCGTGTTCACTTCCCGGACTCCGCCGGAAAGAGACCATCACGGTTACACACACTGTTGATATATTTTAATTAAGGTCAACTTCAGGTTTTCTACAACCGGACATTAACAAATTCCCATCTGCCCATAACCGCGGGCACGACTTTCGAAAGTTCAAATCCCTACAGGGTGTCCCAACTTAGCCCATGAAAAGCTCTCATGGTCAACGAAGGAATAGACCTCCTCCCGAGACATTCCGATCAGACTCGGTATCCCGGTATAACAAGACATTTCGACAGGGTAAAACTAAACCAGCAACACCGCCCGAATGTGCCGACAAATCCCGATAGGAGCTGCACATATCTCTTTCACAGGGCACACTCAGATGAGCTCTCCATACAACTAAAACCAAACTTTGAGTTTCCCCGAGGGGGCGCTGCACAGGACTCTAGTTCGGACCAACACTCAGAGGAGCACTGGCCCGGGGGGGTTAGAATAAAGATGACCCTTGAGTCTGCAGAACCCAAGGGAAGGTGGTAGGTTGTTAGTGCAAATGGTAAAACCAATGTTGGGCATTGCTGGAAGAGCTTTACTTAAGGCGAACTATCAAGGGGTTCCCATTATAGCCCAACCGCGTAAGGAACGCAAAATCCGGGAACATAACTCCGATATGACGGAAACTAGGGTGGCAAGAGTGGAACAAAACACCAGGCATAAGGCCGAGACTTCCACCCTTTACCAAGTATATAGATGCATTAATTAAATAAGATATATTGTGATATCCCAACAAGTAAGCAATGTTCCAACAAGGAACGATCTCCATGTTCCAACAAGGAACAAACTTCAATCTTCACCTGCAACTATCAACGCTATAAGAGGGGCTGAGCAAAGCGGTAACATAGCCAATCAACGGTTTGCTAGGACAAGGTGGGTTAGGGGCTTGGTTCACCAATATGGGAGGCATGCTAAGCAAGTGGTAGGTATCGCAGCATAGGCATAGCAAAAGAGCGGGCAACTAGCAAGCAAGATAGTAGTGATTTTGAGGGTATGGTCATCTTGCCTGAGATCCTGCAAGGAAGAAGAACGAGTCCATGAAGAAGACAAACGGACGTAGTCGAACGGATCCTCACAAACACGACGTTCTCGGAACCAACCCGAAGAAGCAACACCGGAAAGAAGCACACAACATAGTAAACAACCACCACATAAACATGGCATGATGCACAACCAAGTATGATGCATGTCCGGTTTAATGAAGCATGGCATGGCAAAGTGCACAAACAATTCTACAAATTAAGTGGAGCACAATATGCAACGAGTTTCATATTGACGGAACACCACGTGACTTATTTAGTTCTCTCTCGTTTAGGAACTCAACAAAATTAAATGTTGGTAGCATGGCAAGAGATGAGGCATAACAAAAGTACACCATCTAAACAATTTAAATGGGTCCGGATATAACAAATAATGAATCCGGTAAATCCCCATATGCATTTAGCAATTTGGTGCAACAACAATTTTTAAACATTTAAATGTTATTATCATGATGCGAATAACATGCTCAAGTTTTATGCAAGTTTAAGAAAAGTTGACAAGAGCATTATTATGAAGCATTTGTCATCATGGCGGAAACGAAAGGGGTGCCATGGCAACGAATCCGAAAATGATGCCACGGTAACATATCGGTTCCGGTAGCTCACGGAGATACCGATGCAAAAGGTGGTGTGGCGGGAGCAGAATAACTAGAGATGGTGGGGTGATCCCGGTTACCGGGTGTCCCACGAGTTGATGATGGTGACAAGGCAAAAGAGGGGCAACGTGCACCGACAATTCGAGCACGGAGCAAGCACGAGCATCTCATACATCACACATGCATTCGTTCACGGGCAGTCGTCTCGGGGTTATACCTTCCAGGTGCATTCTCGGAGCGGTTCGAGTTCGTAGAGGAAGTAGAGGAAGTAGTCGTCCACGGCGACGGTAGGTGTACATCTTCATCATTGCACAAGTTCCGTAGACGTTCATGTCATCGATGTCGTGGTACTTGGGGTCTTCGGACTTTCCGGTCCCGTTCTTGCGACGGTAGTCATTCACGTTCGTTCGGAGAGGTACTTGATGACCCCAACGTCTTCGGGGTGACGGTAGTGGTACACGCGACGTCGGGGTACTTGTTGGTCCGGTCTTGGCGGCGTAGATGTACACGTTGTCGGGGTACTTGTCACATCATCGGGTGTAGTTGTACATGAGGTTCTTGATGAATCCGAAGGGGTACTTGACGAGTCCGGCCTTGGCGATTCAAGTTTCGTAGTGTCCTGGTGGCCGGCATCGCTGGATCTCATGGATAGGAAGCTGGCGACGAAGCAACAGCGGCAGGCGTCAGGCCATGGGCGTCTCTGCCGAAGCCAAAACCATGACAGGGCAACCGGGGATGAGGCAGAGGAGCAATCAAGCAAAGGGGCGCCGGCTGGCGTTGGACTCGGCGGCCTGCAGGTCCCTGGCGCCCAGACCATCGGTGCTCAACATGGCGGCGAGGAGGAGTCTCTCCGGCGAGTTGTGGGTGGCCAAAGCTCCAGGAGAGGCCACAGGCGGCTGGAATTGGTCGGAGGCAGCGCCCTACAGCGCAGGGGCGAGGTGGTGACGGCGGGAGCTTCGAGCTGGACTGGCTGTGGCCATGGAGGACGGCGGCGCTGAGGCGAGGCGACGCGCGCGTAGAGGCAGGCGCGACCATGGGGATCGGGCGCGCGGGACTCTCACGGCGAGGAGGAGGCCATGGATCGGGCGAGAGGAGGTCGAGCAGGGAGCGAGAGAGGAGGAGGCAGAGGAGATCGGGCGCTCTCCCTGGCATCGTTGTGTGGTGGCGGCGTCGAGGAAAAAGGACGGGAGGAGGAGGGAACGAGAGATGGAGAGGGTGGTCGCGATCGGCTAGGGTTAGCAGAGGGCTGCGGGACTCCTTGGGCCAAATGGGCCTAGGCGCAGATGGCTGGGAGGTCCAGCTGGGCTGACTTCCCCCACTCTCTCATATTATTTAAGCAGAAAAGACCAAAAAAAGAGGAAAAGAAAGAGAGGTTTAGGAAAATATTTTGGACAAGGGGATAATTTTCCCGAACTCACAAAAATACGCTTGTTCCGAGAAAATAGAAAAGGCCTAGATTGGAAGAGGTAAATTCAAACTCATTTGTATTTAATTCAAATGGGTTTGAACTAGGACTAGGTTCTAGGAGTTTCCAAAAATGTTGAGAATTTTTGTAGAGCTCCGGAAAATTATGAAAGAATAAATGGCAAGGTTCGAGGTCAAGCAACGAGATAACAAAGGCATGGGGAAATTTGCAAGTGTGTTTTAGGTGATTCCATAAGAATGGATTATTTTATAATAGCTCCACTAATATCGGGAGGATATATTATAAAGAGAAGTCATCCTTCCCTCGATTTAAATGGGTCGAAGATCCATACGATTTATTTAGTTGAGATGCAAAAGATTTATGAGATGATGGCATGATGACATGATGCAATGAAAAAAAATAAAAGGGCAAGCACAAATGAAACACACGACGAAACCCGGAATATAAGGAAGTCTTCTCGAGCATCGATCTCAGGGCGTCACATTCTCGTAGCCAACGCACTACTCGCTACTTTGATCTACGCTAATGCAGAACCCCTACCTGGCGCACCTAAGATGTCTGCGTTAGAGCCGGCGATCTATGGGGCAATGCAGCTCCTTTGCTGGTTTGGAAAGGGGTGGCGATCGATGCAAAGAGCATACACAATGAGTGGCACACTCTTTTTGCCCAGGTTTGGGCTGCCCGGAGGCATAAAACCCTACTCCCGCCTTGGGTGTATTGAAGGTGTTGGGCACAAAGTAGACGGAGTGCTCTCCCCCGGCAAGAGGTGGGAAGAGAGCAGCTACACGAATACCTATGCGTGAGGGTTGCTACAATTTGAACCCCTTCTAATGTTGCCCTGGCCCTCCTTTTAGAGCTCAAGGGGTTACCAGAGGGGCAAAAAGGTCATTACAGGGGTGATTAGACTAAAACAGAGCTATCATATTGATGGTAGCTGAAACTACGCCGGTAATTCCCTGGAGAGGGAGGGACGATGTAGTACATCGACGGTAGGTATTTCCCTCAGTTATGAAACCAAGGTATCGAACTAGTAGGATAACCAAGCAACACAACGTAAACAACACCTGCAGACAAACAACAACACCTCGCAACCCGACATGTTAAATGGGTTGTCAATCCCTTACGGGGTACGGCGCCTCAAGATAGGCAAGATGACGTGAGGTAAATTGTAGTAGATTGATAGATCGAACGCCAAATAAAATAAATAAAGATAAAATGCAGAAAGGTATTTTTTATATTTTTTGGTTTAATAGATCTGAATAAAATGCAAAGGAAAAGTAGATCGCAAGGCAAATATATGAGAAAGAAGACCCGGGGGCCGTAGGTTTCACTAGTGGCTTCTCTTGAGCAAAATAGCAAACAGTGGGTAAACAAATTACTTTTGGGCAATTGATAGAACATCAAATAATTTTGACGATATCCAGGCAATGATCATTACATAGGCATCACGTCCAAGATTAGTAGACCGACTCCTGCCTGCATCTACTACTATTACGCCACATATCGACCACTATCCAGCATGCATCTAGTGTATTAAGTTCATGTAAAAATGGAGTAATTCAATAAGAACGATGACATGATGTAGATAAGATCCATTTATCTATATGGCAGTAGATATAGATCTCATCTTTTTATCATTAGTAGTAACAATACATACGTCTTGGTTCCCTTTCTGTCACTGGGATCAAGCATCGTAAGATCGAACCCACTTCCGGGCACCTCTTCCCATTGCAAGATAAATAGATCAAGTTGGCCAAAAAAACCAAATATTAGAGAAGAAATACGAGGCTATAAGAGATCATGCATAAAAGAGATCAAAGAAACTCAAATAACTTTCATGGATATAAAAAAGATAGATCTGATCATAAACTCAAAGTTCATCGATCCCAACAAACACACTGCAAAAGATTTACATCATATGGATCTCCAAGAGACCATTGTATTGAGAATCAAGAGAGAGATGAAGCCATCTAGCTACTAACTATGGACCCGAAGGTGTACAAAGAACTACTCACGCATCATCGGAGAGGCACCAATGGAAGTGGTGAACCCCTCCGTGATGGTGTCTAGATTGGATCTTGTGGTTTCGGAGTCTGCGGCGGCTGGATGAATATTTCGTCGACTCCCCTAGGGTTCTGGTGTTTTGGGGGTATTTATATAGCAATGAGGCGGTCTAGGGGGCACCCGTGGTGGGCACAACCCACCAGGGCACGCTTGGGCCTGCTTGTGCGCCCTGGTGGGTTGTGCCCCCCTTGGGGCACCCCCCAGGTGCAACCAGGGCCCGTTTCCTTCCTTATGGCCCATAAAAAATCTCCGTGAAGTTTTGTGGCATTGACTCTGTTTGATATTGATTTTCTGTGATGTAAAAAACATGGAAACAACAACAACTGGCACTTGGCACTATGTCAATAGGTTAGTAAGAGAAAATGATATAAAATTACTATAAAATGATTATAAAACATCCATGTTTGATAATAAAACAGCATGGAACAATCAAAAAATTTAGATACGTTGGAGACGTATCAACATCCCCAAGCTTAACTCTTACTCGTCCTCGGGTAGGTAAGTGATAAAAACAGAAATCTTTGATGTGGAGTGTTGTTCATCAAGTCATATCATATTCTTTTCTTTATAGCATGGACATTTGGTCTTTTATGTGATTAAAAGCAATAGTCTAGTTTTGACATAATAATTTAGATACTAAAGCATATCAACAAGCAACCATGTCTTTCAAAATATCAATGCTAAAACAAGTTATACCTAGCCCATCATGCTCAAACATTGATCCATTATTCATGAAACACATTCGAATATTAACTACACCCAATACATGAGCATGATCATATTGCCTCCTTGTTGGTGCTTTTATGAGAGAACATGGAGACTCAAATTCCAAAATAAAAATTACATAAAGTAAAAGAATGGCCGTTCGCAGAGGGAAGTAGGTATTTGTAGAGGTGCTAGAGCTCAAAGCGAAAAATTTGAGATAAAAACATTTTAGGAGATGAATCCATCCCACCAACAAAAACAACTTAGAGTTCTGAACACTTTCCATGCTAGATATGCCATAGGCGGTTCCCAAACAGAAAATAAAGTTTATCCCTTTTTCCACCATAACTTTCACTTTCCATGGCTAACCGTATCCACGGGTGCCCTCCATACCAACACTTTCCAAGGAATTTATTATTTGACAACATAAAGTAAATTCATTTGTTTTTGCATTTTGGGACTGGGCATCCCTAATACCTTTGCCTTACTCTCGTGCAATGACAAGTGAATAAACACTCATCTTGATAATAACACATCTAGCATGCAAAATATTAGGCACCCCTCACCGCTCTGCGAGTGAAACAAACACACAAAAGAGAAGTTTATTTTGAAAATTAGAGATGGCACATGCGAATTTGCTTAGAACGGCAAAAGAATACCGCATATATGTAGATATAGTGGACTCATGTGGCAAAACTAGTTTAAAGGATTTTGGATGCACAAGTAGAGGTCATGCTTAGTGCAAAATGAAGGCTAGCAAAAGATTGGGAAGCGACCAACCAAGAAATGAATAATCTCATAAGCAAGCACTAAGCATAATTAACACCGAATAATGGACCACAAGTAGGATATAATTTTCATTGCATGATTATTTACTTTCGTGCATGCATAGGGAATCACAAACCTTAACACCAATATTCCTACTAAAGCATAATTACTCATCAACATAACTCACATATCACATCATCATATCTCAAAACTATTACTAAGAATCAAGTTTATTTTGTCCAATGGTCTTCATGACATTTTCTTTTACTTTATCCTTCTTGGTTATCTATCACTTTGGGACTAATTTTGATGCATTGCTTTTCATAAGCTCAAACAAATATAAGTGAAGATCATGAGCATAACAAATTTTCTTTCTCTCAAAATAATTTATGTGACAAGAGAGAATTTCTTCACAATTTTACTAACTCTCAAATAAATCTAAGTGAAGCAAGAGATCATTTTTTAAAAAATAACAAAGCACACCGTGCTCAAAAAGATATCAGTGAAGCACTAGAGCAAGTCCTAGCTCATAAAAAATTTAAGTGAAGCATCGAGAGCAATTCTAACAAGTCATGACATAATTTTGGCTCTCTCAAATAGGTGTGTCCAGCAATGATTGAGGAATTAAAACGCAAAATAAAACAAGCAAAGACACATATCATACAAGACGCTCCAAGCAAAACACATATCATGTGACGAATAAAAACATAGCCTCGAGTAAAATACCGATAGTTGTTGGAAGAAAGCGGGGATGCCACTCGGGGGCATTCCCAAGCTTAGTTGATTGCTCATTCTTGGATAATAGCTTGGGGTGCCAGGGCATCCCCAAGCTTAGGCTCTTTCATCCTTCCTTCATCCATCGTAAGATAAACCAAAACATGAAAACTTAAATCACACAAAACTCAACAAAGCCTTCGTGAGATCCGTTAGTCTAAGAATAATAAATCACTACTATAATTGTTGTATCAAACCAATTAATGTTTTGTTTTTATATTATATCTACTGTATTCCATTTTTTCTATGGCAAAAACTCATCAAATAAAAACCATAGAGCCATCAAAATAAGCACACAACACAAATAAAACAGAATCTGTCAAAACAGAACAGTCTGTAGCAATCTGACTATTTCGAATACTTCTGTAACTCAAAAAACTCTGAAACATTAGGACGACCTGAGAAATTTGTATATTGATCTAATCAAATTGGAATCTGTATTTTATCGCTCTCTGGTAAAAAATGAAAATTAATTTCGTGAGCATAAAAGTTTCTGTTTTTTTCAGCAAGATCAAACAACTATTGCCGAAGAAGATCCTAAAGGCTTTACTTGGCACAAACACTAATTAAAACACAAAAAACACAATCATAACAGTAGCATAATTGTGTAAACACACAAGAACTGAAAGCAAAAAAGAAAAAAATAATTTTATTCATCGGGTTGCCTCCCAACAAGCGCTATAGTTTTACGCCCTTAGCTAGGCATAAGGCAAGGATCTAAGTTTTGTCATCCTTCTTCTTAATTTTCTTGGGGCTATTTTTATCAGGAGGTTTTGTAAACACAACATAAAACATATTATCCATAGAAACTTTAGCATTCCTTAGTTGATTTTTATCACAACCCCTTTGATTTCCCGCTACAATCCAAGAATAGTGTTGATTAACATTATTAAAAGCCTATTGCATTATATCAAGAACGGGGACCTCCTATTTAATATTCTCATCAAAGATCTTATTATCCTCAGGAAAATGCCTTAGTGCAAAGTCACTATTGTAAAGAATTCCGTCTATCACAGGTTTTTCACGATTCATACCATAAAAATCAAAGATTTCCCTACCTTCCGGAATTATGTAGCCAAACTCGTTCATAAGAACGAGAGGGGCCACCTTTTTGGCTCTTGGACTCTTTATTTCAGGAAGCTCAAAAAACAATCTTTGCAAAGTAGGATGAGTGTGGATAAATTTGCTTTCAAGTTTCAGAACTAGTGCTGAAATAGCATCCGCATAAGATCTAGTAGTTTTAAGTATAGGAGCATCATCCATACTTAGATTTCCGACACAACTGAAAAATTCTTGGATACATTCTTTTCCCATAACGTTCCCTTGCCCCAAGATAAAAGTTTTAGCATCCAGATTGCCTATAAGTCCAATATTAGGTGTTAGGCAATCATCTATCAATGCCATTCCGAAATCACTCATGATTGCAAGCAAAGGATAGATCCGACGAGAAAATGGCGAACGGAAAAAAAGAGGCGAATAAAACAGCATTTTTTTGTGAAGTGGGGGAGAGGAAAACGAGAGGAACTGTCGAATAATGTAAAGTGCAAGGAGATGACATTTGTGATTAGGAACCTGGTTATGTTGAAGATCCTCCCCGGCAACAGCACCAGGAATGGCGTGTTGACGGGAGGCTATCTTGACTTGATTCTACCAGACAACGGCGCCAGAAATTCTCCTTGATGGCAGCTGCAACTACATCGGTAATTCCCTGGAGAGGGAGGGGTGATGTAGCACAGCGACGATAGGTATTTCTCTCAGTTATGAAACCAAGGTGTCGAACTAGTAGGAGAATCAAGAAACACAACGTAAACAACACCTGCACACAAACAACAACACCTGGTAACCCGACGTGTTAAAGGGGTTGTCAATCCCTTCTGGGGTACGGCGCCTCAGGATAGGCAAGCGGACGTGAGGTAAATTGGAGAAGGTTGATAGATAGAACGCCAAATAAAATAAATAAAGATAAAACGCTGCAAGGTATTTTTGTATTTTTTGGTATAATAGGTCTGAATAAAATGCAAAGGAGAAGTAGATCGCAAGGCAAATATATGAGAAAGAAGACCCGGGGGCCGTAGGTTTCACTAGTGGCTTCTCTCGAGAAAAATAGCAAATGGTGGGTAAACAAATTACTGTTGGGAAATTGATACAACTTCAAATAATTAGACGATATCCAGGCAATGATTATTACATAGGCATCACATCCAATATTAGTAGACCGACTCCTGCCTGCATCTACTACTATTACTCCACACATCGACCGCTATCCAGCATGCATCTAGTGTATTAAGTTCATGGAAAAACAGAGTAATGCAATAAGAACGATGACATGATGTAGACAAGATCCATTTATCTATATGGCGGTAGATATAGATCTCATCTTTTTATCCTTAGTAGCAACGATACATACGTGTCGGTTCCCTTTCTGTCAATGGGATGAAGAACCATAAGATCGAACCCACTTCCAGGCACCTCTTCCCATTGCAAGATAAATAGATCAAGTTGGCCAAACAAAACCCAAATATCGGAGAAGAAATACGAGGCTATAAGAGATCATGCATAAAAGAGATCAAAGAAACTCAAATAACTTTCATGGATATAAAAAGATAGATCTGATCATAAACTCAAAGTTCATCGATCCCAACAAACACACCACAAAAGAGTTACATCATATGGATCTCCAAGAGACCATTGTATTGAGAATCAAGAGAGAGATGAAGCCATCTCGCTACTAACTATGGACCCGAAGGTCTACAAAGAACTACTCACGCATCATCGGAGAGGCACCAATGGAAGTTGTGAACCCCTACGTGATGGTGTCTAGATTGGGTCTAGTGGTTCTAGAATCTGTGGCGGCTGGATGAATATTTCGTCGACTCCCCTACGGTTTTGGTATTTTTTGGGTATTTATAGATCAAAGAGGCGGTCCGAGGGGCACCCAAGGTGGGCACAACCCACCAGGGCGCGCCTGGGCCTCCTCGCGTGCCCTGGTGGGTTGTGCCCCCCTCAGGGCACCCCGGAGGTGCAACCAGGGCCCATTGCCTTCCTTCTGGCCCATAAAAAATCCCCGTAAAGTTTCGTGGCATTTGGAATCCGTTTGAAATTGATTTTCTGCGATGTAAAAACATGGAAAAAACAACACTCGCACTTGGCACTATGTCAATAGGTTAGTACCAAAAAATGATATAAAATGACTATAAAATGATTATAAAACATCCAGGATTGATAATAAAACAGCATGGAACAATCAAAAATTATAGATCCGTTGGAGATGTATCACATACCTAACTCTGTCGGTTAAGACAAAGAGCATTAAATGCATCATTAGGTGTCATGTGGAGAGGCTGCCCTGACAGGGTTCTCCCATCGCTTGTTTAACTACCTCTTATTAGCGTGACACGCCATCAGGACGGGTGTCAATAAAGGTGGTTTATCCTAGCATGCCGCCACGTGCTTGAGAGGATCCACCTAGCTGTCCGAGTGCTCGACACCGCATCGATTAGAGAATAGCGTCTCAGTGAGGTCGAGCGGCGGCAATTGGTGCAGGTTTTCCGGCACAGAGCTTGCCGGGCCTTCGTCTTGTGGCTGCGCCTTGACCTTGGCGGCTCTGGAGACCTTGTCGGTCTGGTTCGGTCTCGATCCTAGCCATATTTTCGGCCCTGTCGGCCTCACCAGGCTGGCAGAGGAGATTCCTCTGAGAATCTTTGGACCAGTTGTTGACTTGGCCTTCTATTTACGTACCACCTTGCTTCAGGCCTTACGACGCCCGGCAGGACCTGGCTGTCCTGGCAAATGCTCTTGTATGTGCACAAGACAAGGCGAAGCAAATCCCCCTTGGTATGTGTACACCGACACTCGGGCATCCCAAGCTTAGGCTCTTGCCACTCCTTATTCCTTCATCCATCATGATCTCACCCAAAACTTGAAAACTTCAATCAGAAAATACTCAACAAAACCTCGTGACATCCGTTAGTATAATAAAGCAAATGACTACTTTAAGTACTATTGCAAACCCATTCATATTTTATTTTTGCATTATACCTACTATATTTTAACTTCTCCGTGGCTTATACCCCCTGATACAATCCATAGTTTCATCAAAACAAGAAAAAGAATGCATCAAAAACAGAATATGTAAAAAACAGAACAGTGTGTAGAAATCTGAACATTGACCATACTTCAATAAATCCAAAAATTCTATAAAATTAGAAAAACATGGGAAATTTGTATATCAATTATGCGCAAAAAATTCAGAATTTATCGCTCCAGCAAATTTTAACAATTCTGCTACTGGATGCAAAAGTTTCTGTTTTTGAACAAAATCAAAGCCACTATCATCCAAATCATCTGAAAGGCTTACTTGGCACAAACACTAACTAAAACGTGAAAAAACAATCATAATAGTAGAATAATTGTGTGCACACAAGAAAACACAAAAATTAAGATAACTATTGGGTTGCCTCACAACTAGCACTATTGTTTTACGCCCCTAGCTAGGCATAATGCATAGTTTCAAGTGTTTTCATCTTTGGTTTTAGTTCCATAGGTGTCCCTCATGATTGATTCATATGGCGGCTTAATTCTATTTCTAGGGAAGTGTTCCATGCCCTTCTTTAATAGAAACTGAAATTTTATATTCCCTTCTTTCATGTCAATAACTACACCTATGGTTCATAAGAATGGTCTACCAAGTATTATGGGGCAAGACGGATTGCAATAAATGTTAAGTACGATAAAATAAACGGACAGATAATTCCTATTTTCAATAATAAGAACAACATTAATTCTACCCAAAGGCTTTTTAATAGTGGAATCTGCCAAGTGCAAACTAAGAGAACATCCATCCATATTGGTAAAACCTAGCACATCACATAGTGATTTTGGCATTATTGAAACGCTCTCACCCAAATCACATAAAGCATTGCACTCATGATGACTTTAATGGTGGGTTCCCATTCATCATATATTTTTCTAGGAACTGAAATATCTAATTCTAGCTTTTATTCTAAAGCTTTGATCATCGCTTCTACAATATGTTTAGTAAAAGCCTTATTTTGTTCATAAGCATTGGTGAATTTAGCATGGATTGTAACAAAGAAATACATTCAATCAAAGAACAACTATCATAATTAAAGTCTTTGTAATCCAAGAGAGTGGGCACATCACTAGTTAAAGTTTTTACCTCTCCAAATCCACTTTTAACAATTTTTTCATTAAGATTTTCATCCTCCAAACTATGCGAACGCCTTCTGGCTAAAGTTAAATCTTCTTTAGTCCCCCTCTCATCAATTCTTATATTGCTAAACAAGGAATCAATATATGAAACACCAATCATTTTAATATCTTCATCATTACTATGATAGAAATTGGGAGGTATCGCTTTTTCTAAAATTCCCGTCTAGCTCTTAGCACAGTGGTTCTTTTCTTACTCTCATCCATGGAGACATATAAAGCTTCAAGTGATTCATTAATATCAATTTTGGGTGGCAAAATTTTAGTCTTAAGATTTTCCACGTCATGAATAATTCTATCAATTCTCCTAGACATATCATCAAGTTTACTCAATTTTTCTTCTATTGTAGTGTTGAAAACTTTTTGAGCATTAATAAATTCTTTAATATTACTTTCAAGATCAGGGGGAATCCTATTATTATTATTATTATTATTATTATTACCATAGGAATTTCCATAATTATTAGAGGAATTTCCAAGAAACTGCCTAGGATTAAAATTACCTGTATAAGCATTACTACTAAAAAAAATTTCGAGGAAAATTCACATATACGAGATCATTATTTTGCTCAATCAAAGTAGAAAAGGCACATCATTAAGATCAATAGGAGCATTTTTACTAGCAACCGATTTCATAAGCGCATCAACTTTATCACTCAAAGTATTAATTTCTTTAACAAAATTCACTTTTTTTACTAATAGGAGCTCTTTCAGTGTGCCATTGTGAATAATTTGCCATAATATTGTCAAGCAATTTAGTAGATTCACCCAATGTGGTTTCCATAAAAGTACCACCCGCTGTGGAATCTAAAAGACTTCTAGAAACAAAATTTAACCTTGTAGAATTTTTTTGTATGATCATCCACAAATTTAAACCATGAGGAGGGCAATTTCTTATCATTAATTTCATCCTTTCCCAAGATTAGGCAACATGTTCATGATCAAGTTGTTTGAAATTTATAATTTTATTAAGGGAAATAATTTTTGTGGGAGAAAAATCCTTAGTAATAAAAGAATGATATAGTAGTGGCAAAGATGAAAACCAATTTTTTGCACGATCCCACAACGAGAATATGAATAATTTTAATTCCACAATATCATTATGCACATCTTTTTTATTTTGCATATCACATAATTCTACGAAAGTGTTAAGATGGGATGCAATATCTTCATTAGGACTACCAGAAAATTGTTCTTTCATAACAAGGTTTAACAAAGTGGCATCAATATCATAAGTCTCCGCACTAGCGACGGGAGGAGCAATAGGAGTACTAATAAAATCATTGTTATTAGTATTGGAAAAATCACAAAAATTTGTATTTTCTTGAGATATAGTGGCTACACACACAACATAACAAGCAAGAAAAGAAGCAAACAAGAAAAAGGTAAACGGAAAATATTTTTATATTTTTGTAAAACTTTTTAAAAGTGGGAGAGATGAAAACGAGAAGCAAATTGCAAATAATGTAAATGCAAGGAGATGAAAGTGTCGGTGCAACAAACCCTGGTTCTGTTACCCAGACCGTGCACATGCCTAAAAGCAAGATTGCAATGTCCAAGACTAGACCAAGTAGAAGAGATTAGCTCTTTGAGGAAGCAAAGGGCGGATCAAGAACACCAAGATAAGCCAAAGGAAACAAGATATCACTAAGAAAAAGCCTCCCTTGTCAGGAAGGTGAGCCTGGCAAGGACAAGGTTGCTCGAGGGACAAGTCTGAAGACTGGCCCGGCAGGCCTGCCGGGGATACCGAGGGTAGATCACCCCGCCAAGGCTCCACCGCTCCACCTCACAACAATGCAAGTCATCGATCGATTTAGTGTCAAGCCCCCAAGTTAATAAGTGGTTCTTATTTGGCACATGTCAACCACTTCCAATGGGAATCACCTTCAAATGACACCCGTCCAGAGATATTTCAAGAAGACAGACAGGAAGGTGGCAAAATAGTATGACAAGGCGTGTCGGGCATGCCATGATGTGACACAAAGTGGCACATTTAATGCGCTCTGCCCTTCCTGTAGAGTTAGGTATGATAGCACTATTCGCTATCTAATCAGTACAAAATGAGTGATTTGCCATTGTGCTGACCCCTTGATCTATAAAAGGAGGCCCGTGGCAACCATAGAAGGGATTTGGACCATTGTACACTCATATGCGCGTAGCTGCTCTCGTCCCGAGACAACCCCTGCCGGGCTAGAGCATCATGTTTCAACCACAATCCACCATCAATCCACCAATGCATGAGTAGGGTTTTACGCCTTGCGGTGGCCTGAACCTTGGTAAAACTGCCTGTGTGATCTCTGCCATGCTATGCGACGTTCTCTGCTCTTTGTGCAATGCGATCATCCTCCCTGCTGAACCACAAGGGGCTCATGGTCCCATAGGTGGACGTGGTTTCCCACGACATCTTTGGCGCACCAGGTAGGGTATGCAACGTATCATATTCAACGACGGCTCAACTATCCACGGTGCCAAACAAGAAGCCTGATGCTGCAGCCCACCCATCCACCTCGAAGGCCCCATCGCACGCGGCCGCCAATGTTGCGCGGGCTACGGGGACGCACGGGGATGTGGATGCCACGGGGGACGTGGTCGGCGGAGGCGGCGCCGTCACCACCTCCCCTGTGGCCGAGACGGAGCAAGTGATGCCGGAGAAAGACAACACCAACAGCATCCCAGCGGCAACACTCCACGAGGTACGGGTGGAGAGATCATTCCGTCTGCACCTCTCTGCCCAACCGAAGGGCACAACCGCAACTGTGGCACTCGCTCTGGGGCAAATCGCAACTCTCTGGCCGCTCCAGTCGCGGGCACGGCCAAAGGGCGCGCGCCACCACCGGAACGAGCTGACCTAGGCGATGCGCCAAATGTAGTTGCTGGCCCTCATGCGCCTCTGATACGTCTCCGTCGTATCTATAATTTTTTATTGTTCCATGCCAATATTATTCAACTTTCATATACTTTTTGGCAACTTTTTATATTATTTTTGGGACTAACATATTGATCCAGTGCCCAGTGCCAGTTCTTGTCTGTTGCATGTTTTTGGTTTCGCAGAATATCCATATCAAACTGAGTCCAAACGGGATAAAAATGGACGGAGCTTATTTTTGGAAAATATGGAAAATTCGGAAGGAAAATCAACGCGAACCAGTGCCCGAGGTAGTCACGAGGTAGGGGGCGCCCCCCCTAGGGCGCGCCCCTACCCTCGTGAGCCCACCATAAGGCGGTTGCCGCTCTTCTTTTGACGCAAGAAAGCTAATATTCAGAAAAAAATCATGGCGAAGGTTTCAGGCCAATCGGAGTTACGGATCTCCATACATACGTGAAACGGTGAAACAGAGCCAGAAGAGAACGCAGAACCAGAGAGAAACAGAGAGATAGATCCAATCTCGGAGGGGCTCTCGCCCCTCCCATGCCATGGAGGCCAAGGACCAGAGGGGAAACCCTTCTCCCATCTAGGGAGGAGGTCAAGGAAGAAGAGGAAGAAGGGGCCCCTCTCCCCCTCTCCTCCGGTGGCGCCGGAACGCCGCCGTGGCCATCATCATCATCACCACGATCTACACCAACACCTCCGCCATTTTCACCAACATCTCCATCACCTTCCCCCACTATCTACAGCGGTCCACTCTCCCGCAACCCATTGTACCCTCTACTTGAACATGGTGCTTTGTGCTTCATATTATTATCCAATGATGTGTTGCCATCCTATGATGTCTGAGTAGATTTTCGTTGTCCTATCGGTGGTTGATGAATTGCTATGATTGATTTAATTTTCTTGTGGTTATGTTGCTGTCCTTTGGTGCCCATCATATGAGCGTGCGTGTGGATCACACCTTAGGGTTAGTTGTATGTTGATAGGACTATGTATTGGAGGGCAAGAGTGACAGAAGCTTCAACCTAGCATAGAAATTGATGCATACGGGATTGAAGGGGGACCAATATATCTTAATGCTATGGTTGGGTTTTACCTTAATGAACATTAGTAGTTGCGGATGCTTGCTAATAGTTCCAATCATAAGTGCATAGAATTCCAAGTCAGGGATGACATGCTAGCAGTGGCCTCTCCCACATGATACTTGCTATCGGTCTAGTAAAGTAGTCAATTGCTTAGGGGCAATTTCGCAATCCTACCACCACTTTTCCACACTTGCTATATTTACTTTATTGTTTCTTTATCTAAACAGCCCCTACTTTTTATTTACGTACTCTTTATTATCTTGCAAACCTATCCAACAACACCTACAAAGTACTTCTAGTTTCATACTTGTTCTAGGTAAAGCGAACGTCAAGCGTTCGTAGAGTTGTATCAGTGGTCGATAGAACTTGAGGGAATATTTGTTCTACCTTTAGCTCCTCGTTGGGTTCGACACTCTTACTTATCGAAAATTGTTGCGATCCCCTATACTTGTGGGTTATCAAGACCTTTTTCTGGCGCCGTTGTCGGGAGCAATAGCGTGGGGTGAATATTCTCGTGTGTGCTTGTTTGCTTTATCACTAAGTAATTTTTATTTGATGTTCTTAGTTTTTTTATATCTTTAGTTATGGATATGGAACACGAAATACCAAAAAAATTAGATGTACTCGCTACTCATGGAGATGGGGTAACTCCTAAAACCCTCGATTCTCATTATGTGAAAAATAGTAAGTACTACTTTGATAATCCTGAGAAAACCCCATTCAACTTTATAATGCGAGACACGTTGGTTCAACGTGAATACTTTAGGGATTATCGCTTGACACAAAAAGGGAAACTATTATGGGATCAATTTATTATGTTGCGTTGGTATGCCTGGAATCTATGCTTGAGATATGATATTACTTGTTGATCTAGGATGAAGGCTCCACACCTTCCCTTTTCATGCAAATTTAATGATAATGAAACCTTAGCTTCTTATGCTAATGGTATATATGATTATTATGATGTTGAGAAAATAGAAGAATTTGTTGCTTTTAAGGCTGCTTATGAAATTGAATCTTTGTTTGAAAAGTATGAAGCTTTTGATGATGATGGTGTTTATAGGCCTGAAAATCTTGCTATACTTAGATACTGCTATGAAAATTATGAATACAATTACTATATTAATGCATTTATTAAGGAAGTTTCCGCTGTCCAAGAAGAGACTAATATTTTGCAGGAAGCTATGGAAGAAGAAATTGATGAAACTATGAGCTCATTGGATGAAAAAGATGAGGAGGAGAGCGAAGAACAAAAGGAGGAAGAGCGGATTGATCACCCGTGCCCACCTTCTATTGAGAGTAACTCTTGAACTCATACATTGTTTAATTCCCCTTTGTGCTTACCGAAGGATGATTGCTATGATGACTGTTATGATCCCTATGATTTTTTTGAAATATCCCTTTTTGATGATGCTTGCTATACTTGTGGCCAAGATGCCAATATAAATTATGCTTATGGAGATGAACTTGCTATAGTTCCTTATGTTAAACATGAAATTGTTGCTATTGCACCCACGCATGATAGTCCTATTATCTTTTTGAATTCTCCCGACTACACTATATCGGAGAAGTTTGCACTTATTAAGGATTACATTGATGGGTTGCCTTTTACCGTTGCACATGATGATTTTGATGAATATAATATGCATGTGCTTTCTGCTCCTACTTGCAATTATTATGAGAGAGGAACTATATCTCCACCTCTCTATGTTTCCAATATGATAAAATTACAAGAAACTGTTTATACTATGCATTGGCCTTTACTAGGTGTGCATTAATTGTTCTTTTATGACATGCCGATGCATAGGAAGAGAGTTAGACTTCGTCATTGCTTCATATATGTTGCTTTGTGCTCACTACTAAATTACAAATCATTGTTAGTTAAAATTGGCTTTGATATACCTTGGGATCCGGGTGGATTCACTACTTGAGCACTATATGCCTAGCTTAATGGCTTTAAAGAAAGCGCTGCCAGGGAGACAACCCGGAAGTTTTAGAGAGTCATTTATTTCTGTTGGGTGCTTTCATATAGTTTAAAAACAATAAAAATAAAGAGGGGAACCCAAAACTTTTTCAAAAAGGAAAGTGAGAGTGAGAAAGACAAGCATTGTTGAAGTGGGAGGGCTCCTTGAACTTTGTTCATGCTCACTGAAACTTTGTGAATCTTGATTACAGAAACTTTTCAACAAAAATAATTATCTCCTTGTACAATCCCATTGTATTATAAAAATAATGTGCCAAGGTTTGCCTTTAGGATGTTTACATTTGCTTGATGGTTTGTACGGTGCAGGACAGAAACTTTGGCTGTAGTGCGCGATTTTACATTTTTAGCTGGAACGTCAAATGGTTCTGATTCTTTTTGCAATGTCTTCCTATACAAATTGTTTATTTTTCCTAATTTTGGCAGAATTTTGAAACTATCAGAAGTATGGTGAATGTTCAGATTGCTACAGACTGTTCTGTTTTAGACAGATTCTGTTTTTGATGCATAGTTTGCTTGTTTTGATGAAACTATCAATTTATATCAGTGGATTAAGCCATGAAAAAGTTATATTACAGTAGACACAATGCAAAAACAAAATATGAATTGGTTTACAACAGTACCTAGAGTAGTGATTTTCTTTATTATACTAACGGATCTTACCGAGTTTTCTGTTGAAGTTTTGTGTGGATGAAGTGTTCGATGATTGAGAAGGTTTCGATGTGAGAAGAAGGAAGAGAGGA
The DNA here is from genome assembly GCF_056163025.1 of Triticum urartu. Taxonomy (NCBI): domain Eukaryota; kingdom Viridiplantae; phylum Streptophyta; class Magnoliopsida; order Poales; family Poaceae; genus Triticum; species Triticum urartu. Next base: position 324,833,867 of record NC_141875.1, on the reverse strand, counting down.
AAGAGCTCAAGCTTGGGGATGCCCAAGGCACACCAAGTAAATATTCAAGGAGACTCATGCGTCTAAGCTTGGGGATGCTGGGGAGGCATCCCCTCCTTCTTCAACAAATATCGGTATGTTTTCAGGATTCGTTTCGTTCATGCGATATGTGCAATCTTGGAGCGTCTTTTGCATTTAGGTTTTTATTTTTCTTTTATGCACCATGCTGGTATGAGATAGTCCTTGGTTGATTTATGGAATTCTCTTTGCACTTCACTTATATCTTTTGAGTATGGCTTTATAGAATGCTCTTTGCACTTCACTTATATCTTTTGAGTATGGCTTTATAGAATGCTTCATGTGCTTCACTTATATCATTTGAAGTTTGGATTGCATGTTTCTCTTCACTTAGACAACCGCCATTTGTAGAATGCTCTTTTGCTTCACTTATATTTTTTAGAGCACGGGCACATCTTTTGTAGAAAGAATTAAACTCTCTTGCTTCACTTATATCTATTTAGAGAGATGACAGGAACTGGTCATTCACATGGTTAGTCATAAAATCCTACATAAAACTTGTAGATCGCTGAATATGATATCTTTGATTCCTTGCAATAGTTTTGCGATATAAGGATGGTGATATTAGAGTCATGCTAGTCGGGTAATTGTGAAATTGAGAAATACTTAGTTGAGGTTTGCAAGTCCCGTAGCATGCACGTATGGTGAACCGTTATGTAATGAAGTCGGAGCATGAGGTGTTTATTGATTGTCTTCCTTATGAGTGGCGGTCGGGGACGAGCGATGGTCTTTTCCTACCAATCTATCCCCCTAGGAGCATGTGCGTAGTAATTTGTTTCGATGACTAATAGATTTTTGCAATAAGTATGTGAGTTCTTTATGACTAATGTTGAGTCCATGGATTATACGCACTCTCACCCTTCCACCATTGCTAGCCTCTCTAGTCCTACGCAACTTTCACCGGTACCATAACCCACCATATACCTTCCTCAAAACAGCCACCATACCTACCTATTATGGCATTTCCATAGCCATCCCGAGATATATTGCCATGCAACTTCCATCATCATCATATACATGACTTGAGCATTCATTGTCATATTGCTTTGCATGATCGTAAGATAGCTAGCATGATGTTTTCGTGGCTTGTCCGTTTTTTGATATCATTGCTACGCTAGATCATTGCACTTCCCGGTACATCGCCGGAGGCATTCATATAGAGTCATATCTTTGTTCTAGATATCGAGTTGTAATATTGAGTTGTAAGTAAATAAAAGTGTGATGATCATCATTATTAGAACATTGCCCCAGTGAGGAAAGGATGATGGAGACTATGATTCCCCCGCAAGTCGGGATGGGACTCCGGACTTTATGAAAAATAAAAGAGGCCAAAGAAGCCCAAAAAAAAGAGGCCAAAGAAGCCCAAATAAAAAAGAGGCCAAAGAAGCCCACCAAAAAAATGATAGAAAAAGAGAGAAGGGGCAATGTTACTATCCTTTTACCACACTTGTGCTTCAGAGTAGCACCATGTTCTTCATATAGAGAGTCTCTTGAGTTATCACTTTCATATACTAGTGGGAATTTTCATTATAGAACTTGGCTTGTATATTCCGATGATGGGCTTCCTCAAATGCCCGAGGTCTTCATGAGCAAGCAAGTTGGATGAACACCCACTTAGTTTCAGTTGGAGCTTTCATACACTTATAGCTCTAGTGCATCCGTTGCATGGCAATCCCTACTCACTCACATTGATATCTATTGATGGGCATCTCCATAGCCCGTTGATACGCCTAGTTGATGTGAGACTATCTTCTCCTTTTTGTCTTCTCCACCATCATATTCTATTCCACCTATAGTTTTATGTCCATGGCTCACGCTCATGTATTGCGTGAAAGTTGAAAAGGTTTGAGAACGTCAAAAGTATGAAACAATTGCTTGGCTTGTCATCGGGGTTGTGCATGATGTGAATATTTTGTGTGGTGAAGATGGAGCATAGCCAGACTATATGATTTTGTAGGGATAACTTTCTTTGACCATGTTATTTTGAAAAGACATGATTGCTTTATTAGTAAACTTGAAGTATTATTGTTTTTATGTTAAATGATAGACTATTGCTTTGAATCACTCGTGTCTTAATATTCATGCCATGATTAGACATATGATCAAGATTATGCTAGGTAGCATTCCACATCAAAAATTATCTTTTTTATCATTTACCTACTCGAGGACGAGCATGAATTAAGCTTGGGGATGCTGATACGTCTCCATCATATCTATAATTTTTTATTGTTCCATGCCAATATTATTCAACTTTCATATACTTTTTGGCAACTTTTTATATTATTTTTGGGACTAACATATTGATCCAGTGCCCAGTGCCAGTTCCTGTCTGTTGCATGATTTTCGTTTCGCAGAATATCCATATCAAACGGAGTCCAAACGGGATAAAACGGACGGAGCTTATTTTTGGAAGATATGGAAAATTCGGAAGGAAAATCAATGCGAACCAGTGCCCGAGGTGGTCACGAGGCAGGGGGGCGCCCCCCTAGGGCGCGCTCCCTACCCTCGTGAGCCCACCGTAAGGAGGTTGACGCTCTTCTTTTGCCGCAAGAAAGCTAATATTTGGAAAAAAAATCACGGCGAAGGTTTCAGGCCAATCGGAGTTACGGATCTCCATATATACGCGAAACGGTGAAATAGAGCCAGAAGAGACCGTAGAACCGGAGAGAAACAGAGAGATAGAGCCAATCTCGGAGGGGCAGAGCCAATCTCGGAGGGGCTCTCGCCCCTCCCATGCCATGGAGGCCAAGGACCAGAGGGGAAACCCTTCTCCCATCTAGGGAGGAGGTCAAGGAAGAAGAGGAAGAAGGGGGCCCCTCTCCCCCTCTCCTCCGGTGGCGCCGGAACGCCGCCGTGGCAATCATCATCATCACCGCGATCTACTCCAACACCTCCGCCATCTTCACCAACATCTCCATCACCTTCCCCCGTCTATCTACAGCGGTCCACTCTCCCGCAACCCGATGTACCCTCTACTTGAACATGGTGCTTTATGCTTCATATTATTATCCAATGATGTTTTGCCATCCTATGATGTCTGAGTTGATTTTCGTTGTCCTATCGGTGGTTGATAAACTGCTATGATTGATTTAATTTTCTTGTGGTTATGTTGCTGTCCTTTGGTGCCCATCATATGAGCGCGCGCGTGGATCACACCTTAGGGTTAGTTGTATGTTGATAGGACTATGTATTGGAGGGCAAGAGTGACAGAAGCTTCAACCTCGCATAGAAATTGATGCATACGGGATTGAAGGGGGACCAATATATCTTAATGCTATGGTTGGGTTTTACCTTAATGAACATTAGTAGTTGCGGATGCTTGCTAATAGTTCCAATCATAAGTGCATAGAATTCCAAGTCAGGGATGACATGCTAGCAGTGGCCTCTCCGACATGATACTTGCTATCGGTCTAGTAAAGTAGTCAATTGCTTAGGGGCAATTTCGCAACTCCTACCACCTCTTTTCCACACTCGCTATATTTACTTTATTGTTTCTTTATCTAAATAGCCCCTACTTTTTATTTATGTACTCTTTATTATCTTGCAAACCTATCCAACAACACCTACAAAGTACTTCTAGTTTCATACTTGTTCTAGGTAAAGCGAACGTCAAGCGTGCATAGAGTTGTATCGGTGGTCGATAGAACTTGAGGGAATATTTGTTCTATCTTTAGCTCCTCGTTGGGTTCGACACTCTTACTTACCGAAAACTGTTGCGATCCCCTATACTTGTGGGTTATCAGCCTCTGCCTCGTCACCACGCCATCCTGGCGGCTGGCTCATAGCGACAAGAACACGGCGCGCCAACTACCGGCACCATCAGGAGCCAAGCAAAGACGATCTACATCATCATCCACGCGTGGGCCTAGCTGTTTTTGAGATTTCCGCTGGCAGCCGATCAGGTGGATGAGTGGAGAGCCACCATTGAAAGCCTGATTGGTTTCACCGAGGCGGGAGGATCACAGCGAGATGGCCCGCCACGGCCTCTCCAGGCGACAACAATGGCCCACATTGTTGGCCGCACGGAAGGGGCCACCCCCACGGTACAGTCCCCTCTACAGCAGCCAGTGCACGAGCCAAATGACCAAGAACCCGACGATGTCTTAATCGCTTCGTCCGACCCTCGAGCACGTCAAGGCCAACGGCGAGTGCTAGAGGACATGCAAATAGAAGGCGCACACATCACCATCAAGTGATGCCACGACACCCACCGCCAGTCCGATAGGCACGATGGCTCCGACGTCGACTAGCCCGCGCTCGGCGAAGGTGGGTACCTACCTTTTGAGGCTGGGTGTCCCACCTTCACCCATGAGTTGTGAAAAGTCTGTTGGCCATCCAGTCACACATTCAAGCTAGAAATACCAGGGAAGTATGATGGGAGACTAAACCCGGCAGAGTTCTTGAGCATCTACACCATCGTTGTTCAAGCTACCGAGGGAAGAGACAAGAAGGTGTTCGCCAACTACCTCCCTTTGGCACTCAAGCCAAATGTGAGGTCTTGGCTGATGCACCTGCTCGAGAACTCCATTGCAACCTGGGCTGACCCGTGCCATTCATTTGTTGGCGCCTTCACGGGCAGCCATCAAGAACCAAGGTGGCCCAGCGACTTGCAGCTCTTCTCGTAGAAGGAAGGAGAGACTCTACAGAAGTACATGAGGAGGTTTAGCTGAGTGCACAGGAACATTCCTGATATCCAACCGGCAGCTGTGATAGCTGCGTTCCAGTCCAACTCTGGGTATAGGAGGGGAGGCGGCTCCCTGGTGAAGAGGATGGCATCGACATCGACTAAGAGGATGATCATGAGGCCACCAATTAGAAGAAGAAGAAGAAGAAGAAGCGCAGCAGAAGGCGTAGGGATAAGCCAGTGATGATAGTTGAGGGGTCAAATGCACCTAGTACCGGCAAGAAGGCCAAGGCTGAGGTTCTCGGCAAGGAAGTTGCCGCATGCACTGATTGCTGGGAAGCCGCGGCTGCCGAGAAGGCTGGGAAATGTGATGGCCCATACTACAAGATCCATCGAACCAAGGGCCACGATCTCCAGGAGTGTCATCAGGTTGAACAACTCGTCAAGAAGCAGAGGGCTGAATATGAGAAGTGTGATAAGGAGAAGGGTCAAAGTGGCACTGGCGGGAAGGGCCGAGGCGGCGGAGCAAGTCCCCCCAGCAAGGCTCTTCAGAACCAAGGAAAACCTGCTAGAGGCCGTGAGAAGGAGGATTGCAATGATGAGACTGATGGAGGAGATGAAGAGGAAACCAGCGAGCAGGAGTTCCACAAAGCCACTGACGCCCTGTGCATTGACGGGGGTGCATCTCTGCACTCCTCTCACCGCCAACTTTAACAGTGGGCACGTGAAGTCAATGATGTGGAGCCAGCGGGAGAGTCTCGGAAGCCGCTTAGGTGGTCCTACACGCCCATCATCTTTGACGAGGAGGATCACCCTAACCGCACCACCGCGGTAGGGTGCTTACTGTTGTTGGTCTCACCAACAATCCGCAACCTCAAAGTCACACAGATGTAGGTTGACTGTGGAGCCGGGTTGAAACTGATTTCTCCAAAGGTCATCAGCAAGCTTCAGATAGCAGAGGAAGAGCTCGAGGTTACTGGCACTTTTCAAGGAATGAACCCCTGCAGGAGTCATCCTAAGGGGAAGATCACTCTACCGGTGACATTCGGGGGGGAGTTGAATTACCGGGCTGAGAAGATCATGTTTGATGTGGTCGACCTCCCCCTGCCGTAAAATGGCAGGGCTGGCTGGTGCTGATGGTACCTTCACTATCAATGCCACCCTCGATGACAAATAGGAAAGAACGCTCGTTGCCTTCTTGCTGGCGAATATCAATGTGTTTGCCTGGCAACCATCTGATATCCCCGATGTTCCTAGGGAGGTAATCGAGCAGCACCATGTTGTCTGCCCACATGCCTGACCCGTCAAGTAGAAGGTTCGGAAGCAAGCTTTGGAGCGGTAGCAGTTCATTGCCGAGGAGATAGAGAAACTTGAGGCAGTTGGTCTAGTTAGAGGAGTACTGCATCCAACATGGTTAGCAAATCCTGTGGTGGTACGCAAGGCTAATGGGTAAGGGAGGCTTTGCATAGATTTTACAGATCTGGGCAAGGCATGCCCGAAGGACCCATTTCCAATGCCGCGCATCAACTAGATTGTGGACTCCACCTCCGGGTGCGACCGGCTTTCTTTCCTGGATGCCTAGTCTGGGTACCACCAGATCTTCATGTCCAAGGAAGACGAAGAGAAGACCGCGTTCATAACCCCATGTGGCACGTACTGTTTGTATGGATGCCCTTCGGGTTGAAGAGCACTGGTTCTACTTTTGCAAGGGCACTCCAGATTGGCTTTGAATCATAGTTACACAGAAACATTGAAGCTTACATGGATGATATTCTGGTCAAGACCAAGGACATATCAACCCTGTAGCGACCAGACCTCAAACGGTCCAATCTCTGTGCTCAGGTGTCATCCCTGGATCAGTAATGCTAACACCACACAATACTTGAAGGATTTATAATAGAGTAGCAATCACACACTTATTACATCGAGTTTCTCAAAAGAGAACTTATTACAATAAATATGGCTTAAGGCCATCTAATAACGGTAACAGCGGAAGGCTTGGAAGATAAGTGAGTCCATCAACTCCACCGGCATCACTGAGTATAGACCCATGACCTAAAAACACCTTAATCATCATCTGAAAAGTCTGCAACATTAACGTTGCAGCCCGAAACGGGTCAGCACATGGAATATGCTGGCAAAGTAACACATAGAGAGTAATGGAATGAAATAGGCTAATCTATATGCATATTTGGCTGGTGGAAATCTCTATGCTTACAGTTTTTTGTAAAGCCAATTTTCCCTACTACAAAGGAATAAATTTTATTTAACTATCATGGTAGTTGTTAAACATTGAGAATGGTTGACAACATTCTCAATCCCAATTAAGCATCATCATTAAACAAAACCCAACAAAATTAATTTTAGAGTAACATGTTGAGATTCACATGGTAATCCAGGTACTAGATACTCAAGTTGTCCATAATCGGGAACACGGCTAATCATGATTAGTTTATACACTCTGCAGAGGTTTGCGCACTTTTCCCTACAAGACTCGATCACCTCCGTTTGGTTTCTCGCACTACATGGTGTTTGAGAAGACGGATGACTGAGACATAGCCTTTCAGAAGCGCTAGCACCTTACGATCGGGTAGACCGTTACACCTACTTTCCCCTACATCTGCTAGTCTACCACTGTAAGAGTTCGCACAACTTAATCAACTATGCTAGAGCACATATTAGCTTGTGGCTGCACACGGAAGTTTCTAGCATGAATAATCTCATGATCCCTTTGAGCCTGGGTGGCGGTCCAAAAGAAAAACAGGCAATCGCTGGAATACCCAGGTGCCTCAATCCACCCAGATGTGTATTTAAGTTGCCACCTTAGATAAACCTTTAATTAACAATCTCACATCTGTCAAGGATACACTCACCCAATCCACGTCTACTAGCATAGCATGGCATAATAAGCAACGTAGAAGTAACTCCTAAAGGTTTGATAACAACAGGTAATAGGCACTACCTCAACTACTTCCCAAACCCACAATTTAATTAGATCCTAATCATGCAATGTGTGAGGATTGATCTAATGCAATAAAGCTGGGTAGAGGGAAAGCATGATCAAAGTGTTACTTGCCTTGCTGATGATCCGGGAAACCTAGCGATTCGAAGTAGCCAGCGGCGCACTCCGGGTACTCTATCGCCAACAAACAAGCATACAATAAGTACTCAACTAATGCACAAGTAAAACTCAAATAATAGATCTAACCATAAAGTTCAATTTAAGAACTTCGGTTGGCAAAAAGAATCAAAACGAACTAAGCAACGAAAGACAAACGGCAAAAGAAACAGGCTTCATTTACTATTCTGGATGTAGGGCAATTTTTATAGTGGAAAAAAACTTGTTTGAGTTGGTTAAACGGAAAGAGGGTATCGAGACGAAACTCCAGGCGCTTGAATCACCTGATTCTGATAAACGAGCGAAAAGTTAGACTAAAACAAAAATCGGATCAAAAATCGCGATCAGAAAAATCGCGGATTTAGTCCGAGAAAAAGAAAAAACAACGAACGTTCGTTAAAACGAACGAATGGACCAATGCTCGCTAATTAAATAAACCAGAAAAACCAATCTATTTAAGAAAACTGAAACTAAAAAACAACAAAACCGACGGGAAACCAATCGGTTTTTTGAGAAAAACCGGCGGCGGCGAGGTCTACCTCCGGCGAGCGGCGAACGGCAGCGCGGGCGGCAGCGCGCGGCGACGGGCGGCGGCGGCGGTGCAGCGTGGTGAGGCTAGGCGGAGGCGGCGGTGTAGCGCGGCGGCGGCGGCGCTAGGCGGCGGCGGCGACAAGGGCGGCGGCGGCGGGGCTAGGCGGCTAGGGTTTGGGGGTGGTCCAGCTGGGCCTCCCTGGCTTATAAAGCCGGCCGGGCCAGGTGTCCGGGTCGGACATGGCCCATTAGGTCACTTGCGTTTTTTTTAAAATAGTTACGCTCAGAAAAAAACAAAAGGAATACTAAATGGACTCCAAAAATCCTGAAATAAATTTTTGCCGGCTTCTAAAATCAAGACGCACAGGATGAACATTTATTTGGGGCCTAAATGCAATTTTGAAAAACGCGCATTTTCCCTAATACAAATAAAATAGCAAAAAAAAACAAAAAAAAATCTTATTTATTTTTTTATTAAATCCCCAATATTTCTTTATTTTTGGAAAGTCATTTTATTCCCTCTCTCATAATTTTTATAGTAGAAATATTTGAAGATAAAATAAATAAAATCAAATGATCCTATTTTCAAAATTTGAGAAAACTCAAATATGAAAATAACGAAATCCCCAACTCTCTCCGAGGGTCCTTGAGTTGCGTGGAATTTCTAGGATCAACCAAAATGCAATAAATATGATATGCAATGATGATCTAGTGTATAACATTCCAAATTGAAAATTTGGGATGTTACAAACCTACTCCCCTTAAGATGAATCTCTCCCTCGAGATTCGGGTTGGCTAGAAAATAGGTGAGGGTGGTCCTTCTGCAAATCTTCCTCTCGTTCCCAGGTGGCTTCATCCTCCGTGTGGTGGCTCCACTGAACCTTGCAAAACTTGATAACCTTGCTGCGGGTGACTCGACTGGCATACTCTAGAATCTTAACTGGTTTCTCTTCATAGGTCAAATCACTGTCCAACTGAATCGCTTCCAGTGGCATTGTATCTCTCAGCGGTATATCAGCCATCTCTGCGTGGCACTTCTTCAACTGGGAAACATGGAACACGTCGTGAACTCCTGACAATCCTTCGGGCAATTCCAACTTATAGGCTACTTCTCCCATACGCTCCAAAACTTTGTATGGGCCTACAAAACGTGGCGCTAACTTTCCCTTAACTCCAAAGCGCGTAACTCCTCGAAGTGGTGATACTCGAAGATAAACTCGGTCTCCGACTTCGTAAACTGTCTCCTTGCGTTTAGAATCTGCATAACTCTTCTGCCTGGACTGGGCTACCTTGAGCCTATCGCGAATCAATTTCACTTTCTGTTCAGACTCCTTTATCAGATCCGGTCCAAACAACTGGCGGTCTCCAACTTCATCCCAAGACAATGGGGTCCTGCACCTCCTTCCGTACAAGGCTTTGAAAGGGGCCATCTTCAAACTGGATTGATAACTGTTGTTGTAAGAGAACTCTGCATATGGCAAATTCTCGTCCCAACTAGATCCGTAATCTAGCGCATAAGCTCTCAGCATATCCTCCAAAATCTGATTGATTCTCTCGGTCTGTCCATCCATCTACGGGTGGAAAGCTCTACTGAATTATAGCCTGGTACCCAAAGTTTCATGCAACTAATTCCAGAACTTTAATGTAAATTGGGTTCCTCTGTCTGATACTATGCTCCTTGGAACTCCATGCAGACAAACGATTCTAGTCATGTATATCTTTGCCAACTTTGCACTGGTATAGGTAGTCTTCACAGGAATGAAATGAGCTACCTTTGTCAAACGATCGACTACAACCCACATCGATTCATAGCCTGAACGTGTTCTGGGCAATCCTGTAATAAAATCCATGCCTAGCTTATCCCACTTCCATTCGGGTATCGGCAATGGCTGTAGCAATCCTGCTGGCTTCTGATGCTCTGCCTTCACTCTCTGACATACATCACAAACTGCTACATATTCCACAATATCCTTCTTCATTCCGGTCCACCAGAAAATATCCTTCAAATCCAAATACATTTTCGTATTTCTTGGGTGAATCGAATATGGTGAATCATGGGCCTCTTGTAGAATTAACTTCCTCATCTCTGAATCATTAGGCACATAAACACGGTCTTCAAACCGTAAGGTATCGTGCTCATCCTCACGAAAACCTTTAGCTTTTCCTTTGCTCATTTTCTCCTTAATAGAAGCAACCTCCTTGTCAGTCCTTTGAGCTTCTCTGATTTTATCCATCAAAGTAGACTAAATCTCCAATGCTGCTACATAGCCTTTCGGGACTGTTTCCAAACATAGGTCACGAAGATTTTCGGCTAACTCCCTTGGTAAATCTCCCGTCATTAGGGTGTTGACATGGCTCTTACGGCTTAACGCGTCAGCTACTACGTTAGCCTTTCTGGGGTGATAATGCAATTTCATATCATAATCCTTGATGAGCTCCAACCATCTCCTTTGTCTGAGGTTCAACTCCTTCTGTGTGAAAATATACTTCAAACTCTTGTGATCCGTGTACACCTCACAGTGGTTTCCAATCAGAAAATGTCTCCAAGTCTTCAATGCATGCACTACGGCTGCTAACTCCAAATCATGCGTAGCATAATTCAACTCATGGGGCTTAAGCTATCGTGAGGCATATGAAACAACTCTTCCTTCCTGCATAAGCACTGCTCCAAGTCCTCGATGTGAAGCATCACAATACACCTCATAATCCTTGGTCTGGTCTGGCAAAAGCAACACTGGCGAGGTAACCAAACGTTTCTTCAACTCCTGGAAACTAGCCTCACATTCCTTGATCCATATGAACTTGGTATCCTTCTTCAACAACTCCGTCATAGGCTTCGCAATCTTTGAGAAATTCTCAATAAACCTCCGGTAGTATCCTGTGAGTCCAAGAAAACTCCGGATCTCTCCAACTATTGTTGGCGCTTTCCAATTGGTCATGGTATCAACTTTAGTGGGATCTACTGCTATACCTTCTCCCGATATAACGTGTCCGAGAAATCCCACTTCCTTCAACCAAAACTCACATTTGCTAAACTTGGCATATAATTGATGTTCTTTGAGATTTCCAAGAACCAAACGCAAATGCTCCTTATGCTCCTCTTCATTTTTCGAGTAAACCAGGATATCATCAATGAACACTACGATGAACTTATCCAAAAACTCCATAAACACTTTGTTCATCATGTTCATAAAATATGATGGTGCGTTAGTCAGACCAAGTGACATAACGGTGTACTCGTACAACCCATACCTGGTGGTAAAAGCCGTCTTAGGTATATCATGTTCCCAAATCTTCAACTGATGGTATCCTGATCGCAGATCGATCTTGGAAACTACCTTAGCTCCTTGCAATCGATCAAACAGATCATTGATCATTGGTAGTGGGTACTTGTTCTTGATGGTTACTTCATTCAATCCTCTATAATCAACAACCATCCTTAACGATCCATCCTTCTTTTCCACTAAAAGTACTGGCGATCCCCAAGGCGAAGAACTTGGGCAAATATATCCTTTATCCAGTAACTCCTTAATATGCTTCTTAATCTCCACCAAATCCTTTGCGGGCATCCTATATGGTCTCTTTGATATTGGCCCTGTGCCTGGCAAAAGCTCAATCAAAAACTCAATATCTCTATCCGGTGGCATGCGTGGAAACTCTTCTGGAAATACTCCAGGGAAATCCTTCACTACTGGTACTTCCTCCTACACAACTCCTGTTAAACAATTTACTTGAGTCCTCTTTGGCATATGCCGGGATACATACTTGATCCTTCTCCCTTCTGGGGTGGTAAGCAAGATCGACTTACTGGCGCAATCGATGTTTCCTCCATACATCGACAACCAATCCATACCCAGAATTACATCCAAACCTTGTGATTCCAATATTATCACATCTGAGGGAAACACATGCCTACCTATACTTAGTTGCACTTGAAAACATCCTTGACTAGCCATATACTCCGCTCCTGGTGAGCTTACTAACATAGGTGTTCTAAGAACTTTGGTGGGCAGGTTATACTTATCCACAAATCCCCTTGATATGTATGAATGCGATGCACCAGTATCAAAAAGAACGAGTGCAGTAAATGACTTAACCAAAAACTTACCGATTACTGCATCCGGCTGCTCTTCAACCTCCTCCACGTTAACGTGGTTCACCTATTCCCTGTTGAAAGGGTTCGGCTTCTTCCCAGAGCTTCCATTGCCATTTCCATTCTGTGATTCAGGACATTCATTGGCATAATGTCTGGTCTTCTGGCAATTAAAACAAGTGACTTGGCTCAGGTCTCTCTTGGCTGGGGTCGATGGGTTGGTGCGGTTTTGGTCGTTAGTTCCTCCATTCCCATTACCATTCTTGGTGCCATTGTGATTGTGCGAGCTACCTCCTCCATGGGTATGTTGAAAATGTCCTCCCTATCGAGGGGTAAAACGTGGCTTCTGCTGAGCTCCTGGATTGTGCTTCCCTTGTCCATACTTCCTCTTGCGATTCTCAATCTGCTGCTGCTTCCCTTCAATCATGAGCGCACGATCTACCAACTCCTGATAGTTGTTGAAGGTTGCTACCATCAACTGCATGCTCAACTCATCATTCAGTCCTTCCAGAAACTTTTCCTGCTTAGCTACATCCGTAGCAACGTCATCTGGGGCATAACGTGCTAATTTACTAAAGTCCTCCACATACTAGCCAACTGTCCATCCTCCTTGGCGCAAGTTGCGAAACTCTCGCTTCTTCATGGCCATAGCTCCTGCTGAAACATGGGTAGTTCAAAAAGCCTGCTGAAACTGGTCCCACATGACAGTGTCGACAGAGAAAGTGGCTGTGAAATTCTCCCACCATGATGCTGCGGGTCCTTCAAGCTGATGTGCGGCAAACTTCACCTTTTCCGCATCCGTGCATCCTGCTGTGGTCAACTCTCTAACTGTCTTGCGGAGCCAATCATCTGCTACTATCGGCTCGGTGCTACTGGAAAACACCGGCGGATTCAGCCTAAGAAAGCGGGCTAAGTGATCAACAGGTGGTGGTGGTGGTGGTGTGTTGTTGTTGTTGTTGTTGTTGTTGTTCCCCTGATTCTGGTTCTGGACTAGCAACTGCATCAATGTGTTCTGCTGCTGGATCAACTGAGTGAGCTCCGGTGGGAAGGTAAATCCGGGGTCACATCTCGGAGGCATCTGAGGGTTTTAGAAAAGATGAGATTTAAGAATAGAGAGGGATCTAAAGAGAAAACACTACCCGTATGCACATGCGGCAAAAGCAAACAATTCACTTCATTCAATCAATCAAACAAGGGCATACAATCGATCTAACTATCGCAAAAGTGCTCGGACTACTATATTTACATGGTGGACTACTACTACTGATGAGGTGGTCTACTAGAAATATTCTTCGGCTGCAGACTCCATGATATCTGCTCCAGCTTCATCAACATAGTCATCATCGCTATCATCTGGATCTGTGTAAGTGTCATCGATGATGATATAGTCTTCTGGGCGAATCTCCTTGGGTTCTTCGTCTTCTTCTACTGGTGTAGTGCCTCCCATGAATATTCCGATCTTCTTGATCAGATCATCATTCTTCTCCACTAATACTTCTATTTCCTCTTCATAATCTTCACGTGTAGCCTTGAGTTCTTCCTCCAGTTCCTTGATTCTTGTCCTCGCCTTCTTTAGATCTATCATGTCGGCGCACAGCTGGTTGTCCTGACGTCGAATGTGCTGGTTTAACTCCTGGATAAAAGCTGCAACTGATCTATCCTTCCTGGTGCTGATCATCTCACAGTGCTCATCTCGGCGCCCACAAATATGGTAGATAGTATCCTTGAGATCATTGCGGTAAACTTCTCCAATGCGTCCCATGGCGATGTGAGCTGCCATGCTCTTTCCTAGACTCCAAGTTGGTGCCTCAAAAGAAAACTCTATGGGCTCAGTGACTGGCATGAACGTCCTTCCTAGAACTTTAACTTGAATCATCCAACGCTCTTCTTCAGGTAGAGTGGCGTTGTAGGTTCCGGTGAAGCTTGGTACTCCTATGTTCAGGTATCTAGTGACTTCCTTCAAGTGACGTCCAAAGGGTGTATCTTCATCTGGTTGCGTGAACTTGTTCCTTGCATCCGCCATCCTAAAAGAGTAGAAAATATGAGGAGTCAGAAAAGAGAAGAGAGTGAGTAGTGATCTAGGTCTTTAGCTTAGTGGTCATGTCCTACAGTCAGCGTGTGCTCTGATACCATCTTGTAGCGACCAGACCTCAAATGGTTCAATCTCTGTGCTCAGGTGTCATCCCTGGATCAGTAATGCTGACACCACATAGGACTTGAAGGATTTATAATAGAGTAGCAATCACACACTTATTACATCGAGTGTCTCAAAAGAGAACTTATTGCAATAAATATGGCTTAAGGCCATCTAATAATGGTAACAACGGAAGGCTTGGAAGATAAGTGAGTCCATCAACTCCAACGGCATCACTGAGTATAGAACCACGACCTAAAAACACCTTAATCGTCATCTGAAAAGTCTGCAACATTAACGTTGCAGCCCGAAACGGGTCAGCACATGGAATATGCTGGCAAAGTAACACATAGAGAGTAATGGAATGAAATAGGCTAATCTATATGCATATTTGGCTGGTGGAAAGCTCTATGGTTACAGTTTTGCGTAAAGCCAATTTTTCCCTACTGCAAAGGAATAAATTTTATTTAACTATCATGGTAGTTGTTAAACATTGAGAATGGTTGACAGCATTCTCAATCCCAATTAAGCATCATCATTAAAAAAACCCAACAAAATTAATTTTAGAGTAACATGTTGAGATTCACATGATAATCCAGGTACTAGATACTCAAGTTGTCCATAACCGGGGACACGGCTAATCATGATTACTTTATACACTCTGCAGAGGTTTGCGCACTTTTCCCCACAAGACTCGATCGCCTCCATTTGGTTTCTCGCACTACATGGTGTTTGAGAAGACGGATGACCGAGACATAGCCTTTCAGAAGCGCTAGCACCTTACGACCGGGTAGACCGTTACACCTACTTTCCCCTACATCTTCTAGTCTACCACTGTAAGAGTTCGCACAACTTAATCAACTATGCTAGAGCCCATATTAGCTTGTGGCTGCACACGGAAGTTTCTAGCATGAATAATCTCATGATCCCTTTGAGCCTGGGTGGCGGTCCAAAAGAAAAACAGGCAATCGCTGGAATAACCAGGTGCCTCAATCAACCCAGATGTGTATTATAGTTGCCACCTTAGATAAACCTTTAATTAACAATCTCACATCTGTCATGGATACACTCACCCAATCCACGTCCACTAGCATAGCATGACATAATAAGCAACGTAGAAGTAACTCCCAAAGGTTTGATAACAACAGGTAATAGGCACTACCTCAACTACTTCCCAAACCCACAATTTAATTAGATCCTAATCATGCAATGTGTGAGGATTGGAATAATGCAATAAAACTGGGTAGAGGGAAATCATGATCAAAGTGTTACTTGCCTTGCTGATGATCTATGGCAATTTTTACAGTGGCAAAAAACAATTTTGAGTTCGTTAAACGGAAAGAGGGTTTGGAGACGAAACTCCAGGCGCTTGAATCGCCTGATTCCGATAAACGAGCGAAAAGTTAGAATAAAACAAAAATCGGATTAGAAATCGCGATCAGAAAAATCGCGGATTTAATCTGAGAAAAAGAAAAAACGACGAACGTTCGTTAAAACGAACGAACGCTCGCTAATTAAATAAACCGGAAAAACCAATCTATTTAAAAAACCGAAACTAAAAAAACAACAAAACTGACAGGAAACCGATCGGTTTTTCGAGAAAAACCGGCGGGGTCGAGGTCTACCTCCGGCGAGCGGTGAACGGCGGCGGCGGCGGCGCAACGCGGTGAGGCTAGGCGGCGGCGGCGGCGACAAGGGCTGCGGCGGCAAGGGCGTCAGCGGCGGGGCTAGGCGGCTAGGGTTTGGGGGTGGTCCGGCTGGGCCTCCCCGGCTTATAAAGCCGGCCGGGCCAGGTGTCCGGGTCGGACACGGCCTGTTAGGTCAGTTGTGTTTTTTTAAATAGTTACGCTCAGAAAAAAAGCAAAAGGAATACTAAACGGACTCCAAAAATCCCGAAATAAATTTTCCTCGGCTTCTAAAATCAAGCCGCACAGGATGAACATTTATTTGGTGCCTAAATGCAATTTTGAAAAACGCGCATTTTTCCCTAATACAAATAAAATAGCAAAAAAACCAAAATAAAATCTTATTTGATTTTTTTATTAAATCCCCAATATTTCTTTATTTTGGGAAATTCATTTTATTCCCTCTCTCATAATTTTTATAATAGAAATATTTGAAGATAAAATAAATAAAATCAAATGATCCTATTTTCAAAATTTGAGAAAAACTCAAATATGAAAATAACGAAATCCCCAACTCTCTCCGAGGGTCCTTGAGTTGCGTGAAATTTCTAGGATCAACCAAAATGCAATAAATATGATATGCAATGATGATCTAGTGTATAACATTCCAAATTGAAAATTTGGGATGTTACAAACCCTCATTCAGGATTTGGAAGAAACATTTGCTATTATGCGCAATATCAACTTGAAGCTGAGCCTGGAGAAGTGTGTGTTTGGCGTCCCTTCCGGCAAGCTACTTGGCTTCTTTATGTCCCATTGGGGGATAGAGGCCAACCCCGACAAGATCAAAGCTATTGAATCGATTCAAGCACCCAAGACAGTTAAGGACATGAGGCATTAGATTGGATGTGTTGCCGCACTTAGCGGGTTCATTTTCAAGTCTGTCAAGCGCGCCTTGCCGTTCTTCAAAATCTTGAAGAAGGCAGGACCTGTGGAGTGGACCTCGGAGGCAGATGTCGCGCTACAAGATTTGAAGACTTACCTTTCCTCTATGCCCACTTTGGTCGCTCCCAAACCATAAGAATTGTTGTGCTATACTTAGCGGCAACTAATCAAGTGGTTAGTGCGGCACTGGTGGCGCAGTGGGAAGTGGATGAAGCGGCAGCCAAAGCCATTGTCCCCTCCGGAGAGGAAAGCAAACACACCCCGGCAAGGTCAGATGCAGTTCAAGACAAGGGAGAGCAAGGCAGCGGAGACAGCCCCAAGGTTGCAACAAAGAAGAAGGTGGTGTAGCGCCCGGTGTACTTCGTCAGCTCCCTATTACAGGGGGCTAGACCCAGGTACTCTGGCATTCAAAAGTTGATTTTATGCCTCGTCATGGCCTCAAGGAAACTGCGCCACTACTTCCGAGCCCACGAGATCAGAGTTGTCACCCGTTTTCCTTTGGAACGGATACTCAGAAACCCCGAGGCCACCGGCAGGATATTGGAGTGCATCGAGCTTTGGTTTGAAGTTTGAGAGCACATCAACTATTCAGAGCAGAGCACTGGCAGAGTTTATTGCAGAGTGGATGCCGACCCTTGATGAAGAAGTGTTGGAGATAGTTATTCTTGGCAAGGAAGTGCCCCAAGAATGGATTATGTATTTCGATGGTTCCTTCTCCCTACAGGGTGTAGGGGTTGCCGTGCTTCTCGTTGCTCCCACTTTGGGAACACCTTAAGTACGTCGTCCAGATGCATTTTCTCTGGGAGAAGGCTACCAACAATATTGCAGAGTACGAAGGGCTTCTTGCCGGGCTTGGGATGACAACAGAATTGGGGATCAAGTAGCTGATCATCTGCGGAGACTTGTAACATGTGGAGAGACAAGTGAACATGGATTACCAAAGTCCATTGATGGAGGCATATGTTGAGGAAGTGAGGAAGTTGGAGGAGCGCTTTGACGGGTTACAAACAGAGCATGTACCCCGTGCGCAAAACCACATTCTTGATCATCTATCAAAGTGCGCTGCGCAAAAACTCCCTGTGGAACCAGGGACTTTTGTTCTGCATCTGACTTAGCCCTCCGTATCCCCGGCAACAATGGCCAGAAAGAGGAGGAAACTGTACTACAGCAAGCCTCTCCCGGTAGAACCTCCCGATGCTCCAGGCAGAGAGCTTGGCAGGAACAACTCACCTTCGCTCGCTGAGCTGCACCCTCCCGCCAGACCACCGGTCTCCGCGGTCGAGGAGTGCACTCCAATGAATTAGGAGGTGCCACTAGTCCTCGTTGCCAAGCCTCAGGCTCCAACTTGGGCGTGACACATAGTCCATTTCCTCCAAACTGGAGAACTTCCCGAAGAGCAAGAAGAAGCTGAAAGAGTAGCCCGAAGGGCCAGTATGTATTAGTTAATTGACGACACGCTGTACAGAAGAAGGCCCAATGGTGTGAAATTGAAGTGCATTTGCTGGGAAGAAGGAAAGGAACAACTGGTAGAGATACACAAGGGTATGTGCAGCTCACACATTGGATCGAGGGCTCTGGGTGGAAAAGCCTTCCGACAAGGATTTTACTGGCCCACGGCCCTCCAAGATGCAGTTAAGTTGGTCACCAAATGTGAAGCCTGCCATTTCCATTCCAAGAATGTCTATCTGCATGCCCAACCTCTTCAGACAATCCCTTTATCATGGCCGTTTTCGGTCTAGGGGCTCGACATCTTGGGCCCCTTCCCCCGTGCTACCGGTGGATTTGAATTCTTGTTCATTGCAATCGACAAGTTTAGAAAGTGGCTCAGAAGTAGAGCCGGTGAGAAAGGTGACTGCTCAGTCAGCTATCAAGTTCTTGAAAGGATTGGTGTGCCGCTTCATGGTCCCTGCCCGAATCATCACTAACAATGGCACCCAATTCACGAGTCGTGGCTTCATGCAATACATTCATGCCCTTGGAAGCAAGATCTCACTTGCCTCTGTTGCTCATCCAAGGAGAAACGGGAAAGATGAGAGGGCGAACGCTGAAGTGTTGTGAGGACTCAATAGAAGAACATTTGATAAGCTGCAGAAGTGCGGCAGGCAATGGATCGATGAGCTGCCAATGGTTCTTTGATCCCTCAGAACGACACCTAATCGAGCTACCGGGCAGACTCCCTTCTCCCTAGTCTATGGGGCAAAAGCAGTTATCCCCACAGAACTCATTTACGGGTCACCTTGAGTGCTTGCCTACGATGAAGTAGTGTAGGAATTGCACCAGCGTGACGATTCTGTCATACTCGAGGAGAACCGTCTCCGGGTTGCTACTCGTGTTGCACGCTACCAGCAAGCCCTGCGTCACTATCACAGCTGCAGGGTTCATGCCCGGAGTTTTGAGGAAGGAGACCTTGTCCTTAGGCGCGTTTAGTCCGCCAAGGATACAAACAAGTTGACGCCAAAGTGGGAAGGCCCTTACTGGGTGGTACTAGTCACCAGACCTGGCGCAGCCAGTCTGGAGACCGAAGATGGCATTCAGTTGCAAAACTCATGGAACATTGAGCATCTCCATAAGTTCTACCCGTAAGGCGTGGCTGTCGAACCTGGCCCGGTAGCCACCCTTTTGTATAGGCCTTGCCGATGTTGCATGTAACCCCTTGTACAAAGCCAGGCGCAGAACCTGAGCAACCGAGAAACAAATGAAGCATTGGGGGCCCCTGAGAAATTGCATGCATGCATAAGCATATCATGAGCATAGCATGTTCATGTAGATAAGATCGCATGTGGCATCATTTTCATCTACACTAAACTGCGGGCTCCTGCCGTGGACTCGGTCCCAAAGAGGAGGAGAGAAGACGAGCCTACAATGCGATCCCCGGCAAGCCAAACAGATAAGTTTTCTCTCTTATCCATACGTGTTCTATAAGTAGAGACTTGTGCATATGAAAACCTCGCCACCTTCGAAACTTAGGTGCTCCCATCCCTTGACTCAAACGTTGCTTCGGTCAGGATGGTTGCAGTGGCCTTTGGTGAAAAGGTTTTGGCGGGGGGCTGGTCCCTCTTTGCAATTTGCGCCCGGCGAGCCTAGCTCCACGACAGCAAACTAAGGGTACCTGCAGGATAGCCTGCCGGGGGAAACTTGTTTACTTGAATGTATAGAGGCATTTCCCCTTATGGCGGGCTCCGCCCCGACATCTTCAGAGGAAAGGGGAGACACTGTCGAACAGAAGTTCTCATCGCCACTGGAGCAACACCAGACACTCGACCTCTCACCATGATAGGCAAGGACTGCTATAGGAATGGAGGGAGAAATAAGTGTGGAGAAACGCCTCACCCAGCGTTCCCTTTTTATAGGCGAGTGGTGCAGGGGGCTATATTTTTCCATGAAGGGTGCCACCCCGTTCGACCAATCCTGCTCCCCCTCGCCATTAATGGCCCGAAGAATCAAGGCCAACCCCCACACCAATCCATGATGCCTGGCTTTCTTCTGTTGTGCTCATTCCCGCTCCCTCCGCATCCTCCACCAACCTTGCGCAATGTATCCAAGAGCAAGATTGCAACGTCTAAGACCAGACCCAGTAGAAGAGATTAGCTCTTCGAGGAATCAAAGGGCGGATCAAGAAGGCCAAGACAAGCTAAAGGAAACAAGACATCACTAAGAGAAAGCCTGCCTTGCCAGGCAGGTGAGCCTGGCGAGGATGAGGTTGCTCCAGGGAGAAGTCTCAAGACTGCCCTAGCAGGCCTGCTGGGGACAACGAGAGCAGATCACCCCGCCAAGGCTGCACCGCTCGACCTCACAGTGACACAAGTCATCGATCGATGTGGCGTCAAGCCCCCAAGTGACTAAGTGGTTGTTGTTTGGCACGTGGCAGCCACTTCCTACGGGAATCACCTCCAAATGACACGTGTCTAGAGATGTGTCAAGCAGACAGACAAAACGGTGGCAGAACAGCCCGGCAAGGCGTGTCAGGCGTGCCATGATGTGACACTAAGAGGCGCATTTAATGCGCTCTGTCCTGTCTGTAGAGTTAGGTATGATAGCACTGTTCGCTATCTAATTAGTATACAATGACTGATTTTCCATTGTGGTGACCCCTTGATCTATAAAAGGAGGCCCGTGGCAATCATTGAAGGGATTCTGACCCTTGTACACTCATACATGCATAGCTGCTCTCATCCCGTGGAAACCCCTGCCGGGCTAGAGCACCGCGTTTCCACCACAATCCACCATCAATCCACCATAGCAGGAGTAGGGTTTTACGCCTCTCACTACTGGAATCAGCTAGTTTGCCATCTGCCAGTTCTTTGCCGTCCGCTAGCGGACGGCAAAGAAGCTCTTTGCCATCAGCTTCCAAAACGCGGACGGCAAAGAACTGGCTGATGGCAAAGACAAAGTTTGCCATCAGCCAGTTCTTTGGCGTCGGCTAGCGGACGGCAAAGAGGGAGGGGCCCCACTGACGAGCTGCAAAAAAAAACCTGACGAGCCCCCCTCTTTGCCGTCCGCTAGCGGACGGCAAAGAGCAAGGAGGCGGACGGCAAAGGTTGGCGGACGGCAAAGAGGGAGGCCCCACGTAACGTTAACGGGGCCGCGCCCCACACCCTCCTCTCTCTCTCCCACCTCCACCGCCCCGTCGCACCAAGCCCCGCCGCCGCCCCAGCGCCCCCCGCCGCCGCCCCAGCTCCCCCCGCCGCCGCCCCGGCGCCCCCCCCCCCCCGCCCCGCCGCCGCCCCAGCGCCCCCCGCCGCCGCCCCGGCGCCCCCCCGCCCCAGCGCCCCCCGCCGCCGCCCCGGCGCCCCCCCCCCCCCGCCCCAGCGCCCCCCGCCGCCGCCCCAGCGCCCCCCGCCGCCGCCCCAGCGCCCCCCGCCGCCGCCCTAGGCCGCCCCGCCCCGCTCCTCCGTCGCCCCAGGCCGCACCGCCCCCCTCCTCCACCCTGCAGGTGAGGCCTTCTTCTTCCTTTTTTTTCCTTTTTCTGTTTTTTTAGTTTTAGGTTTATGTTTAGTTTAGATTTAGTTTTAGTTTTAGGATTAGTTTTAGGTTTATAGGTTTAGTTTTAGTTTAGTTTTAGGTTTAGATTTAGTTTTTTTCTTTTTCTGTTTTTTTAGTTTTAGTTTTAGGTTTAGTTTAGTTTTAGGAAAGAAGAAAAAGAGAAAAAGAGGAGATCAGGAGAAGAAGAAGAAGAGGAGGAGGAGAAGAAAAAAGAAGAAGAGGTAGAACAAGAAGAAAAAAGAGGAGAGGAGGAGAAGAAGAAGAGGAAAAAGGAAAGGAGGAAGAAGAAGAAGAAAAAAGAGGAGAGGAGGAGAAGAAGAAGAAGAGGAAAAAGGAAAGGAGGAAGAAGAAGAAGAAAAAAGAGGAGAGGAGGAGAAGAAGAAGAGGAAAAAGGAAAGGAGGAAGAAGAAGAAGAAGACCCCGACCCCCCAAGCCTGACCCGACACCCCGACCCCGATCCCGACACGGTACCCAGACCCCGACCCGGCACCCCGACACGACACCCCGACCCCGAGACCCCGACCCCGACACCCCGACCCCGACCCCGACCCCGACCCCGACACCCCGACCCTGACCCCGACACCCCAAGCCTGACCCGACACCCCGACCCCGACACCCCGACCCCCCGAGCCTGACCCGACACCCCGACCCCGAGCCTGACCCGACACCCTGACCCCGACACCACACCCCGACCCCGAAACAACACCCCGACACCGACACGGCACTACCCCGACATCGACACGACACCCCGACCCCCCGACCCCGAAACAGCACCCCGACCCTGACACGGCACCCCGACACCGACAAGACACCCCGACCACCGACACCTCCCGTAAAGGTGTTCTTTGGCCTTCCAGAGGCCGACGGGGTCATATATTTGTGAATTATTAGTTAGGTCATATATTTTTCGATTTTGTTATGAAAAACATCATATATAATTGTGTTGATCGTGTAGTTTTAAATGTGCAGTTGTTTCATCGCTGCGAGGTTTGGTGTTCGACGACCTCGCCGTGCGTTTGACGAGCTCTGCCCCTTCGTTCGTGGGTGAGCACAAATGACAAGTCCTCCTCCCCCATTAATTATTCGATCTATTCCGATGAAACTTGATAGCTAGCTATGTATGTGTCTTGAATCATCAGTATGCGTAACCAATATGTGTCTCCCGTTCGAAAGCATCATAGTTATAAATATGCATGCATTTGCATATATATAACCTTGATTCTTTCGAATTGTCCAACGCTATCCATGGACAGCCCGAGTATGTGTAGATTGGGTTCGTTTTCCCATATGCTTTGCTCCGGATCCGACGCATATATTTCGTCAGTGCCTCCCCTGTTGTTCTTCGGGTACACATCCTCTCTGTTTATTGCAGAGACGTGTATCAGGAGAACAGCGGGGAGGTGCTGCCGAAATTTTGCGTCGGATCCGGAGCCTAGCATGGGAAAATAAACCCAATCTACACATACACGGGTGGGATTAGGACCTATCATTACCTATTAGAGTGTAGGTTGCATGGACGTAATAAAATTGACAAAGTAGCTCTGAATATATACATGGTGAATTACATATATAATTGTTGTGTGTCCAGTGCTCTGAAAGTCAAGATGAGTGACCGTGCTTGGATGTATACCGGTCACACTGGTCAGAACAAATGGAGCGCTAAATGGTTCACAAAAACTAAGGGGTTTGTGCAAGCCGCATTTGCAAATGGCCAAAAGAAAACCTGGTGCCCCTGTCTCCGGTGCGGCAATTGGGAAAAGAAGACAGGCTGAAATGGGCAAACACCTGCAGAAAAGTGGTTTTACGCCCGATTATACGGTGTGGACATTTCATGGTGAGTCTGCCCAACGTGACCGAGCTGAGGTGGATCGTCGTCGCACCGACGAGCATGGTACCGGGATGGAAAACATGGTGCAAGGCTATGATGATGCTCGGGATTCGGACGAGGAGATGGAGGAATCTGCAAAGGCCTTCAATGAAATGTTGGAGTCTTCGAAACGTCCACTCCACGAGCACACTGAGCTTTGTCAGTTGGATGCCATCTCACAAGTAATGGCTCTGAAGGCTCAGTTCAACTTGGGCAGAGAATGCTATGACGCAATTATGACAGTATTTGGACGCTTTCTACCCAAAGGCCATGTAATGCCTGCAAACCTCTACCAGTCGGACAAAATCCTCCGTGCACTGAAGATGCCCTATGAGAAGATACATGCCTGTGAGAAAGGATGTGCCTTATTTAGGCTTGACTATGCGGACTTGAACTATTGTCCCATTTGCAAGTCTTCCAGGTATATTGTGGTAGACAACGGTATGGGTGAGAAGACACAGACCAAAATCCCCGTTACTGTTCTTCGGAAATGATCTTTGGTGCAGCGTAACTCCAGACAAGCATCGCACGATCCTTCTCCAGCTACCGACACGAGCCACCCCGCTCCTACACCTCCTACATCTTGGTAAGTTTATCTAGTGTTTTGCTTAACACATGCATAAAGACCTAGACTTAGCTTTATTTCCTCCAATGCTTACCATAATGACCTAGACTTAGCTTCTTCACCTCCAAAATGACTTAATAAGCTTACTGACCTCCAAAACCATCCATTTTACCTAAGTTAGCTCTAAAACGATCTGTACTTAGCTTACTTATGTCAAAAATTGCATAATTAGCTTAGTTAGCTTATAGACGATCCATTTTACCTAAGTTAGCTCTAAAATGACCCATTTTACCTAGGTTAGCTTATAAATGATCCAGTTCATCCAAGTTAGCTAAAAAATGACCCATTTTACCTAGATTAGCTCCTAAATGATCCATTTTACCTATGTTAGCTTTAAAATGACCCATTTCACCTAGGTTAACTCCAAAATGACCAATCTTACCTAGGTTATCTCATAAACGATCCATTTCAACTAATTTAGCTCATAAACGATCCATTTCACCTAGGTTACCTAAAAAATGATCCATTTCACCTAAATTAGCTCTTAAATGATCCATTTCACCTAAGTTAGCTCAAAAAGATCCATTTCAACTAAATTAGCTCATAAATGATCCATTTCACCTAAGTTAGCTCAAAAACGATCCATTTCAACTAAGTTAGCTCATAAATGATCCATTTCACCTAAGTTAGCTAAAAAACGATCCATTTCACCTTAGTTACCTCAAAAATGATCCATTTCACCTTAGCTAGCTCATAAACGACCCATTTCAACTAAGTTAGCTCATAAATGATCCATTTCACCTTAGCTAGCTCATAAACGACCCATTTCAACTTAGTTAGCTCATATATGATCCATTTCAAGTAAGTTAGCTCATAAATGACATACTCTTCTTGTTCTAATCTTCTTCTTGTTCTACTCTTCTTGTTCTAGTCTTCTTCTTGTTCTACTCTTCTTCTTGTTCTACTCTTCTTGTTCTAACTTTCTTATTTTTCATTTTGCAGAGTTCATTCACTTGACGAAAGCTTGCATAGATGGAGTGCTCCTTATCCCTTTCTCTGTTTCTTTTTGTATCGTTGAACTATGCATGTATCGTTGGATGAAACTATTGTAATATATATGGTTGGATGCCTCTATGTTGAACTTGTTATGTATGATGGAACTATGATGAAGTTATGTGTTGGATGCATGTAATATATATGGTTGGATATCTTATATGTTTGCTCTGTAATGGCCTTTTGAAATATATCTATATATGTCATCTATATTTGTGATGAAAATTGTTGGATTTAATAAAAAAACAGATAAAAGAGCCAATATGCAGGCTCTTTGCCGTCTGCCACCGACGGCAACGAGCTCTTTGCCGTCTGCCGCGGACGGCAAAGAAGACACGTGGCATCCAGCTGTGCTTCCTGGGAGCTGACCCATTTGGCCAGTTTGCCTACAGTGGCAGACGGCAAAGACTTTGCCATCAGTGGCAGACGGCAAAGAACATGCCATGTAGTGACGTATAGATGACATCACACGGCGGACGGCAAAGACACTAGAAAGTTTGCCGTCAGCGGCGGACGGCAAAGGCCTGCCGTTAGCCACTTAACGGACTGACAGTGCAATTATTGCCGTCCGCCTTCGTTGCCGTCTGCCGAGCTCTCTTTGCCGTCTGCGGCGGACGGAAAAGACTTTGCCATCAGTAGCAGACGGCAAAGTAGCTGTTTACCGAAGCCTACTTTGCCGGAGCCTTTTGCCGTCCGCGGCTGACGGCAAAGGCCTTTGCCGTCCGCCGTTCATGCCTTTGCCGTCCGCCGTGGCGGACGGCAAAGTAGCTGATTCCTGTAGTGTCTTGGCGGCCTAAACCTGGGTAAAACTACACTTGTGATCTCTGTCGCGCTGCGCGACATTCTCCACTCTTTGTGCTCATCCCCCTACGGAACCACAAGGGGCTCATGGTCCCATAGGTGGCCGTGGTTTCCCAAGACATAAAGTTTATGCGTAGGTACTTGATATATGTTAATGATGTCTCCCCAGCAACGGCGCCAGAAATTCTTCCTTCTACTTGTGAACTGCGTTGGGATTTCCCCGAAGAGGAGAGGATGATGCAGTATAGTAGAGATAAGTATTTCCCTTAGTTAAGAACCAAGGTTATCAATCTAATAGGAGAACCAAGCAACACCTCGTTAGCAGCACCTACACACAAACAACAAATCCTTGCAACCCAAAGCGAACAAGGGGTTACGAGCAAGATTAAATTGTATGGTGTTTGATAGATAGATCGGACAAAAATACAAAATAAAATAAATAAAATAAAAACGCTGCAAGGTATTTTTCGTTTTAATATATCATAAAAGATAGACCCAGGGGCCATAGTTTTCAGTAGAGGCTTCTCTCTTGAAAATTAGCATACGGTGGGCAAACAAATTACTGTTGGGCAATTTATAGAAAAACAAATAATTATGACGATATCTAAGGCAATGATCATGTATATAGGCTTCACGTCCGAGACAACTAGCCCGACTCCTGCCTGCATCTAATACTATTACTCGATACATCAACCTATAACCAGCATTCATCAAGTGTATTAAGTTCATAAAGAATGGAGTAACGCCTTAAGCAAGATGACATGATGTAGACAAGATAAACTTAAGCAAGATAACAAGTAATAGTAGGAGATGCAGGCAGGAGTCGGTCTACTAATATTGGACCTGATGCCTATATATTGATCATTGCCTTGGATATCGTCATAACTATTCGATTTTCTATCAATTGCCCAACAGTAATTTGTTTACCCACTGTGTGCTATTTCCTGAGACAAGCCACTAATGAAATCTACGTCACCCGGGTCTATTCTTTATCCACTACTGCAGGATGCCGCTAACGCGACACTACGATCAGAGACCCTTCAAAGAAACTGTGTGCGATCCCATAATCGCAAACGATGGTGTAAAAAGCCGTCAAAAGTTGCAAAACATTTGCGATGGAGGATGCATCAAACACGGTTCAGATTTTAGTCGTGTGTGCAATGCAGGGCATACAGTTAAGTTCAATTAACTGTTTGCGATGAGGAGCAACAAAAGAAACGGGCATCCAGATGAAGGTTTGTGCGACATACATCATACAGTTCACTCGGATGAACTGTTTGTGATTAGGCAACACAAAAGAAATGGTCAACCAAATCACAGGTGTGTGCGGTATATGGCATGCAGTTCAATCGGATGAACTGTTTGTGTTGAGACAAGAGAACATAAATGTTTCAATGTAACAAGATGTGTGTGATGCGCAGCAAACAGGTCTGTAATCAGAAATGTGTGCGAAGACCGATAATAACACAGACTATTCCTGCTAATAGGACATGTGTGTTGTGCGATTGGATTGCATATAGAACAACAACATTATGTACACACTTATAAGGACATGGTTGCATAATCAAATTAAACATCCACATACATAGGTGGCTACTACAACCATGGCATTTGCACGCACCAAAGTAAACTATTACATGCATAATTACATAGGTGGCTACTACACACATGACATTTCCACACACCAATAAAGTAAACTATATATTACATGCATGATTAACTATCATAAACGATCATCTGATCATCATCTTCTTCTTGTGACGCTTGCTGTGCTTGTGGCTCGATCCGGGCTCATCGATTTGGGTAGCAAGGCACTTCCTCATGTCAATGATCTACCTGTGCATCTCGTAGCATGTGTACACGCTCTTGGCCGCGAACCTGAGGCGAGGTTCATCCAGTTGCTACATCCAGGCCCTGTGCTAGGATAGGGGACTTATTCTCTGGTAATCCTGCTTCATCTTTTCGTAGTAGGGGTCGATGATGGACGAGGCGAGTTCGACCAGGGAGTCCTTCTTCATGCTGCCCCAGACCTTGTAGTGGTCATGAATTTCAACAAGGTTCTTGCAGGACAAGCCCGTGACACTAAGCGCTTTTACATCGTCGGTGGTTTCCATCGTGGCAAACTTGTAGTCAGTGCTATTGACAAACCTGTTCAAACAGTCGCAAGGCTCTATGGCCATGCAGTAGTGGTAGATGAGGACATGATGGCGCACACACAACTAGGCGACGACAACCTTCTGATCTATGTTGGGACCACCGGCGGTGTACTGGAGGTCGATCCCGATCACCTTGTACTTGTCTCGAGCAAGCAACTGCTCAACGCTGTTGATGTAGTCGTCCACCACGGCCGGGTCGATGGTGTACACCACTGAGAGATCCGTCTCCCTCGCGTGGGTCTCCACTCTATGCTCGCAGAACTCCATTGGAGCGCCGCTAGACATCCCCTCTCTATGTGTCGTCGTGGGTGTGCTTGTTGTGTTGTGGGGCGCGATCGAAAGGTTGAAGAGACTAAGGTTATAATGGCCGCGGGAATTAAAGGGGAAGCCGGACGGCCAGGAATATCAGAAGGCCCTGATGACAGTTCTAATTTGTAGCGCGTAACTCCATCGTTCCGCATGTAACTGCATCACATGGCAACGCGCGCGGCGCAACCGCATGCATATGGTGCCCCTGACGTGATCGTGCGCACGCCCAACCGCTGGCCGAGCGTGCGCGGAGGGACGCAAGCAGAGCGCTCCGCGGTCGCCTCAACGGCGAGCAACCATATATATAAACATTATTCTGATCACGGGATTAGAATAATATTCTGATCACAACCTGAACTGCCTGAGTAACGTGCCTGGACTTCCCTCTATACGAACCGACCTTCGAGCTATCTTTGCAACCATGGCTTCCCCCGCGAATTATAATGTTTAGTCGTGTTCTATATGATGTTAGTGTAATCTAGGAATGGTTTTTAGCAACTAAATACTGGTTTTAAATAGGAATCTCGCTCGTTGGTGGATTTTCCTCTCGACTCGTGATGAAATTGCGTTTTTTTGGAATTCTACTGCCTGAGTTGTTCGACCTGAACTTCTCCCAGTGCTAGGTTGAACTTCCGCCAACATTCCCCAAACGGGGCTTGCGATATACCGTTGGAAAGCTATGGACACCAGTATCATGACCCAAGTTAAATTTTTGGCAAAATGTAAGTGGTTTAAGAGAAGTTTTGAAAACTGTTTTTCCTCATACAAAAAACGTGAATCATATTTTCGACCGCATTTTAAACCGTTTATCGGAATGAGGCAAATAATATGGCCTTGGAAAGCTGCTGCAAAACCGCTCTTTCCACATGTTGAAGGTTTTCTCTAATTCCCTATGGATAAAAAGTAATTTGGAAAATCGTAGAATTTCGCAAACGGAACCCCCGAGTTCGTATTTTCGATGTCATTTCTAAATGGCTAATCCAATTGAGGCAACCAATATGGTGTTGGAAATCTTATGAAAATGCGCTACTTTTTCATGTTAAAAGTTTTTTCTAATTTTGGACGGTTTAAAAGTAATTTAGAAAACGATAGAAGTTCCACCGAGATCGTATTTTCGACCTATTTTTTTAACCGTACGTCCGAATGCAGCAAATGATATGGAGTTGGAAATCTTGAACAAATGCGAAACTTTTTTGTATATATTGTTTCTGCCAATCTCTTACGGTTTTAAGTTAATTTTGAAAATGACTAAAAACGTATTTTCCCCGTAATTTCTACAAACTTTATCGCAATGAGGCAAATAATATACCGCTGAAAAGCTACGGAAAATGCGAAACTTTTTCATGTTGATGGTTTTCTCTGATTCCTAACCATTTTCATGTAATTTCGAAAACAACGAGATCATTTGTTCTGCCTTTTATTGCAAAACAGATTCTTCGAAAATGCACCGCGTGAAGAACCTGAATTTCTTGGCGCGTGTACCTGAACTTCACTCTGTTTTTCATGTGATTTTTTTGTTCTTAGCTCTCCATCCACTGCTCGTAGCTATCCATCCACTCACTAGAATTGAGCAAGTGATATACCGGTGGAAAGCTGCTGTAAGCACACAACTTCCCCGTGTTGATCGTTTTTTCATACTCGTGATGATTTTAAAAGTTTTTCATCTAAAATTCATTCAGTGTAGTAGTTGAACTTCCTGCTGTTTTCATGTTGAACTTCTGTGACGTACTTTATTTGTAATTTTCTCATCCATTGGTCAGTATTACACAAATGATATTTCTTTTGTACAAAAATCTCTCACAATAATTTTTTTAACTTTCTTCGACCGAGGACTTGAACTTATAACAACAACAAGAATTGGACCTTGCCTTTTAATTCTTTTTTCTCATATTAAATACACACCATGTAGTACATGAACGTTTTCCATTTTTTAATTTGAATTTTTATTTCCTTTTTGAAATCAAATTGCTCCCAAATAATAACTGAACCTCTTCGTGGATTGAGAGAATTATTTTAAAGCTCAAAAAACAATTTCTTTTTTGTGTTTTAGAACATGGAAATACAAGGTGAACCTCTCTCACAAGAATTTTTGAACTTCCCCGGACAGAGCACTTGAACTTCTGTCAACAAACCTTTTAAGCTTTCATTTTTCTATACTTTTATTCTCACCTGAAGTGCATTCCTTGCAGTACTTGAACTTTTCGTTGTTTTCACCTGACCTGTCCGAGCAGTAGTAGTTGAACTTTCGTCAACATTGCCCAAATGGAGCTTGTAATATAGCTTTGGAAAGCTATGGACACGAGTATTATGACCCAAGTTAATTTTTTTTGAAAAATCTAAGCAGTTTAAGAGCAGTTTTGAAAATAATTTTTTCTTCATACAAGGAATGTGAATCGTATTTTCGATCCCATTTCTAAACCGTTTATCGAAATGTGGCAAATAATATGGCGTTGGAAAGCTGCTGCAAATGCACTCCTCCCATATGTAGTATGACTACCCCTTTAGCAATGAAAAAAAATCTGATTTTTATAGACATCAAACGACTTTAATTCCTTAATTTTTGAACCTCTTTTTGTATTTTTAGAAATGGCAAAAATTTTAGTTTTTTAGTAATTTTCTCATTCATTCATTAGTGTTACACAAATGATATAGTAATTTTCTCTTGCGACAGACGCGACCAGATTACGCCAACAGATGCGAGTAGACCGCGCCGCGGTGCCTAACGGCGAGCACAGCGCACTGTGGCGCCTAATGGCGAGCAGAGCTTGCCGAGGGACATGAGCAGAGGCCGGCACAGTGATAGGTGGCAAATAAGACGAACTGTGCGAGCGATGTCGGAGACATCAAGAACGAATCAGATTAGAGTTGTGTGTACGATACGTGGCACACAGTTGATCCATCCGAGCTGTTTGTGATGGAATAAGCCTTGTGTGTTGCCGGCAAACGCTTGCTGGTATATAACCTTAAATAAAAAAAAGTGTTAATGCATGGTACAAAAATTGTATAGCTGGAAACTATGTTCAAATACGACTCCAACGATACAATCTTTGGCAACATGCATTCATATTTTATTAGTTAAATCCTACTTATAATTTAGGATGGGGGTATAGTAAGTAATTAAATTGCAAATGTTTTTTTATTAACCGTATGTGTACATGGCCTTTCGTCCTCCTCTCACACGTCTTGTCACCCCGCTGTCGCTGACGGCTTACAACGCAAGCTTGCACAGCACGCGGGGCGTTCTTTTGGCCAAACGGTGGCGCCAATGAATCGTCGGTGAGCTCGTTCCCGCACAACCTCGCAGGTTCCCGCGCAAGCTTCCCGGGCGACTCAGTGAAATCCCCGAAAATCCCAATGCTTACCGGCCTGTTATACAAACCCTCACGGCCGGCGAGTCCTGCGTCGCAATTTCCCCTCCCTTATCCCTGTATCTTATCTCGTCTGCTTCTCCCACAATCTCTAATGGCACCGTTCTGTCGTCATCGCTCGGCCACTCTGCCGTTATCAGAGGACAGCTCCAGCTAGGAGGCTACACCGCAGCGGCGGTGCAGTCCCCGGCGTAGTGTAGTGCGTGTGGCATCCCTGTTGGGTGTGCGCGGAACACCCACCACACGCTCTGATGCCGCTGCCCGTCGGCAACTTTTGCCGACAGACGTTGCCGCCACACCATCGTCGAAAGCCAGGGCCATCTCCCGCTCTGCCACCGCGCCCCGAAGGCGGGAGGTGGTCATCACGGCCGCCACCCCACTGCCGGCCACCGTGTCCATCAGCCGCTCTGCCATCGCGGCCCGAAGGTGGGAGGTGGTGGTCGTGGTCGCCACCCCATCGTCGGCTGCTATGGCCGCCAGCCCACCGTCGACCGCCGGGATCATCACCTGCTCCGCCGCCGTGGCCCGAAGGTAGGAGGCGGAGGTGGAGGTCCGCACGTGCGTCTGTGACCTTGCGCGCTACATCGAGTTCCTGCAGGAGGAGGAGGAGCGCCTCGTCAAGAACCCAAAGAGCCTTACCGCAGCCATGGTCGCAACACACGCCAGCGCAGACGCGAGGAATCAGGAGGTCTATGATCAGTCCTGCCGCTTCGAGAGGGATCGTATGGAGCGGCAGTGGGCGTTCCAGCTAGCGAGCGTCGCTGAACATGCAGCAGCGGAAGGCACCGTATTGCATTTGTCCAGCTCGTCGGTAGGCTCCTCCTCCGCCTCTGCCTCTTATTGAGCGCACTCGGTAGAGGAGAGGCTGCCGGAAGTAGCACAAAGCCCCTCCGTAGTAGTATTTAGGGACTATTTTGTTCAATTCATCTGACTATAGATGTGTGGTGGAACTACACAATGTACTTAAAATTAGCTAGTATATATGGTTGAACTAGTTATTTCAGTACGTGGTTGGCAACTATTGGGGAAAAGTTTGGTCGGTTCAGCTGTCGAGTTGAACTGTTTGTATAAATTAAGAATGCCTACTTAATCTATGATGAAATTGATTCTTAATTACTGAATTTTAGTTGCAAAAATTAGATAGTGCTAGTGATTTTTAGCTGCATATTTTGACAAATCGCAGTGTTACAAGGATTGAAAAATGGCAATGTTACTACATCAACAAATGTCAATCTTTCCAGTGTGACAAATGGCAACATACCCAATATCACAGATGCAAATCTTACCAAATTGTTTGTACGTGGTTGCACACGGGTCATCCAAAACAACCATTTGCGTTGAAGGGATGCACAAATCCTGCGCTGCTAATTTTTCCTCGACTTAAGGGGGAAGACCATAGCTGTCACTTTGCATACGGGTGTTCTATTTAAAACATTTGCGATCAAGAGCTACAGAAATCCTGATCGACACATTTTCTCTTGTCTTCTTGGGGAACCCATCGGTTTGCATACGGGTGTTCTAACTAAAACATTTGCGATCAAGAGCTGCACAAATCCTGCGCGGCGTACAGCTCGCATGCTTCCTGGTGAGCCTGTGCGGCCTACAGCTCGCACGTTTCCCGGTGAGCCTCTGCATTGGAGTACAGCTTGCACGCCTCCCGTTATGCAAGCACTCAAGCACCTGTCCGCACGGCACCTCCTAGCCATTAAAAGAGTGAGGCGTGGCATCACATGAATGGTTAACAGAACACACACAATTTATATGCAGTGGAGCATGTGCATGTAGTTCAAATTTGAATTATGCACATAAAATGCCTAGAAAACCCAATTAATGCATAAAATTGTCCAGACGAACCCCGAGAAATTCCAAAATAAAAAAACAATCCTATTGTTCTATGTTGACACTAGAAATTTTTTGAAGGCAATAAGAGGCAAAAAATATCGTTTCGTCCCCAAAGGTGGCACGTTCCCTACCGAAACCATCACGCTTGTTGTGAGAAGCTATGGTTTGTGAGGCGCTTATACCCAAACCTGCCCCAAATGGGACAAATTTTTTACCACGGCATGTTGATGCTGCTCCATGATAGCATGCCAAGTTTCATGAATTTAGACAAGTTTTGGATTTACTATAATTTAAAAACCAGGTATCTCAAGGGGACAAAAATTTGACCACGGCATGTTGATGCCGCTCCATGATACCATGCCAAGTTTAATGAATTTCGGATGAGTTTTGGATTTACTAGAATTTAGAAACCACGTATCTCAATGTTTGCGGCCGAGTGATGGTGGCAGGGTGTTTGAAATTATTCCCATTTCTTGCATGGGACCTAAGCATGGAACCAAGGACACATATTTGATTTTTCAACCAGTTTATATGCACTAGAGCATGTGCATGTAGTTAAAATTTCAATTATGCACCTGAAATGCCAACAAAACCATGTCAATGTATAAAAATGTCCAAATGAACCCTGAAAAATTCCAAAATTAAACACAATACTCCTATTGTTCTATGTTGACAATAGAAAATTTTTGAAAGCAATAAGAGGCAACAGATATCATTTCGTCCCCAATGGTGATGCGGAGCATCCTATGGACATCACCATGTCAAGAGTCCGTTTGGCGAGTGACACGTGCTACATCTACTTGACATACCCTAAGGTGAATCATCTCCTTTACACGTGGTCACTTGACCCCTTTGAGGATGGTGTCGGTGTCAAAACCGGCGGATCTCGGGTAGGGGGTCCCGAACTGTGCACCTAGGCCGGATGGTAACAGGAGGCAAGGGACACGAAGTTTTACCCAGGTTCGGGCCCTCTCGATGGTGGTAAAACCCTACGTCCTGCTTGATTAATATTGATGATATGGGTAGTACAAGAGTAGATCTACCACGAGATCGGAGAGGCTAAACCCTAGAAGCTAGCCTATGGTATGATTGTTGTTCTACAGACTAAAACCCTCCGGTTTATATAGACACCGGAGAGGGTTAGGGTTACACAAAGTCGGTTACAATGGTAGGAGATCTGCATATCCGTATCGCCAAGCTTGCCTTCCACGCCAAGGAAAGTCCCTTTCGGACACGGGACGAAGTCTTCAATCTTGTATCTTCATAGTCCAGGAGTCCGGCTGAAGGTATAGTCCGGCCATCCGGACACCCCCTAATCCAGGACTCCCTCAGTAGCCCTTGAACCAGGCTTCAATGAGGACGAGTCCGACACACAGATTGTCTTCGGCATTGCAAGGCGGGTTCCTCCTCCAAGTACTTCATAGAAGATTTTGAACACAAAGATAGTGTCCGGCTCTGCAAAATAAGTTTCCACATATTGCCATAGAGAGAATAATATTTACACAAATCTAATCTGCTGACGTATTGAGTAGTGTGACACACCACGGCCAAGCCTTTATCCGAGTCGTTTCATTATCCCACCTCAGCGCGTCAGGCGAGGCGGTTTCCTTGGCACGTCTTGTTAAAGCAGAGATCGTGTCCCCTTATTCCGGGATTCTCATCAATACGGGCGTGGGTAACCCAACCGCGCCATTGATTACGGCGCTTGGAGATAAGCGAGTTTTACCAGGCTGGTGGGGAAACGTAGTTGCGTCCACCCATATGAGGTCAGAAGAAAAGGAAGGTCGCCCTCTCTGGGGAGGCCGGAGGGTCCAAGAAGGGGAAAACCCTTCCTACGGACTCCGGGAGTAAAGGGGATGAAACCCCCCAGGGCTCCAAGTCCGGCTCTAGGCCGGACACCGCTCCGGAACCTTCAAAGGTTCCAGAGTCCGGCGGGGGACCTCCTTCCAAGAGGAGCAAGCACATCGTGCCGGTGACCCCCGTCCAACCGGAGGCGCCGGACAATCTGTTGGAGGCGCTCCAAGGCGCCTCCATCGACGAGGAGCACCGCACCATTATGAGTGCGGTGGTCCAGAAGGTTCAGTCCGCCAAGAGCGGACTGACTGAAGCTTGTACTAGCCTTTTAATAGGCTTTGAGGTAAGTAAAGAATGTGTAAATAATATAACCGCATAGACAGTAGCCCCTGATGCTCTGTTTGGCGTTCGGGAAGAAAAGCCGAATAGAGGATCAAATAAAATTCGCAGGAGTCTAACAAAAAGGAGTCAATATGCGTATGCAGGCTTCTCTGCTTGCGTCCGCCGCACTGACTGCGAAAGTGGACACGCTAAAGCAGAACCTCGAGCGGTCCGAGCAAGAGCTCGGGCGTGCCAAGAAGTAGCTCGAGGACAATGAAGGTAAGAAATACCTTGTTTAAATATATATAAAGAGGTGCAATTGCAAAAAATGACAGGATTATCGTGGCTATTGTAGGGGCCACGTCTGAGGTGGCGACCCTTAAGCAAGCGCTGGTCGAGGCCGAGAAGAGGGCGGCCATGGAGCGCACCGAGCAGGAGAAGTATGTGGCCGAGGTTGGCAAGGTACGACAAGAGCTCCAGGCTCTCATGGAAAAACATGAGAGTTTGGAGCTTGACTCAAAGACGCGAGCGTCCGAGCTCGCGGTGGCTATTGAAAATGCCAAGTCTGCCAAGGCCGAATCCCAGAAGACCCTCCAGGAGTTGGATGAGGTGAAGAAGATAGCGGTGGGTAAGGCATTCTTTATGCAAAGCAAACACATAAACGTGAGTTACTTGTTAATTACCCGAATCCGGAGCTCTCGAGGAGCGTTCGCAGATCTTCCCCGGAGTGTGTCCGATGCCGCCGCATTCTATCGAGCCGAGGAGGGCAGCTCGACAGAGAAGGTGTTCTGGTCTCAGTATGCTGAGGCCGGACACCCCGTGCCCCTGAGCGACCAGCTGAAGCAACTGGTCGAGCTCCACAAGGCGGCCGAACAGGCCATGAAGGGCCTCATAGTTCAGCTGTGGCCTGGAGGGGATTTGCCTGGGAGCTATTTCGGGCTGGTGCGGTGGCTGGTGGAGGCCTGTCCAAGGCTCGAAGTAATCAAGCGCTCCGTCTGCATTGAAGGTGCCCGTAGGGCCCTTGCCCATGCTAAGGTGCACTGGGGCAAGCTGGATGCTGAGAAGCTTGTGAAGGACGGGCAACCACCGGGGAAAGAGTATCGCAAGCCTGAGAATTATTATAAGGATGTTCTGAAGGGTGCCTGCCTTGTGGCGGATGAATGTTCTAGGGATGTAATTTTTGAGTGAAACTTGATCGTTTTGTCCTGTGCGCTGAAAACTTGTTCATATGCGCTAAGCAATGCTGTTGGAATTTAAAATATTACCTTCTATGCGGCTGTTTATCAATTCTGAGAGATGGCAAGTCATCGGCTTCTACCCCCGTGCCGCTAGTGCTGGGGTGTTCGGGGATAAACTTGAGCGCTCTTCTTCCCATGTTTCGGTCCTTCGAGGGAGGCGCTCAGCCCAACGAACAAGGCAATCGGACTATAATGCGTGAACACTCTCACTTAGCCATAGAATTCTATAATTTTAAATTTCAGCGAAGCCCCTGGTATTCGGAAGACCGAGTTCGGGGTGCAATCCACGCCTTGGCCGGACAGAGCCGGCTCCTCGCTCTAAGCGGCATAAGTCTTTAGGGACACGAAAAACCTCTTGAACAGTGACCATCTCTCGCTTCATCATGACAATCAGTTTTAACTTTCTCCACTGAGGTGCTCGACCCAGCTCAACTGGGGCACAATCGCAGTGGTTCTCCTAGTGCTACCTTAGCCGATATAGCGGAACGTAAGGCACCAAAACATAGGAGCCGGGCAAACCCAACTATTGACCCAAGACATGATTCGGAGCCGATGCATATAATGCTATAAGTTCGGGGTGCCGCACTTGTTAAAGTGTTCGGACTTCTCACACCATATTGAGGGGTACTAAAGCCCCTGCCGTATTTTGGTCGTACCAAAGTGTACGGATGCAACATGTCGTTAAGGAACACATATTAAAAAAGAGTAAAGCAAAAATAGACAAAAGCTATGCATTGTTTATTAAAGAGGGCCGCGATCAAAGCAGAACGATACAAATAATGCGATAAGCAAAAGGTTGGACTATTTAACGTGTCCGTTCCAGGGGCAAGCTGCGGAATAGTATGCGAAATAGGTATACTACTCGTGATAGAGACCACGTGGGAGTTCCGTAATGCGGCGTGGCTTGTCTGCTTCCCTGGTTCTTGCATCGTTTGTTCGGCAATTGAACTTCCGAATGGGCCTTCCGAAGAGTGGAGTCCTGAAAGTAAGAGAAAATTAAAAAATCGGCAGCTGTCGGAGTAAATAGCCATGGGTAGCCAAGCCGGCTTCCCCTGGCCCTTCTGAAAAAATTACGAGCCCGTCCGGCTCTCAAGAACCCAAGACATGGGGCCGCCTTCCCCTTGCCGGCTGTCACCCAGGCCGGCTTTCGGAAGGCGGCCCGACTTTAGCCCTCATGAAGAAAGCCACGGGAGGGCCGACTTCGAGGAAGCCGGCCGCGAGAAGGCCGACTCCAAGAAGCCGACTCGCATAAAGCAGTCGAGACCGTACCCTCAAAGTTTGCATCTACCTAGCGGCGATGAGACAGGGCGTGGCTACAGTGAAGCATGCCACCCCCAAATCCCGGAGCACGACCGGCACAGTGCGCCGTACGGGTGACCAAGACCCGCCCGGCGCAACACTGTCGCCATGTCGACCCTGACGTCATCCACGACGGATTACCAGCGCGGCCCATGGGCGGTGGGTCCCTTCGGGCAGAGAGACACCCGAAGGCGGCCACACCTCCCCCAGTCGGCCCAATAGAAAGCCGGCTCCCCGCAGCCGGCTTGCCATCTTCCTC
Source organism: Triticum urartu (assembly GCF_056163025.1). Lineage (NCBI taxonomy): Eukaryota > Viridiplantae > Streptophyta > Magnoliopsida > Poales > Poaceae > Triticum > Triticum urartu. The sequence goes on along the minus strand of NC_141875.1, from coordinate 324,794,885 downwards.
GAAGGAGACACCCCATTAAGGAGACAAGACGCGGTGAGGCTACAGTAATCGCCCGCCAGGCGGCGGTACTGTAGCCACGCCTACCACGACAAAGCCCATGTCACCAGAATAGAGCAACAGTAACCAGCCACCGATCGGGCCCTGCACAGTGGGGCCTGCCTGTCGACCAAGGAGCCGGCAGCCGGCGGGACCCACCAGTCGGCGGGCCCCAGCGGCCGGCGCAGAAGCCGGCGAGCGCAGTCAGAGACGGCTAGGCCCCGCGCCCAGTCAGATTACCATTGTACCCCCGGGGGGTAGGCCTATATAAACCCCCCGGGGCACCCATGCAAAGGGTTCGACCCTTAGCTAGTTTTAGACACCATACGAGGAGAAGAAGCAAGCTAGCCGTGCCCTTCTTCCTCCTTCCACCAAAACAGCTCAAGGAGCATTGTGTAGCTACTTGTCCATCTAGTGATCATGCGGAGACCCCGTAGAGCAGCAGTAGGGGTGTTATCTCCAGGGAGAGCCCCGAAGCTGGGTAAGATCCGCCGGCGTGCATGTCTTCGCCTCATCCTGTTTCCAGGCACCGGCGATGTCTTACTGGCTCCCACAATGATAAGCCACCCGTTGGCATATGTCGCACCTACCACCCGACATTTGGCGCCCACCATGGGGCCAGGTGCACCGTCGTCCGGAGACCTGTTCTGGATGGGAACCTTCTTTCTCCCCAGCGAGCGTAGCCAGCCAGGCACGCCCGATGGCGCTTGCCACGACGCGCTGCAAGGCGTCATCAGCATCTGCGCGGCGAGCAGCCTCGCCGATCTCCTCGACGAAACCCGCATCTCCGACGAGCTCGCCTCCGATGCGGGCACCGACCACCTCGCCAACCTCCTCGGCTAGCTCTGTGTCTCCGGCAAGCCCGCTGTGGATCTGGAGTCGGTTGGCTCCACCGACCCGATGCCTGTCGACTCCGACACGGCCTCCTTCGACACCTTCCCCACCAACGTCGTGATCTACAACGACCCGCTTCCTCGGACCGACGGCCGCGATACTGTCACCACCGAGGTGATGGTCATCGGCCACGGCGGCCTGGCCGACGAGAGCGCCCACGACGCCCCGCACGCGGCGGCCCACGACTTGTCCGTCCCCCTCCCGGATGATGCCGACGACGAAGCACTGGAGGCACGCCGCCTCGCCCTCCTCGCCGAGGGCCGGAGGCTGGCTTCCGTGAGACGCCTCTCTGAGGCCTACCAGCGCGAAGCTGACCGCGCCGCCTTCGGCACGCCGGCCCCGGCCGGGCCAAGCCGGGCCGGCGTCGTCAAGCAATGCGGCGCCGTCATCGCCGACACGCTGGGAGTCGACCGCCCGGTCTATGCCACTCCGCTAGAGAACCTGCGTGCCGCCCAGGCGGCCGTGGTAGAGCTGGATGGCTTGGAGGCCGAAGAACTTCCCGACATGACCCGGCGCATCCAGCAGCTGATTGACGTGGCCGCACGGTGGCACGAAGCCGACGCCCGCGCGGGAAGCCCTTCCCCGCGCCGAGATCACAGCGCGACGTCCCGGACGCCGACTACGAGCAACACCCGCGCGCGGCGCGAGAGAGAGCCGGCGGCCAGCCGAAGCCGGACCCGAATCTCAATCGAGTGAGACGCGGACGGCCATCCCCGAGCAATGGAATGGCGAGGCAACCCGCCTCCGCCTCGACCCTGTGGAGAGAGATACCCCACCCCGCCGCCAGTGGCACACCCGATACTCAGCGGCCGACTAGGTCGTCGCGAAGGAGTCGGCGAGAACGACGCTCGCCATCGGATCGACCGCCTAGCGCGATCCCTGGCGCTGGAAGAAGAAGACGATGTCGGCCCGGCTTGTTTCGGCCCCCGCATCCGCGACGAGCCCTCCCCCAAAGGGTTCTCGCTCCCAAGAGACATGCCCAAGTATAACGGCTCCGCGAAGCCGGAAGATGGGTTGATCGACTACTCTACGGCGGTCAGCATAGCCAATGGCAACCGACGCGTTGCCATGAAGTACGTGCCCCTCATGCTGCAAGGCACGACGCGGACCTGGCTCAACAGCCTCAAGCCTCTCAGCATCAACAGCTGGCTAGATTTCACCGAAGCTTTCGTCCGCAACTTCACCAGCACCTACAAGCGGGCTCCCAAGCCCAGACAGCTCTCCCTGTGCGTACAGGGCCCAGACGAGTCCACCCGCGACTACCTCACGCATTGGCCCGAGCTCCGCAATTCTTGCGAGGGGGTGCACGAGGTGCAAGCCATCGAATACTTCACTGCTGGATGCCGGGAAGGCACCCTCCTCAAGCACAAGCTCCTCTGCGATGAGCCGACTACCCTCGACGAGCTTCTGGACATAGCCGACAAATACGCCACCGCCGACTCTTTGATGAAGACCGAGCTCCGAGTAGACGCGTCCGGGAAAGTACTCAACCCGGCGCCCAAAACGCTGGCAGGGGATTCCGGCCGACGCCCACACCCGAACGACCACAAGTGCAAGGGCCCTGCGCCGCCTCCCGCCAGTCGGCAGGTGGCCACGGTCGAAGATGCGCTGCCTGAGGGGCGGCCCACGCCCAAGAAGCCCAAGGGCGGCCGGCCGGCTTGGCAGCCGGCTTTCTCCTACGAGCAAACTCTTGACGCCCCGTGCAAATTCCATAGCGGCGCGAAGCCGTCCAACCACACAACCCGGAAGTGCCATTGGCTCACCCGAATCTCCAAAGGCAAAGGGCTCGCGCCGCCTCTACCTGCCGGCCCGCCGCTTCCGGCTCCGCCGCCCCCGGCCGCATGGCCCGCAGTCGGAGCCGTGCACGACGAATTCCCCAACGAGCAAGCAACCTACATCGTCTTCACAAGCCAACTCGAAGACCGGTGCGGCAAACGCCGAGAGCACCAGGAAGTCAGCGTGGTCGCTGCCAACCCCGCCGGACACATGCATTGGTCAGAAAAGCCAATCAGCTGGAGCCGGGCCGACCACCCAGAGGTGATGCCGTCCCCCGGCTCTTATGTGTTGGTCCTGGAGGCCACCCTCGCGACTGACAGACGCGCTGCCCGCTTCTCCCGCGTGCTGATAGACGGCGGGAGCAGCATCAACATCCTGTACCGTGATACCCTGGAGAAGCTAAATGTCAAGACGAAGCAGCTCGTGCCAACTCGGACAGTGTTTCATGGCATCGTACCCGGCTTGTCCTGCGCCCCCATTGGCAAGATCAAGATTGATGTACTCTTTGGGGACAAGGAGCATTTCCGCCGAGAAGCAATCTGGTTTGAAGTGGTGGACCTGGAGAGCCCCTACCATGCGTTGCTTGGCCGACCCGCCTTGGCCAGGTTCATGGCCGTTCCCCACTATGCATACCTCAAGATGAAGATACCGAGTTCCAAGGGCGTCATCACCGTAGCCGGCGATTACAAGAAGTCTTCCGAGTGCGCTGCCGCCAGCAGCCGGCTGGCCGAGTCCCTTGTGATTGCCGAAGAGAAGAAGATGTTGGACCGGGTCGTGGCCATGGCCAGCAAGCAGCCGAACCAGTCCCCCGACTCCAAGGAGTATGACGCCCAAGGATCTTTCCAGCCGGCCAAGGAAACCAAGAAGATACCCCTTGACCCCGAGCACCCCGAGAGGTTTGCCGTCATCGGGGCAAGCCTGAACAGCAAATAGGAAGGCGAGCTCACCGATTTCCTCCGTGAGAATCGGGACATCTTTGCATGGTCCCCCAAGGACATGCCGGGTGTTCCGAAGGATTTCGCCGAGCACAAACTACACGTCCAAGAAGACGCGAAACCAGTCAAGCAGCCCCTCCGCCGACTTTCAGAGCAGAAGAGAAGGATTGTAGGGGAGGAGATAGCCCGACTTCTGGCAGTCGGCTTCATCATGGAAGTCTTCTTTCCGGAGTGGCTTGCAAACCCGGTCCTCGTGCTAAAGAAGAACAACAAGTGGCGCATGTGTATAGACTACACAAGCCTCAACAAGGCCTGCCCTAAGGATCCCTTTGCCCTGCCGAGGATTGACCAAGTGATAGACTCCATGGCCGGATGCGAGCTGTTGAGTTTCTTGGATGCTTACTCAGGATATCACCAGATAAAGCTAGACCCGGCCGACCGCCTGAAGACCGCCTTCATCACGCCATTTGGAGCCTTCTGCTACCTGACTATGACATTCGGCTTGAGAAATGCCGGTGCCACTTTTCAGCGTTGCATGCAGAAGTGCCTCCTCAAGCAACTCGGCAGAAACGCTCACGTCTACGTGGACGACATTGTGGTGAAGACGGAGAAGCGCGGCACCCTGCTGGAAGACCTCAAAGAAACATTTGAGAACTTGCGCCGTTTCCAAATCAAGCTCAACCCCGAGAAATGCGTGTTCGGAGTGCCAGCCGGCCAGCTCCTAGGCTTCCTGGTCTCCGAACGCGGCATCGAATGCAACCTAGTGAAGATCAAGGCCATCGAGAGAATGGCGATCCCCACCAAGCTTCGAGAAATCCAGAAGTTCACCGGATGCTTGGCCTCCTTGAACCGCTTCATCAGCCGGCTCGGAGAGAAAGCTCTCCCCCTCTACCGCCTCATGAAGAAGAGCACTCACTTCGAGTGGAATGACCAGGCCGACCAAGCTTTTCACGAGATGAAGAAGATGCTAGCCACGCCGCCTGTCCTAGCGGTGCCGACTGAGAAAGAGCCCATGCTCCTTTACATTGCCGCAACCAACCGGGTGGTCAGCCCCGTCATCATAGTCCAACGCCCAGAAGAAGGCCGAGCCCAGCCGGTCCAGAGGCCGGTGTATTATTTGAGCGAGGTGCTGTCCGCCTCAAAGCAGAACTACCCGCACTACCAGAAGATGTGCTACGGCGTGTACTTCACCGCCAAGAAGCTGAAGCCCTACTTTCAAGAGCATCCCGTCACGGTCGTATGCACCGCCCCGCTGGTCGAGATCATAGGCAGCCGGGATGCATCCGGCTGGGTGGCGAAATGGGCCATCGAGCTGGCCCCTTACACGATCTTCTACCAGCCCCGCACTACCATCAAGTCCCAAGCACTGGCCGACTTCCTCGTCGACTGGGCTGAGACCCAGTACCTGCCGCCGGCTCCCGACTCCACCCATTGGCGCATGCACTTTGACGGGTCCAAGATGCGCACCGGCTTGGGAGCCGGCGTCGTCCTTACCTCTCCCAAAGGCGACAAGCTCAGATACATGCTGCAGATCCACTTCGCCGCCTCCAACAACGTAGCCGAGTACGAGGCACTCATACACGGGCCCCGGCTTGCCAAGGAACTCGGCATCCGCCGGATCCTATGTTATGGCAACTCGGACTTGGTGGTTCAGCAATCATCCGGCGACTGGGACGCCAAGGACACAAACATGGCAAGCTACCGTTTCCTGGTTCAGCAACTCAGCGGATACTTTGAAGGATGCGAGTTCCTCCACGTACCACGAGCCGACAACGAGCCAGCCGATGGCCTGGCTTGAATAGGCTCCACTCGGCAAGCAATACCAACCAGCATCGCCCTACAACGCCTCCTCAAGCCGTCCATCAAGCCGTCTCCAGAGTCCGACTCCATCTTCATACCACCCGACCCCGACGTGGCCGGGTCCGGCTCGAAGAACCAAGCAGGCGACCCCGGGACTTCAGTAGTCGGCCCGGGGACTTCGGCAACCGGCTTGGGGACTGCCGCACCCGGCTCGAGGACTACAGTAGCTGGCGCGGGGACTGCTCCAACACAATAGCCGGCGGCCGACTCCAGCATTTCATCACCCAGCCTGCCCACCCTGGTGGCAGTAGCCACATTGGCAGTAGGAGAAGTCGCGGCTCCATCATGGGCTCAGTCCATCCTCAACTTCCTAGTAAACCAAGATCTGCCGGCTGACGAAATAGAGGCAAGACAAGTCCAACGTCGAGCCGGAGCATACACGATCGTCAACAGAGAACTCGTCAAGCGCAGTGTCACTGGAGTCCTCCAGCGGTGCGTCGAGCAGGAGAAGGGCATTGCAATCCTCAGAGATATTCACCAAGGAGAATGCGGCCACCATGCGGCTTCAAGATCACTCGTCGCCAAAGCTTTCTGCCATGGTTTCTTCTGGCCGACTGCTTTGGATGACGCCAAAGAATTAGTTAAATACTGCAAAGGCTGCCAACTCTTCAGCTCCAAGCAACACATGCCGGCTTCGGCACTCAAGGCCATTCCCCTCACCTGGCCTTTCGCCATTTGGGGACTGGACATGGTGGGCCCATTCAAGACGGCGCGCGGCGGCATGACGCATTTGCTCTTCGCCGTGGACAAGTTCACCAAGTGGATTGAGGCAAAGCCGATCAAGAAGCTGAATGGGCCGACTGCTGTGACATTCATCGCAGACATAACGACTCGGTACGGCGTGCCACACAGCATCATCACCGACAACGACACAAATTTTGCCAAAGGAGCCTTGGCACGTTTCTGCGCTGCGCAAGGTATCCAGCTGGACTTAGCGTCCGTTGCCCACCCGCAGTCATACGGCCAGGTCGAGTGAGCCAACGGCCGCATCCTCTCCGGCATCAAACCCCGACTGGTCGTACCACTGGAGCGTTCAGCCGGCTATTGGCTCGATGAGCTGCCGGCTGTCCTCTGGAGTCTGCGCACTACCCCAAACAAGTCAACCGGCTTCACTCCTTTCTTCCTCGTGTACGGTGCCGAGGCGATCATCCCAACTGACATCGAGTTCGACTCACCCCGGGTAACCATGTACACGGAGGCGGAGGCCAAGGAAGCGCGAGAAGACGGCGTTGACCTGCTGGAAGAAGGACGGCTGTTAGCCCTCAGCCGGTCTGCCATCTACCAGCAGGGTTTGCGCCGCTACCACACTCGGAAAGTCAAGCCAAGATCCTTCCAAGAGGGCGATCTTGTGCTCCGGCTGATCCAGCGAACAGCCGGCCAGCACAAGCTCTCGGCCCCTTGGGAGGGCCCCTTCGTCATCAGCAGAGCTGTAGGCAACGACTCCTACTACCTAATCGACGCGCAGAAGCCCAAGGCACGCAAGAGAGACGACTCCGGCAAGGAGTCGGAACGACCATGGAACGCCAACCTCCTTCGAAGATTTTACAGTTGAAATGCAGTATGTATCACACTAACTTTTGTACTAAGTACGAGACAATAGGCCCCCCGAGGAGGGCTCGGGGACTGCCATCTTTTATCTATGCATGAAAAGTATCATGCGTATGACCTTGTCTTTTCATTTACTTGTTCCGTCCGACACCGGGTTCGACTAGTCGGCCCGGGGACTGGCCGACTGGAGTTATATTAGAAGTCCTACCCGCGGTCAGACAAGTAGTGTGCCGACACCCAGGCTTAGCTCTTGCCAAAGTCACAGTTTGAAGAACCGGCTGTTCGGCTGGCAAGAGTCAAAAGCAGGAAAGGATGCACACACAAAAAATGGCTAGGGACCAACGGACTAATATAACGAAAGCCGGTTCGCCGCCTACCGCCGACCGACTACCAGAGTAGCCGGCCGACCGGTTTCCATTCACTTCACTTCAATCCAAGGAAGCTCGAGTACTTGCCTCCCCAAAAAGGGAAGGCGGCAAAGGAAAAAGCCTAAGGATAAAAAGCATACGCGAATGGAAACCAAACATGCACATAATAATATTTACATAAAAGACCTCCAAGAGGCCAGCATTCAACATAGTTTGATACACCCCTAGTGGGTGGAACTGCGAAAGCTCAAAAAAGATTCTTCAAAAGACAACAAGCAGGAAAAATAAGGATGGCAGGTCAAGCTGGCGGAGCGGCTGACGAGCTGGGCTGGTCGGTGGAGACGGTTGTGCCGGCTGAAGGAGTGGCCGGCTGGCGAACCTCGGCTTGATCACCGCCTCCCGCAGAGGGCACGCTTCGGCTCGCCTCGTTGCTGGAGGCACGGTCAGTCTGAGGCCGTCCGGTTGTTCCACTAGCCGGCTCGACGTCTTCACCGCCCTCTTCCTCGTCATCTTCGCCCTCGTCGCTAGAGGCGATCTCCTCGGCCGAGTCCTCGCCCATCGCCGGGTTCAGCCCGAACCACTCCTCCGGCTGGGCAACGCCATCATCATTAATTTCAGGCGCAAAGACGCTGATGTCGGTGCACTCGGCGATCGTTGAAGCGCGTTGGGCGATAGCCAGCCGCACCTCCTCTAGCTCCACGTCGGCCTCCAGCCGCCAAGTGCGCAGCTGGTCCAGGTTCAGCCCTGGGTACCAAGCGCGAAGGAACTCCAACGCCCGCCCGGCTCCAAGACGGGCCGCCGGCGCCTTCCAAGCTTCAAAACGGCCGACTGCGACCTCCAGCCAGTCGGCGGTCCGGCTTGGGGTGCGGGGGATCGTCTCGCCGAGCCAGAGGGCGGCCAGCACCTGCGCCCCGGCACGTTGGAGCTGGCGAATCATCCGGTGAGCCGGCTACAGCTGCGCTTGGACGGCCAAGAGCTGCTCCTCCAGCGTCCGATTTGCGTCTAGCGCGATGTTGACTCCCGCCTGACGGCGCGCCTCGCGATGAGCCTCGATGGTTTGGGCGGCGAGGGCGGAGTAGTCGGGAATGTAGTCTGCACAAGAAAACGGGCAGCAGCACAAGTCAGGCCAAAACCCCAGGCGACAAGGGGCAGGAGAGGAGCGAGGAAGGAGGCTTACCGTCGATCAAGTCCTCGATGCGGCCGAAGCCTTCATCCAGCGCCTGACGAGTCTCAGCCCAGCTCGCCGCCTCGGTCTCAAACTCTGCCTTCAGGGCGGCCTCGCTATCCTGCGCTTTATGCAGGGCCACCTTGTGGCTCTCCTCCTGGTCGGCCAGCCTCTTGGCCAGGCGGTCGCGCTCCTGGACCAAGGCAGCGTACTCAGTGTCCTTGGCGCGAAGGGCGGCCTGCGCCTCGCCGAGCTCCCTCCTCAAGTCAGTGTTGGCCCCTGCAAGAACGAAAGACAAAGAGAAAAAAACCAATAAGGAAAAGTCGTCAAGGAAGATCCGACCCGACTGCACAGCAGTCGGCCCGGATCTCGGGGACTACACCCAGTGGGTGCACTGACGCGCCCCCACAGGAGACAGACAAGATCAAGCACTTACTCCGGCTGTTGGCCAAGTCGTCGGTCTTCCGACCCAACTCCTGAGCCTGGGAGTTGAAGGCGGCAGCACGGGAATTATGATATTCCTAAAAAGTTTAGACAGAAAGCAAAAATAAGATAGTCGTCAAGAAAGATCCGACCCGACTGCTCAGCAGTCGGCCCGAATCTCGGGGACTACACCCAGTGGGTGCGCTGACGCGCCCCCACGGAAGAAATCAAGAGACCAGGGCGGTCAAGAATGAAAGACTTACCCGGATGGCGGCCCGCGTCGATAGGAACTCCTGGGTATACTGCTGCAGCAGGGCGGCTTGCGCTTGAAGCTGGCTCCGGACCTCTTAGGCCGCCACATTCAGCTCGCCAGTCCCCCCGCTGGGAGTCCACTCGGACGTGGCGGTGCTGGCCGCCTCCAGAGCCTCCGCCGACTGGCCGGCGCCCGCAACTCGGCGCGACTCTGGCGGAGCGACGCTTCCCCCTGCGTGCTGACGCGTCACCGGCTGCACCTCGAGGCCGGCTCCGAACTCCGGCTCACCCCCGGTCGGCTCCTCTGGCGCCACCGACGACTGGCCGTCTTGGCCCGCTCCGGTTCGCGCTGCCGGCGGCGCTCTCCCGCGAAGACCACGAAGAGCTCCCCCCTCTCCACCAGTGGCGGGTCTTGGACGATTTCCTCCGCCAGGGGCAATGGGGTGTCAGGGGCCACGGTTCGGAGGGGGATGGCGAGTAGCGGAGGCTGGTTGCACGAACCCTCTGCCTCCATTTCCGCGGTCGCCGCCTCCGCCTGGGCCTTGGCCGCCGCGTCGGCCCGCTCCTTCGCCGCCTGAGCGGCCGCCCGCTCCGCCGCCTCCCTCTCTTCCCGCGCCTCACGGGCGTTCCACTCTGTGGCCTCCATGAGGTCGGCGCGGGGATCCACGCGGCGGGGGCCTGAAGACCCCCCAATCAGCCCAACCACGGAGCCGCCCGGGCCCCGCTCGAGGGAAAGTGGCGCCCTGTCCAGCATGCGGAGAAAGGTCAGGAAGAATGTTCAAACAAAAGAAAACAATAAAAAGCATGCGTACAAGCAATCGACGACTTACGCTGAGACCGCCTGAGGCTGCTTCACCGCTTTCCGGAAGCGGGCCGCCTTCGCGGCCGCCTCGTCTCGTTTGGTCGCTGCGGCGGAGGCTTTGGACTTCTTCGGCCGACTGCCGAAGAGGGTTGACGCGGACCGGCGCTTCTGTGCGCCGCTGCTGGCAGCCTGCGCGGTGGACGAGCCCGCGCCTTGATGGTCGGCCGCCGGCTGGCGACGCGGGGCGACTTCGGCTTCAGCATCATCCGGCCAGTCCTCGAAGCTGGCGGTGAGCCCTGTGCCTCCGGGCTCGGCGTTGTCCCCCACGACGGCGTCTTCCATGGCGGCCGCCCCCAAGTCCGGGTCGTCAACGTCGTCCATCGTGCGGTCGGGGGCGTACTGGCGCTCTATCCCTGCCGCCCTGGTCGGTGGCGGAAGAAGGGGGTTCTGCCAAAAAGAACCGACTGATCAGAAGCCGGCCGTCATGAGGCCGGCTATCAACAAAAAAGAAGAAAGAGAGGAAAGCTTACCACAGACGGAGGGTTGGCACGAGAATACGGCGCCTTGCCGTACCGCCAGTCGTCAGCGAGCTTGCAATTAGCGATGTAATTAACCATGAGCGACACCTCCGCGTGAGGCATCTCCCAGGTGCTCAGCCGGCTTGGGTCGAAGCGGCCGCTCATCTGGCACATCATATGGGGGCGGCTTTGGAGAGGAAGAATCCGGCGTTCCACAAAGGCAGCCACCAAGTCGGCCCCGCGCAGGCCTTCCGACTGGATCATCACCCGAAGCCGGGAGATGGCAGCGTTCCCGGCCTGAGACAGGGACCTGGACCGGAAGCTCCATGAGGGCTGCCTCCCAGCCGGCGGGCCGGCTACGTAAGCCGGCAGGTTGACGTGGTCTCCTTGCGGGGCGGCGTTCTTCACGTAGAAGTACGACTTCTGCCAGACCTTCACCGACTAGATTAGGGGGATGGGCGGGAACGGATTGTTCTCGACTGACCTCCTCATGGCGATGTAGGCCCCGTAGGGGGTGGGCACGCCGGCGACGACGGTGCCGAGTTTGCTTTGGAAGAATTCTCCCCAGAGCTCCAGCGTGGGGAGCACCCCCAAGAAGCCTTCACAGAGAGAGACGAAGGCCGACGGCAGCATCACCGCATTGGGCGTGAGGTGATGCGGCTGGAGGTTGTAGAACTCGAGGAAGGAGCGCAGGAATCTGCTCGCAGGAAGGCCGAAGCCGCGCAGGAAGTGCGAGCGGAAGACGACCCGCTCGCCCTCCTCCGGCGCCGGCGAGATCTCCTTCTCCGGCGCCAGGCGGACCCGCACGAGGTTGGCGCCGGGCAGGCGCCGAGTCTGGCAGAGGAACTCCACATGTTCCTCGTTGACGTTGGAGCCGTCCCACGAGCTCGATAGCGCCATGGGAGCAGGGCGATGTGGAGGTGCTGCGATGGGAAGCTGCGACGACAGCGAGAGGAAGAAGAAGGAAGACGAGGAGGGACGGAGTGGGGGAGAGCGAGCGAACCTCTGCCTCTCCCCCTCCTCCCCCTACTTGTAGGCTCGCGTGGCGGAGCCGAGGAAGCGTGGCGTGGGGGAACGTGGGGATCGATCGTGCCCACTCCCCCACGTCCTGCGTTTACTATGCCCTAACGGCGAAATAAAGTTGCCACAGGAAGGCGAGCAGTCCACCTGGGCCGCAGAGGATCAGCGCTCGGGCCGAGGCCAAGGAGTGGCGGGCCCGGGCCTGCGGCGGCGTCCCGTCGCGCGCGTGCACTGGCAGGTTTTCGCCGCCACGTGGCCCACAGGAGGGCCCGCAGTCAGCACGCGGGTCAACCACCATCCCGTCTACAAGACACAGGAGCTCTCTGAAATCGGCCTGCACCAGCAAAGCCGACTCCTCAGGGTAAGAAGCTGACCAAGCTTCTCGTCCCTCTGTCCGCCTCGAAGCTCGATCAGCTTCGGGGACTACTGTCGGAGTAAATAGCCATGGGTAGCCAAGCCGGCTTCCCCTGGCCCTTCTGAAAAAGTTACGAGCCCGTCCGGCTCTCAAGAACCCAAGACATGGGGCCGCCTTCCCCTTGCCGGCTGTCACCCAGGCCGGCTTTCGGAAGGTGGCCCGACTTTAGCCCTCATGAAGAAAGCCACGGGAGGGCCGACTTCGAGGAAGCCGGCCGCGAGAAGGCCGACTCCAAGAAGCCGGCTCCCATAAAGCGGTCGAGACCGTACCCTCAAAGTTTGCATCTACCTAGCAGCGATGAGACAGGGCGTGGCTACAGTGAAGCATGCCACCCCCAAATCCCGGAGCACGACCGGCACAGTGCGCCGTACGGGTGAACATGACCCGCCCGGCGCAACACTGTCGCCATGTCGACCCTGACGTCATCCACGACGGATTACCAGCGCGGCCCACGGGCGGTGGGTCCCTTCGGGCAGAGAGACACCCGAAGGCGGCCACACCTCCCCAGTCGGCCCAAGAGAAAGCCGGCTCCCCGCAGCCGGCTTGCCATCTTCCTCGAAGGAGACGCCCCATTAAGGAGACAAGACACGGTGAGGCTACAGTAATCGCCTGCCAGGCGGCGGTACTGTAGCCACGCCTACCACGACAAAGCCCATGTCACCAGAATAGAGCAACAGTAACCAGCCACCGACCGGGCCCTGGACAGTGGGGCCTGCCTGTCGACCAAGGAGCCGGTAGCCGGCGGGACCCACCAGTAAGCGGGCCCCAGCGGCCGGCGCAGAAGCCGGCGGGCGCAGTCACAGACGACTGGGCCCCGCGCCTAGTCGGATTACCATTGTACCCCCGGGGGGTAGGCCTATATAAATCCCCTGGGGCACCCATGCAAAGGGTTCGACCCTTAGCTAGTTTTAGACACCATACGAGGAGAAGAAGCAAGCTAGCCGTGCCCTTCTTCCTCCTTCCACCAAAACAGCTGAAGAAGCATTGTGTAGCTACTTGTCCATATAGTGATCATGCGGAGACCCCGCGGAGCAGCAGTAGGGGTGTTATCTCCACGGAGAGCCCTGAAGCTAGGTAAGATCCGCCGGCGTGCATGTCTTCGCCTCATCCCATTTCCAGGCACCGGCGATGTCTTACTGGCTCCCACAATGATAAGCCACCCATTGGCATATGTCGCACCTACCACCCGACAGCAGCCCTTGGTGCGGTTTAAGCCGTGTTTCGGGCGTGCCGTGATGGTGCCCCTCCCCCTGTACCCATGGTATTTCTAGAGCATAGTTATGTACGCGAAGTACTGGTATCGCATTTTTGCGAGGGCTGGGGTTGGGGCCGCATTGCTATGCCTGCTCGGGTCATGCCAGGCAGTCTTGTTGTAGGTTACTCCGGGCGCGCTAGACGGTGTCAGGTCGTTTAATGGCCGGACTGGAGAACTTCCTCGAGAGGCTGCTTTGTACTTCTGCTGCAAGGGCCGCCGTGTGCTCCTCCGTAATTACTCCTTGAGGGCCTGGCATTTTGAGCTTAAGGTATGCGTAGTGCGGTACCGCATTGACCTTGGCGAATGCGGTTCGCCCAAGCAGTGCATGATAGCCACTGCGGAATGGGACTATGTCGAAGATTAATTCCTCGCTTCGGAAATTATCCGGAGATCCGAAGACCACTTCAAGTGTGACTGAGCCTGTACAGTTGGCCTCTACACCTTGTATTACGCCTTTAAAGGTCGTTTTGGTGGGCTTAATCCTCGACGGATCTATGCCCATTTTCCACACTGTATCCTGGTAAAGCAGGTTCAGGCTGCTGCCGCCGTCCATAAGGACTCTAGTGAGATGAAATCCGTCAATAATTGGGTCTAGAACCAATGCGGCGAATCCTCCATGACGGATGCTAGTGGGATGGTCCCTTCGATCAAAGGTGATCGGGCAGGAGGACCATGGGTTGAACTTTGGGGCGACTAGCTCTACCGCGTATACGTCCCTTAACGCGTGCTTCCGCTCCCTTTTGGGGACGTGGGTTGCGTATATCATGTTCACCGTCCGCACTTGTGGGGGAAAACCCTTCTGTCCACTGTTGTTCGACGGCCGAGGCTCCTCGTCGTCATCGCTATGCAGCCCCTTGTCTTCATTTTCGGTGTTTAACTTGCCTGCCTGTTTGAACACCCAACAATCCCTATTGGTGTGATTGGCCGGCTTTTTGGGGGTGCCATGTATCTGGCACAAGCGGTCGAGTATTCGGTCCAAACTGGACGGGCCCCTAGGATTCCTTTTGAATGGCTTTTTCCGCTGACCTGATTTAGAGCCTCTGAATCCAGCATTAACTGCCTTATCCTCAGCATTGTCGTCGTTAATGCGGCGCTTCTGCTTGTTGCGACGCGACCTGCCACTACTGTCCCTGGTATCCGAATTACCAGGGTTCTTGGTCATATTGTTGCTACGAGCAAGCCAGCTGTCTTCTCCTGCGCAAAAGCGGGTCATGAGTGTCGTGAGTGCTGCCATAGACTTCGGCTTTTCCTGTCCAAGGTGCTGGGCAAGCCACTCATCACGGATATTGTGCTTGAAGGCTGCTAGGGCCTCAGCGTCCGGACAATCGACTATTTGATTTTTCTTTGTTAGTAACCGTGTCTAGAATTGCCTGACCGATTCCTCTGGCTGCTGAATTACGTGACTTAGGTCATCAGCGTCTGGGGGTCGCACATAAGTGCCCTGGAAATTGTCGAGGAATGCGGCTTCCAGGTCCTCCCAACAACTGATTGATCCTGTTGGCAAGCTGTTAAGCCAATGCCGAGCTGGTCCTTTAAGCTTGAGTGGGAGGTATTTGCTGGCGTGGAAATCCTCGCCGCGGGCCATGTGGATATGAACGAGATAATGCTCGATCCATACCGCATGATCTGTTGTGCCATCATATGATTCGATATTTACGGGTTTGAAACCCTCAGGGATTTGATGATCCATTATTTCGTCTATGAAGCATAGTGGGTGTGCGACGCCTCTGTAGTGGGCTATATCACGACATAGCTCCAATGAGCTTTGTCTACTGTGTTCGGCCCTGCCGAGTTTGTGGCCGGCGTGACGGTTACCGTCTCGAGCCGTGGGGCGCCCACGCGATCCGTAGATCGATCTTGTTTGCCTTGCCTTGTCTTCCAACATATCTCATAAGTCCGGTGCATATTCCCGTGCCTTGGTACGAGGTGCGGCTTGAGTGGAGGGCCGAGAGGCCTCTCTGTCGCGACCACGAGGTGGCCAGTCGGCGGCATCAAGTGCTTCCTCCTCTAATCGGGGTAGCAACCTGCGCTTTGGGTAGCTCTTGGAGGGGCGTTCGAGTTTATGCTCTTCGGCCGCAAGGACTTCAGTCCATCTGTCAACTAGCAAATCTTGATCAGCTCTAAGCTGTTGCTGTTTTTTCTTGAGGCTTCTTGCCATGGCCATAAGCCTGCGTTGAAAACGCTCTTGCTCGACGGGATCCTCTGGCACGACGAATTCGTCATCGTCGAGGCTTTCCTCGTCTTCGGAGGGAGGCATATAATTATCGTCCTCGAGCTCTCTGTCTGCCGCTCTCTCATGAGGGCTGGTTTCTCCATCCTCCTGTGCTAAATCTTGCTGGAGGGGGTTTTCTTCGGCACTTTCCGGAGTATTATTATCTCCCGTGCTGGAATCACCGTATTTGTTTAGGCGGGATTTTGAGCGGCGCCGCTGACGCCGGCGCTTAGGCTGTTTCTTGGAGGGGTCATCCTCCGCTGTTCCATCGCCATCTCCTTCTTTTGGGGTGTCCACCATGTATATGTCATATGACGAGGTGGCTTTCCTGTAACGCCCTCGATGCGGCTATATCTCCTACGTGTCGAGGCACGACTTAGAGGCATAACCGCATTGAAAGCAATGTCGCAAGTTAGGCAATCTTCACAACATCCCATGTAATATATAGATAATAAAGGGGGAGATACATAGTTGGCTTACACTCGCCACGTCAATCAAAGTACATAAATAGCATTACATCGTCCAATCACTCATGGCGAGACTTCGGCGCCAAAATAAAAGAACAACCCAACATGCGACACGGTCCCGATCGCCCCAACTGGGCATCACTACTGATCATCAAGGAAAGACACATAGTAACGGTGTGAGTCCTCGTTGAACTCCCACTTGAGCTCTAGCGCGTCATCTGGAACGGAGTCATCAGGCCCTGCATCTGGTTTGGAAGTAATCTGTGAGCCACAGGGACTCAGCAATCTCGCACCCTCGCGATCAAGACTATTTAAGCTTATAGGTAAGGCAAGATAAATATGTGGAGTTGCAGCAAGCGACTAGCTTATATGGTGGCTAACCTGTTCGCAAAAGAGAGCGAGAAGAGAAGGCAAAGCGCGAAAGAAAAACTAGAGAACAACCTGCGCAAGCATTACTCCAACACCGTGTTCACTTCCGGTACTCCGCCGAGAAGAGACCATCACGGTAACACACACAGTTGATTCATTTTAATTAAGGTAAGGTTCAAGTTATCTACAACCGGACATTAACAAATTCCCATCTGCCCATAACCGCGGGTACGGCTTTTGAAAGTTCAAATCCCTGTAGGAGAGTCCCAACTTAGCCCATGACAAGCTCTCACGGTCAACAAAGGAATACACCTCCTCCCGAGACATTCCGATCAGACTCGGTATCCCGGTTCTACAAGACACTTCGACAAGTTAAAGCAAATCCAGCAACACCGCCCGAATGTGCTGACAAATCCCGATAGGAGCTGCACATATCTCGTTCTCAGGGCACACTCAGATGAGACTAGCTACGAGTAAAACCAACCCTCAAGTTTCCCCGAGGTGGCCCCGCAGGCAGCTCGGTCGGACCAACACTCATAGGAGCACTGGCCCAGGGGGGGCTTAAAATAAGATGACCCTCGGGCTCCAAAAACCCAAGGGAAAAAGAGGCTAGGTGGAAAATGGTAAAACCAAGGTTGGGCATTGCTGGAAAAGGTTTATTCAAGGTGAACTATCAAGGGGTTCCCATTATCACCCGACCGCGTAAGGAACGCAAAATCCGGGAACATAACACCGATATGACGGAAACTAGGGCGGCAAGAGTGGAACAAAACACTAGGAAAAAGGCCGAGCCTTCCACCCTTTACCAAGTATATAGATGCATTAAGATAACAAGATAATATAATGATATCCCAACAAGTAAATAATGTTCCAACAAGGAACGGTCTCCAATCTTCACCTGCAACTAGCAACGCTATAAGAGGGGCTGAGCAAAGCGGTAACATAGCCAATCAACGGTTTGCTAGGACATGGTGGGTTAGAGGTTTGACATGGCAATTTGGGAGGCAAGATAAGCAAGTGGTAGGGATCGTAGCATAGGCATAGCAAAAGAGCGAGCATCTAGCAAAGCAAAGATAGAAGTGATTTCGAGGGTATGATCATCTTGCCTGCAAAGTTGTCAGAGTTGACTGGATCCTCGAAAGCAAACTCAACGGGCTCCTCGTTAGCGAACTCGTCTCCCGGCTCTACCCAAACAAGACAAACAAGCAAACGGAGCACAATCAACCATGTGCAAAGCTCAATCAACATGATGCAAACATGGTATGCTATGCGGGATGCGATATGCGATGCATATGCAAGATTTGACAAGGAATGAATGAACCTGGACTCAACATGGAAATCCAAGTGTGCCACTGGAAAGGTGAGATGAAATCGCTTGAAAACGATATAAAGATCACCGGAATCGAAATCATGGTTTGGAAATGGCAAGCAATTCAAATATGGCACTGGTCTGCGATATACAGCAAATAGCCATCTAAATGCAACGAGATGAACATGCTACAACACCCAAACATGACAAAAAATACATGGCAGGGATCCATTCATGATGCTTAACAAAAGATGAACACTGAGCTACGGCCAATTCATCCATTAACAGGTTCAAACAAGCATGGCAAAAATGCATTTGGTAAACAGATTTCAGACTTTCTGAAATTAACACTTGTTTGGAATTTCAGATCAGGTAGCACACTTTGGAGCATGAAAACTATATGCTACAGGACCTGAACATGGCAAAGTAAACCATGGCATGGAGCTACTCAAAGAGCTTAACAAAAGTCCCTTAGTGACCTTGAGCCAAATGGGATCAGAGAATACATTTGCAAGCATGTGAACATGGCAAAAACATAATCAGATCAGACTTGGTGAAAACTGGAGCATGCAAAATCAGATATCAAGTAGGCATGTTTACGAGCTCGATGCACTCACTACGGAGCAATTCATGACAATCTAAGCATACACCCATCAAGAATACACATTATACAAGCTAGACATGGCAAGAACAATAACATAGCATGCACGGATCAACTACAACATCCTCGGCAAAATCGCTAAAAAGTAGAGAATCTACCCAGATTCACGAAATAGCAAAAGTAGAGCTCGATTTACTCAAGCTAGGGTGCTCCATAATTGCAAACAAAGACATGGATGGATAGAACACTACAAGATTAACAAAACATCCTTACTGATCATCCTCAAAAGAGGCATGGATCACTAGGAAACAACATGAACACATGGCATATTGAGATAAACAGATCAAGGACTTAGTGGAATTGCTACGTCCCTGAAATTGAACATATAAAGGATGAGCAAGTGCGTCCAACTAGCGGCACCAGCCACGTCTCCTTTTATTCGCGCGTCCTCTCCTCTTCCTTTCCCCTCGCTCGCTTCCTCCTCCGTCACCCGCAGAACCCTAGCCACCTTCTCCCGCAGAACCTCAGCCGCCTCCTTTCCCTCTCCACCCAGCCGCCCCCTCCTTGACGGCCTCCGCCTTCTCCCTCTCGCCCAGAGCAGGGCGGCCGCCCCCCTCTTCTCCGGCCGCCCGAGCACCTCCCCGGGAAGCAGCATGTTCTCATGGTGCGGTGGTGCTGCTGGGAAGAAGGAAGGGGTCAGCCGCGTCCCTGGGGTGCCGGTGGAGCCGCCCCTCTGCGAGATCCGGCCACGGAGAGAGCCATGGTG
Organism: Triticum urartu; assembly: GCF_056163025.1. NCBI lineage: Eukaryota > Viridiplantae > Streptophyta > Magnoliopsida > Poales > Poaceae > Triticum > Triticum urartu. The sequence goes on along the minus strand of NC_141875.1, from coordinate 324,775,894 downwards.
ACCCAGCTGGTGGAGCTGCTCCTCTCAAGCAGGTGCACACACTCTTGTTCTCTTCCTAATTTCCCTCCTCCTTCCAGTGTATATGTTTGTGCATATTTTGTTTCTGTACGCCTAGAAGGTGTTCGATGAAAGTCTTAGTAGGCTGGAGGGAAGGAGTGCTCTACGTAACCATGTGATTTCATTCTTCCAAAAACCGCCTAACGGTGTTTGATGAATGTCCTAGAAGTCTAGAGGAGAGGAGTGATCTATGTATGTGATTTCATTCTTAAAAAAAAATCAGTTCCAGTCAGTTATAACAAGATGATTTTGTGATTAATAAGAATCCATGAGGTAAAAAAAGTGTAAAGAACAAAAAAACTATCCGATCAAAACATTAGTTCCAGTCAATCATAGCAAGAATCCGTGTGGTAGATATTTGCTTCTATCTTGTGGGGTTCTCGACCCATAAACTAGCATTTGGTAGCTTGATTTCCTTCCCTTCTCGATAGGACTGTAAGAGACATGAAATTGTACATATTTTGTTTCATCACCAGGATATTTTTGGGTTCGCTTATGTTCTATTTGATCTTTTCCAAACACGGATAAGAAAAGACAACTGAAACATATGTTCACTAAAATGCATGCCTTTCTTTTCCATGAACCAATCAATTTTTAATAAGAGTTGCATGAGAGAAAAAAGGGAGCATGAACCATATATTTTCCTTTTGATCTTTGATGGCAAACTGAAAATCCTTGCGTATAATTTGTTGGGAGTCTCGTTAGCCTATGATGTGATGTGGCTGCCGTTGGAAATTTATTCTGTCTATCCCGAGGATACTATATTAAGCTTGAAATTAATCCTTTAGAGTATTGTTCATGTTTTGTTGTTTCTTTCTTTAGGTGGCATCCTCTTGGAACTGTTATGCATCCGCCCGTGAAAAAAAATCCGGTCCAAAATTATGTGGCATACAGTTTCCCAAAAACTTGTTTGAATTTATCTAATGTTAGTAGCAACAATCTTGATATGATGCTTGAAAGTAAATTAGTTTGAGTTATCTATTTTATGTTCTATGCTTTGTAGACAAAAATACAGATGATCAGTGCTATATATAATCATGTGGTATAAATAAGATAATTAAGCTATATATTTTTGTTCTTCAACCTCCTTTCAGTTTCAGATGGCCAACCATTAACTGTTAGAGATGAGAAGTACCTAATGCAAGACCAAAGGTGGGGTTCTGATGGTTTTGCTGGATGGCTGCAGCTAATCGAGTGGTGTGAGACCCCTCTTGTGTCCCCAAGACATTGGTCCATGCTTCTTATTTTTGGATGCGTGCCGCTGACAAGCAGAATTCTTGTTTTTGCAGCTACGCACAACAAGATTTTACACGTAAGATGTTTGCTTACATTCCCACCTTCAGTGCCTTGTACAACTGCTACTTTCCATCTCACTTTTTCCTGCAATGTGCCATGTTCAGAGTTGTCAATGTCGACCTCACTTGATATCTTTTGGTTTTGTTACGAGAAGATCAAGATCTTTGATAAGATAGTAATGACACTTTGTTCTGCAACTCTAGGAATGAATGAAACTTCAAGACCCTATTGAACATGCACTCAATTTAGCCACAAAGAAACATAAGAACAATTGTGTTGGGCAACCTCACCCACAGGAGGAAAATCTCACAGTTTGGATGAGGATCTATAGTCCAAAAGTTGGTCAGGTCCTGATGGATTGAGAAGGTGAATAAATCTATTCTTGTGATTGGTTTCTTTGTGCTTTTGTTTCAATTGATTTAAGAGGTGAGAAACCTTGAGATTTCTGAATGTTTTTTCTAGTATAGTTGATCTTGGTTTTGGACAGACTCATGTTTGATAAGCCTTGTGTTTTGTGTGTTCTGGCCAAGGAGTGGAGAGGTTTAGGGACCATTATACTTATCTTCATGCAACTATCTGTATGTTTATATTTGTTAGCTATAGAAGTCTTTGTACTCTTTGGCCGTTTAGTTAGTTCTGAAGACAGATGGTGAATTGATTTTGCAACTACAGTGGTTAGAAAATGATTTTTTGTAATTGTTGACCGTTTAGTTAGAAATGTGTCAACAATCTGTGATGTATAAAGATTGCACTGATCATTAGATTCTATAGTTTTGGGTTAAAAAGAGTCTCGGCTTTGATCTTCAGTTTGATACAAATTTTGCAGCTTTGCAGCCCATGACATGCTTGAATTTTGGTACATGTAAGATGTTAGATTATCCATTTTTATTATTTTTATACACTGTCTTCTTTGCTTTCACTTACCAAGTACCTTCCTTATGGAACCTTTGCTCTCAACCTGTATTAATTTACTTTACCCTTACAACCTAAGTATCTTTGCTTTCAACCTGCATTATTATTACTATCTCCAATGCAAGATAAACATATATCTTTGCTTTCACTTACTGGGTACCTTCCTTACTGTACCTTTGCTCTCAACCTGTATTAATTTAAAACTGAGGGAGATTGAGTAGGAGTGCCTTTTTTATATAAAATGGATTCAACAACCAACTTTAGCCAAGAACAAACCATCAACAAGGAAGTGTAACCTGGGATAGGCGTGCAGAAATCCTTGAGAAAAGACACAAATCACACTGAAATGCTACTTTTCAGGGATTTATTATGGTTCGTCAAATTTTCATTACAAAACTAAAAATGGTTATGGACAGAGGAAGTTCATTTTCGCATTTCACTTCACTATACAATTTAAAATTTTTGTTGAAAGAAGAGTGAGTTCAGCCATGAACATGCATGATTATATAATTACATGCTTGCACCTCAACGACAATCGACGTTTGCTGGACCTATGAGTTTCTTTGGTCTGATGAGTTCATTCCTGTTTGTTTTGCAGGTTCTATGATATCGTGATTTCTTCCATCTCTGTTCTATTCATCAAGCTTTTCTCATTTCAAAAGGAGAATCCCTGCAGGGCAGCCACACATGATCCCACTCCCCAGTTTATTCGTTCATGGCACATCAGCTCTTTCACCCACTTGACCCAGCGATAAAACAAAGGGTTCAGTTCACGCAGTCATGTCCAAAGTAGCCTCACTCCCTTGTATTCCCTTGCAGGACTTGATCCGCTGTCACTCTCCGACTTATTATCATTCAAGATGGAGGTTTTACTTTCCATCTTCAGCAACTTGTTAGATTTGGTAATTGAGGTCACGAGTGCAAAAGTAATACAGCCATGCCAAACAAATCTGAGCCATTCATGTCATCCTGCTCCTCATTCATTTCATTCAAAATTAAATCAGAAAAATTGTGGATGTTATTGTGGCATCAATACGGCTTCATTCCGCTTGATCTGGCATGGCAGAGCTCAATCTTCATCATGAATGCCTATATGTATTTATTAATATCTTTTATTGTTTGTGTTTAGTGAATAAAAACTGCAGTAGATTCCCACCTCTTATTATGGATGCACAAGTGCTTCACAATGTTTCCGTTGCTGATATCTTTGCCCTGTCTGTCTAGGTTAAATGTCAGTGCTTCATATTGCGCCTTTTACTTTGCACGATCTAACAATGCATGCCAGACTTCTGATAATTATACAATAGTATGCAGCAGTGCTACTAAGGCATGCTGAATGCGGAGTTTTATTTCATTTATGTTAGTACCCATGCGAATATTGAATTGTTTTACTTTGATGGTTTAACACATGTCATAATATAGTTGGTAGTTAGGAGAAGGCATTAATCTTTTTGTTTCTTTAGCAAATACTCCCTCCGTTTCAAAATAGATGACTCAGTTTAGTACAAAGTTGAGTCATCTATTTTGGAACGGAGGGAGTAGTTCTCATGTTACAGGGTGCGTGGACAAACAGATGCAAGGGGCATTGTTTCACACAACACCCACACCAATGACCACTGGACGAGTGAAGCAAAAGGACTTGTGAACAACATGAAAAAGTTTCGGCCATATTTTGATTACACGGAAATATGCCTTTGATGAATCTGTGTTATTATTTAGTGACCGGTTGTGTTTAGCAACTTCATCGTATATATCAAAATTACTACTCCCTCCATTCGAAAAAGCTTGTCCTTCAAATGGATGTATGTAGCATCAAGTTAGTGCTAGATACATCCATTTGAGGAACAAACTTGGGACAAGCTTTTTCAGACGGAGGGAGTATATGATGTAATTGACCACTATCACTAAGAAGTGCTCCTGGACACAATGCTCTATATTATCATGTCTTTACTGCATTTTATTGTGCCGCCTGCGTATATAGCTACTTGAATCTTCTAATTGCAAACTCAAACATTTGCATTTTGTTCTTTGTTTCAGTTGGGCCTTTATGTCAATTTTATCAGTTTCATACATTATAGATGAGAAAAAAATATATTTTTATACAGATCCACGATGCTTCGCAAAAGAGCATACCTCAACATCGTCTGCTACCAAAATAACTAAGTAATCTCTTTTAGTTCTTGCTTCAAATTTGTCTCGCGCGCCAAATGGCGCGACAGGTCATCTAGTCAACATTAACGAATGCACCACATTGCAAGCTTGTGCTAGTCACCACACACATCACAAAAATACATGGGTTGCACCTCTGGAAAGATGGCAAAGCATATGACAAGACATATGTAGAGCTCAGGGGCATATCATGCACACAATAATCATGGCAAAAATGACAAAATATCTAATTGGAGCAGCAGATCTGACAATGATCTCAAATAGAATTCTTCCAACAGCATTTAGGGAATAAAGATGAACTCAAATGAAAATGATGCAATGATATGAAATGATGTACTCTCTGAGATGAACATTTTGATATGCTATATGCCCAAAACGGAGCTACGGATGCAAAGTTACGGCACGACGAACATAGCAAAATAATTAGGGTTTCGGGGCAAAAGTCAACCGAGGTGGATCTCAGATCCAGATCCGGATCTTGCTGGAGTTACTGTTCATGTGCGGAAAACGAGGATTGTCGGCCGGACTTGGAGCTCGAGGTCGCCGGGGAACTTGCCGCGAGGAGCCGGTCGGAGGAGGAGGCACGGGGCCGGAGGAGAATTCGCCGGCGGAGGTCCGGGCGGCGCGGCACCGGTCGGGAGGCGGCGGGGCCGGTCCGGCGAACTTGTGGCCGGCCGGCGTCGACGGCGGGCGGCGGCGCCGGGCGCCTCGGGCGGTCGGACACGAGGAGGATGGCGGCGGGCTCGCGGGCGTGAGGCGGTGCGAGGAAGCGGGCCGGGCGGCGGCGTGGTGAAGTGGGGACCGGCCCTGGACGCGTGGCGCGCCCTTATTGGACGAGGGCTGCGGCGGCGAAATGTCCGGCCGGAACAGACATGTCCGGGGCGGCGGATCTGGAACTTTAGGGTTTCGGGGGGAAGAAGAAGAAGAATTTCGGAGGGGTTTTTTAAATAGGCATAGAGGAGCTAGGAGAGTCCAAATGAGGTGCGGTTTTCGACCACGCAATCGTGATCGAACGCTCTAGAGGATGGAGAGGGTTTTGGAGGGTTTTGGGCCAAAATGAAGTGGTGTTGGGCTGCAACACACACGAGGCCTTCTCGGTCCCCCGGTTAACCGTTGGAGCATCAAACGAAGTCCAAATGGTACGAAACTTGACAGGCAGTCTACCGGTAGTAAACCAAGGCCGCTTGGCAAGTCTCGGTCCAATCCGGAAATGTTTAATCCCCACACGCGAAAGAAAGGTCGAAATGACCACCGGAGGAGAACGAAGCGCCGGAATGCAAAACGGACAACGGGGAAAATGCTCGGATGCATGAGACAAACACGTATGCAAATGCAATGCACATGATGACATGATATGAGATGCATGACAACGACAACAACACACGGAGACAAAAACCCGAAACCGAGAAAATAAAATAACTTAATGCCGGAAATGGCAAGAGTTGGATTACATATTAGGTAAAACATATCCGGGGTGTTACAACACTCCACCACTAGGAAAGGATCTCGTCCCGAGATCTAGGACTGAAAGAACGCCAGGTACTCAGAACGGAGGTGATCCTCGCGTTCCTAGGTAGCTTCATGGTCGGAATGGTGTGACCACTTGACTTTGAGGAATTTGATTGACTTGTTGCAAGTCTTGCGTTCAGTCTCTTCAAGAATAGCAACGGGGTGCTCACGATAAGAGAGATCTTCTTGGAGCTCAATGTCTTCGAAGTTGACGGTGCGATCAGGAGTCTTGAAGCACTTGCGGAGCTGAGAGACATGGAACACGTCATGCATATTTGCAAAGTTTGAAGGAAGCTCGAGTTGATAGGCAAGATCGCCTCTCTTGCTGACGATCTTGAAAGGTCCCACGTATCTAGGGGCAAGCTTCCCTTTGATACCGAAGCGACGAGTACCTTTCATTGGAGAGACGTGGAGGTAAACATGATCTCAGATCTTGAAAGCCGAATCATGGTGCTTACTATCATAGTAGCTCTTCTGGCGGGATTGGGCTGCTTTGAGGTTATCTCGAATGACTTTGCACATCTCCTCTGCCTCTATGATTAAGTCATTTCCTAGAAGTTGACGTTCGCCGATTTCAGACCAGTTGAGAGGGGTACGACACTTCCTGCCATACAGAATTTCAAATGGGGCCTTGCCCGAACTTGCTTGAAAACTGTTATTGTAGGAGAATTCAGCATATGGAAGACAATCCTCCCACTTCATGCCGAAGGAGATCACACAAGCCCTGAGCATATCTTCAAGAATCTGGTTGACACGCTTGACTTGACCACTAGTTTGAGGATGGAAAGCTGTACTGAAGCGGATGTTGGTGCCCATGGCCTTCTGAAAAGAATCCCAAAACTTGGAGGTAAAGATGCTGCCACGGTCTGAAGAGATCACTTGTGGAATACTGTGCAGAGAGACAATCCGAGAGGTATAGAGCTCCGCCAATTGAGCTACAGTGATTGACTCTTTGATAGGCAGAAAGTGAGCCACTTTAGTGAGTTTGTTGATGACAACGAATATAGCGTCATTGCCACGCTTGGACTTTGGAAACCCAGTCACGAAGTCCATCTCAATGTGGTCAAACTTCCATTCTGGAATGGCAAGAGGTTGGAGGAGACCCGCTGGCCTTTGGTGTTCTGCCTTCACTCTTCTGCACACATCATATTCATTCACGAACTGAGCAACCTCGCGCTTCATTCGAGTCCACCAATAAGCCTGCTTGAGGTCCTGATACATCTTCGTGCTCCCAGGGTGGATGGAGAGGAGAGAATTGTGAGCCTTGTTCATGATCACTTTACGAAGGTCACCTTTGGGCACAACAATACGATCCTCGAAGAAGAGAGTATCCTTGTCATCAAGGCGGTAGCACTTGTACTTGGGTTGACTCTTGGCAATCCCAATCTTCACCTTTTTCACCATAGCATCCAGAAGCTGAGCTTGGCAAATCTTGTCTTCCAAGGTAGGAGATACTTGAAGGTTGGCGAGGAAACCTTGAGGAACAACTTGCAGATTAAGTTTGCGGAAAGCTTCACAAAGCTCGGGTTGATAAGGCTTGAGAATCAGACTGTTGCAATAAGCCTTCCAGCTCAATGCGTCAGCAATCACATTGGCCTTGCCTGGAGTATACTCGATACTCGGATTATACTCTTGAATCATTTTGACCCATCGAGTCTTCCTGAGGTTGAGATTAGGCTGAGTGAAAATGTACTTGAGACTCTTGTGGTGAGTGAAGATGTCCACTTTTCTTCCCAATAAGAGATGTCTCCAAGTCAAAAGAGCATGCACAACTGCCGCCATCTCGAGGTCATGAGTGGGGTAGTTCTTCTCGTTGGGCTTCAACGGGCGAGAGGTATAAGCCACAACTTTATTCTCTTGCATCAACACTGCACCGAGACCTTGGAGAGAGGCATCGCAAAAGACCTCATACGGTTTGGATTCATCAGGAGGAGTCAGAACTAGAGCAGTGACCAATTTCTCTTTCAAGGTGTTGAAAGCGATGTCACATTTCGGAGACCAAACTTAGTTGACGTGCTTCTGGAGAAGATTTGAGAGAGGCTTCGCAATCTTATAAAAGTTTTCAATGAATCTTCGACAGTAGCTTGCGAGACCGAGGAAGCTACAGAGTTGCTTCACATTCTGAGGTGGTTCCCAATTCACAATTGCAGACACCTTCTCAGGATTCATCGCAATGCCCTTGGCAGAGATGATATGACCAAGATAAAGAACCTCATCGAGCCAAAATTCGCACTTGGAGAACTTGGCGTAGAACTGGTGTTCCCTGAGCTTATCGAGCACCAAACGCAAGTGCTTGGCATGATCTTCCTTGTTCTTCGAAAAGACCAAAATGTCGTCGAGATAGACCAAGACAAAGTCATTGGTGTAGGCGTTGAAGATGAAGTTCATCATGCGAGAGAAAGTCGGAGGAGCGTTGACGAGGCCAAAAGACATGATAGTGTATTCGTATGAACCATAGCTTGTCCTGAAAGCCGTCTTGGGAATATCTTGCTCACGGATTCGAATCTGATGATAACCCATACGGAGATCAAGCTTGGAGAATACTTGGGCACCTTTGAGTTGTTCGAACAGCTCGTTGATGTTGGGAAGTGGGTATTTTTTCTTGATAGTCTTCTTGTTCAATGGACGGTAATCAACACAAAGTCGGTCCGTTCCATCCTTCTTCTTCACAAAAAGAACACCACAACCCCACGGAGAAGAACTAGGTCGGATGAGACCCATTCGCTATTGAATATCGAGTTTCTTCTTCAGCTCCTTCAACTCTTCAGGTCCGAGCTTGTAAGGACGCTTGCACACTGGTTCCGTGCCAGGCTCAAGATCGATGACGAATTCAACTGGCCGGTGCGGAGGCATTCCTGGAAGCTCTTCTGGAAAGACGTCTTGATATTCGCAAACGACTGGAATCTGCGAGATAGCATCCAGTTCACCCTTCTCATTGAGAGAAAACAGACGGATAGTATTATCCCGAGCGACAAAGACAATTACATCCTCAGATCAATGAGTCAATTGAATCTGCCTGGCTGCACAATCAAGCTGAGCCTTGTGCTTAGAAAGCCAATCCGTCCCGAGAATAAGATAAATATCTGAGTTACTAAGAACCATTGGAGAAGCCAGAAACTTGAAATCACCCATCATGATAGAAATATCCGGAATCATCATACTAGAACTCAGACGCTTAGTCGGAGAGACGACTTGCCTAGCTCTAGGTAATGCCTTAGTACTAAAATTGTTCTCCGATGCAAATGGGAATGACATGAAGGAATGAGATGCACCAGAGTCAAAAAGTACTTTTGCGGGAACGTCGTTAACAGGAAGGTTACCCATGATGACATCTGACGAGTCCTCTGCCTGAGCTGCATTCAGCATGTTGACCTTGGCGTGCTTGGGGTTATGCTTGACCACAACTGTACTTGCCGATCTCACAGAAGGAGGAGGAGGGAGACGTCTTTGGTTAAAGCACTTGTTGGCATAGTGACCCTTCTGTTGGCACTTGTTACATGTGACCTCTGAAAGCGGACGGTGATACGGAGCACTCGATCTTGGAGCTTGAGACGAAGTCTTGTTCTGAAAGCCAGGGTTGGGTGGGTGGGAAGATCCACTGCCACCTTTGCTCTTCTACTGATACGGCTGACGGAACGGAGGAGGAGGAAGCCAATACTTCTGCTGCTTGGCCACTTGAGTAGAGGAAGAAGGTGTAGCATCTCTGACTCGCTTCTTGGAAGCATCACACCTCAGTTGAGCAGCCTCTTGCTTCAATGCCATGTTGTAGAACTCATCGTACCTCAAGGGCTCAAAGAGAACAAGAGCTAGCTGGATTTCTTCTCCGAGACCACCCCTGAACTGGTATATCATGCTCTTCTCGTCAGGGACGTCCTGCTTAGCAAAGCGGGCGAGCTTCTGAAACAACTTGTTGTAGTCATAGACAGGCAAAGAGCCTTGCTTCAGGTTGCAGAATTCCTCACGCTTGCTTTCAACCATGCTCTGAGGAATATGATGAGCTTTGAAATCTTGACGGAGTTCATCCCAAGTAATCACACGGCCTCCTCTGGAATCTTTGTACTGCTGGAACCACTCTGCAGCTTGGTCTTTGAGTTGGAAGGAAGCGAACTTGACAAAGTCCTCAGGCCTGACGTTACTGCACTCGAAATGCTTGCACAAGTCCACAAGCCAATCATCAGCATCAGTTGCCTCAACACAATTGATGAAAGTCTTTGGCCCGTTAGCAAGGAACTGGTTGAGTGTAGCAAAGTGATTCTGGTTGTTGCCTTGCTTGCCTTGGTTCGCTTGATTGCGCTCTTGAAAAATTTGCATGATCAACTGCGTGTTTGCATTGGTTGTGGCCATCACAGCTTGCCATGCCTCCGGAGGAGGTGGAGGTGGTGGCGGATCAGGATTCGGAGTCGTGCGCGTTGGAGGAGCCATCCTGAAGAGGTTGACATCCATTAGCACATTGATAGATAAATATTGAAGCTGAATCCAACGGAATGAAAATTGCAACATATAGTCTTCACATCCGAACAAAAGAACGAATGCATTCCACTTGAAATGGTCACATATCCATAAATTGAGAAGCCACTTAGAATTTAGGTAGAGGAATAAATCAACAAGGTACGGATCAAGAACGAATACTCGGTAAGAAATCCCTATCTCAAACCAAATATCCGTGGAAGAAGGACTAGAGCTACAAGAATTCCCACCTATGAAACTCCCGAACCTTTCCGGTTATGTAATCAGGTGTTGGGGATACAGGGGAAGCATAATGTCTCACCCAAATCTAGCAAATCCCACATCCAGCTATATCCATCCTTCAACACATAACCGAGAAAAACTTCGGAAACCATCTACCTCAATCTTCGAAAAGCATCCGTTATACAAGTTATGGCAATACTCCCGAACTCCCGCCCCAGTACTAGGTGGCGTCGAGGTTATCTCACCAACGAACTACATAAAAGAGATTTTCGATGTCGGCGTACTAAACTCAGGTATTCCAGAACTGCAACGATAAAATTTTGACGACAACACCTCGGAGCTCAACTCCCCGGGACACTGACACAACCCCTAAAGACAGGAGGCACCAAGAACAATGTTCTCGTCACAAAACCATCAGAACGATTCCAAGATACTCGCGTGATCCTAAATTTTTTTTAGTGAAATTTGAGAAGAGAAGAGTCAAAACTCTACGTCAGGATGCCTTACCAGAGCGATGAGGAGACTGGGGAGTAAAAAGAATTCCTAAACTCTCCGATATATAATTCCTAAATGACTCAAAACATTTTTCTAGACTCAATAACGGCTGCTAAAAACGATCAAGCAGTGGGGGCTCCTAAGGTCGGGGAAGGCTCTGATTACCAACTTGTAATGCCCTCGATGCAGCTATATCTCCTACGTTTCGAGGCATGACTTAGAGGCATAACCACATTGAAAGCAATGTCGCAAGTTAGGCAAATCTTCACAACATCCCATGTAATATATAGATAATAAAGGGGGAGATACATAGTTGGCTTACACTCGCCACGTCAATCAAAGTACATAAATAGCATTACATCATCCAATCACTCATGGCCCGACTTTGGTGCCAAAATAAAAGAATAGTGGGTGTGCGACGCCTCTGTACTGGGCTATATCACGACGTAGCTTCAATGAGCTTTGTCTACTGTGTTCGGCCCTGCCGAGTTTGTGGCCGGCGTGATGGTTACCGTCTTGAGCCGTGGGGCGCCCACGCGATCCGTAGATTGATCTTGTTTGCCTTGCCTTGTCTTCCAACATAAATCGTATGTCCGGCGCATATTCCCATGCCTTGGTACGGGGTGTGGCTTGAGTGGAGGGCCGAGAGGCCTCTCTGTCGAGACCACGAGGTGGCCAGTCGGCGGCATCAAGTGCTTCCTCCTCTAATCGGGGTAGCAACCTGCGCTTTGGGTAGCTCTTGGAGGGGCATTCGAGTTTATGCTCTTCGGCCGCAAGGACTTCAGTCCATCTGTCGACTAGCAAACCTTGATCAGCTCTATGCCATTGCTGTTTTTTCTTGAGGCTTCTTGCCGTGGCCATAAGCCTGCGTTGAAAACGCTCTTGCTCGACGGGATCCTCTGGCACGACGAATTCGTCGTCGTCGAGGCTTTCCTCGTCTTCGGAGGGAGGCATATAATTATCGTCCTCGAGCTCTCTGTCTGCCGCTCTCTCATGAGGGCTGGTTTCTCCATCCTCCTGTGCTAAATCTTGCTGGAGGGGGTTTTCTTCGGCACTTTCCGGAGTATTATTATCTCCCGTGCTGGAATCACCGTATTTGTTTAGGCGGGATTTTGAGCGGCGCCGCTGACGCCGGCGCTTAGGCTGTTTCTTGGAGGGGTCATCCTCCGCTGTTCCATCGCCATCTCCTTCTTTTGGGGTGTCCACCATGTATATGTCATATGACGAGGTGGCTTTCCTGTAACGCCCTCGATGCGGCTATATCTCCTACGTGTCGAGGCACGACTTAGAGGCATAACCGCATTGAAAGCAATGTCGCAAGTTAGGCAATCTTCACAACATCCCATGTAATATATAGATAATAAAGGGGGAGATACATAGTTGGCTTACACTCGCCACGTCAATCAAAGTACATAAATAGCATTACATCGTCCAATCACTCATGGCGAGACTTCGGCGCCGAAATAAAAGAACAACCCAACATGCGACACGGTCCCGATCGCCCCAACTGGGCACCACTACTGATCATCAGGGAAAGACACATAGTAACGGTGTGAGTCCTCGTTGAACTCCCACTTGAGCTCTAGCGCATCATCTGGAACGGAGTCATCAGGCCCTGCATCTGGTTTGGAAGTAATCTGTGAGCCACAGGGACTCAGCAATCTCGCACCCTCGCGATCAAGACTATTTAAGCTTATAGGTAAGGCAAGATAAATATGTGGAGCTGCAGCAAGCGACTAGCTTATATCGTGGCTAACCTGTTCGCAAAAGAGAGCGAGAAGAGAAGGCAAAGCGCGAAAGAAAAACTAGAGAACAACCTGCGCAAGCATTACTCCAACACCGTGTTCACTTCCGGTACTCCGCCGAGAAGAGACCATCACGGTAACACACACAGTTGATTCATTTTAATTAAGTTAAGGTTCAAGTTATCTACAACCGGACATTAACAAATTCCCATCTGCCCATAACCGCGGGCACGGCTTTCGAAAGTTCAAATCCCTGCAGGAGAGTCCCTACTTAGCCCATGACAAGCTCTCACGGTCAACGAAGGAATAGACCTCCTCCCGAGACATTCCGATCAGACTCGGTATCCCGGTTCTACAAGACACTTCGACAAGTTAAAGCAAATCCAGCAACACCGCCCGAATGTGCTGACAAATCCCGATAGGAGCTGCACATATCTCGTTCTCAGGGCACACTCAGATGAGACTAGCTACGAGTAAAACCAACCCTCAAGTTTCCCCGAGGTGGCCCCGCAGGCAGCTCGGTCGGACCAACACTCAGAGGAGCACTGGCCCAGGGGGGGCTTAAAATAAGATCACCCTCGGGCTCCAAAAACCCAAGGGAAAAAGAGGCTAGGTGGAAAATGGTAAAACCAAGGTTGGGCATTGCTGGAAAAGGTTTATTCAAGGTGAACTATCAAGGGGTTCCCATTATCACCCGACCGCGTAAGGAACGCAAAATCCGGGAACATAACACCGATATGACGGAAACTAGGGCGGCAAGAGTGGAACAAAACACTAGGCAAAAGGCCGAGCCTTCCACCCTTTACCAAGTATATAGATGCATTAAGATAACAAGATAATATAATGATATCCCAACAAGTAAATAATGTTCCAACAAGGAACGGTCTCCAATCTTCACCTGCAACTAGCAACGCTATAAGAGGGGCTGAGAAAGGCGGTAACATAGCCAATCAACGGTTTGCTAGGACATGGTGGGTTAGAGGTTTGACATGGCAATTTGGGAGGCAAGATAAGCAAGTGGTAGGGATCGTAGCATAGGCATAGCAAAAGAGCGAGCATCTAGCAAAGCAAAGATAGAAGTGATTTCGAGGGTATGATCATCTTGCCTGCAAAGTTGTCAGAGTTGACTGGATCCTCGAAAGCAAACTCAACGGGCTCCTCGTTAGCGAACTCGTCTCCCGGCTCTACCCAAACAAGACAAACAAGCAAACGGAGCACAATCAACCACGTGCAAAGATCAATCAACATGATGCAAACATGGTATGCTATGCGGGATGCGATATGCGATGCATATGCAAGATTTGACAAGGAATGAATGAAAGCCTCAACTTGAAAATCCAAGTGTGCCACTGGAAAGGTGAGATGAAATCACTTGAAAACGATATAAAGATCACCAGAATCGGAGTCATGGTTTGGAAATGGCAAGCAATTCAAATATGGCACCGGTCTGCGATATACAGCAAGTAGCCATCTAAATGCAACAAGATGAACATGCTACAGCACCCAAACATGACAACAAAATACATGGCAGGGATCCATTCATGATGCTTAACAAAAGATGAACACTGAGCTACGGCCAATTCATCCATTAACAGGTTCGAACAAGCATGGCAAAAATGCATTTGGTAAACAGATTTCAGACTTAGTGAAATTAACACTTGTCTGGAATTTCAGATTAGGTAGCACACTTTGGAGCATGAAAACTATATGCTACAGGACATGAACATGGCAAAGTAAACCATGTCATGGAGCTACTCAAAGAGCTTAACAAAAGTCCCTTAGTGACCTTGAGACAAAAGGGATCATAGAATACATTTGCAAGCATGTGAACATGGCAAAAACATAATTAGATCACAGACTTAGTGAAAACTGGAGCATGCAAAATCAGATATCAAGTAGGCATGTTTACGAGCTCGATGCAGTCACTACAGAGAAAGTCATGACAATATAAGCATACACCCATCAAGAATACACATTATACAAGCTATACATGGCAAGAACAATAACATAGCATGCACGGATCAACTACAACATCCTCGGCAAAATCGCTAACGAGTAGACAATCTGCCCAGATTCACGAAATAGCAAAAGTAGAGCTCGATTGACTCAAGCTAGGGTGCTCCATCATTGCAAACAAAGACATGGATGGATAGAGAACTACAAGATTAACAAAACATCCTTACTGATCATCCTCAAAAGAGCCACGGATCACTAGGAAACAACATGAACACATGGCATATTGAGATAATCAGATCAAGGACTTAGTGGAATTGCAAGCACTGAAATAAACAGATCAAGTCCCTGAAATCAACATTAACGAATGCACCACTTTGCAAGCTTGTTCTAGTCACCACACACATCACCAAAATACATGGGTTGCACCTCTGGAAAGGTGGCAAAGCATATGACAAGACATATGTAGAGCTCAGGGGCATATCATGCACACAATAATCATGGCAAAAATGACAAATATCTAATTGGAGTAGCAGATGTGACAATTATCTCAAATAGCATTCTTCCAACAGCATTTCGGGCATCAAGATGAACTCAAATGAACATGATGCAATGAGATGAAATGATGTACTCTCTGAGATAAACATTTTGATATGCTATATGCCCAAAACGGAGCTACGGATGCAAAGTTACGGCACGACCAACATAGCAAAATAATTAGGGTTTCGGGGCAAAAGTCAACCGAGGTGGATCTCAGATCTAGATCCGGAACTCGCCGGAGTTACTGTTCATGCGCAGAAAACGAGGATAGTCGCCCGGACTTGGAGCTCGAGGTCGCCGGGGAACTTGCCACGAGGAGGAGCCGGTCGGAGGAGGAGGCACGGGGCCGGAGGAGAGGTCGCTGGTGGAGGTCTGGGCGGCGCGGCGCCGGTCGGGAGGCGGCGGGGCCGGTCCGGCGAGCTTGCGGCCGGCCGGCATCGATGGTGGGCGGCAGCGCCGGGTGCCTCGGGCGGCCGGACACGAGGAGGACGGCGGCGGGCTCGCGGGCGTGAGGCGGCGCGAGGAAGCTAGCCGCGGGGGCCTCCCGCGGGCCGAGCGGGCCGGGCGGTGGCGCGGTGAAGTGGGGACTGGCCCGGGACGCGTGGCGCGCCCTTATTGGACGAGGGCGGCGGCGGCGAAATGTCCAGCCGGAACGGACATGTCCGGGGCGGCGGATCTGGAACTTTAGGGTTTCTGGGGGAAGAAGAAGAAGAATTTCGGAGGGGGTCTTTAAATAGGCATAGGAGGAGCTAGGAGAGTCCAAATGAGGTGCGGTTTTCGGCCACGCAATCGTGATCGAACGCTCTAGAGGATGGAGAGGGTTTTGGGCCAAAATGGAGGGGTGTTGGGCTGCAACACACACGAGGCCTTCTCCGTCCCTCGGTTAACCGTTGGAGCATCAAACGAAGTCCAAATGGTACGAAACTTGACAGGCGGTCTACCGGTAGTAAACCAAGGCCGCTTGGCAAGTCTTGGTCCAATCCGGAAATGTTTAATCCCCACACGCGAAAGAAAGGTAGAAATGACCACCGGAGGAGAACGAAGTGCCGGAATGCAAAACGGACAACGGGGAAAATGCTCGGATGCATGAGACGAACACGTATGCAAATGCAATGCACATGATGACATGATATGAGATGCATGACTACGACAACAACACACGGAGAAAAAAACCCGAAACCGAGAAAATAAAATAACTTAACAACGGAAGCGGCAAGAGTTGGATTACATATTAGGTAAAACATATCCGAGGTGTTACATTTCCAGGGCCTGATAGGCGCTGGTTCTTCATCGTCTCCTTCATCGGCGTCCATACCGCCGATGTATTCGGAGTCGAAGTCAAGCATGTCGGTTAAGTCGTCGACAGTGGCTACAAAGTGGGTGGTGGGTGGGCTTTGAATTTCTTCATCGTCTGAATCCCAACCTTGCTGACCGTAGTCCGGCCAGGGCTCTCTTGATAAGAGAAAGACTTCAGTGTCTTCAGAATATCTTCGAAAGGCGAGTGCTGAAAGATGTCTGCGGCAGTAAACTCCATAATCGGCGCCCAATCGGATTCGATCGGCAGGGGCACGGAGGGTTCGGAGTCCGGAGAGGAGTCCGACTCCTTGGAGTCACGAGTCTCGCAGAGTGCGGGGCTGGTGTTTGGCTTGATCGCCGTTGGGATCGCAGCCCCCAAGGCGGCGTCCAACCACCCATCCTCGATCGGCGTATTTGGCTCCGAATTAAGGGTCGAAACCGATGCGGTTGCGGCCTCTAGGGCACTGTTCGGCTGCAGAGCTAGATCACGCTCGTCGTGACAGTGCGGCGCGCTTGGCAGTGGCTCGAATCCGTCGAAGATCAAGTCCCCGCGGATGTCAGCCGTGTGGTTTAAACTTCCAAATCTGACTTGACGGCCAGGGGCATAGCTATCGATCTGCTCCAGATGGCCAAGTGAATTGGCCCGCAGTGCAAAGCCGCCGAAGACGAAGATCTGTTCGGGGAGGAAGATCTCACCCTGGACTGCATCGCCATTGATGATCGTAGGAGCCATCAAGCCTGACAGCGACGATAAAGGAACTCTCAATGAAAGCACCAATGTCGGTGTCAAAACCGGCGGATCTCGGGTAGGGGGTCCCGAACTGTGCGCCTAGGCCGGATGGTAACAGGAGGCAAGGGACACGAAGTTTTACCCAGGTTCGGGCCCTCTCGATGGAGGTAAAACCCTACGTCCTGCTTGATTAATATTGATGATATGGGTAGTATAAGAGTAGATCTACCACGAGATCGGAGAGGCTAAACCCTAGAAGCTAGCCTATGGTATGATTGTTGTTCTACGGACTAAAACCCTCCGGTTTATATAGACACTGGAGAGGGTTAGGGTTACACAAAGTCGGTTACAATGGTAGGAGATCTGCATATCCGTATCGCCAAGCTTGCCTTCCACGCCAAGGAAAGTCCCTTCCGGACACGGGACAAAGTCTTCAATCTTGTATCTTCATAGTCCAGGAGTCCGGCTGAATGTATAGTCCGGCCATCCGGACACCCCCTAATCCAGGACTCCTTCAGATGGTATACTACTTGACACCCCTCTCGTGTGCATGCATAGGTATTGTCTGAACACTACGGACGATGAGGAGGAGTGCAAGCGCCAAGGAACAACTACACCATCCGCGAGGGAAGCATGGAAGCGACGACGGAAGAAGACGGAGACATCTCCCATGACCCGGTTATCCGGCCCCTGAAGATGTCAACAACAGCAGCAGCCCTGCAGCCGAAGTGCTATAGGCCCTGGACATCCGGCACCTCACCAACACCCGGACATCCGGCCTCGCCCCGGAAATCCGGACAAGCCATTCCAAAGAGCATTGTGACCAGCTCCGTCAGCCCAGACATCCGGCCTGCCAGCCCGGACATCCGGCTCCCCGTGAAGCGCCAGACATCCGGCCCTCCCTGCCTGCGTGCAGTGCTTCTAGGCCGAGGCGCATGTACCCCTTCGCCCCTTAGACTATATATACTTCCCCTCCACCTACGTTTTAGGGTTAGCATTGGTTTAGCTAATATTTAGAGATAGAGCATTCCTCATCCACATCGGATCCACTCCTCATGAGAGACCGCGACCTCTTCGGAGAAGATCCCTTTGGATTCGAGACCTCCTAGCGGAGAAGATCCCCCCGTGGATTCAAGACCTCCTTTTGGAGAAGAACTTCAAGACCTCCTCATGGAGAAGACCGGTTACCATGTATCATCCTTAGTTGTCCGTGGACCGTGTATCGTTCTATGTATCCGAGGATCTAGCACATGTGTGACCTATTCAAGTTGGTTTGAGTGTTTTCTCTCGTTTTCCCTTTTGTGTTCTTCGTGTTCTTCGCGGGATTCCGCTCCTTTCGTGAAAGATCGGGCCACTAGGGTTCAACCCTACATCATCTTGGATCAGAGCCAGCTTGTCTCTTGATACCATCATCTTGGTATCATGAGCCACGTTGATCACGATTTCGGAGCCTCCCCGTTGTGTTTTCTAGCCTAATTTTGTTGATTTCGTCCTAAATTCGAAAATCCCCACCAAAAATAGCCCCCAAATTTTTTGTGATTTGTTGGTTTGATGAGGTTTTTGTGATTTTGATCCATGGATTTGCTTGGTTTCGAGTGGATCTAGCATATCCCCAAGTGTCCCCACTTTCCATCCATGAAATCCCATCAATTTTGCTCCCAAATTCATCTATTTCCGCCCCAAATCGGGTTTCGAAGTCCAAATCCCGATCTGGAATCGTCGGGCCGGACATCCGGGCCACCTGGCCGGACATCCGGGCCCCAAGCCGGACATCCGGCTCCTGGAGCATAAAACCCGCATGGTTCTAGACATCAGCCCCCGGATATCCGCCCCCCACCCCCGGATATCCGGCCTCTGTACATTTCAGCTTCCCCGTTTCACCGTTTTGTCCATAACTAATTCACCCGGAGTCCGTTTTTATGTTATTTAGCTCGTTGAAAAGCTCTTGACATCCTCCTTCCAACAAAAATACTACCATAACCATTTGACTCCATAAATGTTTTGGAACTTTGGCATCTTTGCCTAGGGCTTCCACCACAACCTCCGCATAACCACCACCGACTTCCGCAACCTAACCCTTTTTGTTCCTTATAGCATTTGTGGTTGCTTGAGTAGTGATTGGATTCTCCTAAGGTTTTTAGGCTACTTAGGGACGATTGCTTCTTCATCAACCACCACCACCACCGTAACTCCCACATAGGCTTGCCCACCATACACTTCCACCACCCCAACTTAACCCAATTTTGTTCGTGTTGTGAGTTGTGTCTCCTAAGGTGTTTCGGCTATTTAGGGACCGTGCTTTCAACTCCGACACCGTGTGTAGTACACCACCTTACCCTCCATTTCCGCATTGCGTACTCCGCAACCCATCATTGCATTTTCGCAATCACATTGAGCTTCCGCAACCACCACCGCATTCCCGCTACCACCATTTGACATTTGACACTTGAGATTTTGAGTTCATGGTTTTTCCGTTTCCTAAGGTGTTTCGGCAACTTAGGGACGAGTCTCCATCATCTTGGTATATCCATCAAGATCACCGCCACTCATCATCGACACGGATGGTAACCTCCATATCATCTTGGTATCGTGGTATCCCTCCATTGTATATTCCCTTGCCATTGCTTTGTTAACCCATAGCCCATTTTGCGTTACTTGCCTATCGAGACTAGCCATTTGAGTATTGCCGGCAACGTTACTTGTGCACATTAGTGATCTACACCATACATTGCATACATACCATATCATATTGGTATCATACCATCTTGTGTGCCTCAAGTTTGTTCCCGCATATACACAATTGCTATCTTGGTTTGTGCATTTCGCATAGTGGCCATACAAAAAAAAGAAAGAAGAATAAGATTTTAAGCAAAAGAGAAAGAGCAACGAAGCTTGTAAGAAAGTACCATAGCATCATACCACATTGTCATATCCGATCATGTTGGATCATACCATCGGAACATCATACACATAGCATACTTGGGATAGAAAGTTTATCTATTTTGCATCTTCTAGGTTGTGCACAAGTGTCGTATCCGCCTATAGAGCAATCGTGCTAGCATCTCTCATGAGTTGTGCAACATGAGCATTTTCCGTGGATTCCACATTTTGAGCTCATCCTTGGTTGCACGACCCCATTTTATCTATCCGTGTGTGTGTTTCCATGTGCCACATATTGCTATTGGTCTACTTGTTTCACTTGCAAATTTGTGAATCTCTTTCAACATTATTAACTCTTGCTAACATTTCACATTAAATGTTTGTGCCACTATCCTCACCGAGCTCCACCATAAGCCTTATTTGTGTAGGTGTGAGAAACGGACAAGAATTGGTACCAATTGTGCTATTTCATTGTCCACATTGGAGTGATCATTGATCCACTTTCAACTTCGGTGAAGGTACATTTGGTATTCGTTCTTCTCTTTCTACCACTCACATTTTTCTCATGGAGTGATGGATAGGCAAGGCATTTCATCTTCGGTCTACAACAAGAATGAAGAGTTCGATGCCATGAACAACTCCAACGACGCCAAGATGCAAGCTCAATGGAGGAGATCAAAGCCCTCATCAAGTCCTACAAGCGGTCTTTCATCTTCGAGAAGACGCTCAAGAGCACAAGCCTTCGAGCTACCATCTCCGGCAAGCTCACATCGGCATGAACACCATCACCACCATGAGCATGAAGGTCAAGAGCTCAACACCAACAACCGGTCAACGACTTCACCATCGCCCTTGGCATCTTCGCCCACAAGCACTTCCAGAGAAGCTCCCCAAGATCAAGTCCATGACTTCCACGAGCTACTACGACCTCGACATCGACCATGAGATTCCTTTCTATGGGACTCTAGAACCCGAGGAGTATCTCGAGAGGGAGCGTTTGATGGACGACTACCTCAAGCTACATCAAGTTCCTCCCGAAGATTAAGTGAAGTGCGCCACAAAGAACTTCCACGACTACGCGTCCACATGGTGGCTTCACGCACCTTCGGAGACCTACGACATGAGTTGCCCCAAGACGAAGAGAGCTTTGCGGCGAGAGTTTGTGCCTCCAACCTACACGGAACAACTTCAACGCCAATTGGAGAACACCATCCAAGGATCCGAGTCCATTGACGAATACTTCAAGGAGATGAAGATTGCCTTGCGACGAGCCGGCGTGGACGACCCCATTTCGATGAAGTTCCACTTCATGATGGGATTACACAACGACATCTCCAAGATGATCTTCCTTGAGAACTACAAGTCCCTTGACGACAAAAACATTGGTGCTCTCAAGGCGGAACAAGAACTCATGAAGGCCAAAGCTTCTCCACCCCAAGCTCACTTCGTCACGACCAAGCTCCATGAGAACGAGCATGAGGCTAGTACGACCATGATGTCCAAGCCCGACGAGCTCCAAGACGATGCTCCCAAGTTCGACTTCACCGCCATCCCTCTTTGTGGCATTGATGATGCCGAGTCTACTTCGACTCTTTTTCAAGATGGTGCGGCGACAAGTACGACTATGGAGACCCTCAAGGACAAAGCTTTGGAGGCGAGCGACGAGGTGACGAGCAAGGATGATGCTTCCGTCTTAGGAGGTGAGAGTGATGATGTGCCATCTTCGGCCGTCATCCACGGCAACGACAATGAGATGGTTGAGCATGGGATTTTCCCTTCGACCATGGCGACATATGATGACTTGAGTGACTTGTGCCACCATATTGAGAGTGAGAGTGACTTCACCACTAGCCCCATATATGTGTTGCCACAATTCACATGTGAGGAGAGCCACAACCCACACCAGTTGAGTGAGATGAGTGACTCCACCATATGTGAGTTTGAGTGCACCTATTTTGAGGGAGTGAGTGAAGCACCACATAGAGAGAATGAGATATTTGATAGGTCACGTGAGGCCACTGATAGAGGCTAAGGTGTCCCGATGTTTCGATGAGATGGTGGCTATCGTTTTCTGTGGGAGTCGACCTTGACGATCCGACTACGAACGTGCGAGACGTCGCGCCTTAGCAATCACTAAACCAACTTCCGAAGGTTATTGACCACGCCGGAGCACGATCAACCTGACCACGAGGGTCTGTTTCCTGCGAGCAAACGAAGAACAAGCAAGAAACTGAGATTTCAATCGGGATATTGCGAATATAAGATGAAAGCTTTATTGATCAAGGTGGGGTTCTGTGACGTCTTGGTCTGGTCGTTGGACACAAACGAAGTACGCGAAGTTGCAGCTATGGCGAACTTTTAATCTAAACAAAACCCAAAGTCTAAACGACGCCCTAAGGGCTGTATATATGGAGGAAGAGGGGGGAATTTCGTGGCCCTTGAGGGTGGGGTCCGAAACCAACCCTAACTCTTGTTTCCCCACACATACGGACTCTAAAAATAGCCTATACTTAAGTATTTCGAAATTACATGGGCCTGGCCCATTAATAAGGTGATGCAGCACCTAGAATAGCCTATGGACGAATATTATGAAGTGGCATCTTGTATATTTCGTCCAAGGCTTCATGCACTCCTTATGGCGGCTTCAAAGTCCTGAAATCATCACTTGTAACTCCGTTCTTGATCCCCTTGCGCATGCCATCAACTCCATGCGTGTTCTTGCTCCAATGTTCATCCTTCTCCAAGCTAGGCCCTTCATTTGTAAGCAAAACAAATGTATCCAATTTAGGCAGCATCATAATCTCATGAACATTAGAATCATTACCAAGAAACGAAAGTACCTGGTAATTTAATTGGCGTGCGCGAGCTCTAGTAATTGGTCCAGTATATGTAACAGTAGGGGCTGTGGGTGTAATAATGGTATTGATGTCCTCATCATCCTCCCCTTCTTGAAATGAAGTCGTCCTCGACGGAAGCGCATCTTCCTCACCCAAATAAGGCTTCAAATCTGCAATGTTAAAAGTGGGACTAACCCCAAAATCTACAGGTAGCACGTGGCATTAGCTTTGATTTGCGCAGATTAGGAAATCTATCTTTACGCAAATGTAACCAAACAAGATCTCCAGGCGCAAACACAACATGTTTTCTACCCTTATCTCCAGCAAGTTTATATTTAGCATTCATGCGCTCAATGTTTTCCTTAGTTAACTCATGCATTTTTAAAATCAATTCAGAACGTTCTTTAGCATCAAAATTAACCTTCTCTGAAGATGGAAGAGGCAACAAATCAATAGGTGCACGAGGTAGGAAACCATACACAATTTCAAAAGGGCACATCTTAGTAGTAGAATGCAATGAGCGATTATAAGCAAATTCAATATGAGGCAAGCATTCTTCCCACATTTTCTTGTTATTCTTCAAAACAGCCCTAAGCATAGTAGACAATGTTCTATTGACTACTTCAGTTTGTCCATTAGTTTGGGGGTGACAAGTAGTACTAAAAAGCAGCTTAGTCCCCAACTTAGCCCATAAACATCTCCAAAAGTGGCTAAGAAATTTAGTATCACGATCTGAAACAATAGTATTTGGCACACCATGTAAGCGAATAATTTCACGAAAGAACAAATCAGCAACATTAACAGCATCATCGCTTTTATGACATGGTATAAAGTGTGCCATTTTCGAGAACCTATCCACGACAAAAAATATGCTATCCCTCCCCTTCTTTGTTCGAGGTAAACCTAAAACAAAGTCCATAGATATATCCTCCCAAGGAACACTAGGTACTGACAAAGGCATATATAAACCATGAGGATTGAGTCGTGACTTAGCTCTTTGACATGTAGTGCAGCGGGCAACAAAACGCTCAACATCCCGTCTCATCTTTGGCCAAAAGAAATGTGTAGCAAGTATATCCTCCGTCTTCTTGACGCCAAAGTGTCCCATTAATCCTCCTCCATGCGCCTCCTGCAACAACAAAAGACGAACGGAGCTAGCTGGAATGCATAGCTTGTTAGCACGAAACACAAATCCATCGTTAAGGACGAACTTGTTCCAAGTTCTCCCTTCCTTACAATTCTGCAATACATCTTCAAATTCAGCATCATGAACATATTGATCTTTGATGGTCTCCAAACCAAATATTTTAAAGTCAAGTTGTGAAAGCATAGTATAACGACGAGACAAGGCATCAGCAATAACATTTTCTTTACCCTTCTTGTGTTTAATGACATAAGGGAAAGTCTCAATGAATTCAACCCATTTAGCATGTCTACGGTTCAGTTTTGCTTGACTTTTAGTGTGTTTCAAAGATTCATGATCAGAATGTATAACAAATTCCTTGGGCGATAAATAATGTTGCCATGTTTCTAAGGTCCGAACAAGAGCATATAATTCTTTATCATAAGTAGAATAGTTCAGACTAGGCCCACTCAATTTTTCAGAAAAGTATGCAACAGGTTTTCCATCTTGTAATAACACACCTCCTAATCCAATTCCACTAGCATCACATTCAAGCTCAAAAGTCTTATTGAAATTAGGAAGTTGGAGTAAAGGAGCATGTGTCAACTTATCTTTCAATACCGTGAAGGCTTCTTCCTGTGCGGTACCCCAAACAAAAGGCACATCCTTCTTTGTAAGCTCGTTGAGAGGTGCAGCAATGGTGCTGAAATCTCTCACAAAACGCCTATAGAAACCAGCGAGGCCAAGGAAACTCCTCACTTGTGTGACCGTTTTGGGCTGCGGCCAACTCTCAATAGCTTCAATCTTGGCTTTATCAACTTCAATTCCCTGTGGAGTAACAACATAGCCAAGAAAAGATACTCGGTCGGTGCAAAAGGTGCACTTTCCAAGGTTTCCAAACAAACGTGCATCACGTAGAGCAATAAAAACAGCACGTAAATGTTCCAAATGTTCCTCCAAAGATTTGCTATAAATCAATATGTCATCAAAGTAAACTACCACAAATCGTCCAATGAAAGCACGTAAAACTTCGTTCATTAACCTCATGAAAGTACTAGGTGCATTAGTTAACCCAAAAGGCATGACTAACCACTCATATAATCCAAACTTAGTTTTAAATGCTGTTTTCCATTCATCACCCAATTTCATACGAATTTGATGGTATCCACTACGCAAATCAACTTTGTAGAATATTGTAGAGCCACTCAATTCATCAAGCATATCATCTAGCCTAGGAATAGGATGACGATAACGAATAGTAATATTATTAATGCCTCTACAATCAACGCACATACGCGACGTACCATCCTTTTTCGGCACTAAAATGATAGGAACAGCACAAGGACTAAGGGATTCGCGTATATAACCTTTGTCGAGCAGTTCTTGTACTTGACGCATAATCTCCTTCGTCTCCTCTGGATTGGTACGGTATGGTGCACGGTTGGGTAGCGAAGCACCGGGAATTAAGTCAATTTGATGCTCAATTCCTCGAATAGGTGGTAATCCCGGTGGCACGTCTTGTGGAAAGACGTCAGCGAACTCCTGCAAAATGTTAGTGACAGCAGGGGGCAAAGAGGAAGGCACGTCCTCGAATGAAAATAATGCCTCTTTGCACATAAAAGCATAGCAAACAGATTTGCTGAAATCTAGCTCATCAATATCAGATTTGGTGGCAAGTAAACATGCACTTTTCAATTTAATTTCAGAAACAACAGTAGATGGTTTATTATTAGGCTTCATTTGGTGCTCAAATTCTTTTGCCACAATCTGATTTTCACTCTTATTTGTCTCCTGTTTTGCTTTATTAGCTCTATTAATATCATCTTTCAAAATGGAATCAGGAGTCATAGGAAGCAAAGTAATATTTTTATCGTTATGAACAAGAGTATACTGATTGTTTCTACCATGGTGTACAGATTTTTTATCAAATTGCCATGGTCTACCAAGTAATAAGGAACATGCTTGCATAGGTACCACATCACAATCAACATAATCAGCATATGTAGAGATACTAAAATGCACACGAACAGTACATGTTACCTTATCCTTGCCGCTGTTGTTGAACCATTGGATGTAGTAAGGATGTGGATGTGGTCTTGTGGTGAGAGATAGCTTCTCCACCATCTCCATGCTAGCCAAGTTATTGCAGCTCCCTCCATCTATGATCACGCGAACAGAACGTTCCTTCACAACTCCCTTTGTATGGAACAAATTATGCCTCTGATTTTGCTCAGCTTGTGTAACCTGCACACTCAAAACACGTTGAGCAACTAAACATTCATACCTGTCAGCATCTTCAGGAGCCATGTATTGCGTCTCATGATCAGAATCGTCTCCATCGTGTTCGTCACGTGTAATAAGAGCCAAAGTCTCCTCATCATAGTCACTAGCGGACTCATACCCACCATCCTCAGTAACAATCATCACACGCTTAGATGGGCATTCTCTCGCATAATGACCTCCACCCTTGCAACGTCGACAAATAATATCATGTGTTTGCCCTGTTGATGCCATGGATGAAGAAGAGCTCTTTGCAGGCCCAGAAGGTGTGCTCTTGGCAGATAGTGGTGATTGTGCCTGCTTTATTGTATCACGGTTGGAGGTGGCAGCCGACGGAGGCGCCGGTGTAGCAGAACGTGTGGAAGTAGATGATGCACGTGGTGTCCATGATGAAGGTCGACCTGCAGAAAAGTTAGTCCGCGCCAATGCCTGTCGATCCTGCACTTCACGTTCAGCTTTACAAGCAAGATGGAATAAACGAGTGATATTAGTATACTCTTTATACTCTAGAATCGTCTGAATCTCTCTATTTAATCCACCCATAAAACGTGCAAGCATAGCTTCATTCTCCTCAACAATACCACATCTAATCATGCCAGTTTGTAATTCCTGATAATATTCTTCTACAGAATGTTTTCCCTGTCTTAAGCGCTGCAATTTTTGAAGTAATTCACGTTGATAATATGGTGGAACCCAACGAGTACGCATAGCAGTTTTCAAAGCAGCCCAAGTAGCCGGAATAGGATATAATCTACAATGCTCAGACCACCAAACACATGCAAAACTAGTGAAAGCACAAACAGCAGCAGGAACACGTCTCTCCTCGGGATATTGTAAACATGTAAATCGTTGTTCAGTTTCTAACTCCCAAGTAAGATATATACCAGGAACATATCTACCCTCAAATGGTGGAATATTCAATTTTAGTTTAGGGAGATGGTCATGATCTCGTACCTGAGGGTGAGCCCTACCATTGCCATTATTTGCATGTGGACGACCTGGTGGTTGCTGTGCTGTTGGTGGCACGTAGTTCTGATTTTGATCAACCTCATCCTCATAATCTCCCACATAAGCATCCTCCTCCACATCAGCAGTAGGAGCCACAGAAGTATCAACAGCAGCACCAGCAGTTTGGCCCGACTGAAGAGGGACACGGCTCGCTCGGCGGACGGCTGTTTCCCGACGTGGAGGTAGTCGGTGTTGTTGCTGTTGTTGCAGAGGTGCGGCAGGAGCAGCCGGTGGTGGTGGTGGAAAACGCGACAGCAATTCAGCAAACTTGTTATCGAGCTTTGTTTCAAACGTCTTCTCCATGCCATCTATCTTCTCCATGGCCTCTTCAAATCTGTTTATCACATCTTGCACCTGTCCATGCATCATTTGCTGAAACGTATCATGAAGCTCCTTGTTCGTCAAGTTCTCCTAGTCAGTCTCGTCGGCTTGTGATCCTGGCATGGTTAGCAGCAATAGAAACACACAAGAATATGATCCTACAGACTACTAACAAGTGGTGGTGGTGGCGGGTGTCACAAATCCATCAAGCAAATCTCAAATTCTTACCAGTTCTTACCCAGCAGCAGGCGGTGATCGGCAACCGTTGTAGTCAAAAACTCTCAAAAGCTTGGATAGAGCGATTGCCAGGGAGAGTCAAACGCACGACGTAGATGTATGTGGAGCTAGGAAGGCTTATAGTATGGTAGCAAAAAGGGTCAGCAATAATCAATTCAGAGATGCAAAGTTGAATAAACGCTCAACGACGGTACTGTGCTGGTCCTAGGCTAGACCGTGCTAGAGACGCGAGCCTAGAACACTAACAAAATCACGGCGCTGCACGTAAATAAGGGAAAAGCACACTCTGGAACTCTCTCTTTTTTTTCGCTCTCTTTTTTTTTGCGCTCCTTTTTTTTTGCGCTCCTCTTTTTTTTTGCGAAAAATCACTATAATGGCGAGTGTCTCAAAACTCTTCCCTCGTCAAACTGATAGGATGGGCACGAATTTTTTTTTCACTTTTTTTTCGGAAATCAGGGGAGCGACGATGAAAAAGTGCGACAAAAAATCACTATGATGGCACGTGGCTCAAAAGACTCAGAAAAGTCTAAAAGTAGGGTAGGAAAAAAAATTGCCCGTGAAAATTTTGGCCTAATAACCGCCCGGGGGTCTCCAGACTCTTTTTTTTTCTTTTTTTTCCGAGACCTACGCAGGCAAGGAAACACGAATCGGAATTTAGATTGATCTCAAGAACAAACCTAATATGAGAAGAACTCGGATTGGTGGTGGATATATGGTTGTGGTATATGGCAGCGGTGGTGGTATATGGTAGCGGTGGTGGTATATGGATACAGATTGGTGGTGGTATATGGATACGGATTGGTGGTGGTATATGGATATGGATTTAGAGCGGTGGCGGATAAGCAAAAGTGGTAGATGGGCGATGATGATGGTGCGGCGGCGGCGTGACAACTTATGACCAGAACTCGAAACTCTAAAAGACTAGACTCTAAGACCAGCAACTTGACACGACGATGCAACCGCAAATTCAACAAAGCAAAAACCCTAAAAAGATTATGCAAAGGCTCAGATTGGTTCGGATATGATGAACTAACCATAATTTTTTTTGTGTGGCTTTTTCGTGGACTGTAGGTATGAAGAACAGACTCGATCTAATCTACGAAAAACTGTAAAATCTCACCGAGCAACCTGGAAATCTGATACCATTTGATAGAGGCTAAGGTGTCCCGATGTTTCGATGAGATGGTGGCTATCGTTTTCTGTGGGAGTCGACCTTGACGATCCGACTACGAACGTGCGAGACGTCGCGCCTTAGCAATCGCTAAACCAACTTCCGAAGGTTATTGACCACACCGGAGCACGATCAACCTGACCACGAGGGTCTGTTTCCTGCGAGCAAACGAAGAACAAGCAAGAAACTGAGATTGCAATCGGGATATTGCGAATATAAGATGAAAGCTTTATTGATCAAGGTGGGGTTCTGTGACGTCTTGGTCTGGTCGTTGGACACAAACGAAGTACGCGAAGTTGCAGCTATGGCGAACTTTTAATCTAAACAAAACCCAAAGTCTAAACAACGCCCTAAGGGCTGTATATATGGAGGAAGAGGGGGGAATTTCGTGGCCCTTGAGGGTGGGGTCCGAAACCAACCCTAACTCTTGTTTCCCCACACATACGGACTCTAAAAATAGCCTATACTTAAGTATTTCGAAATTACATGGGCCTGGCCCATTAATAAGGTGACGCAGCACCTAGAATAGCCTATGGACGAATATTATGCAGTGGCATCTTGTATATTTCGTCCAAGGCTTCATGTACTCCTTATGGCGGCTTCAAAGTCCTGAAATCATCACTTGTAACTCCGTTCTTGATCCCCTTGCGCATGCCATCAACTCCATGCGTGTTCTTGCTCCAATGTTCATCCTTCTCCAAGCTAGGCCCTTCATTTGTAAGCAAAACAAATGTATCCAATTTAGGCAGCATCATAATCTCATGAACATTAGAATCATTACCAAGAAACGAAAGTACCTGGTAATTTAATTGGCATGCGCGAGCTCTAGTAATTGGTCCAGTATATGTAACAGTAGGGGCTGTGGGTGTAATAATAGTATTGATGTCCTCATCAGCCACTTTCAACGCTAATGACTTGACCTCTACCTCTATTGTGTCTTCTCATTTGGTGCTAGGTCCCATATATGATGACGCGCCGATTCGCGATGACTTCGTCCTCCCTTTGGACAAGACGATGGCCATGGTGGAATAAGATGCACCCCCCACATGGTTCCATCACGATGATGATCTTGACCACCAATTGGTCTTACCCACCTCACCTACACTACTAGAGTGGAATGAACAAGGTAAGATAGGTGAAGGTGATGCTCTAGTCCCACTAGTGGACATTCTTGAGATTGATTGCTTGCATGATGTTGATCAACCTATTACCATACTTCATGCTAGTGCGACTTCCCCATGCGATGGTTTACCCATTTATGATGAGTATGACGATTGCCATGTGGATTCTTTTAGTTGTGATGCCATGTTACATAGGATTTCTTATGACAATTCTCTCGGTCACATCATGTTTGCCAATCCGCTTGACTTGTCATATGCTATACATGAGATCGACCACATGTCATATTTGCAATCTCTTTATAGTGACTATGCATATGCCATTAAGATTAACCCAATTTTCACCTATGGCATAGATGACAAGCCCATGTTTATTGGCATTTGTTTCTCTTGTGATGATATTGACATGCTACCTTTGCATCATTTATCTCATATGCCATGCCATGACCACCTAGATTCGGATATGCATTGTTTTGGGTGTTTCCCATTTTCTCCATATGATGTTTCCAACATTGCTCATGAGGAGACCCCCATAGTTTCCTCATACATTTTAGGATATTTTGATTCATCCCATTCATTTCATGATCCCAATACTTGCATCCTCAATTTGTATCCCCATAGTGTTATACAAAATAACTATTCTTTCATGATGGATGACATGTTCTTATACCATGCATCAAATTTCTTTGAGCGATGCTTATCTTCTAATAAATCACACGTGCACATACACATCATGATGGATGATGTGTACATCTACCACACGCACAATCTCTTTCGTTTGTGTCTCTTTTGTGTAGGTACCCATGAATTCTTGTCAACCTCGCAATCCCACGAGTTGACAAAACAAGCTCTAGAGAGCAACACTGACTTGGGATCCCATGGATTGTCTTTCCCACCGCTCTCTTCGCGCAAATACTTCACACATTTCTTCTACATGGCCCTCCCTTGGCTATGGTTTATTGTCCATTACCTATTCTATGCCCATCTTGCCATGTTCACTTTGAATGATATGTTCATTACTATGTCTTTGCCATGCATTCGTGACCCATGCTTTGCATTACACGTGATGATTGATTCTCATACTTGTATGTGTATTTGCAAGCTTGGTGGAGATATTGCTTGTTATTGCCTTGTTTGCTTTGTGCCCCATGCCTATGATGATACTATGATCTTGCTTTGTGTTTGTGCTTGTGATATGTCATGTGCATTGCCTATGCCTATTATTTTTCTCACATGACATGATTTCCATGATTTACTCTAGTATGTTGCATCTTCGCACTACTAGCTTCCACAACTTGATTAGTATGATTGCTTATGTTGCATCTCTGATGACTCAAACTTGCTCGCTTCATGCGGTTGATGACAACCATCTACATGCTTTGCACATGATTGTTATTGCTTCTTGTCATATATCTCCATATGTTGCCTCTCTCATGCTAGATGATTTGCCATGGATTGAGTGCAACGATGTATTTCGCCTTGCTCATGAGATTTCCCCCATAGCATTCTCACATCTATTTGGATATTTTGACATATTCCTTGTGAAGCATGCTTGTCTTACCTATTTGCATCATATACCTAGTGCCATGAATATAGCCATTGTTGCATCATATTATTCATGCACTTGTGCTTCTAATGGTTATGTGCAAGAGAAGAGAACCATCATTATGGATGATGTGTTTATCTACCATGCGCATACATTCTTTGCTTTATTTTGTGCATGTGTAGGATACTTGGACTTTGTGCTGACTTCCGCGTCACGTGAGTTAACAATCCGAGCTCTTGAGAGCGAACCACCTTCTACCACGACGATTCTACATCGCACTTGCTTGTACTTCGGCATTGTGAAGGACGCACAAGAACATGCTCTCAAGGTGATATCCTTCTCTTTTGAGAACCCCCAAACCATGAGCATGCATATTGTGGATCATACTACTTGTGTTGCTTGCACCATGCGACTTATTTGTCATCTTGGACCCCATGCTTGCGCACATGTTAGAGATCTTGCTTCCACTTGTCATTTTCACAATTCCATGCATCATGATATATATGCCTTGTGTGTTGCATCCAATTCTTGGATTACTTGCTCCTATCACATGTTTGGTTGCAACAATGTCATCACTTCACATATGCCACGTCCCATTAACTTCTACATGCTTGCCTTGATTTTCTCACACATGATGAACAATTGTTCTTTCCATTATGTTGAGTTCCATACGATATTCACTACACCCAATGCACATTATGCTTGGATTGTCTTGCACTTGACCCATGTGTTTAGACACTTCATTTTATTTGGTGTTGTGAATGATTTCTATGCCTACCATAGACCTTTCATTGAGCAATTTGCCCATGCTTTCTATGATCTTGAGGTAGATTCTTATTCTCTTGTTACACATATTTGCATCACTACCTCACATTTACATGCTTGTCCCCATGGTATCTTTGATTGTGCTCAATTTATATGCTTATATGCCATGTCACAATCCTTTGTCAACCCATATGCTTTGAATGATGACGACAATTGTTTGGTGACTCACCTATCGAATGCTTGGTTTTGCACTAACGCTAACCACATTTGTTTTTCCAAGTGTTTGTTGTCTTTGCTAATTTTGAAGGAATCCCAAGATGGTGCGACATTGGAGAGTGCCCATTTCGAGCTTCAAGATGACGAGAAATTAGTGATCGACCACTCCTAGACGGTGACCTCATCTCTTTCCCACGGTGATTTGGATTTCGATCCGAGGTCGGATCTTTCCCAAGGGAGGGGAGATGATGCGGAGCATCCTATGGACATCACAATGTCAAGAGTCCGTTTGGCGAGTGACACGTGCGACATCTACTTGACATACCCAAAGGTGAATCATCTCCTTTACACGTGCTCACTTGACCCCATCGAGGATGGTATAGTACTTGACACCCCTCTCGTGTGCATGCATAGGTATTGTCGGAACACTACGGACGACGAGGAGGAGTGCAAGCGCCAAGGAACAACTACACCATCTGCGAGGGAAGCATGGAAGCGACGATGGAAGAGGACGGAGACATCTCCCAGGACCCGGACATCCGGCCCTGGCCCGGACATCCAGCCCCTGAAGATGTCAACAATAGCAGCAACCCTGCAGCCGAAGTGCTACAGGCCCCGGACATCCGGCGTCAGCCCCGAACATCCGGCTCCCCGTGAAGCCCCGGACATCCGGCCTGACGCCCGGACATCCGGCCCTCCCTGCCTGCGTGCAATGCTTCTGGGCCGAGGCCCATGCACCCCTTCGCCCCTTAGACTATATATACTTCCCCTCCACCTATGTTTTAGGGTTAGAATTGGTTTAGCTCATATTTAAAGATAGAACATTGCTCATCGACATCGGATCAACACCTCGTGAGAGACCACGGCCTCTTAGGAGAAGATCCCTTTGGATTCAAGTGTTGGGGAACGTAGTAATTTGAAAATTTTCCTACGCACAGGCAAGATCATGGTGATGCACAGCAACGAGAGGGGAGAGTGCTGTCTACGTACCCACGCAGACCGACTGCGGAAGCGATCACACAACGTAGAGGAAGTAGTCGTACGTCTTCCCGATCCGACCGATCCAAGCACCGTTACTCCGGCACCTCTGAGTTCTTAGCACACGTACAGCTCGATGACGATCCCCGGGCTCCGATCCAGCAAAGCGTCGGGGAAGAGTTCCGTCAGCACGACGGCGTGGTGACGATCTTGATGTACTACCGTCGCAGGGCTTCGCCTAAGCACCGCTACAATATGATCGAGGTGGAATATGGTGGTAGGGGGCACCGCACACGGCTAAGGAACGATCTCAAGGATCAACTTGTGTGTCTAGAGGTGCCCCCCTGCCCCCGTATATAAAGGAGCAAGGGGGAGGAGGCCGGCCATAGGAGAGGCGCGCCAGGTGTGGAGTCCTACTAGGACTCCAAGTCCTAGTAGGAGTCCACCAAGAGGGGAGGAAGGGAGAAAGAAGTGGAGGAGTAGGAAAGGTGGCCGGCCCCCTTTTCCCTAGTCCAATTCGGACTAGAGGGGAGGGGGGCGCAGCAGGCCCTTTCTCCTCTTTCCACTAAAGCCCATCAAGGCCCATTGCTTCTCCCGTAACTACCCGGTACTCCAAAAAATACCCGAATCACTCGGAACCTTTCCAATGTCCGAATATAGTCGTCCAATATATCGATCTTTACGTCTCGACCATTTCGAGACTCCTCGTCATGTCCCTGATCTCATCCGGGACTCCGAACTCCTTCGGTACATCAAAACTCATAAACTCATAATAACTGTCATCGAAACCTTAAGCGTGCGGACCCTACGGTTCGAGAACAATGTAGACATGACCGAGACACGTCTCCGGTCAATAACCAATAGCGGGACCTGGATGCCCATATTGGCTCCTACATATTCTACGAAGATCTTTATCGGTCAGACCACATAACAACATACGTTGTTCCCTTTGTCATCGGTATGTTACTTGCCCGAGATTCGATCGTCGGTATCCAATACCTAGTTCAATCTCGTTACCGGCAAGTCTCTTTACTCGTTCCGTAATACATCATCTCACTACTAACATATTAGTTGTAATGCTTGCAAGGCTTATGTGATGTGTATTACCGAGAGGGCCCAGAGATACCTCTCCGACAATCGGAGTGACAAATCCTAATCTCGAAATACGCCAACCCAACATCTACCTTTGGAGACACCTGTAATGCTCCTTTATAATCACCCAGTTACGTTGTGACGTTTGGTAGCACCCAAAGTGTTCCTCCGGCAAACGGGAGTTGCATAATCTCATAGTCATAGGAACATGTATAAGTCATGAAGAAAGCAATAGCAACATACTAAACTATCGGGTGCTACGCTAATGGAATGGGTCATGTCAATCAGATCATTCAACTAATGATGTGATCCCGTTAGTCAAATAACAACTCTTTGTTCATGGTTAGGAAACATAACCATCTTTGATCAACGAGCTAGTCAAGTAGAGGCATACTAGTGACACTCTGTTTGTCTATGTATTCACACATGTATTATGTTTCCGGTTAATACAATTCTAGCATGAATAATAAACATTTATCATGATATAAGGAAATAAATAATAACTTTATTATTGCCTCTAGGGCATATTTCCTTCAGTCTCCCACTTGCACTAGAGTCAATAATCTAGTTCACATCGCCATGTGATTTAACAGCAATAGTTCACATCACCATGTGATTAACACCCATAGTCCACATCGATATGTGACCAATACCCAAAGGGTTTACTAGAGTCAATAATCTAGTTCACATTGTTTATGTGATTAACACCCAAAGAGTACTAAGGTGTGATCATGTTTTGCTTGTGAGAGAATCTTAGTCAACGGTCTTTCACATTCAGATCCATTATGTATTTTGCAATTTTCTATGTCTACAATGATCTGCACGGAGCTACTCTAGCTAATTGCTCCCACTTTCAATATGTATCTAGATCGAGACTTTGAGTCATCCAGATCCGTGTCAAAACTTGCATCGACGTAACCTTTTACGACGAACCTTTTTGTCACGTCCATAATCGAGAAACATATCCTTATTTCACTAAGGATAATTCTGACCGTTGTCCAGTGATCTACTCCTAGATCACTATTGTACTCCCTTGCCAAATCAGTGCAGGGTATACAATAGATCTGGTATACAGCATGACATACTTTATAGAACCTATGGCCAAGGCATAGGGAATGACTTTCATTCTCTTTCTATCTTCTGCCGTGGTCGGGCTTTGAGTCTTACTCAACTTCACACCTTGTAATACAGGCAAGAACTCTTTCTTTGACTGCTCCATTTTGAAGTACTTCAAAATCTTGTCAAGGTATGTACTCATTGAAAAAAACTTATCAAGCGTCTTGATCTATCTCTATAGATCTTGAAGCTCAATATGTAAGCAGCTTCACCGAAGTCTTTCTTTGAAAAACTCCTTTCAAACACTCCTTTATGCTTTACAGAATAATTCTACATTATTGCCGATCAACAATATGTCATTCACATATACTTATCAGAAATGCTGTAGTGCTCCCACTCACTTTCTTGTAAATACAGGCTTCACCGCAAGTCTGTATAAAACTATATGCTTTGATCAACTCATCAAAGCGTATATTCCAACTCCGAGATGCTTGTACCAGTCCATAGATGGATTGCTATAGCTTGCATATTTTGTTAACACCTTTAGGATCGACAAAACCTTCTAGTTGCATCGTATACAACTATTCTTTAATAAATCCATTAAGGAATGCAGTTTTGTTTATCCATTTGCCAGATTTCATAAAATGTGGCAATTGCTAACATGATTCGAACAAACTTAAGCATAGATACGAGTGAGAAACTCTCATCGTAGTCAACACCTTAAACTTGTCGAAAACCTTTGGCGACAATTCTAGCTTTGTAGATAGTAACACTACTATCAGCGTCCGTCTTCCTCTTGAAGATCCATTTATTTTCTATGGATTGCCGATCATCGGGAAAATCCATCAAAGTCCATACTTTGTTCTCATACATGGATCATATCTCAGATTTCATGGCCTCAAACCATTTTGCGGAATCTAGGCTCATCATCGCTTCCTCATAGTTCGCAAGTTCGTCATGGTCTAGTAACATGACTTCCAGAACAGGATTACCGTACCACTCTGGTGCGGATCTCATTCTGGTTTACCTACGAGATTCAGTAGTAACTTGATCTGAAGTTTCATGATCATCATCATTAGCTTCCTCACTAATTGGTGTAGGTGTCACAAAAACCGGTTTCTGTGATGTACTACTTTCCAATAAGGGAGGAGGTACAGTTACCTCATCAAGTTCTACTTTCCTCCCACTCACTTCTTTCGAGAGAAACTCCTTCTCTAGAAAGTATCCATTCTCAGCAACGAATGTCTTGCCTTTGGATCTGTGATAGAAGGTGTACCCAACTGTTTCCTTTAGGTATCCTATGAAGACGCACTTCTCCGATTTGGGTTTGAGCTTATCAGGTTGAAACTTTTTCACATAAGCATTGCGACCTCAAACTTTTAAGAAACGACAGCTTAGGTTTCTTGCCAAACCATAGTTCACACGGTGTCGTCTCAACGGATTTAGATGGTGCCCTATTTAACGTGAATGTAGCTGTCTCTAATGCATAACCCCAAAACGATAGTGGTAGATCGGTAAGGGACATCATAGATCGCACTATATCTAATAAAGTACGGTTATGACGTTTGGACACACCATTATGTTGTGGTGTTCCAGGTGGCATGAATTTGTGAAACTATTCCACATTGTTTTAATTGAAGACCAAACTCGTAACTCAAATATTTGTCTCCGCGATCAGATCGTAGAAACCTTATTTTCTTGTCACGATGATTTTCCACTTCACTCTGAAATTCTTTGAACTTTTCAAATGTTTCAGACTTATGTTTCATCAAGTAGATATACCCATATCTGCTCAAATCATCTGTGAAGGTCAGAAAATAATGATAATCGCCGCGAGCCTTAACACTCATCGGATCGCATACATCAGTATGTATTATTTCCAATAAGTCAGTTGCTCGCTCCATTGTTCCGGAGAACGGAGTTTTTAGTCATCTTGCCCATGAGGCACGGTTCGCAAGCATCAAGTGATTCATAATCAAGTGATTCCAAAAGCCCATCAGCATGGAGTTTCTTCATGTGCTTTACACCAATATGACCTAAACGGCAGTGCCACAAATAAGTTGCACTATCATTATTAACTTTGCATCTTTTGGTTTCAATATTATGAATATGTGTATCACTACGATCGAGATCCAACGAACTTGTTTCATTGGGTGTATGACCCTCGAAGGTTTTATTCATGTAAAGAGAACAACAATTATTCTCTGACTTTAATGAATAACCGTATTGCAATAAACATGATCAAATCATATTCATGCTCAACGCAAAACACCAAATAACACTTATTTAGGTTCAACACTAATCCCGAAAGTATAGGGAGTGTGCGATGATGATATCAATCTTGGAACCACTTCCAACACACATCATCACTTCACCCTTAACTAGTCTCTGTTCATTCTGCAACTCCCGTTTCGAGTTACTACTCTTAGCAACTGATCCAGTATCAAATACTGAGGGTTGCTATAAACACTAGTAAAGTACACATCAATAACATGTATATCAAATATACTTTTGTTCACTTTGCCATCCTTCTTATCCGCCAAATACTTGGGGTAGTTCCGCTTCCAGTGACCAATCCCTTTGCAGTAGAAGCACTTTGTCTCAGGCTTAGGACTAGACTTGGGTTTCTTCACTTGAGCAGCAACTTGCTTGCCGTTCTTCTTGAAGTTCCCCTTCTTCCCTTTGCCTTTTCTTGAAACTAGTGGTCTTGTCAACCATCAACACTTGATGTTTTTCTTGATTTCTACCTTCGTTAATTTCAGTATCACGAAGAGCTTGGGAGTTGTTTCCGTTATCCCTTGCATATTATAGTACATCACGAAGTTCTACTAACTTGGTGATGGTGACTAGAGAATTCTGTCAATCACTATCTTATCTGGAAGATTAACTCCCACTTGATTCAAGCAATTGTAGTACCCAGACAATCTGAGCACATGCTGACTAGTTGAGCGATTCTCCTCCATCTTTTAGCTATAGAACTTGTTGGAGACTTCATATCTCTCAACTCAGGTATTTGCTTGAAATATTAACTTCAACTCCTGGAACATCTCATATGCTCCATGACGTTCAAAACGTCGTTGAAGTCCCGATTCTAAGCCATTGAGCATGGTGCACTTAAACTATCAAGTAGTCATCATATTGAGCTAGCCAAATGTTCACAACGTCTGCATCTGCTCCTGCAATAGGTCTGTCACCTAGCGGTGCATCAAGGACATAATTCTTCTGTGCAGCAATGAGGATAAACCTCAGATCACGGATCCAATCCGCATCATTGCTACTAACATCTTTCAACACAATTTTCTCTAGGAACATATCAAAATAAACATATGAAAGCAACAACGCGAGCTATTGATCTACAACATAGATATGCTAATACTACCAGGACTAAGTTCATGATAAATTAAAGTTCAATTAATCATATTACTTAAGAACTCCCACTTAGATAGACATCCCTCTAATCCTCTAAGTGATTACGTGATCCAAATCAACTAAACCATGTCCGATCATCACGTGAGATGGAGTAGTTTCATTGGTGAACATCACTATGTTGATCATATCTACTATATGATTCACGCTCGACCTTTCGGTCTCCGTGTTCCGAGGCCATATCTGCATATGCTTGGCTCGTCAAGTATAACCTGAGTATTCCGCGTGTGCAACTGTTTTGCACCCGTTGTATTTGAACGTAGAGCCTATCACACCCGATCATCACGTGGTGTCTCAGCACGAAGAACTTTCGCAACGGTGCATACTCAGGGAGAACACTTCTTGATAATTTAGTGAGAGATCATCTTATAATGCTACCGTCAATCAAAGCAAGATAAGATGCATAAAAGATAAACATCACATGCAATCAATATAAGTGATATGATATGGCCATCATCATCTTGTGCTTGTGATCTCCATCTCCAAAGTACTGTCATGATCTATATCGTCACCGGCATGACACCATGATCTCCATCATCTTGATCTATATCAATGTGTCGTCACGTGGTCGTCTCGCCAACACTTGCTCTTGCAACTATTGCTATCGCATAGCGATAAAGTAAAGCAATTATTTGGCGCTTGCATCTTATGCAATAAAGAGACGACCATAAGGCATTTGCCAGTTGTTGATAACTTCCACAAAACATGATCATCTCATACAACAACTTATATCTCATCACGTCTTGACCATATCACATCACAACATGCCCTGCAAAAACAAGTTAGACGTCCTCTACTTTGTTGTTGCAAGTTTTACGTGGCTGCTATGGGCTTAAGCAAGAACCAATCTCACCAACGCATCAAAACCACAACGATAGTTTGTCAAATAGACTCCGTTTTAACCTTCGCAAGGACCGGGCGTAGCCACACTCGGTTCAACTAAAGTTGGAGAGACAGTCGCCCGCAAGACACCTGTGTGCAAAGCACGTCGGGGAAACCGGTCTCGCGTAAGCGTACGCGTAATGTTGGTCCGGGTCGTCTCGTCCAACAATGCCGCCGAACCAAAGTATGACATGCTGGTAGGCAGTATGACTTATATCGCCCACAACTCACTTGTGTTCTACTCGTGCATATAACATCAAACCATAAAACCTAGGCTCGGATGCCACTGTTGGGGAACGTAGTAATTTCAAAATTTTCCTACGCACACGCAAGATCATGGTGATGCACAGCAACGAGAGGAGAGTGCTGTCTATGTACCCACGCAGACCGACTGCGGAAGCGATCACACAACGTAGAGGAAGTAGTCGTACGTCTTCCCGATCCGACCGATCCAAGCACCGTTACTCCGGCACCTCCGAGTTCTTAGCACACGTACAGCTCGATGACGATCCCCGGGCTCCGATCCAGCAAAGCGTCGGGGAAGAGTTCCGTCAGCACGACGGCGTGGTGACGATCTTGATGTACTACCGTCGCAGGGCTTCGCCTAAGCACCGCTACAATATGATCGAGGTGGAATATGGTGGTAGGGGGCACCGCACACGGCTAAGGAACGATCTCAAGGATCAACTTGTGTGTCTAGAGGTGCCTCCCTGCCCCCGTATATAAAGGAGCAAGGGGGAGGAGGCCGGCCATAGGAGAGGCGCGCCAGGTGTGGAGTCCTACTAGGACTCCAAGTCCTAGTAGGAGTCCACCAAGAGGGGAGGAAGGGAGAAGGAAGTGGAGGAGTAGACAACTTGGAGTACGACGTCGTTCCAATGACCGTTTGCCATCTTCTCCTTGGACGCCCATGGCAATTTGATAGAGGAGTCATCCACAACGGTCGAACGAACCACTACATCTTCAAGATGAAGGGCAAGGAGTAAGTCCTACGTCCAATGTCTCCAAGTCAAGTGATCACCGACAAGCAAGCCACCCATCGTGGAGATCATAGTGAGAGTGCGAGCCACCAAAAAGAGATTGGGCGCCACAAGCCCAAATCAAACACCTCCACGATGAGCGAAAAGAAGAACTTAGTCTTATTTTGCCACCAAAAGTGAGATAAGAGGAGTGTGTGAGAACCCATCTAGTGTCCTACACTACTTCATTGTGTGCAAGGACAATACAGCACAAACTAACACTTCTCACACTCTTCCTCTAGTGTTGTCTTCTCTTTTGCAGGAATTTCATGATGTTTTCCCCGATGAGCTACCTCCGGGACTACCTCCACTACAAGGCATTTAGCACCGCATCGACCTCATCCCTGGAGCACCGCTTCCAAACAAAGCTCCCTACCACGTCAACCCTGAAGAAAACAAAGAAATACAAAGGCAAGTAAAGCATCTCATAGACCAAGGACATGTGCGTGAAAGTTTGAGCCCTTGTGCCGTCCTAGTCATTCTAGTGCCAAAACGAGATGGTAGCTTTCGCATGTGCTCCGATTGTAGACCTATCAATGCTATCACCGTTTGCTATAGGTATCCCATTCGACACCTAGATGATATGCTTGATGAACTTAGTAGTGCCACTATCTTTTCCAAAATTGACCTTAAGAGTGGTTACTATCAAATCCGCATACAAGAGGGTGATGAATGGAAAACCGCTTTCAAAACCAAGTTTGGCTTGTATGAGTGGTTAGCCATGCCTATGGGTCTATCGGAAGCACCGGGTACTTTTATGCGCCTTATGAATCATGTCTTTCGCCCTTACATTGGTATATTTGTTGTGATCTACTTTGATGATATCCTTGTTTATAGCAAATTTCTTAGAGATCATGTCACACATATTCGAACCATTTTGCAAACTCTTCGAAAAGAGAAACTCTATGCTAATATGGAGAAATGCCTTTTTGGCGTTGACAAGCTCGTTTTCTTGGGTTTTGTTGTTTCTTCTAAGGGTGTTCATGTTGATGAGTCCAAGATCAATGCTATTAAGACTTGGCCACAACCTACCAATTTTCATCAAGTGCGTAGTTTTCTTGGCCTTGCGGGTTTCTATTGTCGCTTTGTGAAGGATTTTAGCACCATTGCTTCGCCTTTGCATGCTTTGAGAAAGAAGAATGCACCTTTTGTTTGGGGACCATCCCAAGATACCTCTTTCAATGAGCTTAAGAATTTGCTTACTCATGCTCCCGTGCTTGCATTACCCAACTTTGACAAACCCTTTGAGATTCATTGCGATGCTAGTGGCAATGGCATAGGAAGCGTGTTAACGCAAGAGAAGCGCCCCATAGCTTACTTTAGCAAGAAACTCTCTGACGCGCAACTCAATTACCCCATCTATGACAAAGAGCTATATGCTTTAGTTCGCGTTTTACATGAATGGGAACATTATCTTCGACCTCATGACTTTATCATTCATACCGATCATGAAACCCTCAAGTATCTTAAGGGCCAAACCAAGTTGAACAAACGTCATGCCAAATGGAGTGAATTTATTGAGTCTTTTCCTTATGTCACCAAGTACATTAAGGGTAAGGAAAACATTGTGGCGGATGCCCTTTCCCGCATATGCATGCTTGTTACTCAACTTGAATTGGATGTCATTGGTTTTGAGCATATCATAGACTTGTATGAGCATGATCCTACTTTTGCTACTCCTTATGCCAAGTGTTTGTCGCATACCTCTTGGGAACGCTATTACATCAAAGATGGATACCTTATGAGAGCTAACAAACTTTGCATCCCCGAGTCTTCTCTTTGTTTGTTGCTTTTGCAGGAATCTCATGGAGGAGGCTTAATGGGACACTTTGGACGAGACAGGACGTTCGCCATGCTCTCGAAGAATTACTTTTGGCCAAAGATGTTTCACGACGTCAATCGCTTCACCAACCGTTGCTCTACATGTCGCAAAGCTAAGTCCAAAGCTCAATCTCATGGACTTTATATGCCTCTACCAATTCCATATCAACCATGGGAAGACATTAGCATGGACTTTGTACTTGGTTTGCCTAGGACTAGAAATGGCAAGGATTCGGTATTTGTCGTCGTGGACCGTTTCTCAAAAATGGCACATTTTATTCCTTGCAACAAGATAGACGATGCTTCACATGTTGCTAATCTCTTTTGTAGGGAAATATTGCGTCTACATGGAGTGCCAAAGACTATCGTCTCGGACCGCGACGTCAAGTTCCTTAGCTACTTTTGGAAGACACTATGCGCCAAGCTAGGAATCAAGCTACTTTTCTCTACGACATACCATCCACAAACCAATGGCCAAATGGAAGTTACCAACCGCACACTCTCTACTCTACTTCACGTACTCATCAAGAAGAACATCAAGGAGTGGGAGGAGTGCCTACCTATCGCCAAGTTCGCCTACAACTGAGCAAAACACTCAACAACCGGCAAGTCCCCCTTCGAGGTCGTCTATGGCTTCAATCCTTTGTCACCATTGGACATTCTCCCTCTACCACTC
Organism: Triticum urartu; assembly: GCF_056163025.1. Lineage (NCBI taxonomy): Eukaryota > Viridiplantae > Streptophyta > Magnoliopsida > Poales > Poaceae > Triticum > Triticum urartu. Next base: position 324,732,054 of record NC_141875.1, on the reverse strand, counting down.
CAAGAGCGCATCAATTTGGTCGCTAGCGCAAGAGCGACACATCTCAAGAAGGTGCATGAAGATACACGGAACACCATCGAGCGCCAAGTTCAACTTCTTGTGTCCAAGCTCAACCTCAACAAGCACCCTATGGTCTTCAACATTGGTGATCTCGTATGGCTACACCTTTGCAAGGTCCGTTTTCCACAAGAACACAAGTCCAAGCTTCGACCACGAGCGGGTGGACCCTTCAAGGTGCTCGCACGATCCAATGACAACGCTTACAAGATCGACCTCCTGCGCGACAAGTACAACGTGAGCGACATCTTCAACGTCAAGGATCTTTCTCCCTTCCATGGTGATGAAGAATTTGATCTAAGGACGGATCTTCCCCAAGGGAGGGGAGATGATGCGGAGCATCCCAAGGCCATCCCCATGGACTCAACTACATCTCCTACGACACCTCTTGGACCCATGACACGAGCACGTGCAAGAGCCCTTGAAACCGAGGTGACATCTCTCCTTTCACATTTCCACTTAGATGCACATGAGACATCGCTAGTACCTCATACGGACACTTCGTGCATTCTCAGGTATTATGGAGAAGCTAAGGAGCAAGGAGAAGAGGAAGAGGAAGATGGGCGAGAAGACGGAGGAGAAGAAGGGCTGAAGGAAAAGTCTCAGCCACCGGACGACCGGCCGGGACCGCACGTCCGGCGCCTGATGCTCCAGCTGAACCCTAGCGAGCGGATGTCCAGGCCAGACCGTACGACCGGTGCCCCTGCACCCGAGCCAAACGAGCGGACGACCGGTGCCAGTGGACGACCGGCGACCGGATGACCGGTAGCCACCGGAAATACGCTACACCACCATCTGAGCCAGAATGAGCGGACGACCGGTAGCCACTGGATGTCCGGCCGCTCCTGAGACACCGGACGTCCAGTCCCCAGCGGATGTCCGTTACCTAGCTGCGTCCAGAGTCGGGCCCGAGGCCCATGTACCCCTACTTTCTCCCCCATTTGCACTTAGACTATAAATAGACCTCTCCTACCTCCTTTCTAGGGTTAGCGTTGGTTTAGCTAATTTTAGAGATCGAGCTACGCTCATCCACATCGGATCTACTCCTCGAGAGAGACCACGACCTCTTCGAAGAAGATCCCTTTGGATTCAAGACCTCCTTGCGGAGAAGACATCAAGACCCGGCCCCCTCTTGGGCGGCCCCCTCAAGACCTCCTCACGGAGAAGATCATGCTACTTGCATCATCCTTAGTTGATTGTGGATCATGTGAACACTTATGTATTCGAGGATCTAGCACATGTGTGACTTTCTTGTGTTGGTTTAGTGTTCCTCTTGTGTTTCCCTTGTGTTTTCCTTCTCTTTCCACCTCGTGGTCTTCGTGTTCTTCACAGGATTCCGCTCCTATCGTGAAAGATCGGGCTATAGGGTTCCTACCCTACATCAACGAGACCCAAGACACTTTGTGAGCATGTAAGGTGGGCCAACTATTGATAAAATAGTATGTATTTAAAACTTATTATTGTACATGCCCGCTAAGAGGTTGGCTGTATATGACATGGCAACTTCTTATAGCCGACCCTTGGCTGTATTATTAACCATGCTCTTAGTGAGGTAGCTAGTATATCATAGACTAGCTAGTATCAGACTAGCCACAGTGGGAGTAACTTCAACAGTAACATCGAATCCAACTCAGCAAACTTGCTTATGTGGCAATAAGTTAATGAGGAGAGAGATAGTTTCAGTAACTTAGCTAGTTACTGTAACATCACATGTCTGTAAGTGCATCTAGTGCCACCCCTAGTTGGTTTTGGAGTATTGATGACAAACCTAGTTGAGGGACTAATGTGTTTGTGAGAATTGCAGGATAACACAGGTAGAAGTCCCTCATTGATTCGGTTTTCCTACCAGAGATGACCCCTAAAAATGTATGAATACATTAAAGTCAAAGGTGGTATATGAAGATATTCACATTGAAGACTATGACAAGAGAAGACACCGCATGAAGCCTATGGAGCTCGAAGACTTAGATCTTTCGTAGTTCTTCTTCATTTGTGTTGAGTCATAGGAACCACCATACTGTTAAGTGGGGTCCAAGAGAACCAGTCAGAATGACTGAAGTGATGCCTAACCAAAAACCTTGTCTTCGAGTGAAGACTATGAGAGCGAATCTTGTCCAGAGTCGGACAAGTCAGCTTTACTTGTAGCCCAAGTAAAGTTGCCGTGTGAGTTTGAAATCTGACCGTTGGAACACGTGTCAGTTCCTTAGTGACCCAGGGTCATTTTGGATAAATCAGGTCGGGTTGCCAAGTGGCTATAAATAGCCCACCCCTACAACCATAAACGGTTGGCCGCTCAGATTGAGAATACGGCTTTTGTCATTTGAGAGCAACCCACCTCGAAGCCTTTGAGAGAGAGAATTCCTTGCGAGGAAAAAGCCCTAACCACCCAGAGCCAGAGAGAATTAGGCATCACTTAAGTCTTCTTGTCTGAGTGATCTGAAGACTTATTACACTTGAGGACTGTGCATCCTCCAGCCAGTTAGGTGTCGCGTTCTGAGCATCCAAGAGACATTGTGGATTGCCGGTGAACGAAGTCTGTGAAGGTTTGGGAGTCTACCTTGAAGACTTACCAGAGTGATTGGGCGAGGTCTGTGTGACCTTAGCTCAAGGGGAATACGGTGAGGACTGGGTGTCCTGAGCTGCGTGTTCAGGACTGGGTGTCCGGGACTGTGTGTCCTAAGGTTTAAATACCTAGCCGCCCTAACCAGACGTACAGTTGTCATAGCAACTGGAACTGGTCCAACAAATCACTGTCTTCAGAGAGTCACTGGTTTCATCCTTTCCTTCCCTTTACTTACTGATTGCTCCTTGTGAAGTCATTGTATGGTTGCCTTATCTTTTGTCTTCACTGAGTGACTACTTGTTCTGATTGGCTTCATAATATCTTCCTACCTGATCCTTACTACCTAGCTGCTACCAGTCATTGTGCTTTCACTTCATTGAATACCTGACTATGGTTTGCCTAGTGTAGTCTACCTTCCGCTGCATGGTAATAGGCTTATTTCTATCGTTAGTCTTCAAAACTTCCACGTTTTGAAGACTTTCATAAAAATCGCCTATTCATCCCCCCTCTAGTCGATATAACGCACTTTCAATTGGTATCAGAGCAAGGTGCTCCCTTGTTCTATGTGATTCCGTTTAACCACCTGGAGTTTTAGCTATGTCGACTGCAGGGATAATTAAAGTCTCCGCTGCGTGCCCCGTCTTTGATGGAACTGAATATCCCTACTGGAAGAATAAGATGCGCATGCATCTTGAAGCCATTGACGTCGACCTATGGTATGTCATCAAGAACGGCGTTCCCAAGGCTGGAGAAGGTGTCACTGCTGCTGATGTCAAGAAGTTCGTTCAACTGGACTCTACTGCCAAGAATATCATCTGTGGTCATCTGACTAAAGGATAGTATGGACGTGTGAGTTCTTTGGAAACATCTAAGCTGGTCTGGGACTGGCTCTCCAAGGTCAATGAAGGCGTCTCAACCCAGAGAGATCAGAGAATCAGCGTCCTTCGCAACCTCTTCAACTGCTTCAAGCGAAATGACAATGAGAATGTCCAGCTCACATTTTACCGACTCACTGACATCACAAATGAGCTTCAAGCCCTCGGCGCTACTGAGATCACCAAGCATGAAGTCATCAAGACACTATTGAGATCACTTGACAGTTCGTTTGACACCCTAGCCCTGATGATTCAAGAACGTCCTGATTTCAAGACACTCGAGCCGTTTGACATACTTGAGAGGCTCAACACACATGAGTTTTAGCTGTCTGAGAAAAGAGATATCTACGGTCCAAACTATGGGCGAACTTGTGCCTTGAAGGCAAAAGCTGTCTCCTCATCTGAAGAAGAATCTGACAGCAGTTCTGATGATCCTGAAGACATTGGAAGGGAACTTGCTATGCTTGTGAAGAAGTTCCAAAAATTCACCAAGAAGAAAGGCTTCAGAAAGTCTTCACGATCAAGCTCAAGGAATGATGAAGCTTCTGCTCATGACTACAAGAAGAAAACATGCCACAAGTGCAAGAAAACTGGACACTTCATCTCTGAGTGTCCGCAGTGGGACAATGAGAACAGAAAGAAGAAGAAGAGCAAGGAATATGACTCTGACGACAAGAAGAAGAAGAAATACTCAAAGTCTTCTTCCAAGTCTTCCTCAAAGTCTTCATCACACAAGAAGAGCTCATTTGGCAAGGCACGTGCGTTTGTTGGCAAGGAAATGGATTCAGAGGAGGAGTTTGCTTCTGAGGAGGCGGAGGTGGAGTCTGAGGAGGAGTCCGACTCTGGCATTGCAAGTCTGGCTACGGCATATGTTGCAAAGTCCATCTTCAACACTGAAGACAATGACTTCATCACCGACACCGATGCAAATGACAAGGACTACTCCGCTCCTACCTACTGCTTCATGGCACGCGGTGCCAAGGTAAACACATGCACTACTCACTATCAAGCATCTAGTGACGATGACTCTGATTGTGGTTCAAAACCCAGATACAAAACACTTGCTAAAATTGCAACTGAACAACAGAAAGGTATGGAACATATTCAAAAACTGTTAGATAGAAGCGATGATCTGTTGGGTGCTGAAATGACTTGATCTGAATCCTTAATTGAAGACATAAAAAATCTTCACGTTATGTATCAGGAACTTGAAAGTCGTCATGAAACTCTCTCAACAACTCATGAGAAGCTTTCCTATGATTATCTTCAAAGGAAGCAAGATCTTGAGAAATTGAGAGAGGCTCAAGAAGATCTTCAAAGGGAAAACGAGTCACTTCGCGCCGAACAGATCAGTTCCGCTCAGGAAGGATTTGAACCACCATGTCTTAAATGCATTGAGCGTGATAATGTTGCTTCTGTTGCTGAATGTTCTACTGCTGCTACTATTTCAATATCTTCAACTATTGATGTGGTAACTAACCCCTCTGCTGAGGATACCACTGCTATTGCTGATGAGAATGCTAGATTGAAGACATTGCTTGAAACAGGGATGTATAAAAGTCTTAAAGGGCATCAGACACTATGAGATGTCCTTAAAAAGCAGATACTGAACCGAAACCCTAGGAAAGAGGGTGTTGGGTTCGTAAGGAAAATGAATGCTGATGGCTCTTACTGGAAGCCTGAGCAGTACCCCAAAACCACATGGGTTGCTGCAAAGGAACCTTTAGGTGATCCATCCAATCTATCTGGCTTCACTTGTGCTAAACCCATTATCATCGATGAATCTCTTGATGCAAACTATAAACTGTTTAAGAATCAGAATGGTGAAGTGTTTGCCAGGTACATTGGTACTAACTGCAGGAATGGACCGCCTATGAAGAAGATCTGGGTTCCGAAAAGGTGTCTGGAGAATCTTCCTGTGAATGTCATCATGACACCTCACTTGAAGAAGACAAACCTTAGTCCAAAGGCTTCATACGGTCCAAAGGCTTCATACAGACAGAGGACTCACCTGAGTCGGACTAACGCAAATTTTTTTGCAGGGAAACCATACTCAGGCATATGAGTATGAGACTGGTTCATCAAACCGTCATGTTCATAACACCAAGAACTATTCTGTTTATTCTTATGAGTACTATTGTCCGCCTGCAAGACTATTTGCTAGGGCTCCAAAGCCAAAGTTCTCATATGCTGCACTTAGACTTATTGCTTCTAAGCCACCCTTAAAGATGTGGGTGGCTAAGAAAGCTTAACTCTCTTTTGCAGGGAAAGGTCTCCAGCAGAAAACCAAAATCGTCTGACGCTATTGCTGGGGACCTTAAACATCTTGTAGGGCGCAAGATCAAATGCCCGAATGGCATTACTATGTACTTCGTTCCTGAATCGCATGCCACTCTCCCTATTAGTCCTAATCTGGATCTAAGTTTTCATAACCCCCTGGCTCGTCAAATGTTTTTGCTTCACAATTCTCTTCGTGAAGCCTATCCCCCTAACTGCACTGTAGGGTATGACACCAGCGTCTTCAGAATGGATTATTGACAGTGGGTGTACAAATCACATGACCGGCAAAAGAAGCCTTCTTATGGACTCAACCTTACGTCCGTCCGACAAGAGCCACATCACATTTGCTGACACTGGTAAAAGTAAGGTATTGGGTCTAGGTAGAGTTGCAATCTCAAGGGATCAACACATGGATAAAGTCATGCTTGTTGAATCCCTTGGCTTCAACTTAATGTCTATCTCAATGCTTTGCGATTTAAACATGATCGTAATATTTGGAAAATATCGCTGCCTTGTTCTAATGGAATCTGACAAGTCTCTAGTGTTTGAAGGGTATTGGAAAGATGATTTGTACGTGGTAGATTTCTCAGCAGGGCCACAGCTCGCCGTATGTCTTCTAGCAAAAGCTTCAGAATGGTGGCTCTGGCATCGGAGGCTTGGGCATGCTGGCATGAGGAACCTCCACACTCTTGCAAAGAAGAAGCATGTCATAGGCATCGAGGGCGTCAAGTTCAAGAAAGATCACTTATGCGGTGCCTGTGAAGCAAGAAAGATGACGAGAGCCAAACATCCCTCGAAGACAATCATGATCACTACTCGACCCTTCGAACTACTTCACATGGATCTTTTCGGTCCCACTCATTACTCAACTCTTACTACTACTGCTTGTCTCTATGGCTTCATCATTGTTGATGATTACTCTAGATATACTTGGGTGCACATAATTCTTTTCAAGACTGAAGTGCAGGATGTCTTCAGACGCTTCGTCAATCGAGGAATGAACAATTATGGCGCCAAGATAAAGCACATAAGAAGTGACAATGGCACTGAATTCAAGAACACTGGCCTTGATACATATCTTGATACTTTGGGCATCACACATGAATTCTCGGCCCCATACACGCCACAGCAGAATGGCGTCGTGGAACGCAAGAACAGAACACTCATTGAGATGGCCAGAACGATGCTAGATGAATACAAGACTCCAAGAAAATTCTGGCCTGAAGCCATTGATACTGCATGCCATACAATCAATCGTGTTTATCTTCACAAGCTTCTGAACAAGACATCTTATGAGCTCCTTACTGGCAAGAAGCCAAATGTTAGTTACTTCAGAGTATTTGGCGCCAGGTGCTGGATCAAGGACCCACATCACACCTCAAAGTTTGCACCAAAAGCACATGAGGGTTTTATGCTTGGATATGGAAAGGATTCGCACTCCTACAGAGTCTTCAATCTCTTTCATTACAAAGTGGTTGAAACAGTGGATGTGCGGTTCGATGAGACCAATGGTTCACAAAGAGAGCAACTGCCAAATGTGCTAAATGAAGTTCCATCCAGTGAATCAATCAAGCTAATGGGAACTGGAGAAATTATACCTTCTGAAGCTCATCCCGAAGAAGAACTTGTCATCTCAGCACCTGATCAACATGAAGACAATGCTCAGCCTGAAGACATTCCCTCTAACAACGACAATGATCAGCAAGAGCAAAATCTTCGCCCTATACATCCTCGCGTTGCCAATGAAGTGCAGATTGAAAGAATAATTGATAGCATCAATGCACCGTGGAAAAAATTGGAGGCAAAACGATGAACTCATTCGAACAAAAATATGATGTTAGGTAATGTAAATGTTTTCAAAGAGCACAAGGTTCACTCACGAAAGCCGTGTGTCCACTAAACCGTGGCCGATGCACCCCCCTCTGCCACTCGCGCGATCTGAGTCATGCGTTCTGATTGGCCAGAAACCAAACCCCACGGGTCGTACGTCTGCACCATTGGATTCTCCTTGTTCGAACGGCGATCCTCATCCCTTTTGATATCACATGTAAATGTTTTCAAATATCCCCTCCCCAAAAAATGTTTTCAAAAAGCACACGGTTCACACACGAAAGCCATGTGCCTACCAAACTGTGGCCGATGCCCCCCTTTGCTGCGCGCACAATCTGAGTCATGCATTCTGTTTGGCCAGAACCCAAACCCCACGGATCCTACATCTTCAGCGTTGGATGCTCCCAGATTGAACGACAAACCTCATCCCTTTTGACAGGAAATGCAGTCCGGCTAGGAATTGATTTGTATGCCAACATGCAAGGTAAATGCCAGAACATATCTTACATACAGCACACGAGACCTAAAATGCGCCAGCAAATCAAACCCGTGGTATAATTGTGATTGGTTTACGTGGGAAAAATTTAGAGGCGAAACGATGAACTCAAATCTTCATTTCAAAATTAGTACGTCTTCATTTCAAACGAAATTATTTTGTTTGTGCACACAAGCGCTTAGAGGCAACCGTTTGCATAGGCCTTACCGCATGCGCGATGACCAGGGATATTTTTCACCCTTTTCACCTAGGTCGCCAACACCCGGAGTCCCCAACACCCCCACCGTACGCCCACGTTTCACTCAACTAGTCCACCCAATCTCCTTCGCCAGCTCCCCCTCCCCCAGATCCAGTAGAACCCTCTCTGGCGCTGTCGTGCTCACCTCGGCCGTGTGCCTGCTCTTCGGCGTCAAGCCTACCTCCACTGTCGTTCCCAACACACGGCGGCCCGTGCCTCACCGTGTTCGTTTGGTCACCAGCCACCCTCGAGCATATCGATGCAGTAACCCTCGCCTCTCCTGCGGTCCTGTCGGGTTTGCATTAAGAAGCCTGTTAGTTACTGCTCTCCATCATGGTGAGGCATATGTCCTTGCAATCCCTCTTCCAATTTCGTTCCGTATGTTCCCAAATTGGCCATAAAATAACAGAGAGCGTACATACGTTCATTATCTACCTTCCTTACTACATATAAGTTGTATTTGCTCCAATAAGTTACTGCCTATTTACAGACCGAGGGCACCCAAGTCACACAAACTTAACAAATTAGCCGTACATTTTCTAAATTATTGCATGGCATGTTTAGAAAGCTCGATACCAAGTTGTTAGTTTTATGCTTATCCTCCTTTCCTGAGTTTCGCATGTGTTCTCTATAGATGCCGACTAGCAGCGACAACACTCATGCTTCAGGCCATGTATCTTCATCTGATTCAGACAACCCTAGGTCTTCAGCAGATTGTGAGGAATCAAGTAGTCTTGAACGTGATAGAGCTGCAGCAATTACCCTTCCAGTCAGGACACGGAGGAACGCTCCAAGGAAGCCCACACACCAGCCTAAATGTGTATATGAAGTAACCGAGATTGATTTAAAGTCTTGGGATCCAATTAAAACAGATAAAGCATGCATGAGGTTCAGGAGTGTGTGTGGATTTGTTGGCAGGGCAAGGCTCAACATTAATCTACTGGGGTTTCAGAAGGCTGACACAGAAACACGACGATGGATAGTCCAGGAGATCATGGATCACTTCAATGTTCCAGAGCAGTGGAGAATGCATGTGGAACACGCTGCACTAAAGAAGGCTAGGGATGCTTGGAGAAACTGGAAGCACATTTCGTACAAGAAGTACTTGAGTGAAGGCAGATTGGGCAAAATTCAAAAGGGTCAGCACAACTAAAGAGTTTGCCGAGAAGAGTTTCAAGCAATCGGAACTTCAGAAGAAGAACATACACCCCCACTGTTGTAACGCCCTCGATGCAGCTATAGCTCCCACGTGTCGAGGCACGACTTAGAGACATAACCGCATTGAAAGCAATGTCGCAAGTTAGGAAATCATCACAAACATCCCATGTAATATAAGTAATAAGGGGAGATACATAGTTGGCTTACACTCGCCACGTCACATCAAAGTACATAAATAACATCCATCAAGCTAACACTCATGGCCCGACTACGGCGCCAAAATGGAAAAGAACCCAACATGCGACAAGGCCCTGAATCGAACCCCAACTAGGCACCACTACTGATCATCCGGGAACGACACATAGTAACGCTAAGAATCCTCGTCGAACTCCCACTTGAGCTCGTAATCATCACCTGGAGCGTAAACACCTGGACCTGCATCTGGAGTTATAGTATCTGTGAGCCACAGGGACTCACCAATCTCGCACCCTCGCGATCAAGACAATTTAAGCTTATAGGAAGGATAAGGCAATATGAGTGGAGCTGCAGCAAGCGACTAGCATATATGGTGGCTAACTTATACGCAAAAGAGAGCGAGAAGAGGAGGCAAAGCACGAGCGAGAATCTAGAAGAACAACCTGCGCAAGCATAACTCCAACACCGTGTCCACTTCCCGGACTCTGCCGGAAAGGGGCCATCACGGTAACACACACGGTTGATTCATTTTAATTAAGTTTATGTTTAAGTTATCTACAACCGGACATTAACAAATTCCCATCTGCCCATAACCGCGGGCACGGCTTTCGAAAGTTCAAACCCTGCAGGGGAGTCCCAACTTAGCCCATGACAAGCTCTCATGGTCAACGAAGGAATAGACCTCCACCCAAGACACACCAATCAGACTCGGTATCTCGGTACAACAAGACGATTCGACAGGTTAAAACTAAACCAGCAACACCGCCCAAATGTGCCGACAAATCCCGATAGGAGCTGCACATATCTCTTTCTCAGGGCACACTCAGATGAGCGCTCCATACAACTAAAACCAAACCTCGAGTTTCCCCGAGGGGGCGCTGCACAGGACTCTAGTTTGGACCAACACTCAGAGGAGCACTGGCCCGTGGGGGGCTAAAATAAAGATGACCCTCGGGCTCCGGAAACCCAAGGGAAAAAGAGGCTAGGTGGAAAATAGTAAAACCAATGTTGGGCATTGCTGGCAAAGCTTTAATCAAGGCGAACTATCAAGGGGTTCCCATTATAGCCCAACCGTGTATGGAACGCAAAAATCCGGGAACATAACACCGATATGACGGAAACTAGGGCGGCAAGAGTGGAACAAAACACTAGGTGAGAGGACGAGCCTTCCACCCTTTACCAAGTATATAGATGCATTAAGATAGCATAGCAATATAATGATATCCCAACAAGTAAATAAATGTTCCAACAAGGAACGACTCCAATCTTCACCTGCAACTAGCAACGCTATAAGAGGGGCTGAGCAAAGCGGTAACATAGCCAATAAATGGTTTGCTAGGACATGGTGGGTTAGAGGTTCAACATGGCAATTGGGAGGCTGACAAGCAAAAGGTAGGCATCTTAGCATTGGCATAGCAAGAGCGAGCAAACTAGCATAGCAAAGATAGTAGTGATTTCGAGGGTATGATCATCTTTCCTGCAAAGCTGTCAGAGTTGGCTGGATCCTCAAAAGCATACTCAACGGGCTCCTCGTTAGCGAACTCGTCTCCCGGCTATACCCAAACAACACAAACAAGCAACAAGGATACAATCAACCACGTGCAAACTCAAACAATAAGATGCAATGATGATATGCTATGCGGGATGCGATGCGGGATGCAAAATGCAAGATGTGACAGAAAATGCATGAACCTGGCCTCAAATTGGAAAACCAAGTGTGCCACTGGATAGAGGGGATGAAATCGCTTGAAAACGATATAAAGATCATTGGAATCGGAGTTACGGTTTGGAAATGGCAAGCGTTTTAAGATATGACACCGGTCTGCGATTTACAGCAAGTAGGCATCTAAATGCAATGCAATGAACATGCTACGGCCACCAAACATGACAACAAAAGACATGGCAGGGATGCACACAAGATGCTTAACAAAATACTAGCACTGAGACACGGCCAATTCATCCATTATGAGGTTCAAACAAGCATGGCAAAAACGCAAATGCAAAACAGATTTCAGACTTAGTGAAATTAACACTAGTCTGAAATTTTCATACCACGATACTCTCTTCGGAGCAGCAAAACAACATGATACATAATCTGATTATGACAAGTAAGAACATGGCATGGAGCTACTCAACAAGCTTAACAAAAGTCCCAAAGTGACTTGGGGTCAAAAGGGATCACAAAATATACTAACAAGCACACGAACATAGATAAAACACAATCAGTTTTCAGACTTAGTGAAAACTGAGACATGCTGAAATTTAACTCACGAAGGCATGTAAACGAGCTTGATGCTCTCACTACAGTGCAAGTCATGACAAGGAAAGCATACATCCATTAATAAGGCACAAAATACTAGCTATACATGGCAAGAACAATGGCATAGCATGCACGGATCAACTACAATAACTCCGGCAAAATCGCAAACAAGTTGACGATCTGCCCAGATACACAACGAAGCAAAAGTAGAGCTCGATTGACTCAAGCTATGGTGCTCCATAATTGCAAGTAAAGGCATGGATGGATAGAGTATGACAAGATTAAAAAAAGTCCCTTACTGATCATCCTCAAAAGAGGCACGGATCATTAGGAAACAAGCTGAACATATGGCATCATGAACTAAATAATCCCAGACTTAGTGAAAACAACTAAGTCCCTGAAAACAGATTTACCGGGTGCCTCACTTCGCAAGCTTGCACAAGTCACCACACACCTCCTAAAAATGCATGGGTTGCACCTCTGGAAAGATAACAAGATGCTTAACAAAACATATGATGGACTCACAGGCATATCATGCACACAAAAATCATGGCAAAAATGACAAAAGTCTAAGATGAACTAGCAGATCTGACAATTAACTCATGAAGCCTCCTTCTAGCAGCATTTCGGGCATCAAGATGAACTCAAATGAAAATGATGCAATGGAATGAAATGATGTACCCGTCGAGACGAACATTTTGATATACTATATGTCTAAATCAGAGCTACGGATGCGGAGATATGGCAGGTCAAACTTTGCTCGAAAATTAGGGTTCGAGGGAGAGAAATCAACCAGATCTAGATCTGGAATCACTGTTCACAACACTATTCATCCGACACTGTTCATCCTGCGCACGCGACGAGGATGGCCGGGAGGAGTTCGCCGGAGCTCGGATCCGAGGCGGCCGGAGTTGAAGAAGCGGTCGCCGGGGCCGGATCAGGCGACCTGGGGCGGCGCATGGCGGCGGAGGACGTCGGGCGGGGCGGCGGCGAGGTGAGATAGCGGCCCGCGGCGGCGCCGGATGGCTGGGAGGCGAGCGGAGTCGGGGAAGAACTCCCGGGCGGCGGCGGCGTGGATGGGCTCGCGGGGGCCCCTCCTGGGCCTCCCGGGCCGGCGGCGGGGAAGAGACGCGGCGGGCCACGTGTCAGGCGGTGAGAGGCTGGGCGACCGGCGGCGGACGCGTCCGGCGTTGGGGTGGACGTGTCCGTCGGCGGTGGATCTGTTTTTTTTAAGACTAGGGTTTCGGGGGAAGACAGATCCGAAAACGAAGGGGTTCTATTTATAGGCATAAGTGGAGCTAGGAGAGTCCAAATGAGGTGCGGTTTTCGGCCACGCGATCGTGATCGAATGGTCTAGGTGATGGAGCTGAGTTTGCTGGGTTTTGGGTCAAATTGGAGGGGTGTTGGGCTGCAACACTCACGAGGCCTTTTCGGTCCCTCGGTTAACCGTTGGAGTATCAAACGAAGTCCAAATGATACGAAACATGACAGGCGGTCTACCGGTAGTAAACCAAGGCCGCATGACAAGTCTCGGTCCAATCCGGAAATGTTTAATCCCCACACACGAAAGAAAGCTAGAAATTACCACCAGAGGAGAACGAAGCGCCGGAATGCAAAATGGACAACGGGGAAAATGCTCGGATGCATGAGATGAACACATATGCGAATGCAATGCACATGATGACATGATATGAGATGCATGAAAACGAAAACAACACACGGAGACAAAGACCCGAACCCGAGAAATAAATATAAGTTAACGCCGGAAACGGCAACAGTTGGAGTACAAATTGGGAAAGTTATATCTGGGGCGTTACAACACTCCACCACTACGAAAGGATCTCGTCCCGAGATCTAGGACTGAAAGAACGCCGGGTACTCAGAACAGAGGTGATCCTCGCGTTCCTAGGTAGCTTCACGGTCGGAATGGTGAGACCACTTGACTTTCAGAAATTTGATTGACTTGTTGCGAGTCTTGCGTTCAGCCTCTTCAAGAATGGCAACTGGGTGCTCACGATAGGAGAGATCTTCTTGGAGCTCAATGTCCTCGAAGTTGACTATGCGGTCAGGAGTCTTGAAGCACTTTCGAAGCTGAGAGACGTGGAACACATCATGAACATTTGCAAAGTTTGAAGGAAGCTCGAGTTCATAGGCGAGGTCGCCTCTCTTGCTGACAATCTTGAAAGGTCCCACGTATCTAGGGGCAAGCTTCCCTTTGATACCGAAGCAACGAGTACCTTTCATAGGGGAGACGCGGAGGTAAACATGATCTCCGATCTCGAAAGCCAAATCACGGTGCTTACTATCATAGTAGCTCTTCTGGCGGGATTGGGCTGCTTTAAGGTTATCACGAATGACTTTGCACATTTCTTCTGCCTCTGTGATTAAGTCATTACCCAGCAGCTGACGTTCGCCGGTTTCAGACCAGTTGAGAGGGGTACGGCACTTCCTGCCATACAGAATTTCAAAAGGGGCCTTGCCCGAACTTGCTTGAAAACTGTTGTTGTATGAGAATTCAGCATAAGGAAGACAATCCTCCCACTTCATGCCGAAGGAGATCACACAAGCCCTGAGCATATCTTCAAGAATCTGGTTGACACGCTCGACTTGACCGCTTGTTTGAGGATGGAAAGCAGTGCTGAAGAGGATGTTGGTGCCCATGGCCTTCTGAAAAGAATCCCAAAACTTGGAGGTAAAGATGCTGCCACGGTCTGAAGATATCACTTGAGGAATACCGTGCAGAGAGACAATTCGAGAGGTATAGAGTTCCGCCAATTGAGCTGCAGTGATCGACTCTTTGATAGGCAGAAAGTGAGCCACTTTGGTGAGCTTGTCGATGACAACGAATATAGCATCATTGCCACGCTTGGACTTTGGAAACCCAGTCATGAAGTCCATTTCAATGTGGTTAAACTTCCATTCTGGAATGGCAAGAGGTTAGAGGAGACCTGCTGGCCTTTGGTGTTCTGCCTTCACTCTTCTACAGACATCACATTCATTCACGAATTGAGCGATCTCGCGCTTCATTCGAGTCCACCAATAAGCTTGCTTGAGATCCTGATACATCTTCGTACTACCAGGGTGGATGGAGAGGAGAGAGTTGTGAGCCTCGTTCATGATCACTTTACGAAGTTCACCTTTGGGCACAACAATACGATCCTCGAAGAAGAGAGTGTCCTTGTCATCAAGGCGGTAGCACTTGTACTTGGACTGACTCTTGGCAATCCCAATCTTCACCTTTTTCACCATAGCATCAAGAAGCTGGGCTTGGCGAATCTGGTCTTCTAAGGTAGGAGAGACTTGAAGGTTGGCGAGGAAACCTTGAGGAACAACTTGAAGATTCAGCTTGCAGAAAGCTTCACAAAGCTCGGGTTGATAGGGCTTGAGAATCAGACTGTTGCAATATGCTTTTCTGCTCAAAGCGTCAGCAATCACATTAGCCTTGCCTGGAGTATACTCAATACTCGGATTGTACTCTTGAATCATTTCGACCCATCGAGTCTGCCTTAGGTTGAGATTAGGTTGAGTGAAGATGTACTTGAGACTCTTGTGATCAGTGAAAATGTCCACTTTTCTTCCCAATAGAAGATGTCTCCAAGTCAAAAGAGCATGCACAACTGCCGCCAACTCGAGATCATGAGTGGGGTAGTTCTTCTCATTAGGCTTCAACTGGCGAGAGGTATAAGCAACAACTTTCTTCCCTTGCATCAATACTGCGCCAAGACCTTGGAGAGAGGCATCACAAAAGACCTCGTATGGCTTGGATTCATCAGGCGGAGTCAAAACTGGAGCAGTGATCAACTTCTCTTTCAAAGTGTTGAAAGCAATATCACACTCCGGAGACCAAATGTACTTGACGTGCTTCTGAAGAAGATTTGAGAGAGGCTTAGCGATCTTAGAGAAAGTTTTCAACGAATCTTCGGCAATAGCTTGCGAGACCGAGGAAACTGCGGAGTTGCTTCATGTTCTGAGGAGGTTCCCAATTGACAATTGCAAACACCTTCTCAGGATTCACGGCAATGCCCTTGGCAGAGATGATATGGCCAAGATAAAGAACCTCATCGAGCCAAAATTCACACTTGGAGAACTTGGCGTAGAACTGATGTTCCCTGAGTTTATCAAGCACCAAACACAAGTGTTTGGCATAATCTTCCTTGTTCTTGGAGAAAACCAGAATGTCGTCGAGATAGACCAAAATGAAGTCATTGGTGTAGGCGTTGAAGATGAAGTTCATCATGCGAGAGAACGTCGGAGGAGCGTTGACGAGGCCAAAAGACATGACAGTGTATTCATATGAACCATAGCTTGTCCTGAAAGCCGTCTTGGGAATATCTTGCTCACGGATTCGAATCTGATGATAACCCATACGGAGATCAAGCTTGGAGAATACTTGAGCACCTTTGAGTTGTTCGAATAGCTCATTGATGTTGGGAAGTGGGTATTTGTTCTTGATGGTCTTCTTGTTCAATGGACGGTAATCAACACAAAGTCGGTCCGTTCCATCCTTCTTCTGCACAAAAAGAACACCACAACCCCACGGAGAAGAAATAGGCCGGATGAGACCCATTCTCTCTTGAATATCGAGTTGTTTCTTCAGCTCCTTCAACTCTTCAGGTCCGAGCTTGTAAGAACATTTGCACACAGGTTCCGTGCCGGGCTCAAGATCAATAACGAATTCAACTGGCCGGTGCGGAGGCATTCCTGGGAGCTCTTCTGGAAAGACGTCTTGATATTCGCGAACGACTGGAATTTGCGAGATAGCATCCAGTTCACC